>NC_060130.1:517439336-518064336 GCF_021461395.2 Schistocerca americana | reverse complement strand
TGTATGTACTATATGTTAACCAGGAACCTAGAAACGATGGAGAGGCTCCGTCCCTACTACAGCCGCTGTAGTCCACAACCCCACGATGGCTACCACAGTCCACTTCACCCCTCCACCACCCCACACCCAGGGTTATTGTGCAGTTCGGTACCCGGTGGACCCCCCAGGGAATGTCTCACACCAGACGAGTGTAACCCCTATGTTTGCGTGCTAGAGTATTGGTGGGGTACGCGTACATGGAGAACTTGTTTGTGCAGCAACTGCTGACATAGTGTAACTGAGGCGGAATAAGGGGAACCAGCCCACATTCGCCGAGGCAGAAGGAAAACCGCCTAAAAACCATCCACAGACTGGCCGGTTCACCGGACCTCATAACATATCCGCCGGGCGGATTCGTGGCGGGGACCAGGCATTCCTTCCCGCCCGGAAAGTCGTGCGTTAGACTGCACGGCCAACTGGGCAGGCATATACTCATATTGGCAATGCTTGCTCTTTATAATTAAAATATATTGTGTGCTTTTATACAGGGTGAAGAAACAATGCTTCACTTGCAGGTCGGCATGCGATTCCTCATCCAAATTCAAGATAAAAGTTTATCTAGCAAAATCAGATCAGATGCATCAGATGTACAGAGGAATGTGGGTCACCCCACACTACCCTAGGAGCTATTATATGTCACTGAGTAGATTGCTGCGACATCAAACCCACATCAACCATGGAGCTATAGTTCGAATTCTCATTAGGTTCCTTTTTCACTTTTTAGACGTCCCTCCCCTAGTTATCGTTTATAAGCAGGACATCATTCTATCACATGACCGTGGAATCCATTAAACTGCATCCATGTGTCTACTAACTGCGCAGAGCACAACCATTAATGGTCCTGTAAAGGTCATGTAGGGTTGTTTCCTGATGGAATACACAAACAATGAATACTTTGGTAGTCTTTTGGTGCAGGGGGTACCTACCAACCAAGTTGGCGCTGCTTCTCCATGAATATGTTACGTGATACCCTCAAAGGTGCCATCCTGATAAGAATGTTTATCGTTGTCTGGAGCAACGCCTTCAGGAAACTGGTAATATTTGTTCACAAATAATGGACAGAGGTTGTGCAGGCACTAGATGTACTCCATGAGCAGAGGACGCAATTCTTCAAACTGTTCACCAGTCACTTTGGCGAGGTACCCATGACGCTGCAAAGGAACTGCATCCATATCATTACACATTTAGTGAACACCATTGACCAGAAGATCGGATTTGACAAGTACAGTTATGTGATTGATTTTTACACCAATTGCAAAATAATGAAAAATATTATAAATAATGTGATCTTGACTGAAGAATCTAGTTTCACTCATAAAGATGTTTTCAACCTCCACAACAGCCATTATTGGTCAGAACACAACCCACATGTCATGTCACCCATGCACGTGGCTTTCAGGCAGTCTTGGGCATCAACCTGTGCGCTGAAATCCTGGGAGGAGTGTTTGTGATCCCTTACCTATTGGAAGACAGGCAGAATGCGTTGCTGTATTGTACTTTTCTTTGCAATACTTTGCCAGAACCATTAGAAAACGTTCCACTTGGTATCTGGTGACGGCTATGGTTTCACCATAATGGTCGACCTCCACACTTTGGAATTAATGTACGTAGCTATTTAACTGAAGCCTCTCCAAGGAAATGGACTGGTTGTGGAGGTCTAATGTTCTGGTCTCCACGTTCCTTGAACCTTACCCCACTAGATTTTTATTTGTGCTTCACTTAAACGAACAAGTATATAGTACTCCAGCAATGGACATACACGACCTCATAGCTCACGTGCATGTTGCTTCAGTAACGATGGATGCAGGTGTGTTGCATAGGGTCCAGCAATGTATGTCCAGCAAGTGGCGAAGTTTTTACAAATTCAAGATGGTCGCTTTGAACATCTTCTCTGAAGTGAACGTTACTCATATCTCAATGAAGATAAGCCTGGACATCAAATATACAGAACAGAATTATTGTGTGTATCATAGCATGCAGTCTAGCGTAGCCTATCTATTGTGCTTTTGTACCTCATTGGACACAGATGATGTTACTGTATCCGCTATTATTTTCTATGGACGAAAAAAAGTGGTCCTTTACATCTGTAAGATGTTCGTGTTATGTCTTATTGTTTAAATAAAGGTAACAGTAGCTGTAAACTGGGTACAATTTGATGCTTAAACTGAAAACAAAAATTTTTTTTGACACGAACGCGGCTCGAGGTAGCAGAAGTCTGCATGTTGTTCCCCATGGTATTCCATCGTCTCTATGAGCTAATGGGACATCTCCAGCACAGTGCAGAGTTCATGCTACCTGTTCTTTGGCATGTCGCATGTAGGACTGCCAGAGCCTCGTTTTAAAATCTCATTTCTATTAAACCTATATGTAGGACTAGATTTCTGCTAGATACACTTTTGTATTGAAGTGGGATGAGGAATCGCATGCTGACCGCCAAGTCAGGCATTTTTTTCTTCATGGTGTGTATTCTAAAATATTTTCCTTGTTCTACTTGGACTTTAAACTATTCCTCCACTAATTAACAGCCAATAAGCAGGTGCCCATTATATCATCACTGTATAGACTTATTTTCTCGGGATTATATTTGTTCTGTTTTCCCATCTGAAGCAAATATGAGGAAAAGAATAGAAATCATTTCATAATAGGACATGACACTATCCATCACTCACCCTTGTGACTCATAAACGAGTGTAGTATTCAACCACAAAAATCACTGGACAATTACTCAGGGAAGAGGTTAATAGATAATAAAAGTAATATGCTTGTCTCGTTTTCAGAAGGTCAGCAACCAAATTCCTCTTCTGTCTATCCAGATTTAGGTTTTTTAACCGACTTGGTGAATTATTTAAGGCAGGGATCTCCAAAATACAACCTGCGAGCTGCATTCAGCCAGTGAAGGAATTTAATCTGGCCTATTCTTGAGAGTAAGTTTTGAAAAATAGGGTGCGATTCTTCCCACTTGTTTAACTCTTTTAACATCTTAAGCTTTCTTTATTTCGAGTACATGTGTATTGTGTCTGTTCAAACTAAAAAGAGAAAAGTGGATAGTGAGTGAAACTTCCTGGCAAATTAAAACTGTGTGCTGGACTGAGACTCAAACACAGGACCTTTGATTTTAGGTCCACAGTTTTAATCTTCGAAGTAGTTTCATATCAGTGCACACTCCCCTGCAGAGTGAAAATTTCATTCTGGAAACATCATCCAGGCTGTGGCTAAGCCACGTCGCCACAGTACCCTTCCTTCCAGGAGCGCTAGTTCTGCAAGGTTTGGAGGAGTGCTTCTCTGAAGTTTAGAAGATAGGAGACGAGGTGGTGTAGGAAACAGAGCTGTGATGACAGGTCATCAGTCGTGCCTCAGCTCAGATGGTAGAGCACTTACCTGCAAAAGGCAAGGGTCCCGATTTCGAATGTTGGTCCAGAACATAGTTTTAGTCTGCCAGGAAGTTTCATATCAGCGCACACTCAGCTGCAGAGTGATAGTTTCATTCTGGATGGTGAGTGTCTTATCTTCAACAAAATTTGGGCAATGTAATATTTTGTTATAGATAAATACATCAAACAAATGTGTCTTATCATTAAGGAAGTTATTGCTGTTCTTAAGAAATACAATACTCATCATCACAATGAAGAAATGCATGGTGCACAGTTTGATAGAGAGGTGAATTTTAATTACAGCTGAAAAACTGTTTCCAGACAAAGCAGAACAATGTAAAGCAGTTACTCTTTCAGCAAATATAGTGGCACATCCAGTTAAAAATTTTGTTTGTAATTTATCTTGACAGTTGCAAGAAAAGGTATCTAAATTTGCTCAGCCGAGGACTCAAAACCCTGCACAAATCTGAAGAAATTTCTAATACTGCTAAAGCTGTGCTGTTTTTTTACAAGTATTAACACACCGTTGCTGAAGAACTAGCAGATCTGATTTCCTTTTGGGGTACAGTTTGGGGGGGAGGGAATACAGGGGTTGGACAAATATATGGAACATCGAGAAAAATGCATGTCTGAACATAAATGCAGATGCTGCCCAAGCCTGCAGGTTGCAATATCATATTTCATCAGGGATGGCACTTGTGCAATGTCTTCTGTATGTGCAGGTGTCAGTCATGGTCAGAATAGTGCTCTGTGCAGCTGGGAATGGATTGTGTAAGAGCTAAGTGAACTCAAATGTGAGCACATTGTTGGTGCTCGTATGGTGGGTACTTCCACAATCAACATGGCTGAAGAATTTTGTGTTTAGATAGAAACCATACCGAAGATTTATACCACATAAAAAAACGTCATTTACTAAGTTACAACGTGGGTGAAAGTGTGTGTCATGTGATCTTGAGATACAGTCATTGAAGAGGATTTTAATGAAACATAGGAGGACGAGAGCTGCAAAGGTCACTGCAGAAATGAATGTCACACTCATGAACTCTGTCAGTACCAAAACAACGTGAAGTTAGCTTCATTAGCAGGGAATTTACAGTGTGAGCTGGAATTCCAAAACCATTCATCACTGATCCAAACAAAATTTTTGAAAACATTATCAGCGATCTTATATTAATATAATAATAACAAAACAGTCTTTATCGCAAATTTCTCTTAATAGGAGTGACTGGTTTCATTTCTTAAGGATCCTCTTCAGACTGCAGAACGGCAGGTGGACTTCCATGGAGCAGGTTGCGCTGATCCACGCAGTAACTTCAGCGTCGTCGATCCGCGCAGCCTGCTCCATTTAAGTCCACCTGCCGTTCTGGAGTCTAAAGATGATCCTTAAGGAATGAAACTGGTCACTCCGATTAAAAGAAATTTGGGGTCAAGACTGTTTTTTAATTATTATACTGATCCAAATGCCTATAGTTGGAAAATGTGGTGCTAAAACCACAAAACATGGACTGTGGAACAATGGATGGATCTGATTTTGTTGGATGAGTTTTGTTCCACACCTCTGTCATCGTTACCTGAAATTTCCACTATTTTACAGGAAGAATGGTATAATATTCACCTGAGAACTGTACAGCATCTGTAGTTATCAATTTCGAGAACACTGGAAGCTGATTAGAATGCAAGTGGTTTACCTACTCGTGTTAGGCACGTTAATCTGTTGTTTTTTGGTGTGTTCATATTTTTGTATACCCCTGTATACAGATTTTGTTGGAAGACTGGATTCATAATGTAAAGCCTGTGGTGGTACAAAACACTTAAAACTAAGCTGTGTACTTCATCAGGAAAGGTTTTTTGTAAAGTCAGTGGATGTGTTCTGTGTGATGAAGCTATTAGTTTCTGTTGTTAGCTTCATTTGATGCTGTGGACTTGAATCCATCAGTCCAAGTCTTTCCTAGAAGAGGTAGAATCTTTGTCAAGTGATGTCTCACACTACAACGCAGCAAGGGGGTTAACCTGTGACAAAATTCTATCAAGCTTCTTTCCTTTCAGAATAGAGATTGAAATATTTCTGGATGAGGAAGACAATCTTTTGAAAGTCCTGTCAGACAAATTACGACAATGAAAACTAGGTTTTTTGGAGATGTTGCTTTCCATGTGAATGAAATTAATAAAATACTTCAAGCGGATTAAAATATTATTTGTAACCTTTACAAACATTTTAAAGCTTGCAGACCGAAAGTGATACTTATTGAACACAATGCCACACTTCAGCAATTGCGAGTCACCGAATGGTGACCATGGTTCAACTTTTCCACTTTTGTTTGCAACGGAATTTCTTGGTTACCTGACGAAAGTGTTGTCTTCCAGGTTCTCAGATTTACATGTGCATTCCAAATGATCGAAATTTCCAGAATCCTTTTTCTGGAGAGTGCTCAGGCAGAAGTGAAAGGGAAATCACTGGTCTGCAAGCTCATAACACATTGAAGGATAAGTTTAAAGAAGGAAACTTTCTTCAATTTTACATATTCCATCCACAAGAAAGAAATCCTAAATCAAATACTTTGCATGAGGTTTGTTATCTGTATTTGGTACAACCAACAACGTTTTCTTTGCTGAAATTTAAAAAATCTAAATACAGAAGTAACCTGAGTGATGAAAAATTCACAAAATGATTTACTCATACAACGGACTAAATGAGCGACATAGTTTGAAAAATCTGAATTCGATAGATAAAAAAATTCGACATAGTTTAACATTAATGTTGAAGACACTCATAAACGATCATCCTGTATCCAAAGCATTTACTAAAAAGTATTTCATGTTTATGATGGTACAGGGTGTCCCAGGAGCAATGGTTAGTACTCAGATACACCACAGGAATGCTAATTTGAAACAAAAAATTTAATACAGACATGTGCCCTATTCGGAATGGTTTACAAGGTAGAACACATTTAATGGTTCAAATGGCCCTAAGCACTATGGGGCTTAACATCTGAGGTCATCAGTCCCCTAGACTTAGCACTAATTAAACCTAACTAACCCAAGGACATCACACACATCCATACCCGGGGCAGGATTTGAACCTGTGACTGTAGCAGCAGCATGGTTCCGGACTGCAGCGCCTATAATGGTTCAGCCACAGCAGCTGACTGTTTACTGTATGTTGTTATTTATGATGGCTTTACCTATGGTTTCACACACAACTGATTTGAATTATAGTTAACAAACTGAAGGCAAAAAGTCGTGCTGAATTATTCAAACATTGTTGGAAACCAATACAATTTCAAAGACTGGAGAGAAACCACAAAAATAATCCCACAGGTTTCAACTTCTGATCCACTCCCATTCCTATGGAGGAAAAACATCGTAAACAGTGAGGTTGAAAGCAATGCAGTATGAATGACTAGAAAAAAACGTCAAAGATGTTGGTGGGTAAGATACATAAGTGCACACAACTAGCCTAAAAACAATATTACATTAGAAATATTCTGTCCTGGCAATAATTCAGAACAGGGAATATTCCCAAATGAATTTTTTTGCTTAAAGTGAGTGTTCCTGTCACATCTCTAAGTATTGTCCATTTCTCCTGAGACAATCTTCACCTCAGTCCAAAGAAGAATAAATGTGTGAGTGAGCAGGGATTTGAAAATTTATGTACAATATATATTTTTAAACTTCCTGGCAGATTAAAACTGTGTGCCCGACCGAGACTCGAACTCGGGACCTTTGCCTTTCGCGGGCAAGTGCTCTACCAACTGAGCTACCGAAGCACGACTCACGCCCGGTACTCACAGCTTTACTTCTGCCAGTATCTCGTCTCCTACCTTCCAAACTTTACAGAAGCTCTTCTGCGAACCTTGCAGAACTAGCACTCCTGAAAGAAAGGATATAGCGGAGACATGGCTTAGCCACAGCCTGGGGGATGTTTCCAGAATGAGATTTTCACTCTGCAGCGGAGTGTGCGCTGATATGAAACTTCCTGGCAGATTAAAACTGTGTGCCCGACCGAGACTCGAACTCGGGACCTTTGCCTTTCGCGGGCAAGTGCTCTACCAACTAAGCTACCGAAGCACGACTCACGCCCGGTACTCACAGCTTTACTTCTGCTCAGTTGGTAGAGCACTTGCCCACGAAAGGCAAAGGTCCCGAGTTCGAGTCTCGGTCGGGCACACAGTTTTAATCTGCCAGGAAGTTTCATATCAGCGCACACTCCGCTGCAGAGTGAAAATCTCATTCTGGAAACATCCCCCAGGCTGTGGCTAAGCCATGTCTCCGCTATATCCTTTCTTTCAGGAGTGCTAGTTCTGCAAGGTTCGCAGAAGAGCTTCTGTAAAGTTTGGAAGGTAGGAGACGAGATACTGGCAGAAGTAAAGCTGTGAGTACCGGGCGTGAGTCGTGCTTCGGTAGCTCAGTTGGTAGAGCACTTGCCCGCGAAAGGCAAAGGTCTCGAGTTCGAGTCTCGGTCGGGCACACAGTTTTAATCTGCCAGGAAGTTTCATATCAGCGCACACTCCGCTGCAGAGTGAAAATCTCATTCTGAATATGTATTTTATTTTTATTTTATATTTTTAATTTAATTTCATTTTATATGTTTTTTATATTTTTATATTTTATGAGTAGTAAGTAGGCACATTGGGTGCACTTGGGGAAAAAATGACCAACGTTTTCTGAATCTGGCAGCAGTGCAGCAATGACCAAAATCTCCAAAATAAATTGATAAAATTGTGAAAATAGAAACGTGAAGGTAAATTTCTATCAAGTAGAAGTTTGAGCTCATGAAATTCATTATTATTATCTTTAAATTTCTTAATCTCATTGTATCTCAGTTCAATCTTTCCATCTTCAAAAACCGAAAATCTAAGTTAGTTATTAATTTCAAATATCTGTCTGGTAAAACAGTCTTAAACTCATTAGCTCCATGCAATTTTTTCTCCATATCTAGTATTCAAATATTAATGACCAGTATTGCTATAAAAATATTTAACTGCAGCTCACAAATTAGAATTGCCGTAGACATTGAGTTTCTTGGCTAGGGGCTCCATTAAAATAGAAAAAAATTATTAATAAAATTTAAATTTATTTTTTATTTTTATTATTTATTTTTTCTGTATAAATGGACACCTCAGCGAACCACAACGAAAAACTTGTAAGGGTTTATACTGCTGAAGAGATAGCAGAAATGGTAGATACAAAACCTGAATTATATTATTCACTTTTTGAAGATGATGAAGTAAAAATTAAAGATTTCGAATTCTAAGATGATGAAGAAGAAGATGACAGTGGCAGCTAATAACATCCATAGGGCAACGTTTCTATTTTAGTTTCTACGGCATATCTTTTATCATCATGAGGACTCAATACTATTTTGTTTACCATGATGAAAAAAATTTACATTTAAAGCTTTGAATTAAATTCATGTTTCGGTATTGTTCAGTATTATTAAACCAATAAACTTTATTATCTTGAAAGCTTATTTTATGTATAATAACACTGAGTCCCTGTCACCAATTTTACAAGCATACATTTTTTCTCTCAAACCACAAAATTCTTCTGTTATCTTTACATTAAATTCATCTATCATTTTTCCTAAAAGTTTCTTGTTTACTTGTGAAATATTGTATATAGTATCTGTTGAATAGTCACTAGTATCAAATTCATCAATCATTGGTTTCATGTGTCCATAGAAACCTTCAGTCCATATGTTGTACTCAAGACTGTCTGTATCTCCATAGCAAAACTCAATATTTTCACTGTATTTTAATATTACAGCTTTACATTGAAAATCATACAACAGTTCATTAGATAGATCAAGTATACTCATGTCAATGTAATTTGATTCATAAAACATAATTTTAGTTTTATTCATGTTAATTGCAGCAAGATTTTCATTAAATATTCTTCTTCCTCTGAAGTATGGCTTTGGCAAGGTTTCTAACATTTTCCATCGTTCTTCCAAACACGGAATTATTCATCAATTTGTAAATATCTTTTTCAAAATCATTCTTTGCTTTCATCCTCAAAGCTGCATTAAAACGCATATATTTTTTCAACCAATCAGATTGTTTAAATTTTAAAACTCTGAGAATTTTTTTATCTTCATTCCTACAGACAGATACTGTTTAAGATTTCTATGCTGAACTACATAATTGTTTTTATAATCCTGAATAGTCAACAACTTACTTTCTTCAGTTTGAGGCACAAATTTATTTTTGGGAGCTAATGGTATATCTTTCTGTAAATTATGCAATTCTTTTTGATATTCTTGATCTACTTGAAATATATATCCAGTCTTAGAAGCATCTCGCTTCTTACTTTTTTTTAGAATCAAATGAATCTATATCATCCCATTCAAATTCACAATACAGTAGATATTGACTCATAGCATAACCATATAGACTGGTTGTATCGAAATATTCTAAATGATTCGATAGTATTTTACTTTATAATCGTTCATATATTTACTATCTGCTTTCACATATCTTTTACAACACAGGGCTGTACCACCTCTTATTATCTTTTCTAGCATTAGAATCATACTGCTATCATGTAATAATTCAAGTTGTTGTCCAGTCACTTCTAACATTCCATCGCAAGGATATACCAAGTACAGTATGGACGAAATCTTATACTTCTATGCAAGTTTTTCTAAAATTTTCAAACATATCAGCCAATGACAGAACATCAGTTTTAAGATACAGTTCATGATATACTCCAAGATTTTTTAAATTAAAATTTTCCCAAACTAATTTTGCATTATCATAAAATTCATCACTTATTTCTGAGTAATTCAGTTATTGAACAATTCTTCTCTGAATGAAATTTATGCTTGTAGATATTTATTGCAACTGTCCATATAATCACAGGGATTAAAACCTTTCTTGATTACTACATTGATTAGATTATCTGGGAAAACTCTTTTTAAAGTTGGTCCCTTGATCCTTTTTCAAATTAGTTGAAAGTTTTTGTCAGGGTTATATGCCATGAATCGAAACCACATATTCAAATTTTCTGTTTCTTTTCAAAACTAATATATCTATCTTCATTTTTTGAAATTTAATCTGTTACATTTTCATCATAACCGAGCTCTTTTATGAACAAATGAGAATCATACCCTGATAGATTATTCAAATATATTGGCACGAAATTAGGATGCATTAGTTGAAGATTAAATGGATTGCATAGTGGAGCAACATATTTTCCAGCCAAATGATCATGGTGACAAACTTTTTCATTATCTTTTGTGCAAAGATTTCTACATAATGAGCATATTTTACATCTTGCATGTCTTGATAGTTTTTCAGGCGTTATTGGTCTCATTTCTTCAGTTTTAGAATAAATCCTTTCGATTTGTTCAACATCTTATTTCATATGTTCAATGAATTTTTATGACACTTTGTTCTATGATACATAACTGTAGCATTACTGTCCACATTGATGTACGTGATGTAACAAAAGCCACTTGGTTTATATTTATGATATTTTACAGTATAAGATCGACTATTTAATATTAATTTCATTACAATTATTTGTTCATTGCTAAGTTTATATGCATATTTTAATATGTCTCTGTACAAGCCATTATGAGTACTGGATATTTCAGAATTAATTTAAATAGCTATGTAAATTTTGAATTTATTTGACAATTAAACATTTTTGGTAGCAAATTCTCAAAATCTGCATATATAACGAATGGAACTTTCTGTGGATGTTGATAATTTTTAAAACACACATAGGAAGCGTTCTCTGGTAATTATACTTTTAATGGTTTGTTAACTAAGCAGTTTGGTGAATGAGGCTCCAATTTTTCCTTACTGTTGAAGTCGAGTAAACACATATCACATAGAAATGTTACTTCGTCATGTTTTGTAATTTGACTCAAATCAAGCCTAAACAAATTTTTTATACACGATACTATGAATTTTCAGCATGTCTGAATAAAGCAAATTTTTAAACTTCTCTTTCATGCACTTTGTAAATTTTAGTGGATACACTTGATAATATTTATCAAATGAATAAACATTAATAGAAGTATTAATTATAGTCAAAATTTTTGGAATATTGTTAGTCATAACTGGAAATGCAGACTCTCCAAGTTTTTGAACAGAGCCAAGACCAACATTTCTATATTTAGTAACTCCATCTGCATTTTTATCTGCAGGAAACAAAGCAGATTTTATAGCCTATAGGAAACAATTTTGATCATTATCTTTCACATTCATTCAGGTACTCTTGCTTCTTTTTTTGGCAAGTCAATATAAGATGAGCCTTTTAATGGAACATATTGTTAACTCCTAACTGCAAGAAAATAATTCTATTTAATGATCAACCTGAACCTCACGCTTAAAAAACAGAAATTTTCCATAAAATTTCTCTTCTTCAATTTTTATGTTTTCTAATAAAATCTCTTTCATTCATGAGTGTATAGTTTCTTTGTCTGAAACCTTAATTTATAATTCCTTAATCTGCATTTGGCTCTCACAAAGAGGATAAAATTAAACTTCAGTCCATGATGCATTTTTAGATCGTTTGTCACTACTTTCATAATTTTCAGCTACATGCATTCGAGAAAAAGTAGAGTCAATTAAGTTTAGATTATTTTCGAAATTTATAGTCTGTCGGCAAATGCTTTATTATCAAGATAATGTCTAACTTTTCTTCTTTCTTTGATTCCTCAAATATAATTTGAGAGAAACGAAATATTTTCCTGATACCTGTTAATAAATATAATTTGATCGCTTTTTTAATTTACTATATTCAGTCAAATTATTTTTTCTACATTAATCATGAAGTTGAACAACTGTGAATTGCTCCACTTTAGTTATTTTATAGAAACAAAATTTAATAGATGAAAATAAAGCTAACAGAGGTCTTCCTAAAAGGTTGAATTCGAAACTTGATTAACCTGATTTTTAATATCTGATTTATTATTTTTTACATTTTCCAGACTACATCTATTACATGTATTTGAATGTGTGTCTTCACCCAATAGGTCTGAATAAAAACAATCTAAATCTGTAATTTCTTGACAACAGGTATATTTTTTATTGTTTTATCACATTCAGCTAGTTGTTCAACTTCTTTCTTCAATAACAGTATTTTCGAATTTTCACCAAACGGAATTCGTTTCAAGTGATTAACATAATAATGTTTAGAAAGATTTTTCCACATACATGATGTATTTATTTGCTATGATGTTCATTTGTACATTGCTTGCATTTTGTCCTATAACGATGTTTGGTGCCTTTCTGTGTAGTAAAATTATGAATGTACCTCTCAGTTTTACAGTATTTACACATCTTGGATATGACACTGAAAATTTAATAGGAATGTGTAAAATTTATAAACGGGTTAAATTTTCTAGTTTTTACAAAGTGTCTTTTAATATATTTATTACTTCAGAAACTAATGCTGATGATTTCTTGCAAACAAATACAAATAAAGATAAATCAGCTGTACCAGCTCTAAACACTTTTTTGTGAATTGGTTATATTTATAGAATGTACTATCCCTGAAAATGTATAACCTCCTATTAATGCTCCTGAATTCAGAATTTATTCCTGTAGGCCACCCTGAAAATCGTCTGTTCATAGTGCCATGTATTTCATTTTTAAAAGTACATTCATCCACATCTGCGTAGAAAAAGTCATCAAAGAATACATATGTTTTACCTGATTATGTTTTTACTATAACGTTTAATACAAAATCTTTATGTAATCCTGTACGAGGTAGAAACTTTGAATATTCTCTTGTTAACTGTAATGAATGAAAAATTATCATATATATGAAACTGTCAACAAATAAAGCAACTACATTTGGTCTTTGATATAGTCCATCTAGTTTTAGTAAATCTTGTGGCAAAAGTGTTAACCAATTAGTTACTAATTTTAATTTCATATCATTACCAATCCACACCCACTTCTGATAAATATATATATAATTCCACTGACAAATAAAAAGTCGTCTTATGTCTTAGATTGACTTCTTGGTGTACAAGGCTGTGTTGTTGGAACTGAGTCACAGATGAAGTGGTCTTTTGACTGTGACCATATTTTTTTACCTTACAAGCTTCGAATACCTTCGATATTATCTTGCAGTAATTCTAAATTTGAACCATTGTAGTAAACGATACATTATTGCTCCATAAACAGAGTGTTGTAAACATAATGCACAACCGATTTCATGAACTAAAACTTCAAAGAGATTCGTTTGATAGTTTGACATATTCCCATCAATCTCCAAGTCTCACTTCTCATCTTATCCACATGTATATCTAGTGAATCATCATTCTTATTTGAAAAAAAGCATAACCTAACACATTAACTTTTGTATGAAGTTCTATTGAACATTGGTTTGCATATGTATAATTTGTATGTATACATCTTTTCCTTGTAATTAAAATATGAGGATTATTGCTATTGGGAACAAATTGAATATCAATATATTTGTGCCATGAATGCACTGCTGCTTCTGTTACTTCAAATACTTTCTATTTGCTCCTCTATAATTCAATTTTATATTTTTTAATTCCATTTATATGTACTGGTTTTCTAGCTACAATATTTAACTTTTGCACCATGTGTGTGCCTATTCTTCAAAATTTAAGGTCACTGAACTCACCATTGATCTCAAGATTGTGTGTTAAATGAAATAACATTAATTTTTCTTTGAATACATCATGACTCACTTGAGCTGCTTCAGCTGTTCATGGAGTATCCAAATAAGTAAAAATCATTAAATTATTTTATTGCTTTACTCTCTTCATCTGGCCACAGACTGTGTCCTGCTTCAGCTGCCTCGGCTACTACTGTTTTCCCAAACAACAATAGCAGAAGTACCTTCCTTTATATACACTTAAAGTATAATAATGTTAAAAGGTTTTCTATTAAATGGAGTTGTATGTAGATCTGATGCAGCCTAAAGGCTGCTTCAGCAGCTGCTTCACAAATAACAAGCTTACATTCAATGGGAAGCAAGCATTTGTGATAACTGACAAAAAGAATAAACTTTGGTTTAAAGCTAAAGACATTGCTGAAACACTGGCTTTTAGCAATCTTCAAAACGGAATTCATGACCATGTTAGAGAAAAGCATAAAAAAATATACAGTGATATAGCTGTGAAATCGTTGAACGAATCCTTCACTCCTTCAAATATGCAAATAAGCACAGTATTTATCAACCAATAAAGTCTGTAGTCTATAATTTTACAGTAAAAACGTGACTAGCTGAACAACTACAATGGTGTGTGTGTGAAGAAGTTTTACCATCAATTCGCAAACACTGTGAATGTAAAATTAAAGACAGAATAACTCACTTAAAAACTTTAAACAAAATCAAAGATGAACATATATAGGCTTCATAGAAGTAATTCCTGATGTAATGGGAATAAAATGAGAAAGAAACAGCTAGATTATTGATCCATATTGTACCTCCGACAACTGATAAAAATTTAAGACCGACTTGCATTCTTTTAAGATATAATTACAAAGTCATTAGATTACAAAGAAGAATCATACAAAAACAATTGAGTAATATGAGAATTATACACCCAAACTGTGAAGAAATGTTAAAATTTAATACTGATCTTAACTCAGTAAACCTATAACAGAGAATGAGACAAAATGTATGCATTGTTTGCTGTCATCATTATTTTAATATTTTGCATAATTATACACGAGAGGTGATTAATGACATAATAAATCCTCATGAGAGTGAGTCAGTATAAAAACATATTTTGAGCTTCCTGCCTGTAAATTTCAATGATGTTCTTTTAATAACACTACTAGACATTGTAAAACAAGAACGATCTGTTAACTATTTATCAACACATTTCTTATGAAATTTATGATTTGATTTCGTTTTCACGAATTGATGATTCTAATGGATTAAACATATGGATCAGTCGCTGCCTACAGATTTCTCCATTATCTCGTAAGTCGTTATTATTTTTAAGTGAATAATGCAGAAAAGTTTTGACATTCCAGAATGGTATCTCAATCAATATTATCTTTAAAGTCTGTTATAAAATCTTCAGACAATATTTCATCACTTGATACAGCCTCCCAGTTTAACTTGTTTTGAAATTGCCTCATAAAATCTTCAGACAAATTATAGCATTCTGATAAAAACATCAACTCAGCTTTATAAAATGTATTATTGTTTTTAATATAATCAACAATTTTATTTCAATATGTTTCAGTTGTTGATATATTTTATATGCTTCCCCAAAATTATAATTAATCAGTACAATAAGTTGTTCCTTTCTTAGTTTAGAATATCCTTTAATCCCTAGTTCCTTTTATTTCTTTTACAGTATAATTCATCACTTCATTGTTCTTATTGCTGTTGATGTTGTTGATAACATCAATAAGTTGTTGTTTTCTCGTTTTAGAATATCCTCAATATCCTATTTCTTTTGCTCTAGTTTTTAGGGTTTGTAGGCTCTCCATTTCTTAGGTTTATTTCTTAACTAGAAATTATAAACTCCTTCATTTGGAGGTATCAACAGGTAATGAAAAATCAAGAATATTTACAATGCACCTTGAAGTAAAAATGATATATGAAATTGTATACTAATAAATATATCTGCTTCTGTTGCCACTGTTGCTTCCAGTTCAGAAGCATGTTTGATGACTATATTTCGATTAATTAACTTAACAAGAATTAATTAACTTAACAATTATCAATAAAACTTAGGTACTGAGTTTAAAGATATTTATGTTCCATTATCTGAACAGAAAAATGTACTGATTACAAATGATATTTTATGTTTTATTCATTATGGTATTTTAGATAATGTGAAGCCAGTGCCTGTAATAATTCGAAAATTAAAAGAAATTTGGTCCAGTCTTTAATCAATTATAATCTTGATTGCAGTGAAATAAAATATTACACCCAAATAGTTACAGAATATGAACAAATTCAAAATATTTTTTCCTATTAAATTTTATTTCTTTATAAATGACTTCAATTTCAAGTATGTCCAGTGACACTAGCAGTTCGGCGACAGATTCTAATTTATTCAGGTACTTGGTTCAAGGATATTTGGGTTCCATTGTTCAAAGGAATAGAATTGTTGATTACTAACGATATTTTAGCCTTTTTACACTGTATTCCAGTCAATAAAACTTATCCAGCTACAATTGTGTCAGTATGTAAAGGAAATTATGTTTAATTTCTCTGACAAAAGAATATTCCATTGACAGACATAAAGCATGACGATACATTAGCTCTCTTTAGAAAAATGCTTAACTTTTTCGTCACAGACTCACGAAGAGACCAGAGTAGAGAACTAAAAAGTTAGATATGCTGCTATAACACATATTGGGCCACCTCTCTGAAGATGAATAATGAGTTTAAAAAGCATAACGTGGTGGTAGGTTTCAGTGCTATCACCAAAGTGGGGAATCTTCTCTGATACAGTATAGAGCAGCCTGTGAATAAGTTTTGCAATAGGGTGTCTGTAAAATTAACTGTGGAGCTTGTGGCAAGTTTTACATCGGACAGACTGGGAAGGAGTTCAGAATGTGACATAGGGAAGACAGTTATCCTAGCTGTGGCAGTCCAGTAGGATCTCATTTACGTCAGCACAGTCATCAGCTTTGTGACATCGAAAACAATTTACAGATTCTTCATTATAAGAATAAAGATGTTTATGTGGATATCTTGGAAGCCCTAGAAATTTTAGTACATAGATGGGAGTTCCATGACCGGTTACTTAAGGTCGATTCACACTTAACAGAACGTCTCTGTCATGTCTCTCACTTCAAAACATTCTAACCTGACTTTCTAATGGTGCTGTTCACACTCGACGTCACCAGCCCGGAACATCTCCGTAACATCAATGTCTCTCATTCTTTTGGAGAATGTTTCCCATTCATGACGGCGAGTCGACGTGATGTATATCTCTGGTTCTTGTGAAGGACCGCCTCCACGTTTGCATGAGCCATGTAAATATTTGGAAAGAGTGAGGTTATAGAGAGGAGAAGTACGAACGATTTGGTTATGTAAGTGTCAATTTTTATTGCTCAAAGTTTCACTTTGTTATTTATTCTAATTACATGTATCTTCCTGTGATTGTTATTTAATTTTATTTCTTTTTTGTTTAGACAATGGACTTCTACAAAAATTTAATAGAATTAGCTCGTTCACACTCAGAGGTGTACAACATGAGCGATCGTAGATACAGTGATTCCCTTAGGAAAGAAAAAACTTTCTAGTAAGGAATTTTAAATGGTACTTACATGTATGTGCAAAAGTTTTCAGTACAACGATAAATATCTACGAGTGGACTACCGAATGCAATGTGCCACAGTAAACACGATATATACGGCTTTTTTTAAAAAGCTTTACAAACGCCAGCAACATAAATACACAGTGTTAATTAACCAAATTTTAGTTGTATTGACGTAAACCTAGCATTTCAAGACCCGTTAAATTGTGTACTGCTCGTGGATCCTGTTTAGAACAGCAGATAGTTTGTCAGATTTTTTGTGCTTAGTATTTCCAGGCTGGCAATTTCCAGTGAAGGAAAATGGACATGGAGCCGTACATATGAGCATGTCTTAAACTACAGAAGTGTTATTTCTGTTTTCAACAGAAGGAAGCAACACTTTTAATGTATAAATGGCACATTTGTGGGGTGTTAATTGTAATTTGAGACAGACACATTTCTGAAAGTCTTTATTATTTCCTGTTACTGGGTAGTAACCAAAAAACCTTTAAAGGGATCACAGAATATAAAGTCACTGACGGCGTTAATTCATTTCTAAAAATGAAGGTATGTGACAATGAAATACATAGGTAATCATTATGGCAGCTAGCAATTAAAGAATCTCTGTTAGTCCTATTCTAATATTTATTTGGAGCCAGAAATAGTCTGCAGCATGCAAATATGTCTGTTTGTAGTTTTATACATTAATACATTAGGCTTATAAAGTTTCTTCAGCTGTGTGTAGGCTATAATTGAAATTTTTGTAGTGTGTTTACACATGAAACATTTTGAACAACATTGTGTTTAATAGACACATGCCAACTGCATTCCTTTGTTAGTAACAAGACTATAAAACATAGCAAAAGTTATGTTATGGTTTTAGGCAATAACTCATTTCATTTGCAAAAGTGCTGCAGAAAATTAGCACAGTATAAGACTATGTGCTGTTTAACAGTGTAGCAAATGAAAAGTACCTCATATTCCTGGAAAGGTGTAAAAATAAAAGAAAGCAAACCAAAGTTGGTGTTCTCATTAAGAGTTTGGAGTATCCCGAAGTCTTTTTCAAAAACGCTTTTGACTACTACATGCACTCTCTTAACAGTTGTATATGTTCTCTGATTTCAGGCCCTGAATGCAAGTGACGATGGGTGTCACTGAGAGACCAATTTAGACAATGTGTTAATAAAAAGTTGAAGAGTGCCCAAGTTGCCATACCCAAGAAGCTGTGGAAGTTGAGGAGGTTATGGCTTTCTTTCGCCCACACATGCAGGAGCAGGAAATAGTTATTAATGTGACCGTTACATTTGTTCAGATGAAGAAGAAAACAAAATGGTTCAAATGGCTCTGAGCACTATGGGACTCAACTGCTGAGGTCATTAGTCCCCTAGAACTTAGAACTAGTTAAACCTAACTAACCTAAGGCCATCACACACATCCATGCCCGAGGCAGGATTCGAACCTGCGACCGTAGCGGTCTCGCGGTTCCAGACTGCAGCGCCAGAACCGCGCGGCCACTTCAGCGGGCGAAGAAAACAAGGATATGTCTTCATCGCCTGTTTGGGGCAGTGAAATTGACAGTGATTCGAGGCCAGAGACAATTAATGTGCAAAAGCGTAGTGTAAGAGGCATAAAGAGGAGAACTGCAGAATCTGCGTCAGCTTCTCTGATGAATTATATTGTAATAACACAGCCAAAGGAAAATCATATTGACAGTTTTCTTTCAGGGATAAGTGCCAGTATAAAAACATTGTCCCCAATGCGACAGATAAAAGCTAAAGATGAAATTTATGGAATAGTGTCTGCTCTAGAAAGGGAGCAAGTACTGGAAGGTATAAATGGTAATTCACCTTGAACAGTGTTGTTTGATACAAACTGTAATGTTGATTGTATGTATAAACTGAATTAAATAAAAAGAGTTTTGAAAATTTAATTCTGTCTTACCAAACAAATTTTTGATATGATCACCTGTTCCTTCCACCTAAAGTATTTTCTGTTGTGTTTGTGACTTATTTATGCTGATGACTAGTATTTTAGAGAACCAAAAATCCAAGTCAATAGTGACTTAACATCATATTAAAAAGGGATTTTCTTTCGTGCTAGGCTAGGCTCCTTTTTTGATGGATAGAGTTTGGGGAGGGTGGAATAACTTGAGAGATTTGAGAGATGATGACATACTTATTAATCTTGTTAATCCCTTACAGTGACAACAAAATTTTTCTTGTGATATGAATTCCTTTTCATAGTGAGAATGTATACGCCCTAATGATATTACTTTTTCACTCCAATTCAAAGCTAAACATATATGGAGAATTGTATCCCAAGGCTAATTTCCAGGTTAGTACAAAACTGTACCATTTCAATTTCTTTCTTGTTCAGTTATCACTGTCCCACTGAAGTAGGAAACGACCAGAGTATTAAGTGGTTGAGTACATGACACCCGTTTTGTCTAAACTTAATCTGCAATTACTCTCAGCTGAGCACTTCAAGTGATCTGGTACTAGGAAAAAATTCCAGAATAATTTATACACAAACATAGGCAGTCACTCACTGTAACATATAGTAGAATTATAGACATTTTTTTAAAAAACAAAGATAGGAAGTTGTTTGGCACCTTTTTGAACACAAATTTAAATTACTCCCATGGGAGTCCACCAGTGGGGGAATTTAAAAAATCTTTGAACTGTTCCCTCATAACAAAAGCAGATGATGTAGCGGAACCACCTTGTCCATCTAGTTATTGCAGCGTGAGGGTCCCATTTGCTGCTTTAAGTTGTGCAGGAACATTTTCTTTAATGTAGTTATGTAAAATACATCTCGTCATAACTATCCTGTCCACATTCTCTGGCATTGCATTAATTCTCCTAAGAAAATTCTAAATTTCTGAGATAATTGCCCAAACGCATTTTCAGAGACTCGGCGAGCACTGGATAGACTGGCATTAAAAGCAGTCGTGATAATATCCCGACTTGCTTGTTTTTTCGGATACAGTCTTAATAAATGTTTTAATCAGAAGGCTTCATCACCAACAATCACATGTGGCACTACAACATCAGTACCAGGAAGTCTCTTAACAGTGATTCGAGGCCAGAGACACTTAATGTGCAAAAGCGTAGAGGAAGAGTCATAAAGAGGGGAACTGCAGAATCCAAGTTCCAAAACTTTCCCCAACTTGGAATGGGCAAATATGCCCCCATCACTATTTTTACTGTAAGACCCAATGTCTACGATTATGAACTTATAGTTCATATCAACTAGTGCAAGAAGAACTATAGAATATGTTTGTTTGTAATTAAAAAACTGGGCTCCACTGTTTGGAGGAGCCACAATCGCAATATGTTTCCCATCAATTGCACCAATACAATTGGGAAAGTTCGAAACATCCCAAAACTGTTGTGCTATGCATTTCCAGTCTTCTTCTGTTGGAGTTGGAATTACTTCAGGCAGCATTGTGTCAACTATAGCCTGGCAGACGTCTTTGACTATATAATTGACAGTTGAATGTCCAAGTCGGAAGCTGAACACCATTGCCAGAAAGGAGTCACCAGTTGCCAAGTACCTGAAATACATTAGTCATGAATAAACAGCCACATAGAAAACTTATCTAGCATAACTTACAATGTACACAACTTTTCACAATTTGCTATATATGACAGAACATGCATGTACATTAGTATACAAATTGATCTTTCAAAAGTTTTGAAGTTCCATGCTTCCCACCTGTTGTCACAGTTTATCTATAGTGCAGTTGTACTGTATGACAGATACATTATATCCTAGATTCCACATAAGCCTATATATATATATATATATATATATATATATATATATATATATATATATATATATATATATACACAAACTCAATGGAAAGGCCTATTGCTAGAAAGTTGTTTCAATAGCAAAACTTTTTGTAACAAGTATGAAGAAGTATCTGCTTCTTTACATACAGCCAAACAAAGCATTCACTTACAAACTCAGACAAATTTCTAGTACAGACAGAGGAGATTTGGTGAGTGTAATAGTGGCCTTCACAGAGCTACCAAGTATTACATCAAGTAAGGTGTGGGACTTACCCATGAAACTATCCCATATTGGTTCAAATTGCAAATATTTATAAACTTACAAGAAAAGGTATTGTATAGCATCACTTATTTTTCACAAAGTACTTCTTGAGAACTAAAACTGTATTAATACACAGATCGGGAAAAAAAGAAACAGACACAGTTACTTGTATTTTGCTCACAGTTTCACATGTGGATAGCATTAACTTAAACTGTACAGTAACTTACGTCGATATGGTGACAAAATTTTAAAATATGTTTAATACAAATAGTTTACGACAAACTCCGAGTAACAGAAGTGACAGCAAATACACTTTCATGGAAATGTCCAACTGATTTTACCTTAAATGCACCATCAACTTCTGCTGTGGTGATATTGGTTGTCTGAACCTCTAGGCCTTTTTTGTAATCGTGGACTGGATCTTATTTAGCATGAAAAAAACCTGTCGCTTCGACATTCTAAAATACTTGAAGAAGGACTGTTCCTCGTCTTACAGCTCCTTGTATAGTGTATGGAACTCTCCGTTGCTGTCTCTATGTTTCAAAATTTCTTCTTCTTCATCAAGTGCTATCGCAATCACTGACAAACTTCTTAAATTGAATTTAGGAACCTTCGCGTTTTCGCTAGTTCCTTCGTCAGTCATCACACAAACTGCAGCTAAACAAAGCCACACTGGTGAGGACCTTCCGTAACGCCACAGGACGTTACGTTGACATTCTAGGTAGTGTGAATGCTCGGCCGATCTTGTGGCAATTGACGTTCCATAACGTGACGGAGACGTTCCATTAAGTGTGAATCGACCTTTAATGAGCAAATCAGTGGAACAAGAGATTTGTTCCATCATAATTTTGATAATGTGTTCAGTTGCTATTGGAAGTAAAAATGGTGCGCCCATGCGGTCATCGTTTATAACACCAAATGTACGTTAGTATTTGCAGCAATTTTGAGTTTATTTTTATGCCTCTATTTTCACATATATTTGCTGTCATATTTTACACATTTTTATGCTTCTGATCTTTAGTTTTGTCACTGTTAGTTATATGTATATACAACTTACACTAAATTTTTGTATGATACTGCCTGCTGTGCCACCTGGCATTGTGTTAGCTAAGGTGCCTTCTACCAGCCACAGCAAGTGTTAAATGCACCTCTGGCTCTGGTACATTTGGTTTCTGCCTGAGTGAGTGGAAAGTTATTGCACCGGGTATACCATATGCATTTCTTTATGTACAGCATTTAGTTAACTGCCTCTTGAGCTGATGTAATTTCATGTGGCATGTACATTTCGCCTATTTTGATGTCTTTGATTCATTTATTATTTTTGTACCTTTGTGATCCTTGCAGTTGTGTGTACTTGTATTATAGGAAGAGTTTGTAAGCCCAAATTTTAATCGCTGACAGGTCACAAGACGATGGGCTGGTCCGGAAACACGTTATGAAATAAAAATTGGAAATAAAAAATGTCCAAAAACAAGTACAAGACTTTTTCAGCAACCAAGAAGAATTTTTATAGTAATTTTTATTAGAATATATTCAGCATCTAATAATCACTCAAGAGCTTACAATAAAAGCAAATATCAAGATAACTATTAAGATTGCATTAGATGGTTTGTATGGAGAGGAACTAGCTCCAATTATTTCCAAAACCTATGAAGAATATCCAAATAAGCTTAATGGGCTTAGAAAAGCACTAGGCGATCTTCTTCAATCCAAAGGATACAAAATTAATACAAAGAAAATGATATGGACTGAGACGAAGAACATTTTAAATGTAGTTAAAACAAACAAATTTTAAGTACAATAGTAATTAACTTTTTCAGTAGACTGAATGATTATTTTTCAATAAAGCAAAAACCAAATTACTATTTTCATAATTTTATATAACATTCGCGATAGTTTATATATCGACTCAGATTTAAAATTCTCAAATAATATTATAACTAAAATTTACTCAAGCTTCCTTAATAACACAAGTAGCAAAGTTAATAATATAATCAGTTCCAAATAACGTTTAATTTTGAGTAACAATTTACATTTACACACAAAATTCTTCATAGAATAATTTTTTTTACTAAATCTTTCTCTGTATGAATGGAGTCATTTCTAGACAGCATCAACAGTAACAATCTTTCATATAACAATAAAGGAGTGTTTGTGATAATTGATAAAAACAATAATCCGTAGTTTAAAGCTAAAGATGTTACTGAAATATTGGAATTTACAAATACCAGAAAAGCAGTCTTGGCTCATGTTAAAGAAAAATAGAGAAAAATTTACAATTATATAACGAGTTTTGAAGAAACAATAAGTATCGAATGTAGTCTTAACTAGTACATTCAAATGAAAGAAGAACAGAATTAAAATATTAATTTTCATAGAAATTACTTTTCGTTAATTACTGAGTGTACCGAGCAACAACTTTAACAGTGTGTAAGAAATTTTTTATTACAATAATTTTATCAATATTTACCCGATTATAATGTGAATTATGGAAAACCGACAACTTAACCTATGGCTGATCATCTTACTTCCTCAAAACTTTCTCAACAAGATATAAATCAGGATAATTTGTTTTTTATAGATCTTGCTCAAAAAACTTTCCATTCACTTCTGCTCCATCTGAAGCTCTTAATTAGTATGTGATTGGATTAGAAAGAATAATACTTTAAGTTTCCAAAATTTGTGTTGACCAGTAGGCTGTGTATGCTTTTTAAAAATTCCTGTAAGTTATCTAATCCCAACTTTATCTCCCATTTTTAATTTTTGTTCATCATTACATACAATGACAGTTGGCTGAAAATTTTTGTCATTAACTTCTGGCTACATTTTTATTATTGAATGTTTTGTGTTATTGTATTCATTCATTAGTTTTATAACTAAGTCAACCCACTTATAAATTCCTTGAAGAGCAAATCTGTTCTACATTTCTTTCTTTTAGTGTCCTACTAAACCTTCAAAATATAAATGAGAAAAATATAGATGAGCAAAAGCTGAATAATAATAAATATTGCATTTGTCATGAGATCTTGGAATTCTTTGTTGTAGAATTCTTCACCAATATGTGTCTGTGAATTTCTTGGAGTTCTCTCACTAAATATTTTTTCAAAAGGATCTCCTATATTTTTACTTGTTTTATATCTAACAACATAAGCCTAAGGAAATTTTGAAAAAATGTCAATAACAGTTAATAAATATTTATACAACTTAGCAATTTTTGAATTTTTTTTAAGTTACTAGAATCCATTTCTACTAGATCAGGTTGCCATACATCACCTATACATAGAGAAACAACATTTCTTCTTTCAAAACTGTTTTCTCATCAGCTTA
This sequence comes from Schistocerca americana, assembly GCF_021461395.2. Taxonomy (NCBI): domain Eukaryota; kingdom Metazoa; phylum Arthropoda; class Insecta; order Orthoptera; family Acrididae; genus Schistocerca; species Schistocerca americana. The sequence goes on along the minus strand of NC_060130.1, from coordinate 518,039,331 downwards.
GGCAATTCATTAATAATATATTCATGAATGTTATTAGGCTGTCTTACAACACCTACAAAGATTTTTAACAAACTTACTCTTTCTAGTCTTGAATATTGTGTGATGACCAGCAATCATCAGTTTTCTATTTCTAGTCATTACATTTTGGGGATGCTGTGTTTCAGTAAATTTTCTGCACTTCAAGCAGTTCGAGTACCAAATATGATTATCCATTTATATAGATCAAATTTTTACTAACTATTGTTCCAATCTATCATCATCTTTTGATTCTAAAAATAATTCAACAAATATGATCAATTCCTCTGAAGCAGTTACAGTTTTAGCAGATTGATTTACCGATATAAACATTTTAATCTTTCATTTTCATTTCATGTGGGGAATTATTTTGGTAAATGGCTTAATTTGTCATTCGTCATATTAATATTTTTTTAAATCTCTATATTATAATCAGCTAGTGACAGGGGACCCTTAATATTGAATCCAAAAATGAAAATTATGTAGGTTTCTACATGACACTGAATCATGTATTTTAATATCTCATCACCAGTAATAAAATCAAATTTCATTTAATGTTTATCAGACATTCTATTTTGAAGATAGCTTAACTTTTTCTGTATCTAGTTAAAGTTATCTTTGAGACATAATGTGTAAAAGCTTTTTCTAATTCTTCTTTAGTAGTGAAGCTATTGTTTTCTAGCTGTGTTATGGCAGTATGGTTGTTTTATCAATCTGATTAATTTTTTCATTGAGATGTGTTGTTTTAACATAGTTACTGATTTGTGTTGGAATCCATAAGTACTCAGCTTTCATAACAAGATCATCTAATTCATTTACTAAGTATTATCTAGTAACTGCATCAGAATCCTTTGCAGTATCTTTTATGTCTACTGATCTTCTACCTTTAAATCACTATATTCTTTAGTTACTTTAAAATGTTAGGTAATTCTTTATAAAATTGTGTAATTATGTTTGTTGAAGATTTTCAATTTTAGTGATGATTTTTTTCTAATTCTTCAGATTTTATTTTTGTAGTATTTTCTTTCTTTGCCATATTTATCTTATTTACAAAAATGTCCATTTATTAGGTTTAAGACATTATTGATTTTATAATTGTCTAACTGCAGCCTTAACACAAATACATACAAATGACCAGAAAGGATTTCATCGAAATTTTGTATTTTCTCAGAACTGTAGTATAGTTCATTTTCCCAAACAGCTGTTTAGCTGTTTTGTTATGTTGAGACCAAACGTAGCAAAAAGAGTTCTTCTATTATTTGTTTTGTAGTAACAAATACAATATTTGCCAGCATGTTCAGATGTATCTAATTTTCCTGTTCCACACATCTGATACTTTTCTGTTTGTCTGGTAATTCATCAGTCATGAAGAGACCACGAAAGTGATTAATTTTTAATTGTTTAGCAATTTTTTTATATTTGTAAATTACTTAGCGCACTAGGATAGATACTAATTATTTTTTGGAATTTTGTTTGTTTAAACCTGAAATTGAACTCATTTTTTCCATTGCCTGATGATTCCTTTTTGTTCTTCCAGTCCTTTACTATCTTCCTTTTTATTTGTATCTGCATCTGCAATTGTAGCAGATCCACCAACTAGTAAACCATAAGGAGTAAAATGTGGTAATGCAGCCAAAGTAATGGTAGAAATCCTCCCTCATGTTATATTAATCTAGACTCTTCTTTCTGTTTTGTTAGGTATTCAATACTTCTTTCACAACAGGTACATTTAATGTTATCAGTAAATTTGTGCCAAATTTCTTGTCTCTCTTTCTGTTTTGAGCACCAGTTAAAAATTATCAGTACTATGCAACTATTCATTATGGAGTTTAATATTAATTATTTTGTTTTAGTTTTTCTAACAGGTAGCAATTTGTAATCAATACTGCTGTTATTCCTTTACACAGAATAAAATATTTGTGAGGATGAAATATTTTGTAGTCCCCATCCATTTTCATCCAAGACCATATATAATTTTCTTTTTCCATGCATTATTCCTCTAACTGCTATAGGCGCAACATTTCCATGAAGTGATTCACGAGAACTGTGTATTCTTTCTTTTTAAGCAAACTGGTTGTTTATCTGCTTCATGCCTTTTCTCTGACTCTTTATGATCTCTATAGGCAATGGTATGTTTACATACTTAATCTAATCGATTAATTTCTTGATCTGTTCTAGTTAATCTGTCACCTAGTTCAGTTCCTGAACCACAAAGTGTACAGCCTGGTAAAGCATTGCGAATGAAAGTTTGTTACTTAATGAGTTTGCTAGTCGTTTCCACATTTTTCACTCTTCCAAAATTAATGTGGCAAGTTATTCAAAAATCTGATCAAGTATCGAATTCCTTTTGGACTGTTGATGGTAAAGTCACTAAATTTATTTGTTAACACCTGTGTAAAACCAACTTCTTCATTATGATCATTCTTATTTCCAGCTGATTCTTCGCCAGCTAATCTATTGATTAATTCAAGTACATCATTCATCCAAACAAATTCTCCTGGTTTTTCAGTATACTCTTTCAGTAGACTTTCACCTGTTTTGCATCTGAGTAACCTGAAGAATCTGAGTTTGATGGTAATATTCTTAATTTTAGGAAGTAGATATAAAAAATTCCTTGTATCAGATGTTTATATTTTTACCTCTACTTGATTTAATTTTATTTGGATTCATGTGTGAACATAGTGCTCCTGAGTAGTACATTTTTCCACTTAATTTGATAAATCGACACTATCAAATTTTGTACCCATGTCATCCATAGTAATCTGTTTTTAAGTTAAAGAGTTATTCAGTCCATATGTACCTTCATATTCTTTTTCGTCAATAGTTAGTTTATGGCCATTGAAATGAACTGGCAAAGGGCCAACAAATTTAAATGTACCAATGGGTTTTTACCAAATAATTTACTTCAGTATCTTTAACATACTTCAACATTCATTCACTTATATTTATATTTTTAACATCACCCTGAGGGACATTCTTTCTCTTCTATTCATTCTGCAATTTTTTTTACTTTTTCCTGTCTTCAGATTTATAGAGAGCAGCCTGTATTTCTGATTCACATAATGTGTGACCAAACTGGGGACGCTCATAATGTCTAATTTGTGGTATATCTCCAAATTCTTCTGAAATAAAAGTAGTATGATGTGTGCATATGGCATCATATGTTTTTCAACTTTTCTATTTTCTTCGGTAGCTTTCAGAACATTATCACCTAATCGTTCAATTTCTTGTGTATCTGCTCCATTGCATCAGTGACAGGACTGAATATTTCTTTCAGTTTTTATTTTATTTTCTATTTCGTGTAGCTTTTCTCACAACTTTTGGGTCATGTTTCAGTAACTTTTACTAAAGACAAAAAACTGATAAAATTTCTTTTACATTTAACGTTGACATTTTTAATGATGATGTAAAAAAGCCTTTAATTTGACATCTGTACTTTCCTTCATTAGGTCTATCACAAAAGCCCAAACTAATCCTCATTCAAGCATTTCACAATGTCCTTTAAAGTCACCAAACATTATATCACCCCCCAACCAAGTATGGTAAATAGGAGTTAAATTTGCATCATCTTGTCTAAGTATGTATATTTAAAAAATTTAGATCATCTCTCACTAATGGTTTTGGTGTTTTTGAATACTTCTGAGCTAAATAAAACAATGTATTCCTTTGTGTCTGCCTCTAGTAACATATTCTCTAATAACATCCTGATTTTTGAGAATGAAATCATCGCATACTACTAGTGAATTACCTTAACATTGATACTTTGGTATGACTTCATTATTATTTTCAATAAAAGTAGTAATCTTCTCGTTATTCTTTCTTTCACTTTTTACACATTTTGATAAGCTCTTGATATTTTGGTTGATCTAAACTTGTAGAGTAAACATACAGATGACTGATTTTATTCCAGTTTAGCTGTCCTGGAGCTAGAATACAACTTCCAATAATTAATATAGTTTTTCCACATCTAGTTGTCCCCTTTTATTGTACGCTCTGTAGAATTAAGCAAGAGCTAGCCATACTTAATTCTTATTTTTGACTATCAATCAGTTTTCATTTAATTAATAATATTTTGTTACTAGTAAATGAGTCACCTACTTCTGTTGAGTTGTAGGTCTTCTCTACTCAAAAAAAGATTGACTGCACCTACACAAGACAGCTATAGTAATGTTACAACATTTTAACTCGAACTATTACATCAAAAACAATAAATTGTATTGTGATCAAGAGAGAATAGAAATTACTGTTGACCAATACACTTCGAAACACTTAGAAAAATTTACTAATTCAAAACAGCCAAATTTTCTCATTAAACTGTGAAATTTTGCATAGAGTGATTATTGAAGGTGATTTTAAATTTTATACGGAAATAAATAATAACATTTAAAGTATGCTTGGATGTAGTAGGCAAACTATTCTTGCTAATGAAAAGGTTGTTGCTAACAATGTTCCTAAAATATTCCATTTCTATTAATCACTGTAAATTTTAATCTAGTTGAGCGAATGTTTGTGAAGCATACTTATCACTTTTATTGAGCAACTTCTACTATTGTTTCATTCAAGCCTAATGCTGAATCTGATGGACAACGTATTCATAAACCATATTTACTCCAGTTCATGATAAAGTTCAGGACTTGGAAATAACTGTAACTGATGAAAATGATAATTTGGTTTACTTCAACAGTGCCACTGTGATGCATGTTTTAGAAATAGCTGCACAAAATGTATCCTTATTAAATGAACAAGATAAAAAGCTATCAATTTTACTCATTCCCTGTGAACGACAAAATGTAAATTTAATCTAAATATCCCTACATGGATACTGAGATTAACATCCATATTGATGATGATTGATTTCTCATTATTTGATCATGTTAAGCTACATACACTTTATCTGAAGATTGGAAGAAATGTAGTTTTTCCACAATAAATGTTGAACTTCCACCCATCAAATAATTATTGAAGGATTGCAATTCTTTTCTAGATTTTAAATGAATTTCAGAATTCATATAATTTCATAACGAATTATCCAAATTATGTCATAAATATGACTGTCGAATGTGGGTGCCACACCAAAAAAGCGATGAAACTTTGTTCAGCCTTTAATGATAAATTTCCTGCAGGTAACTTATTATATGTTGTGCTGTATGGAAAGAAGAATTTGACACAGAATATCAACTGAGAAATTTTAATTGAAAATTATTTCATCTTCTTATTAGAAGTTTCATTCTTGTACTGAAGCAAAACTGCAGTATGTAGATCTCATCTGCGTGAGAGCACTGACTCAACTGGTCAATTCAGGACATGTGAACAAGTGATATAGTGCTGCAGATTGCCCCTACATACCAGGAACACAACTTCCTATTTGCTCTTTGCTCTGTCTCACTTGCATAGTATGTCTGTACTACATATTGTGACTAAGCAGATTCATTCACAGGTGGTGCTACAGTAGTCTCCATTCATAAAAGTACAAGAGTATTTTTCTTTTTTCATGTAAAATATTTTTTAACCTTAATTTGAGTGTAAAGATTCACATACACATGTTGTTTACAATTTGTGTCTTCTGAAAAAACGAATTATTGCAAAGAAAATAATGTATTTTCAGCCTAAATAAACTGAAGAGGGTAGTACATTTTAGAATGTGGTTTCTACTTCACTTACTTACAGTGTAAGCACGTTACAAATGGATACTTTTGCTCTTGGTGTGTCTCATACTGGAGCATGCTGCCATCCTAGCTACTGAGGTTAATTATTCATCGTTCATCAAGGCTCTGCTGTCTGAGCTCTGCTCTCTCAACTAAAGAAATGGATGACAGATGGAAGAAGAGCAGCTACCATCAAGACACCGGATCATCATCACGACCTGGCAGTGGACCTGGACTTCGAGCTGGACTTCAAAAAATCGCAAGAGGAAAAGAGATGAGAAATAGTAGAGGGAGAGAGAAGTTGAAAATCCCTTTGTGGTTTCCTTCATGGGCCTAAAAGATTTTGCTGAAAATTATTAATAAATTTTTTTCTATATAAATGGTGGCGCTAGTCAAGAAACTCAATAATGAAAGCAATTCTAACTTGTTTTAAAAAATTTGTGAGCTACAGGTAAATGTTCTGTGTAGTATTACTGAGTGTGATACTTGAATGCTAGATTTGAGGAGAAAATTTGTATGGAGCTTAATAACGAGTTTAAGATTGTTTTATGAGATATATATTTGAAATTAATAACTAACAGGGATTTTCAGTTTTTTGAAGTTGGAAAGGTTAAATTGAGATACAATGAAATTAAGAAATTTAAAAAAAATAGTAATGAAACTCATAATTTGGAATTTCTATTTTAACTGAAATTTTACCCTCCACTTTCCATTTTTGATGTATTGAAGTATTTTGGAGATTTCAGTTATCACTGCACTGCTGCCAGATTCAAAAAAGGATGGTCATCTCCAACCAAGTGCACTCAATGTACCCACTTACTATTTTCAAAATATAAATGTATAAACAACATATAAAATTAAATTAAATTACAAATATAAAGTAAAATAAAAAATAAAATATATATTACACTTGACGTTGGTCATTTCCCTGCTTATTTACTTACTTACTTTGCTTAGAATTGACGTGAATGAATCGAAATAAAGCAGCATACATTTAAAGGTTCTGGGCTTTTTCCAAAAAAAAGACATAAATCGTGAAATTGTGAGGGAATCCGAGGCATTTTGTGATTTATGGAGGTTTTTACCTTAGAAAAAATGAGCTAGAAAGCACAAATATATTTTACTCACGCCATATAACATTCAGCTAATACTTATGTCTCCTCTCCAGTGAATACCGCCTTATCATAGCATTAATCATGTGAGCAGAGAGGTTAGCATGTTCATGTGACACAGCGTTATACTGGAGGTAGAATAGCTACCAGCCAGGTCTCCTGAACTGGTCAGGTCCCAGGGTACGATCCTGATGAGGCATGTCCCTCAATGCTCCATCTCTTCCCTCATTCTTTTCCGTAGTTCGTTTCCCCATCACCCCAGGCACTCATCCTAAGGAGTGACATGATTTGTGCTGAGGGGTGCGTGACATTTGGGAAGATATGTCCTGAATAGGGCCTCAGGGATACTGGGAGAACTCCCTGAGTAATCAGACTTACACATGCGTGGAGCTCCGCTCGTTTCAATCAGATATATCCACAAATCTCGTCAGACCACAACGTAGAACAATCAACGGACAATGTGCGGCTTTCTGTATCACGCTAACGGCTCGGAATAAGTGAATGTAGAGCGGAGTTTCGTCAGTCAAATGCACCTACCGGGAGGCCACAGGGATGCTCTTACGGGAACAGGCATCTGGAGGCCGGCTCTGCCGGCTTCTACTTAGTACGAGTAATATCCCCGTTGGGGATGTTCCTTCGCAAGTAGGAATACCTGCCGTGGTTAATGTGGTTACAACACACAGACGTTTTGTATTTGCTTATGTTTTCTATGTCCTATGTAGCTGCATTTTGAGGTTGCTGCTGTGGCTGCGACTTTACTGTAGCGCCGTCCGTATTGTTAATCATGATTCTAGTTCTTCGGCGTGTTCACACTTTAGATATCTACCTTAAATGAATAGAATTGAAGGAGAGAAAGAATAAGCTCCATACTTGCAAGGTAATATATTTGCACTAAAGCACAAATTCCAAACACGGCGAGTTAGCGTCAGAACATATCGAGAGCGAGCACCAGACCAATATATCAAAGAAGTACATACATCTACATCTGCATGACTACTCTGCAATTCACATTTAAGTGCTTGGCAGAGGGTTCGTCGAACCACAATCATATCATCTCTCTACCATTCCACTCCCGAACAGCGCGCGGTAAAAACGAACACCTAAACCCTTCTGTTACAGCTCTGATTTCTCTTATTTTATTTTGATGATCTTTCCTACCTATGTAGGTTGGGCTCAACAAAATGTTTTCGCATTCGGAAGAGAAAGTTGGTGACTGAAATTTCGTAAATAGATCTCGCCGCAACGTAAACGTCTTTGCTGTAATGACTCCCATCCCAATTTGCGTATCATATCTGCCACACTCTCTCCCCTACTACGTGATAATACAAAACGAGCTGCACCCTTTCGATGTCCTCCGTCAATCCCATCTGGTAAGGATCCCACACCGCGCAGAAATATTCTAACAGAGGACGAACGAGTGTAGTGTAAGCTGGCTCTTTAGTGGACTTGTTGCATCTCCTAAGTGTCCTGCCAATGAAACGTAACCTTTGGCTCGCCTTCCCCACAATATTATCTATGTGGTCTTTCCAACTGAAGTCGTTCGTAATTTTAACACCCAGGTACTTAGTTGAATTGGCAGCCTTGAGAATAGTACTATTTATCGAGTAATCGAATTCCAACGGATTTCTTTTGGAACTCATGTGGATCACCTCACACTTTTCGTTATTTAGCGTCAACTGCCACCGGCCACACCATACAGCAATCTTTTCTAAATCGCTTTGCAACTGATACTGGTCTTCGGATGACCTTACTAGACGGTAAATTACAGCATCATCTGCGAACAACCTAAGAGAACTGCTCAGATTGTCACCCAGGTCATTTATATAGATCAGGAACAACAGAGGTCCCAGGATGCTTCCCTGGGGAACACCTGATATCACTTCAGTTTTACTCTATGATTTGCCGTCTATTACTACGAACTGCAACCTTTCTGACATTAACCCTTTGTCGCCTGGCGGTACTTAAAAGTACCAGTAAGTTTTGACTCTCATTATTTTCGCGTCGCAGTTTCGTGATCTGAGAGCCTGTCGGTACGTAACAGTAACTCTGCTCTACTGTTTCATAGATGTTATTGTGCAATACATAGACCTCTCTGGCGGTCAGAGCTTGAAATTGTTTTTCGCGCGATGCTGTGAAAACAGAAGATTTTGAGTGCTTGTTTCCATGGTGTTGCCTGAATTTGTGCGCAATTTATTGAAACTTCCGTTGAGTTTTCCATTGTACGTACTTACCTTCTTTGTTTTTTTATAATAGTTGGAAGCATTACGTTACAAGTGAATGAGATAAAGTGGAAAATATAAGGCGGACTTACTAGTACCATCAGGTTGTGCGAACACTTTATTGTAGTAACAATGCGTTACCTCTCACTAGTTGTTCTGTCCACTTTTTCTCACACAGAAATCCGTAAATACATTTGCCTGTGGAACAATTAGAACAAACAGGAAAGGTTTGCCAGGGAATTTACCTAAAGAAAAATGTCTAAATCGAATCACAGAGAGTCATCTTTAGACCTAACAGTATTTCAAGGGAAGGAAAATAAAGTACTGTATTTTGCGTCAAACTTCCATGGCACTGAACAGAGCATAGTGACAAGAAAACAGAAAGATGGAACTGGTATGACTATACCATGCCCAGTTATTGTATGTGATTACAATAAAAACATGTGTAGTGTGGATCATGCAGACAGATTACGTTCAACTTAAGGTCTTGACAAGCGATCAAAGAAATGGTGGCACCGTCTCTTCTGGGGAGCAATAGAAATTGCTTTTGTCAATGCTTACGTCATTTTCAGTGATCTACATAGGGCACTGCCACTGCTGGAATTCAGGCGTTCTGTGGCACTAGGGCTAATGAATGAACAGCAAGTGCCAAATCTCAAAAAGAGAAACTCTGGTAAAGACGAAATAACTCTCCCAAAGAGAAGGAAGGATAACTTTTCTATTCCGAAGGATGTACGTCTTGGCAACCGAGGAAACCATTTTGTAGTGTTCAGTTGTAAAAGAGGACGACGATGCGAAATGTGTGCGAAAAATAAAATTCGGTCGAGACCACATTCACAATGTAGTACATGTAAAGTGTATTTGTGCTGCAATGAGAAAAAAAACTTTTCTACAATTTCATGAGGTATCACTAAATATGTGATATGTATATACTGTCAAAAATGTATAGCTAAGTTACTATGTATTGTGAAGTTGCTCTAGAATAAATTTATGCAAAATTAAAAAAAAAGTTCAGAAATATCATATTTCTGTTAATTAATTTTCTAATGTAAAAATATTTACTATTTATGTGGAATAAAGTACAAGTTAAAAAAATTGGAGCATTTTTCTGCGCATGTTGTGATTCTGTCCATGGAGTTTGACGGTACTTCTGAGTACCAGGAGAGAAAAAAGTTGTGAAAAATAAAATAAAGCTTTACAAAAAATCCTACCGTCATTTGAGGCCACAATAGCATAAATTCTGCAAAGAAAATGTTAAAAAGTAAATTTTTTCTTATGTCAGGAAACAAAGGGTTAAGATAAAACACACTGAAACATATCACTGCTGTCTGCGTGCACTGATCGGCATCACTTGCCACTACAAGCGTGAAAACTGATATTTTTGTATAGCTGCTGCATATTGATATTGAAACTTCTGAGAGGACTAGGTTCGCATTTATTAAGCAGTTACTGTTATCTGGTGCAGCTATAATAAAATTACGTATTTATTGTACAGAATTATGGACTAAAGTGTTCGTTTTATTTCATGCAGGTACAAGCAAATGATCACTTATGTTTATGTTTCACAGCGTAACAGACGTAGGGGCCAAAACTATTTACATCTACATCAATACTCCGCAAGCCACCTGACGGTGTAGGGCGGAGGGTACCTTGAGTACCTCTATCGGTTCTCCCTTCTATTCCAGTCTCGTATTGTTAATAGAAAGAAAGATTGTCGGTATGCCCCTGTGTGGGTTCTAATCTCTCTGATTTTATCCTCATGGTCTCTTCGCGTAGGAGGGAGCAATATGTTCCTTGACTCCTCGGTGAAGGTATATTCTCGAAACTTCAACAAAAGCCCGAACCGAGCTACGGAGCATCTCTCTTGTACAGTCTTCCACTGGAGTTTATCTATCATCTCCGTAACGCTTTCGCGATTACTAAATGATCCTGTAACGAAGAAGCGCTATTCTCCGTTGGATCTTCTCTATCTCTTCTATCAACCCTGTCTATGCAGCATTTGCAGTGGCAGTGTCTGCCTTAGTCGTTAGGAGAAATGCAGAACGATGATGTAATGCCAGGAGTAGGAATTTGGTTCGACGCTGGGTGGGAAGAAGGGGTGAAGGCAGGAACATATACCCTCTGTTAATGAATGATTTGAGGCCCAAAGGTCCACATGAATTTAAGAACTTCGACTGAATGGATGTGTCTTGGCGATCGTAGATGATGGGATTCACACATGAGGGAAGCTGTTTCACAACAGTGCGACCGCAAAGAGGCAAAACGGCTTTTACAATCCGCACTGGTGATGGGTGCCACAAGTCCTCTGACTCTTGTGGCTGTTCTCTCAGCACTATACTTCCTGGCATACCGAAATAATACGAAAGATGCAATCAAACCAAACACATGCGGTACTTGCATCAATCGAAAGTAAAATGGATCCACATTTGCAGACGTACCTTCTTATGGTACAAGGTATCTAGAGGGTCGTACAGACACCTTCCAGTGCCGTATATATCAATAAGCAAGTTTATACCTTCTTTGTTCCATTTCATTTCTACAATAAGAAGCTATCATTAGATATACAGCTGTTCTCAGCGGCAATACAAGAAAGGAAATTTCCATTTGCTTTATAACTGTACTTATAAAAATTGGTCACCGAAAAATGTTTAGCGTATGTCACGCAATAGCCATAAAAAGTACCCAAAAGCTCACATATTTCTCGTCTGCTGACCACAAATAAAAAAGTAACTACCTGAAGGCCCTCTCGGAGCGCTGCGTTCTGCGCATGTGCGCATACACCTTTTCTGCTGCGTATGCGCGTTCCACGGCAGACTAGAACGGTTCTCATTTTCTCCCGGCCAATAAACGATCTACTGAAATCGCAGCTTCATCTGTCATGCCGCAAGGTGGTAGGCTGTCTACTCCTGACTTGTACATGTTGTGTGTGTTGTGTAAACGAGTGACTAAAAATCGGAAGTACACGTGACGTGACGGTCCTCGATGGTGTGCTGCGACCTTTGTCTTGACCGATATATTTACGAAAGCATTGTTATGGATTCGATCGCAACTAAATATCTGTGGCAGGCAAACTATAAATATGATCGTTACTCGTTTCATTCACATCAATTTAAGTTGTGCTCTTATGTTCCTGCTAACCACACCCTCGAAATTGGCGACATATTCCTGTCAAATATTTATGACAAGAAGGAATATAAATGTCATTGCTGGTTGTTTTACTCTCAGCAATTTCATCTTTCATTTAGTTGCAACACAGTGAAGTCAGAAACTGGAAGGAACTCACTACTGAGAGAGCACGCTTTTTTGTACAGGGTGTCTCTGCTATGAGTCGTCAGGCACATTTTCTCTTATGTTACGGCAGATATTTGCAATTCCGCTTTTAAATTGTGTAGCTGGAGTCAGCCCAAACAGTTACTGCTCGACACGTCTTGCATGCGATTCTCAGTGACAACAGAAAGCGTCGTTTTGTTTCCCATTACATACAAAATGATTTTTAAAGCGGAATTTCACGTGCCCAATCGATAGAGTGCTCCCTAATTAGTCTAGTCCGATATTCGTTTTATTATTAATAGGGACAGTATAACAGGAAGAGTAAACAGCAATACAACAGCGGCTCAGTAGAGCTACATGCTTTGCGGTAGCAGTCAGCATGGACGCGAAAGGGCAGTGCTGCCGCTGCTTGAGTACAGGTAGATCAATCTGGGACCGCTCTATCGAATGGGCACGTCAAATTCCGCTATAAAAATCATTTTGTCTGTAATGTGAAATGAATCAACACTGTCTGTCGACATTGGGCGCTGCATGAATGACGTGATGAGCACTATTTGCTTGGGATGACTTCAGCTACACAATGCGAAAACGAAACAGAAAATATCTGCTTAAGCATCAGATCACACGCATCTGAGTTCTCTTATGAAACACCATGTATAAATAACATCGAATATTGCAGAATATACTTCTATTACGTGAATAAGAAACTCCAAGAATGTGTTACAAAGGCGAAAATGGAAAAATTGTCTCTTCTACCTAGTTGGAAATTTACTTTCTTTAACTCCATATCAGCACATCTTTAAACACATAACCACAGGAAGGATACGCAAAGTGTCTCTAAAACTGTTCATAGCAAATTTTCTTAGGACTTTTATAGCAGTTGTGCCATTAACTGACACTTGATTTTAATAAGTTGCACCTGCGGTGATGCACCTATATCGTGCCTTTGTCTTAAAACGGCATACTGTCGTACCACACAAGTTATAATATGAAAACAACCGAAATATGATTACTCTAGTATAGCGGTTCAAAAGTAGCGAGCGAAGGTCGTCAAATAACCGTTTTCCAATTTCGGCCGAGTGCCAGAAGTACTTCTGATGTCCGCAGCTCGTGGTCGTGCGGTAGCGTTCTCGCTTCCCACGCCCGGGTTCCCGGGTTCGATTCCCGGCGTGGTCAGGGATTTTCTCTGCCTCGTGATGAGTGGGTGTTGTGTGATGTTCTTAAGTTAGTTAGGCTTAAGTAGTTCTAAGTTCTAGGGGACTGATGACCACAGATGTTAAGTCCCATAGTGCTCAGAACCATTTAGCACTTCTGATTTTTAGTCACTCACCGGCTTAGTCTGCACCAGAGCCCCAAGGGGACATCTTAGGAACCAAAGACTTGTTTACGTCAGTTACGTCGTTGAGTGTGACAGTTTATATTTTTGTAAAGTTGCTATTTACTCGTATCGAAACTTCTGAGAAGTCTAGGTTCATATTTATTTAAGGAGCTATTTCTATCTTGCGCAGCTATAATGAAATTACTTTATGATTGTACAGAATTATGGACTAAAGTGTTCGTTGTATGTCATGCTGGAACAAGCAAATGATTATGTGTACTTTTCACAGCACTTCAGACACTAAGAACGCAAGTATCTTTGCAGCATTTGCTGTGACAGTATCTACCTTAGTCATTAGCAGAAATGAGAACAACGACGTAATGCCAGGAGTAGAAACTGGGTTCGAACCTGGCTGGGAAGAAGGGGTGAAGGCAGGGACATATACTCCTTGTTAATGAAGGAGTTGAGGCTCGAAGGAAATGACACAGTGAGGGAAGCTATTTCACAATAGTGCGACCGCAAAGACGCCAAACCTTACAGCCCTCACTGGCCGGCAGGCACAACTGCGCTGACTCTTGTGGCTATTCTCTCAGCACAATACTACCTGGCATGCTGAAATAATATAAAAGATCCACTCAAATCAAATACATGCGGTACTATCACCAACAAAAGTGATACGTACACAAATCGAAACTAAAATTTAAACATGTTTACGTAAAATATATTATCTCAGAATTAAACATTTGTAGACATACCTTACTATGGTCAGCGTATCTAGAGAGTCAGACGCCTTTCTTTGCTGTATGCCTCTATAAGCACGTTTATATTTTTTGTTTTATTTCGTTTGAACAATAAGAAGTTATTAATAGATATACAACTTTTCTCAATGGCAATACAAAAATGAGAATTTTCATTTGTTTTATGACTGTATTTATAAAAAAAAATACTCACTGAAAAATGTGTGGAATAACTCACGCAATAACCAAAAAAGTTACCGAAATTTCAAGTATTTCTCGTCTGCTGACCACAGGTAAAAACAATAACAAGGAGAAGGCCCTCTCGAAATGCTGCATTTTGCACATGATTTAGTCATAGTAATACTTGGAAAATTTGCAAGTACCGTTACAACAATAGCACAATGTGCTTTGAACACTTTGCAAAACTGATATCAGAAACAATATCTAAGGCTCAGTAACAGAAACACTATCGTAGTACCACTCATACGGAAGTTTCTACAGGGCACAGACAGGAAACTTAATCTCTTCGACGAAATTCTAACCGTAGAGGTAGCAGTCAAGTATTTTAGAATAGCTCTGGGAGTGAAAATAATTCGCACCCCTCATATAAAGGCAAAAAGTGCTCTTATGCTGTGGTCTAAGTATATACACCTCTGTAATAAGACCTATGATAACTTATGGGGCGCCGGCCAGAGTGGCCAAGCGGTTCTAGGCTCTACAGTCTGGAACCGCGCGACCGCTACGGTCGCAGGTTCGAATCCTGCCTCGGGCATGGACGTGTGTGATGTCCTTAGGTTAGTTAGGTTTAAGTAGTTCTAAGTTCTAGGGGACTGATGATCACAGAAGTTAAGTCCCATAGTGCTCAGAGCCATTTGAACCATTTTTTTTAACTTATGGGGCAACAGTATAGTGGAACAAAGTAGAACAGATGGAAGCCGCTAAGAAGCTCGAGAAGGTGCTGCCTAGCCATAATAGGCGAAATTAGCTGCACACTCACTGCTGGCATTGATCATACTGGACGTGTCTCCACTACATCTCTGGGTTTCAATGGAGGCAGCAGAACGGGCACCTTCAGGATCCCCACAATCCCACACAGATATAATGAATATGGTAAAAATAGGATTGGTCAGTGAAACGCCGGCACAGTCTGGAGCCGCGCGACCGCTACGGTCGCAGGTTCGAATCCTGCGTCGGGCATGGATGTGTGTGATGTCTTGAGGTTAGTTAGGTTTAAGTAGTTCTAAGTTCTAGGGGACTGATGACCACAGCAGTTAAGTCCCATAGTGCTCAGAGCCATTTTGAAACGCCGGGCTGGCTGAAGTGGCCGTGCGGTTAAAGGCGCTGCAGTCTGGAACCGCAAGACCGCTACAGTCGCAGGTTCGAATCCTGCCTCGGGCTTGGATGTTTGTGATGTCCTTAGGTTAGTTAGGTTTAACTAGTTCTAAGTTCTAGGGGACTAATGACCTCAGCAGTTGAGTCCCATAGTGCTCAGAGCCATTTTTTGAAACGCCGGCTTGAGCATGGTTTACTTCCCCTCGATAATGAAATTAATACGATTTAGCAATTTGAGGTTAATTAGAATAAAAATTGTCATACACAAAACTTCACAGGAAAATTATTCCAGCATTTGACATACATCGATTTACACCAAGGGAAAGAACCGGCGAAAAACTCACATCTGCAACGTAATAGCGAACAATCTACATAGCAAGCGGTGGATTAACAGGGGTGTGTGACCTATTTACAATACCAACCTGCATTCAGAAGTTGTCTTGTGTCTACTTAACTCCCCGTCCTTATCTCTGATGCAGCTGTTCGTACGCTGCACACCCATATGTGAACTAGAGCTAAGTTTGTATGAATACAACAATACTGTGGAAAGGTTCACTACACAATTACAGGAAGAACAAACTAATCTGGTAAAATAAAATGTCCTTGAATTACGTTGGTGTAAATACATTACAACATACATGCAAAAGTTGACAACAGCACTCGTCAGAATTCAAGGAGCTTGCGAGAACTGAACTAATTCCGATTTCAAGACAATTCTGCCGTACTGGATTAGCTACTCGTACATACCATTACAATTATTTCGTTGCTCTATCACGTGGGGCCTAGACACGAATCGCCAGGATAGTTTTGGTATCAAGTCGCACGATTTCTCCTAGCCACAAAATACCCACACTCGCGACCAGGTGGTCATCAGCAACAATATATCGCAACACTAGGCCACTACACAATCACATAATCAGCATCGCCCAACTTACCAACATTTGGTTGAGTGATGACGTATGATGTGTGAAGCGCTGTTTAATTAACCTATCTCTGTCTAACGTAAGTCCGAAGGTGCCGTCACTATTAAAAATGCACTTTTATGCAGCAGATAAAAGCACTGACGGTGTGACTGTACGTATTCATACTTACTCAATATCAACGTAACTGAGGTGGACTGCCTGCCATCTGACGGAGGCCTGACCTTCGGCAAGCCCCAACGTCTTCTCCTCTACACATAGGCCTGTCACTCCTACTTATAAGTTTTTGGGCTTCTGTCACGTCAGACAAGCCATGTTACAAATCATTTTTCCTATCAGAATTTTAATGTCATACCTCAGTTCCTCAAGTGGAAGCACTTTCCGAACATTCTCTGAAACAATTCTCCCTTAACAACGATCTGCACTTAAAATGGGCTATAATGTTAGATCGCTTGCGTTTCCGACCTATCAGTCATATGGAATGTAGCACTGTTAATATTCCAATGTAAGAAATATATTTCAAGCGCATGACATACATCCTTCTTCCTGGTTTCTCTACGATAAACTATGTTATCGAGCAGTAAAACGAAAAAACTACTTCCGTAAAACATATACTCTGCATGATACGAGCACAATATAGGTTTCTGGAGACTATAGCATCCACTGTTTACACCCGATCACAGTTCAGAAATTCTACGACGGCTGCACCAGCCCTATATAAAATGATTGTTAGTAACAGGGGATACCTCTTACAAGAAAACAGATAAACGCATAGCAGCAGCGTCCGACATGTGAAAATTCCAAGTCATTCGGCCACTAACTCTGTAAACACTACGTCTGTCAGGCAAATCTATACACGGGGATTGCAGTGCCTCACAAGCACCTCTTGCTAACTTAGTTATGAAGCTGAAGTCTCGATTTTACACCCAAGATGCGGCAGGGGGATGGAGTACATCGTATAAATCAAAGTTCATTTAGAGGAAAGTGTCTCGTTTCATCACACATGATATGGAATTCCTCTGATGACCAACAGGTTTAACATTAACGATCGCAAGTAGGCAGTGCTTTAAATCACATACATAAGACGTGGCTGTATACGAGTCGAATGCAGGTTATGTCACACGACTGATGCATTCTGACAGAACAGTGGAAAAGTTGACCTGTAGCAATTTCTCCCTCTCTGGAATACATCACAGTCTACCATTAAATCGTACCTCGTTACAGCTCCATCTCATTCGATCACTCCGTCCACTCTCTGATATCCTTTAACATAGATGCAAGTAAGTTTAGAGGCGGATGGTTCTCTGTCTTCCAGAAAAGCGTCAAATACAGTAGTTGACTCGTGTGTATCACTGGCATCTCAATAGACACACAGTATAATACTACCTCGATGCAGAAAAAACTGACTGCTTCCCTGATTCCCTTAGCTTACATGTCGATGTTTCCTTGGATTCCTATTGCTGCTGCGATCATGACATAACCTCTCGTTCTGTGTTCTAAGACTGCTTGTAAGTGTAGCACAACTGTCAACACCTAGCTCAATTCACTGATTTGGAGGCGTAATATAGCATTGTACTCAATTGTATCCAGTCACCTCCACATTTGGAGAGTGTCTGCTCCATTTTCTGTATGTCTAAGTATATGCATGTGTGGTGGAAGGCTCCCAGGACCCAGTCCCTCCACTGGTCGACCAAACTTCAAACATAGAATACGTGTTCAGACGTAACACCCAGTTGGTCCACCTGCAAACCAAATCGCACATGTGATGGGTGGATCGTCACCCATTGGGAGTGGATGACCGCCGACCTCGCAGGGAAATATCTAGTGCTGTGAGGGGTACATATGGTGCTGTCTGTCTTCATGGTATATGTACAAATGATGTAAGAGGGCTGATTTTGTATGGTGTAGGATACTAATTGTATATTTACTACATCGACATGGTATGTGGTTGTATATTGCTGGGTTGGAGATCGGTTTCACACTCTAATATTCAAGCTCCTAACCTCAGTGGGAGAGCAGCGTAATTGAGTAATTGAAGGGCACATTGCAAGGTTTAGTTGTCAGTGCAATATGGCGATCAGTGTTAAATAGTTTCTTTGCCACTGAAAGTCTCATCTGCAGAAAGAAAAAGAAAAGGCGGACAGTGCTTCTACACCGACGGCATCAGTAATTCGGCGGGTAAATTCGATAAGAGCCAATCACAATTCCCCATTCATTCACAAGACATCCCTTGTGCTGGGATATAGGAGTCTCTACATGGTGGTGAGAACGTTTGTGTATGTTGAAAGCAGGAAGGATAACACGTGATGGACGGGGTGCCACGTTAGGACCGCAAGGAAGAACGAATTCGCATTTTCCTTGTTGTTCTATCGATAGTGATGATGATTACAGTACACCAACCTGCGTCACTGATGTCTTTCCAAGCATTACATCTGAAGGTGCGAAGTTCATTATCACACATAGTGCCTGATGCCTGTCCTTCATAACACTTGTTTGAGAGAATCTTGGTTGGATGCAGTACCTTCCATAAGCGCTGACTGTAAGACTTTGTCAGATAATTTCCTAGGACTGAGGAGAATCAAGACACATACCTGGTGTGAGTGTAGGCATACCATAATTTTTTTGTGTGCTGTACAGATATAAAAGGTAACTGCATTGTTTGTGTAAAATGTGTATATATTGCATTGTAAAGTTACTGTGGCTTATGTTGTGGCATGACCAGAGAAGGTAAGTGTGTGTCCTATCATGAGGTACGTGTACATTCAGGACATCGATAACTGTGAGGGTATGAGAGAGATTTTTTTATGTTGAAAATTACACTACTGGCCATTGAAATTTCTACGCCAAGAAGAAATGAAGATGATAAACGGGTATCCATTGGACAAATATATTATACTAGAACTGACATGTGATTACATTTTCATGCAATTTGGGTGCATAGATCCTGAGAAATTAGTACCCAGAACAACCACCTCTGGCCATAATAATGGCATTGATACACCTGGGCATTAAGTCAAACAGAGCTTGGATGGCGTGTACAGGTACAGCTGCCCATGCAGCTTCAACACAATACCACAGTTCATCAAGAATAGTGACTGGCGTATTTTGATGAGCCAGTTGCTCAGTCACCATTGACCAGACGTTTTCAGTTGGTGAGAGGTCTGGAGAATGTGCTGGCCAGGGCAGCAATGGAACATTTTCTGTATCCCGAAAGGCACGTACAGGACCTGCAAGATGGGGTCGTGCATTATCCTGCTGAAATGTACGGTTTCGCAGGGATCGAATGAAGGGTAGAGTCACGGGTCGTAACACATTTGAAATGTAACGTCCACTGTTCAAAGTGCCTTCAATGCGAACAAGAGGTGACCGAGACGTGTAACCAAAGGCACCCCATACCATCACGCCGGGGGCTAAACCAGTATGGCGATGACGAATACACGCATACAATGTGCATTCACCGCGATGTCGCCAAACACGGATGCGACCATCATGATGCTGTAAACAGAACCTGGATTCATCCGAAAAATGACGTTTTGCCATTCGTGCTCCCAGGTTCGTCGTTGAGTACACCGTCGCAGGCGCTCCTGTCTGAGATGCAGCGTCAAGGGTAACCGCAGCAATGGTCTCCGAGCCGATAGTCCATGCTGCTGCAAACGTCGTCGAATTGTTCGTGCAGATGGTTGTCTTGCAAATGTCCCCATCTATTGACTCAGGGATCGAGACGTGGCTGCACGATCCGTTATAGCCATGCGGATAAGATGCCTGTCATCTAGACTGCTAGTGATAAGAGGCCGTTGGGA
Organism: Schistocerca americana; assembly: GCF_021461395.2. Lineage (NCBI taxonomy): Eukaryota > Metazoa > Arthropoda > Insecta > Orthoptera > Acrididae > Schistocerca > Schistocerca americana. The sequence goes on along the minus strand of NC_060130.1, from coordinate 518,018,963 downwards.
TCCACCACGGCGTTCTGTATTACCCTCCTGAACCCACTGATTTCGTAAACAGTCATTGGATCTCGACCAACGCGAGCAGCAATGTCGCGATACGATAAACCGCAATCGCGATAGGCTACAATCCGACCTTTAACAAAGTCGGAAACATGATGGTACGCATTTCTCCTCCTTACACGAGGCATCACAACAACGTTTCACTAGGCAACGCTGGTCAACTGTTGTTTGTGTATGAGAGATCGCTTCGAAACTTTCCTCATGTCAGCACGTTGTAGGTGTCGTCACCGGCGCCAAACTTGTGTGAATGCTCTGAAAAGCTAATCATTTGCATATCACAGTATCTTCTTCCTGCCGGTTAAATTTCGCGTCTGTAGCACGTCATCTTCGTGGTGTAGCAATGTTAATGGCCAGTAGTGTATGTGCGCTATAGATACTGAGATTCGTTCCAGAACCACAGCCATCAAAACGAGACATTACCTGTACACCGATCGGTGTCAGGCTGTAGGAGCAATCGTAATATTTAATTGTGTTTACATTGGTATATATGTTCCTGGCTTCCAATATTCTTGTGATGTTTGTATGTATTTGATGATCTGTAGGTAACTTTGGCGGGTTTAACTGCCAGTGCAACGTATCGATCTGTGCAAAATAATTTTGCCGCTGAGAGTCTCGTCTGTAGAAAAAAAAGAGGCGGATGGCGCTCCCACATCGGTAGCAGCGGCAGTTTGACGGGTAAGGTCAGTGACACAGTGGCAGACAGGCTGTACCATTAGGAATGCACCCTGTACTATTCTGGGAAGTATTGGAACATCTCTCCTTCAATGCTGGACCCTATGTGTCATAGCGCCAGCAACGGTACCTAGGTGAATACGTATTTTGACAGGAATTTCTCAGGTGTTGAGTATGAAAGAGATGCCAGTGGCTCATCCTTGCGGGACCCAAACAGTCACGTCATAACTTTGCGGGGACCGCCAATGTACCCCGACTCTGGCATTGGCGTCAGGCGTCAGGTGGCGGGACGTGTTTTTTATTAGCCATCTTTTGTTTAAACTGTATTCCATCTACATCTACATATATACTCCATGAGCCACCAAGCGGTATGTGGTGGAGGACACTATTTTGTATCAAAGGTGGTACAATAGTTGAAGGAAATGGGGATGACATGGAAAACCATTAACAGAACAATAGGCTAAGTGCCGACAAAGGGCCAAACATTAGGTTAAGACACCCAGAGTATAGTGCCGAACATTAAGTTATGCAACATGTTTGCTCCATGTAATTACTTCTTACAAGACCTACATGTTTCCAAATAACAGAAAGTAATAAGCAAGAGAAATCCAACCCCCACAAACTGAATTTGTCATAAATAAACAATATACCCTTTCCATATACTCCATACATTGTCTAAATGACCGATCAACTGAGTCTTTTTCCCGCCATTTTCCGGAAGAGAGGAGAGGGTGGGAGGGGCGGGTTTTTACCAGAGGGGGAGAGGTTAATTAATTGATTAACTTAATTAAGTAGTCAATGAAACTGATAGTAGTGTCAGGGGGTATTCCAATAACTCAGATCTGAAAGTGTACCTGTAGCAGCGAGGGGAGGTTTCCTGATGGGGGAGGGGAGTCTGAGGGGGTGGGGGCGGGGCAATAGGTTAAGTGTAGTGACATGGAAAACCACTTAACAGAACAATAGTTTAAGGACCTTTCAATCAAAGGAGAACAATAGGTTAAGTACCTGTCAATCAAAGGAGAACAATAGGTTTACACCTGAGTGCATACCTGCCCCTGGTGCAGGCAACCTGCACTAACCAAAAGCACTGTCGGCGGCCCTAGCTCCACTACTATCCGTTTCTAACTGTTGTGACACTGGCGCAATACATGCTCAATACGCTATCCACCGTTTTGTGCCACAAGTTGAAATCGAGAAACACCATGTTCCACAATGGCTCGGAGTGTTTCAGGAGCTACGTTCAGAATGTTATGTGCAAAGTGTGCCTTCAATTCATTTACTTTCGTAATTGGAGCTCTGAACACAACATCTTTCAGATAACCCCACAGCCAGATCAGGCGGCTAGGTTGTAGGGAAACTATAGCTGATAATACTAGCATTTCCGAAATGCCTCTGCAGTAGCCACTTCACTGGTTGTGCCGTGTGTAGAGGAGCGTCAGGTTGCATAAAAATGATCCTATCCACACATCCATTCTTTTGAAGGGTTGGAAAGACTTTGGCATCGGAAGACTCGAATAGTTCTTACCAGTGACAGTGCAGTACTCATCCCTTGAAAAATAAAGCACTATGATAAAAGATGCCATCAACCCGCACCACATAGTCACCTTTTCAGAATGAAGCTGTACTGGTTGATTGTTCAAATTTTTCGTTGCCCATATTCTGCTATTTCGCGTATTGAAATGTCCTTGAAGATGGAAATGGGTTTCTTCCGCCCACAGAATGATCCAGGGCCCTTCATTATCCACTTCCAAACGAGCAAGAAATTCCAGAACGAATGTTTGTCTTGCTGGCAGGTCAGCAGGAAGCAACTCTGGAGCATGGGTGTTCCTTATGGATAGCAAAGCAGGATATTCCATAGAATTTTATGCACTGTGTTCGCAGGTATGTCCACCGTTCAGGCAATTTCCCATGCATTGCATGTTTGCACACAACAACTCGACCCCTCCTGCAATGCTGTGGCCACATCTTTGACAGACGTCAGCTCAACTGCTTTCCTCCCTCTACCACATTGCTCTTCAAAAGAACCTGTCTTTTCGAATTTTGTAATCTTTTCTCTAGACCCTTAGCAGACATTGGACCAACGCTTTTTTTCATTCTCTTGCATGTCCACAACTTCTGTAGGGCTACTGGCACGCAATCACTGTTCTCGTAAAAGAGCTTTACCAGCAGTGCACAATCCTTCAAGGGGACAGTCATGTTGGCTTTCTCGGATGCAAACTGAGGAACAGCCATGCATCGTGCATCTGTTGGTGTACACATTCTGAAGCTAACAGCACCATCTATTGGTCAAATTGTAAATTTTTTGTTCCATGACGTTTCCCTCTGCGTCAATAATACACTGTTCACATTTGATGAGATTCTGTGAGCGGTTCTCTTACTACAGCGTTTTGTAACTGTAACTTTTAACTTTGAACACCCTGTGCATTATTATCTATATTTTTTATATTATTCATTACCTTGTCAGGTTTAAACATTTACACACCGTCACAGATAAAGTCATAGTCCAGAACTACAACGAGGCCACATCCAGAGCAATGTGGGGTACCTGTTCGGCCTGAGGCATCTTGTCACGGCCCGCGAGCCTCCCCCTGTTAGAGGTTCGAGTCCTCCCTCGGGATTTGGTGTGTGTATTTAGCATATCATAAGTTACTTTAAGTTAGATTAAGTAGTGTGTAAGCTTAGGGACCGATGACCTAAGCAGTTTGGTCCCATAAGATCTTACCACAAATTTTGCCACATCCAGACAGCAGGTGCTGGTCACTGAAATGTATGATCATCAACCCAAGACCGCCAAAATCAGGCCACAAGCCAATGACATCGGCTGCCCATATACGATCAGCACCCATTAGCCGCAGCAAGACTTCCATGACACCATGCCCTGGGACCAGTCTTTGAGAAGCCACTCTGGTTGACTGCATTTTGTGTCGCCGATGCGCTCTGTCGATTATGCCAGACCCCAGTCATTCCCCTGTTCTAGATGGTTCCAAGTGACACCAAAATGTCACACCTTGCAAAACTGTCAGCACATGGCAGCAGTATTTAACCACAACCATACCAGCCTGCCAGAGTGTTTTGCCAGTTGGCCAGTAAGTGACACCCAGTCTGTGACCATCTGTGCCAGCATTGTAACTCTGCCACAACCTGGCTGTGAAGGTGGGATCTCTGACTGTCCACCCAGCCTGGACAGTCAACACCATTCCAGCCACCACCCTCTTAGGATCTCTCGCCATCGCCAGAGTCCAGCCAGCAGTTCTGAGTCAGATTCGGGGCAGTATTGTGACCTCCTGTTATGCCAGCCAATATCACCCACCGCCACAGCTGGGCCACATATAGCATTCGGATCGTAGCTGAGTCAGCGGGCTGTGTCAGTCCTCCACCGTGTAAGCAGCTCACCTGTCTGCACCTCTGGCCATTACCACACCGGTCTCTACAGTGCTGAATATATGTAAAGAAGAAAATGTGCTTGACTGACTCTACTATCAGGATGGAATAATTAAAGTCTTGTTGAGTTCCTTCTCCTGCCTTTCCATGGCCACTTCTCACCAGAAACATGGTGAAATCCAAGCTGTATAAATTAGTAAAGAAGCAATAAAGAACTAAACAGAAGGAAGGAAGATTAGGTTTAACGTACCATCGACATCAAGGTCATTGGACATGGAGCACAAGCTCAGATTGTGTCAAGAAATGGGAAGAAAAGTAGTCGTGCCCTTTCAAAGGAATCATCCCAGAAGCATTTGCCTAGTGCAGTTTAGGGTAATCATGGAAAACCTAAGTCTCAATAGCTAGACTTGTGTTTGAACTGTCATCCTCCTGAATGTGAGTCCAGTGTGCTAACCACTGTGCCACCTCCATCAGTAGCAACACAGAACTATTTTATCCTCACACAGATATGCCTCTGCCAATGTCCACATCCCCCATCTTGGACAGAGAACCAAACCCACAACCAACCAATATCTTACATATTACAATATATGTAAAATTTTTGTGAAGTATCAACACATTCACCTCTAAGCATTGTCATATATGTCACATTAATGCTGTTGCAGAGTTTACAATTATTATTTAAATATCTCACCACCATCTTCAACGCATTTGTGCACTCTTCAGAGAACATGTCATGTTGTTTGTCTGAGTGTCTCTACACATTTCCTAATGAGGGCAGTAACATTTATGACATAACCAGGCAGTTCATCTTGCACATCTGCCTTATGTTTATACACCTCAGGTTTCATCCAAACCCCAAATAAAGGCATAAGTTTTGCCGAGCTGGATGGCCAATTAATTTTACTACCATAATCAATCAACTGCATAGGGTAAGCATAGTTAAGCTGTCCCATCACACGTCTGGTGAAATGTGGAAAGGCTCCATCATGTTGGATGTACATTTCAGTCCATGTAGACAAAGAGACTTCCCCAATGTATCCAACAAATGAAAAATGCAAGTAATTCTGTCACATAATTCGCTCTTCTAAAACGACTGGATCTGTCAATGTGTTACTGATCAGGCCACATCAAACTCTGATAGGAAAAGAAACTGGAAATTGTTTTTCATTGTAGTGTGTGGATTTTCCTGTTACCATCAATGATTACTGCATGTGTTATTGATTCAGTTCTGTTTAAATATGGCCTCATCTGTGGACAGTATTAACGGAATCAAATGGCGATGGTTCAGAAAGTGACAAAATTCAAGTCATGTGGCAATGTCGCCAATATGAAGATTGTGGATAAGCTGTATACGAAACAGGTACAAGTTTTCTGCATGTAATGTCTGCCATACGTCTGTTTGTGGGACAGTGACACATGTAGAATGTCACTGTGTGGTGGTAGTAGGACTGTGCTGCAGTATTTCAACAATGTGTTGCTGTTCCTGCAGATGTTTTTGAACAACACATTGAGAAAAAAGTGTTAACTTGGAAGAATACCTATTTCACGCAATCTACTGAAAACTCTAGTAAACACTCTATGATCAGGAATTATATGTATTGGAAAGCACTGACGATATTCTTTGAGAGCAACAGGAGCACAATCATCACAGAAGCTGTAAATATACACTATACCTGCACATTCTTCATTGGTGTAGATGTGTGGCGTATGGACCAGCACACGTACAAACACATTTAACCAATACTTCTCTCTGATACACTCTCAATCCCTTCCACTACTTCACTCACATGATGCCATGGGCAACTGCACTTTCAACAGACTAGTTTTATAGCAGAAAGACATCCCAAACAAGAAGCTGAAATCAATGAGGTAGGTTGGGTTGGAATAAAACATCAAAGAGGTGAGTGGGTAAGAGACATGTGTGCACCACTAACCCAAAAACAAATATCAAATGTGTTCTATCTTAGAAACCATTTGGAATATTGCATCTGTTGATATGAAGCTTTTTGCTTCAAATGAATGTTCCTGTCATATCCCCAAATATTCACCATTCCTCCTGGGACACCCTGCATAATCCTACCTCCACTTTCATATAACTATGTGAAGCTTTGCATCAAATCTTCTACAGACTGCTCTTCGTTTCTCTCTCTCAAACATTTTTTCTTCTCATTTCAGTGTTATTTGACTTTGATTTTTCTTACAGTTAAATTTAGTTGGCACTTTCAAAGAAAATAATAGATTGAAAAAATTTCTAGAACTGCATGTCCAAGTAATTTTAGCCAAGCTTGTGGATATTTCTACTCACATCCATGCAAAAATTTAAAACGATTATGAGATTTTATTATTTTGTCTTTCTGAAATGTTTAACACAGATCACATACCTACTGGAAGGCGTCCACCCACTCCTTCGAATCAGTTTCAACCTCTGACCATGAGTGATCATTCAGTTTGGAGACTGTAATACTTATCTTTTGACACATCACCTTTTTGGTATCTGTAAAATGCCATTCATTTGACAATAACATACATTTCTCGTAGATAAGAAAATCATTCAGTATCTGTGTTGCATAGTATTAGCATCTCATCACTTACCTGAACTCAACATCCCATACATTCTGATGATGTGCTGACTCAGTATTTCAGACAGGCAGTAGAGAACATATGAGGAAGCAGCAAAGGCATGGCAGCATAGTCAGGCCCTGATGTAATAAAATGAGCTCTAACATGGAAAGTAAGCGTTTCTGGACACATGTCCACATAATATATATATATATATATATATAAAAAACGATCTATCCTGAAATTAGTCAAAGGACCACGTATTTGTTGTTTGACCAGTAAGAGATCTTTCTAGATTTCCGAATAAAATATGGGAAGATGTATGCAACAGTTTCCAAACAACTTCACATAGAGCAGCTATAAGAAATGTACGATTTTTTTGTAATAAGTAAACACGTAAATATTATGCCCAGAGGCGGTAGCAGAGGCTACAGATTGATGGCGCCAAAAATGTGCAATGTAAGTTCCAAATTGTGTACAATGAAATACACAACTGATAAAGTTTATCAACAGAAGGACGCCACAGTCAGTTCGATTCAAATGCGACGTATCTAAACACGATAGTATTCCATCAAATGTAACTGTGTAGTAGATAGTGTAGGCACATAATATAGAAGCAATTGTGAAATGCTGTCTGGTTTGTGAAATAGTAGATCTTTTCAGTCTCTCTAACAAACAATGGCAACACATTCATTGTCGTGGTTGATTTGACTGAAAATTCTGATACGCGTTACTGGCTAGCTTGTTGTTGTATTTACATCTTAGAATGATTACTTCACTACAGCAGCAGTGGGTGCTCTACAGAAAATACCCTTTTTGAATTATTGAACACTATTTGTGCATCCACCTTTGCAGTTATTGGGCACATATAAATCTCGTTTCTATGATATTGTGCTTATTAATTATATTGAGGGTAAATATGAAAAATAAGATGCCAACATTTACAATAAGCAACTATTATCTTTTTTACAGTCTTTGGATAGAAATGTACCTAGGCCACATATCAAACTGGAGGCTGTTTTTATTGCATCTCACCATAAATGTCCGAGGAACAGTAATTATTTCACGCATAATTCTGGCTTGTGCTGTCATCTCTGGCATAAATGTGTAATTTGGGAGGGAAGGGGAAGTAACTGGCAGCAAGACAAGTACATTGTGTTCTTCCTTCTTATCTACAGTCATCTCAGCTTAGACCTGTCAGTTTTGTTTCCAGAATAAAAGTACCTGTCCTCAATTGCGAAAGAGTTAGCAGAGCTGCAGATGGTGCTGCATCGAAAGTAGCTTGACAAGAACTAGAGAAGGGAGAAAGAACTGTATTGGTTAAAAAAGAGCATAAAGCTCGAAATTAGTGTCAGAAAATAAAAATTAAAACAAATTACTTCAGAATAAAAATACATTAATCCATTTAAATTTGTTTATTTTATTTTTATTTAATTATATCAGAAACTGAAATAATTAAAAAACTGTCTCTTATGCATGTCGTCCAGTGTAATGCACATCCTTTTGACAATCCTGATGGCTGTTCCCTTTCCAATAACAATAAAACCTCCAACGACAGAAGGAAATCACCAGAGGCAAAATATTTGAGTGTCCATAGTAGCTGGGTCATTGGTTGGAACAGGTCCAACGACAAGAGCGTCGGCAGCAACACTCTTCACTGGAATACGATTCTTCTTGTCCCCAGATGTTGTAGTAATTTCAATGTTTTCTATATTTTTGTAGACAGTTGTGTGACGACGACGTCGGTACCTCCTGTAAGGCATGTTGGCAGCGTTCAATGCAGTTGCCTGTGCAGCAGCTAGACACAGAATGAGCGTAGCGCGAGAGCGCGCTCGCTTATATAACAGCGGACTTAGAGTTTTCACAGTGACCAGCGGGAGCGTTATCCCGGACGCGCATACTGGGTGTTCTAGGCATGTGCGTCCCCCCTGGCGCGCCGCCAACGCCGAGCCAGATGGTTACATAACCACCGTCTAGACGATAAGCGGGCAGTCTGGCAGTTGGAGGCCCAGCATGGGGAACTATGTTTTATAAATTTTTTCAAACTGTTGCATCCTTGAGCCCCCGGTTCGAAATGTACCCTTGTCCAGTTAGTGCCTGACGCTAAAGATCATTATTTATGAAAATATACAGTACAATCACCAAAAAACTTTACATATTCACATACAGCTTTACCTTTAATCCAAATAAATACAGATTCATTAGGATTGAGTTTTCTTTTGTTACGTGTATACAATACAAGTGGAGAGGTTGTATCATAAGCAGATTTACCAAAGTCTTTATTAGTAAGTTCAAACATATGGTAGGTACAATAGGCAATTACGTCTCTACCACCTCTAACAATGGCAACAGTGAACCATCCATTTCCATGTGAGAATGTATCGTTTATACTATTTGAGTTTTCTTTTGTTACGTGTATACAATACAAGTGGAGAGGTTGAATCATAAGCAGATTTACCAAAGTCTCAATTAGCAAGTTCAAACATATGGTAGGTACGATAGGCACTTACGTCTCTATCATTAAAACTTTCACGTACAGGTACAGAAGACACTCCGCTACCACCTCTGACAGTGGCAACAGTGAACCATCCATTTCCATGTGAGAATGTGTCGTTTATATCAAGGCTAAAATTAAGAGAACATCCAAGAAATACACAAAGTCCATCGACAAGAGCGTGGGCAGCAACACTCTTCACTGGAATACAGGAGATACCGACGTCACGTCGCTCAACTCTCTACAACAATATAGAAAACATCGAACTTACTACAACACCTAGGGACAAGAAGAATCGTATTCCAGTGAAGAGTGTTGCTGCCCACGCTCTTGTCGATCGACCTTGTGTATTTCTTGGATGTTCTCTTAATTTTTAGCCTTGATATTAACGATACATTCTCACATGGAAATAGATGGTTCACTGTTGCCATTGTTAGAGGTGGTAGCGGAGTGTCTTCTGTACCTGGACTCGAAAGTTTTTAATAATAGAGATGTAATTGCCTATCGTACCTACCATATGTTTGGACTTAATTCTTTTGTTATGTGTATACAATACAAGTGGAGAGGTTGAGTCATAAGCAGATTTACCAAAGTCTTTATTAGCAAATTCAAACATATGGTAGGTGCGATAGGCAATTACGTCTCTATCATTAAAGCTTTCAACATGCCTTACAGGAGATACCGACGTCGTCGTCACACAACTGTTTACAAAAATATAGAAAACATTGAACTTACTACAACAGCAGGAGACAAGCAAAACCGTATTCCAGTTAAGAGTGTTGCAGCCCATGCTCTTGTCGATGGACCTTGTGTATTTCTTGGATGTTCTCTTAATTTTAACATTGATATAAACGATTCATTCTCACATGGATATGGATGGTTCACTGTTGCCATTTTTAGGGGTGGTAGCAGAGTGTCTTCTGTCCCTGGACTTGAAAGTTTTAATGATAGAAACATAATTGCCTATTTTACCTACCATATGTTTGAACTTGCTCATAAAGACTTTTGTAAATCTGCTTATGATTCAACCTCTCCACTTGTATTGTATACATGTAACTATCTGGGAACAAGAAGAATCGTATTCCAGTGAAGAGTGTTGCGGCCCACGCTCTTGTCGATGGACCTTGTGTATTTCTTGGATGTTCTCTTAATTTTAGCATTGATATAAACGATACATTCTCATATGGAAATGGAAGGTTCACTGTTGCCATTGTTAGAGATGGTAGCGGAGTGTCTTCTGTACCTGGACTTGAAAGTTTTAACGATAGAGATGTAATTGCCTATCCTACCTACCATATGTTTGAACTTGCTAACAAAGACTTTGGTAAATCTGCTTATGGTTGAACCTTGTGTATTTCTTGGATGTTCTCTTAACTTTAGCCTTGATATAAACGATACATTCTCACATGGAAATAGATAGTTCACTGTTGCCATTGTTAGAGGTGGTAGCGGAGTGTCTTCTGTACCTGCACTTGAAAGTTTTAAAGATACAGATGTAATTGCCTATCGTACCTACCATATGTTTGAACTTGCTTATAAAGACTCTGGTAAGTCTGCTTATGATTCAACCTCTCCACTTGTATTGTATACATGTAACAAAAGAATAAATAAGGTAAGGTACAGAAGACCTTGTGTATTTCTTGGATGTTCTCTTAATTTTAGCCTTGATATAAACGATACTTTCTCACATGGAAATGGATGGTTCACTGTTGCCATTGTTAGAGGTGGTAGTGGAGTGTCTTCTGTACCTGGACTTGAAAGTTTTAATGATAGAGACGTAATTGCCTATCGTATCTACCATATCTTTGAACCTGCTAATAAAGACTTGGTAAATCTGCTTATGATTCAACCTCTCCACTTGTATTGTATACATGTAACAAAAGAAATCTCAATCCTTATGAATCTGTATTTATTTCGATTAAAGGTAAAGGTGTATGTGAATATGTAAAATTTTTTGGTGATTGTACTGTATGTTTTCATAAATAAAGATCTGTAGCGTCAGCCACTAACCGCACAAGGGTACATCTCGATCTGGGGGCTCAAGCATGCAACAGTTTGAAAAAATTTATAAAACATAGTAAATTGGAAAAAGAAAACACTACATGGCAAGCACCCGTATCATCCAACACAGCCACACATCGATCAAGACGCATCCAACACATGGGTAAGAAAAGGCAATATATACAGTGAGATGGAAGGATTCATGATTGCAATACAGGATCAAACAATAAACACCAGATATTACAGCAAGCATATCATTAAAGATTCCAATACCACAACAGATAAATGCAGACTTTGCAAACAACAAATAGAAACAGTAGATCACATCACAAGCGGATGCACAATACTAGAAAATACAGAATACTCCAGAAGACATGACAATGTAGCAAAAATAATACATCAACAACTTGCCATACAACATAAACTAACAAAAAAACACGTTCCCACGCGCAAGTATGGACCACAAAATGTACTGGAGAATGATGAATAGAAATTATACTGGACCAGAACCATTATAACAGATAAAACAACACCACATAACAAACCTGACATCATACTTACCAATAAAAAGAAGAAAGTAACACAACTAATCGAAATATCCATACCCAATACAACAAACATACAGAAGAAAACAGGAGAAAAAATTGAAAATTACATCCAACTGGCTGAGGAAGTCAAGGACATGTGGCATCAGGAAAAAGTTGACATTATACCAATTATACTATCAACTACAGGAGTCATACCACACAATATGCACCAGTACAATAACGCAATACAGCTACATCCAAACTTACATATACAACTACAGAAATCTGTAATTATTGATACATGTTCAATTACCCGAAAGTTCCTAAATGCAATGTAACATATACCGTACAGTTAAAAGGAAGTCACGCTTGATCAAGGTCCGCGTCACTTTCCACTTTTAACCAGACATAACGTGTGAGAAAAGAAAGAACAATAATAATAATAATAAAAAGATTTTATTGTCATTAAGCTTACAGAAGCAATAGACAACGTCAAATTACAAAATATAAACTAAATTGTATGCAGGAGTTATAAGTACAATAATACAATAGTTTTATAAATAGTCAATAGACAGGAGATACAATATATAAAGTGAGGCAGTACAACCAAATCAATCAGAATGTACCAGTACAAAATATTGGAAAAAGTCAGAATACAGAATACCAAGACAGGAAAACATTTTATATACAAAGAAATATTACATCAGACTATAATAACTGCCATTTGAAGCTGTGCAGGGAAAAACAGATTAATGCTTATTACTAGCTACTAACAAATAGGTACCTAGAACTGCTAATGAAATAATTAATATAGTATATCAGGAGCAGCCAAAGTTTATAATATTATTTGTTTTTGACTGCAATCAAGAAATTCATCAATGGAATAAAAAGGATGCTCGACCAGCAGGTCATACAGTTTTGGCTTGATCTTTTCCATAGAACAATCGAATTTACAAAGAGAAAATTTATTGCAACATTTGGAACCTATTACATGATAGTTTTTTAAAGACTTAGTTAAACGTACATCAATGTGTTTCCTGTTTCTCGTATTATACGAATGTATATTTTCTCTTAATTGCTGGTTTGGTAAATTGTTCATGGTATGTAGAACAACAATATATATATAGAGATTAACAACAGTCATAACTTTTAGTTTCACAAACAATGGCTTGCAGGAATCTAGTCTACCAGAATCAGTGACAATTCTTACAACTTTTTTTGCAGTAGAAGAATATCATGTACATGGCTACAGTTTCCCAATAATAGTAAACCATAAGAAATAGTGCTCTGAAAGAGGGCAAAATTTGCTGATCTAATATACTGATCTGATACACAACCTTTTAACCTTCTCAACAAATAGATTACTCTAGAAAGACTAGCAGATATATAGTTAATATGGTAATTCCAATTAAGTTTACTATGTAAATATATACCAAGAAATTTAACAGCATTTGAAATATTCAGAAATAAGGTATCTCTTAAGCTGAAAAACATGAACTGTGTTTTATTTTCATTTAAAAAAAACCGTTTGCTCTGAACCCTTTTGATGCTTCACTGATGGTATTTTCTGTTATACTTTTTAACAATTCAATGTCAGGGTCATTGTTGATAAAGGTTGTATTGTCAGCATTTAATACTGAATGGGAACTTACATTAGATGGTAAATCATTAATTATAATCAAAAAAAGTAGTGAGCCAATCACCGAGCCCTGAGGCACACCACACAGGACATCAGCTACATTGGATCTACCTTCATTAATACAAACAATCTGTTTACGGTGCTCCGAAAAAGACCTAAAAATACCCAAGAATCTGTTTTGAAAACTTAAAATCTCTAATTTATTCAGAAGTAACTTGTGATTCACACAATCAAATGCTTTACTCAGATCACAAAAGGTGACCAGAGCAAACTCCTTACCTTCGAATACCTGGAGAACCTTTTTAACGAGCGAATCAATAGCATGAGTGGTCGATCTATTTTTCCTAAAACCAAATTGCTCATTGGAAATAATAGAATTATTATCTAGAAAGTTACACATTTGGTTATGCATAACAGTTTCCAATAGTTTAGAAAAAACAGGAGTGAGGGATATGGGTCAGTAACTAGATGGACGTTTTCCATCTCCATTCTTATACACAGGAACAACTCTACATAACTTCAGTACATTGGGGAAAATTCCCTGTGCCAGACACTTATTTGTAACAAAGTTAGAGGGCTGACAACGCATTCAATAACATTTTTCAATATCTTACAGGATATGACGTATATATTGGTACTTCTCGAAGACTTATTTACAATATTTAAAACCTCCTGTTGCGTCACTTCAGAGAACACAAAATTATGTCTGTCATACCTAAACTCCAAATTATAATTTTCCATCATTTGAGCAACAGTTTCCGCGGGTTTAATGATATTTTTCTGAATATCCCTAACTAACTGTATACAGAAACTGTTAAAATCATTTGCTGAGACAGCTACCTCTTTTGGTTTGTTATTTTTGGCGACTGAGTTTATTATATTCCAAGCTTTTTTACGTTTATTTTTTGATGCCTCGATACTTATAGTGTTATGTTGTTTTTTTGCTTCAATAAAAGCTGCCCTATATTTTTTCTTAGCTTCTGTAAAGAAAAATTTGGATTGCTGAGTATTAATCTTTTTGTTTAGATCGAAATACAACATAACTTTATTCTTTAAATCGGCTAATTCGGGAGTAAACCACTCTTAATCTCTCTTTTTAATTTTAGATTCACTGGCGGTCACTTTAATTTTACATTTTCCTTGCGGAATAGTCATTTCAAACAAAGTATTGAATATTGAAAAAATTTCTCAAAAACATAATCAGCTGACAAATGTTCTATTTTAGCGAACATATCAAACCAATTGAAGGAACTAAGCTGGCATCTAAAATTAAACAATTTTGTGTCATCCACAGGTCTTGTTACAACTAATTTGGACTTATGAGATGCATTGTGAGTTACAAAAGAATTTCCAAAAGTGAGAAATACACCATCATGATCAGAAAACGGAAAATTGACTACACCATATGAAAAAGTGATCTTAAGTAGCTTGTTAGGATGTTATCAAGACAGGCCAAGCCTCTGGTTGGTTTGGTATTGGTGTAGACAAAGTTAAACTGCCTAAGTAAATTTTTAAATTCTCTTACACTAGGTTTATCTTCTGTGACATCAAAGTCAGCATTTAGGTCCCCCACCCCCCCAATTAGTATCTCATAGTTTCTCCACTTGTTACCATTAAAAAAACTCTAATAATTCCTCCAATTTTTCAACAAACAAAGAGGGATCACCATCTGTGGATCTGTACAGAGATAAAACTACTAACTTTATGTCATTTATACATATTCCTGATACTTCAAAATCAAATTCCTTACTCAGACAACTCACATCTAGCTTGCTACTATAATCCAGCAAAGAGTTTTTAATGTAGACAGCAGTACACCATGTATACACTTATCCCTGCAGAAGTTACTAATCAGCATAAAGTCATCAAATTGAATAAAGCAAATTTCATCATATTTACACCAATGCTCATTAACACAAATCACATCAAACTGATTTTCTAAGACAAATTCATTCAACATTAGGGATTTACTACTCAGCCCTTGCACACTGAGGAAGCAAATTCTGAGACTTTGGTTATTTTGTGAGGAATTAGAATCAGCACTGATATTCCTATTCACTGCTAAATCAATGTGCTTGGTTAGACTAAAAAAGTATTATCAGAGTGTACAGGATGGTTAACATTGTGTTCTAAGGCTATTGCATTATGGTACTTAGCTTGATTCTGAAAAAAAATTTCTGCTATGTCTACAATAACATCTGAGACAAATCTTTTACCTAACCTATTTTGGTGAAAACCATGAGATGTATGAAACTTCCTACCAATGTTGCTGAGGTCAAAAAAAGTGACATTCCTAAAGTGTTTACACATCTTAAACATTTCCTGGTTAGCCTTCTTCACCTCTTGATTGATGGCTGACCATACAGGTAGATCATACCATGTTGGAACAGAAAAAACACAGATAATTTTGACACTCTGAAGATCTTGAAGGGTGTCTTTCAGTGAGGAGAGAAGATTTTGCCTTTCATTTCTCTCCACATTGTTTGTTCCCATCAGTAGTGCAGTAACGTCGAGGTCTGACTTGACACTTCCCACAGCACTTTGGGTGGCCTCCTTGAAGCTTGCCCCTGGTCTCACAAAACTAGTAACGTTGAAGTTGCTTTTCTCCATTATTCCAGCATACACATTCCTACCTTGGCTATCAGTGTGAATTTGAACGTTTACGGATCTTCTAGGCCTAGGTACAAACGTTCTGGGGACTTGTTTAGTAGTCTTTGTTGTTGGCTTCAATTGTGGGTTAGACCTTGAATTGGTTTGAATGCAGACTGTGGTTATGCTCACTGCCCCATCGATAGCTTCCAAAATACCATGCTTATTTGAAAGGGTTAGATCACGTTTCGGGTTTTTCTGGTTATTAACAGATTTTGTGGTGTTTTTTAAAGGCACAATATTCCACTGTTCTACCTGACTAGTATCAGGCCTGTTTCCAAGCGGCGACCAGTTGGCGTCGATATTAGGCCTATAACCTATTTCTAATTGCTCACTATTAACCAGCCTTTTACATAGTTCCTGGTCGCTCTGCGCACAGCATTCTTTAAGTGGTCTAATTTCTTCACACAGTAATTCGTTTTCTTCTTTCAATTGTTGAAGAATAGCAACAGATGAATCGTAGTCTTTCGTTGCAACATTGTCCAGGCTAGCGTCGTTGCAGCATGGAGGACAGAACCACTCAGTATTATCATCGGGCAGGCTCTGTTCGTCGACGTTGGCACATTTAAAATGGTTCCACAGATCACATTTATCACAACGGATGCCGTTTCGGCAATTTTCTTGCATTTCACACACTTAATGTTTAATAAAATTCTGCTTTTTAGCGGAGCTGAATGAACTACGTCCTTACTGACCAGCACCATCTTATAACATACATAATTAACTATTGTTTTATGACAAATATGGGTGAACTTATATGGATAATACTAATAATTGACAAACACAACAGCTATGTTCTGTAGCTGGGGAAGCATCACTTAAAAATAGAGAGAAAGAAAAGGAAAAAAAAATGATAAGTTTCCTCTTCATCTTACTGTGTTAAATGTAGCCGGAGTAAGCACAAATAGTTCACAGGTTTCAGTGAATAATGGCACTTGGGAGACAATGTTGTTGTGCTGAAGCATTAATGGCCCTGAGTTCCTAATATTTTCAGTAAAAGGCTTGGGTTTGTATAAACAGGGACTTTCCCAATAGAAAACAGGGACATTACTGTTTTATCAAAACGTTCTGAAATCGATGTTTTGTCTAAAATAGGCAAAGCTGTTAATTTAATAGATAATACACATAACTTGTGAGGTGCTTCGATTTGGTTAAGTCTACTGTGGCACAATCTGCGAAATGAAATGAAACAATCCTTTCCACTACTGCAATAACTGTAACACACGCCAGATAAACGACACGGTTTTTGCACGAATCATTATTTTAATGTGCCTTATTTATATAAATAACACTATGGAATTCACGAGGCACTGAAATTAAATGCATATTACTAGAGATAAACAGTATTATTTAAGGAAACAGAGAAATTGTCCCGCCTGTCCGTCGTATTGTCCAGTTTCTCACATACAAGATTGGAGAAACGTAGTACAACTTCCTCTGAAAAGTGAAATCTGAATATAAATTTGGAATCTGTGACGTCTCACTTTCTTCTCTTTCCTCATTCTTATTAATAGGTCAGCCGAAATTTCATCATCTTGCCTGCATCTGTCACTATTCCTGCTATATTGAAAACTTGTTCCCCAGTTAAGCTCGCAAAGCGACCAGTAATCGCCGGTTAAGTTACCGCGCGAGTTTACTCTTCGGTTAGGCGTTATTCCTGGTTCGTACAAAGCGTTTCTCGATTTATTCCGAGAATAGAGCTTTACCGGCTGCTAAACGGAAATTGTACAACCTGCCCTAAAATGAGCATTGCATGAATAAATAATTACTTTGCTATACGCTTTACGTTTTCCTTTTGTAGTGTGATTATTTCTTTTGTTTTTCCACTGTGGGTCTTAATGGCCCGTTAATGCAGTACATGATGATGATGGTACTAATTACAATATACATGTACTCAGTTTATTTTGTGATTGTTCTCTCTCTCGCTCTTGTCTAATTTGAATGTCTAATGAAACGAGTTATGAGATGTTTGAATTGTCACACAAATTAAAATGATTCTGTACTTCCCAGAACGAAGTACTGCTTCCGCAGGCCGCTTCTTAGCAATGTCACTTGTCATAACTGCAGATTTTGTAAAGTCAGCTGCGACGAAACTACGCCGTGACTGTGGGGTCTAGGTGAATACTACTCATCCTCTGATTGATACTGTTGGCTGGATGTTCGAATCTAATGGTGGGCACGAAATCGCGTATGTTAGAAATCATAGTGATTGAGAAGTTGCAGATATCACAATAACAACTTTACAGAATCTAACTGCGATTTCAGTCACAATTAGCAGTCGGAAGTAGCATTTTACATTCAACGCCGTGAGCCATTTGTTAGCCGAATTTCGTACTGTTTTCTGCTATTTGAGTGACAAGTCGCGGCTAGAAGCAGCACCCCGATACTTTTAGGGTAGCAATCATCTAACGCTACCACATCGTGAC
Source organism: Schistocerca americana (assembly GCF_021461395.2). Classification (NCBI taxonomy): domain Eukaryota; kingdom Metazoa; phylum Arthropoda; class Insecta; order Orthoptera; family Acrididae; genus Schistocerca; species Schistocerca americana. Next base: position 518,000,558 of record NC_060130.1, on the reverse strand, counting down.
GTAAATAAACCTAAATCGACTTCATGAGTACGTATATCGATCTTTGCAGTTGTACCACAGAGGTTGCACCGATAACGTAAAAGCTATATGTAAATAGACGTGACAGCTGTTGTGTGGTATGTTCAGCCGAGTTGAATTAGTTATTAGGCTGGAATCCCAACAAGTTTGGATGTTATTGTGTGTGTATCTTGAACATAATGAATGTCTGAACGAAGGAACCACACCGAAAGAAACAAACAAACGCTTGCAGTCATTTTTTTTTCCAATCCGATTAATCGTGTGGACAGAAACGTGAAATAATTATTTATTAAGTAGTAATCCAAAGAATTTGGGATGTTATTGGGTATTTCATGAACACAACGAAAGTCAAAAAAAGCTTGTAATAATTTTTAAAAAATTCCATATAATTGTGCATGGTTGTGTCGACAGAAACATGAAATAATTTATTATTGAGCTCTAATTCCAACAATGTGGGATGCTATTGTTTGTTTCTTGAACATGACGAATATATAAATGAAGGAACCATAACCACAACGAAAGTAAAAAAAAACGAGTAGACATTTTTTAAAAATCCGATTAACTGTGCATAAATCATGTGGACAGAAACGTGAAATAGGGAGAAATTAAAGTGTTTCGTATTTTTATAAAAGCCAGTGTGCTGTACATAATTCTTCTGGGTAGAAACGCTAAACCGAGAAATTAATGTGGTTCCAAAGATAATTCCGAATGTTGGTGGAATTTTCATTTTGCTTTCATGTTGCAAATCAACTCAGATAATTTCGCTCTTCAGAAATAAATTATTGCTGATGATTATAAAGTATAATGTAAGCTGTTTATAACACGTCATTTTTCTTTATACGCTGTATACTGTTAAAAAACAATGATATTTCGTCTATAATTGTTACATTTTAATATTTAAGCAGTATGAACTACAAAAAAGTAGGTTTCCTGTTAGGTGTGAAATGATGTTGTACACTGACTTTTACAATGGATGAGCTACTTGACAAAATAACGTCAACAGCCCATAGTTTTAGCAGCACTAAGTGATATTTCATATGCGATGGTGGAATACTGTGTTTGTTTATTCTCTCAATAGACATGGAATAAATTTTGGGGGTGTTTGGCATGAAGTTATTTCCATGTTGCCTGAGAGTCATACAAAAAGTAGCTGAAAATGGCAACACCACTCACTACTTTCAGTTGATTAAAATGCTGGTAAATGTGACTTGCATGACATTGTTTATTCATAGTGTACAACTATGAAGAAAAATAATGACGTGGTATAACAGGTCAGTACATTATAATCATCAGCAGTAATTTGTTTCTGAATAGCAAAAGTTTCTGTGCTGATCTACAGCATGAAGATAAAATTCCACCAACATTCGGAATTATCTTTGGAGCCACATTAATTTCTCAGTTTAACGTTTCTGCCCAGAAGAATTATCTACAATCCATTGGCTTTTATAAAAATACGAATCACTCTAATTTCTCTCTATTTCACGTTTCTGTCCACATGATTTAGGCACAATTAATCGGATTTTTTAAAAAAATGACTAGACGCTATTTTTGACTTTCATTACTGTTATGGTTTCTTCCTTCAGACATTCATTACATCAAGAAACACCCAATAACATCCTGAATTGTTGAGATTACAGCTTAATAAGTAATTCAACTGGGATCAGCGTACCACACAACAGCTGTAATTCGCTTGTACACATCTATATACGTTCAGCTTTCACGTTATTGGTGCAATCTCTGTGGTACAACAGCGAAGATCGATACACGTACTCGTGTAGTCGATTTAGGTTATTTACGTCACGACGACCTAGCGTTACGTCACTGTGACGTAGCGCTCTTCTTAACAGTACCATATGTTGGTCAAAGTCCATACTGCGCTTATCTCTGCGATTTCCGTGACAAGCCGCAACTAAGAGTCACAAGAAGCCACTAAATAGTGCAGTTAATAGTACCATCTGTTGGGCAAAGTTCGTACTACGCTGTTTCTCTGCGATTCGCTTCAAGTCCAATTGCGAATTCTGTGACAAACTAGGAGTCGCAAATAGCAACTACAGTATAAAGCGCAATTAACGTTCTTTTCGTAGTGCTATTTGCTGACCCACGTTCGTACTTCGTTTTAAGAACCTTGTGCCTCACAAGATCGATGTACTGTGTCTGCATATTATATGACGACATGCACATTCAGCAACAGTTATGGTTGGTCATACACAGCTGTGACTCTGAATGTATTATATCAATAAGAAGTATTATTGTCTTTTTCTCCTGGAAATATCATTTAGATGCAAGTAACCTATAAAATGTGTTTCATCCTGCTTCCAATATGACAATTTTGGTTAATACTCCACATGCCCACAGGACTTTACAATGTTAAGACAGCAGAACTCAGACATCTGTAAAAGTGTAATGAAATTAAAAAAAATAGTGTTGAGTTATATGAATGCCTCACTTTTGTTCTGACACAGTTCAAGAGTCTGGAGAAAAATTTTACACCTGGTGTTCTACATGGCAACTGCACACACAAGAACTTTTTGCCATCACTACAACCACCTACATAAGTAAGCTTTTTCTGGGTTACCTTCAAGTACTGCACTTAAACTATTCCTGATTTAACTGCAAGATCTGTACTTCCCACTTTCATATCAACAGCCTCAAAATGCATGGCGGAAAATTTACGGGTATAGGATGGCTTAACATGTGTAAAATGAGATTTTCATTATTTACTCACTGTATTTAACATTTATGATTCCTTTCAAATCACATAACAACTTCAATTAAACACAGTTCAATCACTCATTCTGAACACTTATTTCATAATTATGGCACTTTTAAACTGCAAATCCTCTAAGAGCTGTCTTGAATCTTCACGATTCTCTCCCAAGATCCTTGATGTGGATAGATACGTACAGCAGAAATCAAAGTCGGAACTTCGTCTGCAAAATCACAAGGATCATTAAACAATTTTGCTGTCACTAATTACAAGCAATGTAACTGACAGAGTAGTATTACTAATATTTGCTGTAATGAAAGCCACTCAATGGGGGATGTTTCACACTTGCAAGAACAATCTCATTTAAGAGTTATTGGTAGATTTATTTGTTTTCGTCAGGTTGATCTGAAGTCTTTAATTCCTTATTTTTCTACAAATTAAGGTCATCGAAACACTTAGAAACTAACTTCTCGTCTGACTAAGCCAGTCTAAAGACGCAGTTCGGGTACCTGTGAACATACCAATACGTTAGAATTCGTTTTCTAAACACGAACTATTACGGTACATATTAATTACATTATTAATATTTTCACAATTGTTTCTTTAATACAAAAGTAAAGCCAACGGAAGAACAATTGTAAAACATACTTACTAATGACAGTTTTGTTGAGATGCAATTTTCTTTGTAAGCAAGTGTAACTTTTCAAACGGTGATAAGTCGCTGAAATCGCAGGAGTCACAGAGATTGCAGAAGTCGCAGAAATAGCAAGGATAGAGTGCGTTGGGATACAAGGGATACAAGATCTGGATTCCGTAACTGCAACAAATCACAGTTAAGAATAACAGATACTGAAAAGTAGCATTCACAGAAATCACTGCTATCAGAAAATCGCAGTTTAGCCCATCACTATTCGAATCTGACACTGACAGTATTCCTGCTTTGACTGTCTGGTAGCACCGGTAGCAAGCAACTATAGCCGGACTTGTTTCAGTAGAGTTCTGCAGGTCTTGACAGCTACTCTTAACTGAATTTAGCGTTTTTATTATTTAATAGTTTAAAAGTTTCATATGCTCTTGATTACGCTAGTGAACTTCAATAATTTGACATAAAGTATATTAATCATAATTAATGTACGTTCTACCTTCGTCCTTTTCGTTTCTAACCATAGAAGCTCTGAAAATGTATAATGTCTTTGATGTAACGTCTTTGACGTTCAAGCGTCAGTTGCTGTGTTGTGTTTTAGTTGTTAGGGTATGGGCGTGGACAAATTCGTAATTCCAAAAATGCGTTTTAAACTTATGTTTATGTTGTCCATAGTGCTTTTGCATATAGCATTGAGTGAGTGTGCCAAATTATTTTGTTTGTTTACAAAATTTTAAGTTATGGTTTTGTGTTTCTCTTTCATTAAGGAATATGCATATGAGTCACCAATCATTTCCGAATTGCAGTTTCAGCCAATTGTACAATTCCACCCGTTATTCAAGATTCATGGTTTTCTTGGGAAAATGGGAAGAGTACCATTACGGAGATCAACGGAGATTCAATGTCGAGGAAGGGGCGCTGCCTCGCAATGAAAGAAGAATACCATGTCAACTACACGTTTGTTTTCAAGGAAGATACGTTAACTTGTTATAATTGTGTGAAGCTCATTGTACGGACAGTGAACGTTCTAGAGAAAATAGAGAGTAAGTGCGCTTAGATTTGATGTGATTCTCAATACAACAGAAAAAAATCCTAATAAATCATACCCGTAAAAACTTCTCGACATTTGATTTAAGAAATCACTTAAAAGCACTTGGATGGGATATCAGTTCCAACCGTACAGATATGCGAAACACGTGATCAAATGTTTTAGATTGTATAAATTGAATTGTAATTACTGATTGTCAGTTGACTCTAGCTGATGTGTAAGACTTACGTGGTTTGGAAATACATTGTTTGTGCCCATATAATAGATATGATTTGGGCATTTATTGTTGAACTGAGTGCAGCATGAATGCTGTTCTTTACTTTGAGTAAACAGTTGTGCTTAGTTCTGATGTATCAGTTGCCTTTTCTTAACTGTGTATGACTGCAGCTTAACAGATCAGTAGTTGTGGCCTTGTGAAGTTGTCAGTCTAATTTTTTGTTCCTGGTTTAGCCATGGTTAACCCTGAGAAGTGTGTACCAGGAACAGTGTTCAGCAATGGTAAAAGTTACATAACAGTATTTAAAAACTGTCCATAAGAATGTACTCTGGGAGATTATCATCAGGTACAGCATTACTTAATTATGCAACCACTTTGCCAGTTTTTGGTTATAAAGTAGAAAGTCAGACCTGAAAAATGTTTTTTTTGTGTTATTGTTATTTCTTGTATGTTTGGTAGTTTACTGTGTTCTCTTGTGTAGCGAGAAAGTAGTACACTAAAGTAATACAACAATTATTTTGTAAGATTGGATATATACTTTTTAGTTGTGTAATATAGTCATGTGCAAATAGCTTTCTAAAAGGAAAATATTATTTATGTAGATCCGGACTTGGAGATGTTTATGTACACTTACAGCATATTAATAACAGTTGCACCATCAAATTGCTTAAATATTTTCCAATACATTTGGGGAAAAAAGGTTATGTGCGATGTAACAAGATTGCAGTACCATGCAGAGAATTCAGGTTATGATTGTATTTGTAGCAAGTGCAAAATCTTACACAATCCTGTGTTTATGCAGCACCCTGTGTCACAATTGGAGCAAATGAAGAACCAACAGTTGAGAGAGTTTGCAGAGGTTTACATTCAGATCAACAGCTGATAACACTTTTCTCAGAAAATTATGTGCCTGTTAATTGTCGGTCCAGTTTAGAAGGAGTGTGGCAGTTTGCATACCAGGTCGGTATTTATTTTTATAGTTGTCTATTTAATTGGCATTTAAGTTCTTCTCTACTATTTTTTTCATTTAATACAATGTGGCAACTTGTCTTGAGAAATTAGGAAGTCTTAGGTTATTTGAATTCAGAGAAAGAGTCAGTGAATTGTGAAAAGATTTGTTTTGGGGAGGGGCAGCCGACAAAAAAAAATGTACTAAGTCATTTTTGTTACACATATCTGAGCTTCTGCATTGATAACATTGGTGGAGTTGTGTATGGTAAGGTCAAGATGCACGTTAAATTTTAATGTTGCTAATTGTAGCTACCTTCAGTGACCTACAGAATCTTTGTTATTCTCTGTGGATTCTCAGGCTCTTGATCTGTTACACACTGCATGATTGTCAATAAAATACAGTGAAACGTGCTTGTGAAATGGTCATGCACAAAAAAAGTAGAGGTTGGTTTGTAATTTTTTAAGAATACAAACATAGATCCATATTTGAACAAACTTTGTTGTTTCCTTGCAAAAAATTTAAAAAAGTGCTGAATATTCAGCCTTTGTTCAGTTTTTCCATTTTTTAACACTAACTTCAATGCTTAATAGTACCTATAGTGTCATGCTTCAGGTTACTATAACAGTAGTGTGAACAACATCCAGTTTGAAACATCATGTAGTGTTGCAACCAAAATCTATTGTTATTATATTCCAGGGCAACGGTTTGAAGCATGTTGCTGTAAATATTTCTCACATACTTGACATTATCACATAGTGACATAGCATGTCACAAAATGGTGGTGAATCTGTTTCTGTAATATCATTAGTTTTATCAGTCAGACTGAAAAACTCCTGCAGTAGAATGATCAGCAGCCACTACATATTATTCTGACACAAAATTTTCTTGTGTGACTCTGTTTGTCATTTTTGCTTCATTTTGTGAGTACCTCAAAGTTCCTAGTCAAGATTAGGAATACTGTGGAATTAAGCATATTATTCTGTGTTGACATCTGACTAGGTTTAATGGATCAAGAGGAATAGTTCATAAAGTTATTGGTTTTGACCACTGACAATATTAACAGCTGCTGTGATGTCCTCTTTTCGTGTGTGTATTCACAGCAGGCCAGTTGTTACTTGGTGAAGACAACAAATGGGGGGGGGGGGGGGGGGTTGCTTGTGGTGACAGACTGAGGTGTAGCTTTTCCCAAGGACTAGGTTGAGTTGTAAAGTGGTGACATTTTGGCTTTGAGTTGGCAGATTGAACAAATGTGAAATTAAAATATCCTGGATGTAGTGGCAGACTGATTGGTAGCTTAGACCATTTGAAAAAGTTACTACTGATTATAGTCCCATATTGTATACAGTTTTTGTTGTGTGTTTCCTACATTACTGGTCAAAGCCGATGACTTGTATCCAATATTCCGCTTTAATAAGCCATAACAATGTAATCCTGCAGATTTTATATGTAGTATGAGCTTTCTCATTGTGCCTGAAGTTTATGATAAAACAGTATAATTTTTTGCAGTAATGGTGACTACAATGTATTAAATTTTAACTTTATTTTATGAGCACTAACAAAATCATCAGGTTCGTATTCGTCATGTTTTCAGTTCTAATTGGAATTGGAATAATCACTAATAAATGTGGAGAAAATTAGAATATCATTCCCGGCCATGAAAACTAGTGAAACCAAACTTGTTTCTTCATTAAACAAAAATTGGTTCATGGGAATGTAGACTTTCAACCTGAAAATATTTTGGTGAAATAGTCTCTAGCCTATAATGCTGTATTTAAATATGGTTACATACTGTCCATTTATAGACACCTAATGTGGGAAAGCTAAATATTATATTACCACATACAGTCTTGCTATATAGTTACAGAAGTAACAGTATTGTGAGAATTATCACACCATAAAATTGGTGACAAGAGACTGAATTAATCATAATATCCAAATTAATACTAACTGTAACAATATCTGAGCAGTTTGAAGTAAGTGGAGGCTGAAATCATCAGTTGTCATTGAAGTCATTAATATAGAAAAGGACAAGTAGCATATGCTTTGTTGGTCTGTGTTATTTTGTTTAATTAATTATCTAAAATGAAATATCAAACTGTCTTTTATAATGGTGGTCTGAGGTGAAATGTCATGATCACAGTGGAGGAGAAATGTGTTGGTAAAAGTCTAGAATAGGTGCAGTGGCGTAATTATGTGTTTTGTGCAGGAATGTTGTCAGCACTTGATGTGAACAAAAGAAAGTGTGCGGCTGTTTGTGTTATGCAGCCATTGAGAGAGCAGCAGGCAGACGACTTGTTTCGAAGTAATACATAAAGGGTGAAACATTGTTGTAAACAAGGATTATAAATGCAATTGCCCCTTGTCTAAGTGACAGTTGTTTACACTGTGATAGTATTTGGAAACCAAGGAAATCATCATAACCAATGATATATTTGAAAAAGCAGTGAAATATATATCTGCTCTGTGTTTCTACACAATCGGTCTGCATGAGCACACTGACTAAGTGGATCAGTGTTTTCTAATTAAATCATGGCAGAAGGTAGGTGGACCAATGTTTATTAATATATTGAATGTGCTGCTCTTTTACGGATAAACATCAATCGGCATACCTTCTCCCATGATTTAATTAAAAAACATTGACCCACTTACTCATTGTTTTTGTGCAGATCAATTGCGTTGTCATTTTACCATCACATTTGATACATTTTTGTCTCTCTGTAATTAATCCATGAGACATGCCCCAATGGATGACGTTGCCGTGCAGAACTAAATCATTTAAATCAGTCCACTTTATAGCACTCACAGCCATAGTCACAAAATATTTCTCTGAAAGCTCACGAATAAACAGAAAAACATCAAACAAGACATTGTTTTCAATTTTGCTGGTAGAAACACATTGCCTCACTTCTCACCTCTTCTTGGTTATCTCAGTCATACTATTGGCTATGTGAAACTTACGCGTTGCCAACATATGAGCAGAAGATTAGCACCGCTGTGACTGTCGGTGGCCCTGATGTAGACTTTAGCCAGTGTGTTCACGTGCATTGTTCTGAGATTGGTCCGTAGTAGTATTGGAAAGTTTGCTTAAAAAAGAATGGCTGTTATCAACCTGAAGGTTAATTTATTCAAGGTTTCTTGCTTATGGCCACTAACGTTAATGGATACTCACTAAACATTTACTTAATGGTAATGAGTAAGTAAATAACAATACATGTTGTTTTCTTCAGCCTGCAGACTGGTTGATGCAGCTCTCCATATTAACCTCTTGATTATTGTTATTGATAATTATGTACTCAAAAGAATAATGTCGTTATTGTATTTCTTTGTCTTCCACCAAGCAGTGGCTGTTTCAGTTATGTGTGTTTTGGGTCCATCTGCTATTTGGTCTGACATTTCTTCTTCCTCCTGGGTGCTAATGGAACTTTCTTTTTGACAATATTGCATTGTATACTCTTTACATAGCTCCACAAATCATTTCTGTAACCCACAGTCTTTCGTGCAGCTGTGATGCTGCTGTAAGTGACCATTTCTTACTCATTGATGAATATAACTGCTCTACAAAACTTCATTTCATAGCCTGAAATCTGTCCTGTCTTCCTCTTTCTGTAGTTACACATTGCTGCTATGTCTGAAGTTTGTTGAGGCCACTGTTTGTAAAATGTCATCATTAGATCGTGCCCAGTTTATTTTGACCCCCCCCCCCCCCCCCACTTTTTTTTTGCCATGCTTCATAGGATAAAATTTGATCAAATTGATAGGGCTGCTCTAAAGGATGTTTTGTGATTATAATATTATTTTGAATAAAGGTTTTCACAATGAGCAAAGACAATTGACCAAAGTGTGGTTACATTGTAACAGGCTCTTCCGCTGGGTGTTGATATTGGCAATTTGTTTTCATGTGTTGTAGCCAATTGGTTTATAGTATCCAGTTGCCATTGATAATTGCAGAATGATTTCTGCCAGCAGAATTTCTGCTTTGATTTGTTTTCTATGAGACCAGAAGAAAACTATAACTGCTGACAGACTGACCAGTACATATAGCCGGGGGTCTAGGATATGTCGGGAGTTGGGAAAGCCAACAAATCTCATCATGAAAATACAATTGCCACAATGGATTCATGTGTAGCATAGCCCAAGATATACGTCCATCGTTGCAGTAACCTGCTTATTTATGATTTTATTGAAAATTCCAAGAATGTGGTTAAATTCGAACCTAACAGAATAAAATAAAAACTAACTTTATTTATGAGCCATAGGAAATTATGACGAGCATTCTGATAGGCTAGTGATGACTGACTCGCGATTCATAACGTTTAATTCCTGTCATTCATAGGGTCAACAGTTACTAACTACAACACACAATGGAAAACCTGCAGTGTACCATAAGTGCACTTTTACCACACAATTTCCTTCTTTTTTTACCTATACATATTTTGCTGAAGTTTCGGTGTCATCAGTGATTTAATTTTATTTTCTTAATAACACATACTGATGTCTGCGTAGCTGTCTGTCATCTGTAACTAATGAGGATGTTCCTGTATTATGTTACTTATGTATAACATCAGTATGTCAATGGTGAAACTTCACCCGAATGTGTATGGGTCAAAAAGAACAAACTTGTATTCGCTCAGTTGCGATTTGCTGAATTGCTTTTTTGAAACATTAATTTGAAAGCAAACATGAACAAAAAGATCATTATACTATTATTAGATAGTAATCATAGGATTAATATATATCATATTGATGTGGATTCTTAAACTTTTTCATCGGCAAACACTTTTGTTCAGGCACTTTTCTTTGTGAACTCACTCATCATTCCAAAGGTAATTAATGCTGACAGTGTATACAGGCAATATATAATAGTTTCTCCATGTACTTCTCCACTCCAATGTTACACAAACAACCACCTTTGCCGAATCCCTGTTCAAGTAAATTCTTACGCACAAACAGTATTTGACTAAAACTGCTTGAACTGGATAAATATACCATTAAAGAACTATGATGAAATATTAGATTAAAACAGTGAAAGATAAGTTCATGTTTAATAGGATGGATGCGACTTCTTCTCTCACAGTTGTTTGAAGAGTGGGTTAATTTCCAACACTACTGCTTTCTTGACATTCCTGATGGTGTGAAGATTGTAGCAATATTTGATTTATTGGCCACTATTGTTCAGACACAATATATGTCTCAAAAATTCTGCTACATATTGGCGTTAATGATATGGGCCTGTAATTTATTGGATTACTCTTATTGCCTTTCTTGAATATTTGGGGGGACCTGTGCAATTTTCCAGTCTTTGTGTATGGATCTTTTGTCGAACCAGCAGTTGTACATGATTGTTAAATATGGAGCTATTACATCAGCATACTCTAAAAGGAACCTAATTACTATACAGTCTGGACTCGAAGACTTGCTGTTATTAAATGATTGAAGTTGCTTCACTACTCCAAGGATATCTTGAGTCAAATTATGGAATATTTGCTTCATCATCTTTGGTGAAGGAATTTGGGAAGGTTGTGTTAAGTAACTCCACTGTCATCGTTAGTATTTCCATTGCTGTCACTCATAGAAGGCATTGATTGTCTCTTATCGCTAGCATACTTTACATATAACCAGAGTATCTTTGGATTTTCCGCCAGGTTTCAAGACAAACTTTCTTTGTGAAAGCTATTATAAGCTTCTCTAATTGAAGTCCATTGTAAATTTTGAGCTTCTGTAAAAGTTTGTCAGTCTTGGGGATTTTGCATTTGTTTAAATTTGGCGTGGTTTTTTCCTCCATCGCTGTTCTGGCCCATTTTGTGTATCAAGGGGGATCAACTCGCATCATTTGTTAATTTATTTGGTATAAATCTCTCAATTGCTGTCAATACACTATTTTGAATTCAAGCAACATCTGGTCTACATTTACGAAGTCTGTTCAAAAAGAATTGGAACATTGTGCACAAAATTTTTCTATGCTTACCTTTTACTTACTGTATGTTGTCTCCTTCGAAATACTCTCCTCCACAATTGACACACCGCTCTCAGTGCCATTCCCACTTCCAGAAGCAGTCTTGGTATGCCTCTTGTTGGGTTGCATGAAGCATCATCTGCTAATTTTCTTTTAGCTCATCTATTGTTGCAAATATCCATTCTTTCAACAGTATTTTCAACTTTGGAAATAACAAAAAAGTCTGCTGGGGCCAGGTCTGGAGAGTATGGAGGATGAGGCAGCACAATGATTTCGTTTTTTGGGTGATAGCCATGCACCAACTATGCATTCCAAGATGCTGTATTAGGATTTCATGACGTTATCCTACTGAAATGTTACACTCTTCTGCATTCTCTCGGACATTCATTTGTTGACTGGCAACCACAGTTTCGTTGACATTCCTGACATGAGCATCATCGGTCGTTGTCCAAGGGCCCCCTGAATGAGGGTCATTTGTAACTTTCGTACAGCCATTTTTAAGCCATGTGAACCATTTATAACACCAAGTATGGCTTAATCACTCATCACTGCAGGCTTCCTGCATTATTTAGTGTGTCTCTGTAAAGGTTTTCTTGAGTTCCATGCAAAATTTAATCGAGACCCATTGCTCCTCTAACTATGCCGTCTCGAAATTTGCAAACTGTGTGACACAAGATTCCACTCAATAAAGCACTGAACAATAACTAACTGACATACAACAATGAAACTTCTGGCAGTTTCACATTAAACACAGGTGTGTTTAGCGATGCTAACCACATTTCGCTCCAGCACACCATTGGGGCAAAATTAAGAACATTCTGGAAGTTTTTAAATGAACCTCCTACATTGTTAATTTGGAAGGAGTGGACATGGTCTCTCAGGAAGGCCTCAAACTAATTTTTATCTACTTGTTTGAGTAGGTATACTTCTCATTTATTTTTGGAGGATTTGGGAGTTACGGGATTCAGTCCTACTACAGCCACCCTGTGTTCACAAATCCCTGTATCTGTTTTGATGTTCATTATTAGTTCAGGATTATTTGTTGCTAAGAAGTCAAGTGTGTTTTCACAACCATTTACTTTTAGAGTGGACTCATGAACTAACTGCTCGAAATAATTTTCAGAGCGTTCATTTAGCACGATTAGAGTTGATGTTTTATGCATACCTCCGGATTTAAACATGTATTTTCACCAACATATAAGGGATAAATTGAAGTCACTACCAGCTACAATTGTATGAGGCGGGTATGTGTTTGAAATTAGACTCTAGTTTTCTTTGAACTTTTCAGCAATTGTGACATCTGAGTTAGGAGATAGGTAAAAGGATCCAGTTATATTTTATTTTGGTTCCCAAGAATGGCCTTTGCCCACACTAACTCAGAGGAACTGTCTACTTGAATTTTGCTACAAGATAAACTACTACTACTAACAGCAACAAACATTCCACCTCGAACTGTATTTAGCCTATTCTTTCTGAATACCGTTATGTCCTTCGCAAAAATTTCCACTTAACGTATCTCTGTCTTTAGCCTGATTTCGGTGCCTATAACAATTTGAGCATCAGTGCTTTATATTAGTGCTTTGAGCTCTGGTGCTTTCCCAACACAGCTACAATAATTTACAACTGTTATTCCAATGGTTCCTGGATGCATGTTCTTGCTGTGTTCAACCAAACCCTTTGAGGCTTAATCCTTCTGTTGTTCCCCAAAGCCCTCTAACCTAAAAAACCACCCAGTCCACGCCACACAGCCCCTGCTACGCATGTAGCCTCCTGCATGTAAGGGACTCGTGACATATTAAGTGAACCTGAAACCCCACCACCTTATGGCACAAGTTGAGGAATCTGCAGCCTACATGGACACACAACTGTCTGAGCCTCAGTTTCAGACCCTCCACTTGGTTCTGTACCTGAGATCCACAATTGGTCCTGTCAAGTATATTGCAAATGGTGAGCTCTGATTTCATCTTGCAAGCAACACTGGCAGTCTTTACTACTTACAGTAGCGGCTTGAAACCAGAGAGAATCTCTTCCGGTCCAAAGTGACTCACATCATTGATACCGACGTTAGCCACCACCTGCAGTTGACTGCACCCTGTGCTCTTCATGGCATCTGGAAGGACCTATTCCACATCTGTTATGCACATGGAGTGCACATAGGCCTTCTTCCCCTCTTTGGCAGATATGTCCCTAAGGGTCTTCATAACACACCTACCAATAATCCCTCCCTCTGTGATTGCCCGTATCTTGCAGGCTGAGAGATTTTCTGTGAAACAGGGTAAGCGATTGCATCTGGCTGAGGAACAGTGTCAGCCACAGACAGTACCCGGAATCTGTTTGTCAGACTAACTGGGGAGACCTTAAGTTTGGCACCCTGGGTAGGCTTTCGTCACCTGCCATGGCCCTAGATGGCCTCCCACACGACCAATGTTGAGGGATTAACCTTAAAGCAAGCTGTAACTGGACTGGACACCTGTGCTAACTGATTGGCAGACTCGTGAGTAATGATGATTGTCCATTGGATCCCCACAGCCAGCCCACAGCAGTGATGCCCATCAATTGCAGCCTCAAGCTGTGTAACCAAAACCATCACAGCTTAGAGCTGAGAGTGAAGTGATACCAACTTTGCTCACATCTGCACACAGCAATCACAGTCCCTGTCGATACTAACAAAGAAAGCCACTTGATTACCTGGGAACCTTTTCCATACGCTCATACCTTCATTAAGTCTGCAGTGGGGCACCACGTTAATGTTTCCTGAAAATATAAGAATACGGAATCTGCCTGTTGCTTTTAATTTGTGTTTCATAGGATATCTCGCGAGAAAAGGGCAAGCTGCGTTTTGTACAAGCAATGCTTTCTAAGTCTGTTCTGGTTGTGGCCAGAAGCTTTTCCATCTCAAGGAAATTTATTATATTTGAATTGAGAGTATTTTCGAGAATTCTGCAGGAAAACGATGTTAGGGGTACTGGTCTTTAATTTTGTTGGTGTGCTCTTTTACCTTTCTTTTATGCAAGAGTCAACAGCACTTTTTTGTAGTCGCTTGGGCTTTCTGCTGGGGGGAGAGATATGCAATAAGTAAGGGGCCAGTGCTGTAGAGTACTTTCTGTAAAACTGAAAATTGGGATTCAATCCGGACCTGGCGACTTCCTTGTTTTCAACTCTTTCAGTTGCTTCTGTACATCAGGGATGCCTATTACAATGGGCTCCATACGGGGACTCTGTATGTTTGTTTGATGTACAATCCTCCAGCATGAATGATTTCTCAAACAAAAAATTTAAGACTTCAGCTTTCTTTTTGCTGCCTTAGTTTGAAGATGCAACACAGTGTGTTTCACTGTTTCCTTCACCTCTGCGTAAAGTATTTATCTTTGAGTTTTTCAAAAGTTTGGTAGTTTCATCATTAAACTATTTTAACCTGGAATAGAGATAGAGTTTTATCCGCCAACTTCATATTTCCCAGTTTTCCAGCATTACATCTAAATATTTAATCATCATGACTGGGTCAGGCACCACATTACTAATGCTGTATTTGAGCAGTACAGGATTTTTTAGTCATCTGTATTAACTTACGTTTTTCTACAGTTAAAGCTGGCTGCCATTCACAACATCAAATTGAAATTTTGTCTAAGTCATCCTGTACCTTTCTGCAGTCATTCAGTATTTTCTTCCCATATACTACAATTTTATCAGCAAACAATCCCAGACTGGTGCCAAGCCAGTCTGCCATATCATTTATGTATATACAGAACAAGAGCTGTCCTATCACACTTCCTGGGATCTGTCTGTATGACACCTCTGTCACTGATGAACACCAGCATTCAAGGGCAACATACTTGATTCTATTACTTAAACAGCCTTTGACTCACCCACATGTCAGGGAACCTGTTCTGAATGCTCAGACCTTTGTTAACAGTCTGTAATGCTTTCCAGAAATCTTGAAGTATAGAATCTGCCTGCTCCCCTTCAGCCTTGGTTTGCGGGATATAATGTGAGAAAAGGCAAGCTGAATTTCGCATGAGCAATGCTTTCTAAAATCATGCTGATTCATGGACAAGGTTTTCATCTCGTGGAAATGTATTATATTCGAACTGAGAATATGTTCAAGAAGTCTGCAGCAAACCAATGTTAAGGACATGGTCATATGATTTTATGGATCCATTCTTTTACCCTACTTTTATATGGGAGGTATCTGTGTGTGTGTGTGTGTGTGTGTGTGTGTGTGTGTGTGTGTGTGTGTGTGTGTGTCCCCCAGTCATGATAGTTTCACGATGAATGTAAACTAAGTTAGGGCTTAGTGCTGAAGAGTACTGGGTGTAAAATGGAACTGGTATTCCATTGGGACCTGGTGACTTGTTTGTTTTCAATTCTTTCAGTTGCTTCTCAACACCAGCAGTGCCTATTTCTGTGCCCCCTTCTGTGCGACGGACAGGTGAAGGTATGTCTAGACAATCCTCCTGCATGATTTCTTAAACACAAAATCTAAAAACTTGAGCATTACTTTTGCTGTCTTCTATTGCAACACCAGACTTGTCAATGAGTTACTATATAGAAGCCTTTGACCCACTTCGTGATTTTACGTAGATTCAGAATTTTCTCAGTATCTCAACAGAATATTTTGCTAAGGTATGATGGTGGAAGTTGAATGCTTCATGCACCAGTATTTGTATATACACATGAATTTCTACAAATTTATTCCTGTCAACATTTCTACCTTCTTTTTTGAACTAAGAGTGCAAGTCTGCTTTTACATCATTTTCTGACTTCTGTTATTAAACCACGGTGAGTCTTTTCTGTCCTTAATCCACTTAGTCAGGATGTACCTCTCCAGAGTGCAATTTACAGTCAGTTTAAATTTTGTCGATTCATGGCCTAACTAGGATGACAACAACTGTTTATCTGATCTTTCCGGCATTAATACTCTTCTATAGATTAGATTAGTACTTGTTCCATAGATCATGAATACGACACTTCGTAATGATGTGGAACGTGTCAGGTTAATAAGAGGTGTCTATACAAGATATTACATTACACAAAGTATTACATGACTCTTTTTTGTGGGCGTTGGGGAAATTACCCACTTACTATATCCAAAAATTCATCTAATGAGTAGGAGGAGTTGCCAGTAAGAAATTCTTTTAATTTCCTTTTAAATGCTATATGGCTATCTGTCAGACCTCTTCTGAGCCAAAGTTAGATTTAACCTTGACTAGTGAAGATCATCCTTCCTCCTAGTATTGTAGCCATGTACACTGCTATTACTTTTGAATTCGTTCGGATTGTTAATAACAAATTTTGTAAGTGAATATATATATTGTGAGGCTACAGTGAAGATCTCTACCTCTTTAAATAAGTGTCTGCAGGATGATCTTGGATGAGCTCCAGCAATTATCCTGATTACACACTTTTGTGCAATGAATACTCTTTTACTCAGTGATGAGTTACCCCATATTATGATGCCATACGAAAGCAGAGCATGAAAATAGGCGTGGTAAGCTAATTTACTGAGATGTACATCGCCAAAATTTGCAATCACCCTAATAGCATAAGTAGCTGAACTCAAACGTTTCAGCAGATCCTAAGTGTGTTTTTTCCAGTTCAACCCCTCATCAACACATACACCTAGAAATTTTGAATATTCTACCTTAGCTACTGATTTCTGATCGAAGTCTATATTTATTAATGGTGTCATTCCATTTACTGTATATACTGTGTTTTGTAAAAGTTTAATGAGAGCCCATTTGCAGAGAACCACTGTATGATTTTCTGAAAAACATCGTTTACAATTTCAGTAGTTAATTCTTGTCTGTTGGGTGTGATAGCTATACTTGTATCATCGGCAAAAAGTACCAGCTTTGCATCTTCGTGAATACAGAATGGCAAGTTATTAATATACAGGGTGTTACAATAAGGTACGGCCAAACTTCCAGGAAACATTCCTCACACACAAAGAAAGAAAATATGTTATGTGGACATGGGTCCGGAAACACTTACTTTCCATGTTAGAGCTCATTTTATTACTTCTCTTCAAATCACATTAATCATGGAATGGAAACACACAGCAACAGAATGTACCAGCGTGACTTCAAACACTTTGTTACAGGAAATGTTCAAAATGTCCTCCGTTAGTGAGGATACATGCATCCACCCTCTGTCGCATGGAATTCACAGAAGTGTACCCGTGGAGGCCAGTCAGCTGCTGATAGTGCCTGCACATGCTGTACATGGTACGGGAACAACTGGTTCTCCCGTAGCACTCTCCATACAGTGACGTGGTCAACATTACCTTGTACAGCAGCAACTTCTCTGACGCTGACATTAGGGTTATCATCAACTGCACGAAGAATTGCCTCATCCATTGCAGGTGTCCTCATTGTTCTAGGTCTTCCCCAGTCACGAGTCATAGGCTGGAATGTTCCGTGCTCCCTAAGACGCCGATCAATTGCTTCGAACGTCTTCCTGTTGGGACACCTTCGTTCTGGAAATCTGTCTTGATACAAACGTACCGCGCCACGGCTATTGCCCCTTGCTAATCCATACATCAAATGGGCATCTGCCAAATCCGCATTTCTAAACATAGCACTGACTGCAAAACCATGTTCGTGATGAACACTAACCTGTTGATGCTACGTACTGATGTGCTGTAGAGCAATTAGTTGCATGTCAACACAAGCACCGAAGTCAACATTACCTTCCTTCAATTGGGCCAACAGGCGGTGAATCGAGGAAGTACAGTACATACTGACGAAACTAAAATGAGCTCTAACATGGAAATTAAGCGTTTCCGGACACATGTCCACATAACATCTTTTCTTTGTTTGTGTGTGAGGGATATTTCCTGAAAGTTTGGCCTTACCTTTTTGTAACACCCTGTATATTAAGAACAGCAGAGGACCCAAGACCGAACCTTGTGGCACCCCATTCTTGATTGTTCCCCAGTTTGAGAAATCACCAGTTTTTTGCATATTATGTGAACTGCTTGTTTCAACTTTCTGCACAATTCCAGTTAGGTATAATTTAAACCATTTGAGTACTGTCCCATTCATACCACAGTACTTGAGCTTATCTAGAAGTATGCCATGATTTACACAATCAAAAGCCTTTGATAGATCACAAAAAATCCCAATGTGTGTCTTCCGGTTACTCAGAGCATTTAATATTTCACTAGTGAAAGTATATATAGCATTTTCCATTGGAAAAACTCTTCTGGAAACCAAACTTACATTTTGTTAAAACTTTATTTTTACAAAAGTGTGAAGCTACTCTACAATACATTTCTTTTTCAAGAATTTTGGATGAAGCAGTCAGAAGAGAGATCGGGCAGTAGTTGTTGACATCAGACGTATCCCCTTTTTTATGCAGTGGTTTAACAATGGCATACTTCAGTCCATCTGGGAAAATACCCTGCTTCAGAGAGCTATTACATATGTGGCTTAGAATTCCACTTATTTCTTGGGAACAAGCTTTTATTATCCTGCTGGAAATACCATCAATTCCATGTGAGCTTTTATTCTTGAGATAGTTTATTATCTTCCTAATCTCAGAGGGAGAGGTGGGTGGAATTTCAATTGTATCAAATCTTGATAGATTTGTTATCTTCAGTAACCATTGTTTTTATATTGTGATCACTAATTCCTACCTATATACCGACACTGTCAATAAAGTCAGAAGTCAGTCCTGTTTGTTGCTGCAAGTTCCAAAATATTTCCATTGTTTGTGGGTTGTCAAAGTACCTTCTCAAAACAGTTTCTGGAAAATGTGTTCAGAATAGCTTCACAAGACTGTCTGTGCATCTGCAATGAATCCATAGATGTTTCAGTCTACACACACAAGGAACCCCTTGAGTGTGAGGTTGCAAGTACAGTCTGTACAATCTTTAGTAAGGCTCATTTGAAAGTGTTGTGTTAACAGTTATGAGAGGAAAAATATTAGCTGTTAATGACTCACCATGTGCATCTGGAGGGCAACAGAAAATGAGCGTCCAGGAGGTGCAGAGATCAACCTTCTATGGTATGTGTGTATTACACTTCACAAAAATGGACATTGTTGATATCCAAGAAATGTTCAGAACAAACCATTAACTTGCACCATGAACACCGAATGAAAAGTGTTGCACCACAGTGATCGCAAAGGTTCGCATCATGAAGGTCAAAGGCGCACTTCTCAGGAGTTTCAAACTGTAGAGGATGTTCAGCTAGGCATCCTCTCCTGAAGAATGCATATAGAAACATATTGTTGCAGCAGGAAGATGAAAACTGATGGAATGTGATGGCATGCAACCAAATGCAAAACAGTCTGTCTTGGAGCTTCTCAGAAAGTGGCTATCCTTCAAGGCATAGCTGAGTATAGTGCAATAATATGTTTTATAGGCACAGATAAAACAAACACCCAGAGCAAGAATTTGTCCAGTAGTTTCAGGTGGTATGAATTTCAATGTCACACACTTTTCAGAAGAGAAAGTTTGCTCTAAAAGAGTATGATTTTTATACACAGACCAATAATCAAGAAAAAGCAAGTTTTTTGACCACCTGTTGGCCAAAAGCAGTGCTCATACCATAGTTGTAGTTCTCTTGCCCTCATATTCCCTCTCCTGCTTGCTGTGACGTAAATATACCCTCCTGCCTGTGTAAGATCACGCACACGAGAATGAATCGTAGGGAGGCAGGGCACCTCCAACTTCTCATGGCACAATAAATAACTTTCCAGCCAGTGTACCATCTAGATTAACAGTCAGCATAATTGTATATGAATCCGTTATGGCATTGATGTCAGTTGATCTTGATACAACTATCCTAGTGTCTGTAATTTTCAGGGCTCCTTTCATATGCATTTCCTCTTTAAATCCCGATTGGGCGGAGTTGAACAAAAATCTCTTGCTCAAGAATAGGATAAGTGTGTTTATCTCATTTGCAAATTTTCTGGCCGATTCTGCAGTTTTCTGTGCATCATCAAGTTGATATTTTGTTTGAAATTTTGTTATGTTAAGGCTTCCATTTTGTAGCAGTGTTTTAAGTTGTACGAGCTTCCCTTGAAATCACTGTAACCTATGTCATGCACAATTTGATGTGCATAGTGTGGTATGTCACTATCGTCCATATCCTGTAAACTGTGTGGAGCTTCCTTGAAACATACAAACACCAGTTTTTGTAACAAGTGCACTTTGTCATCCCTTGAATATACATAGTTTTTCTTATGCCCTACATGGTCATGTTGCTGCAGACTTATTCAACATCAGTTCATAATTGTTTTTTTTACTACACTGCAGATAATCTTTGAAGTACATGGTTATGTTTAGTACCCACTCTTTGGGCAATGATTGTCCTTCACTACATTTCACTGGAAATGGGATTTGTGGCTCCTGTCCAATAAGGGTGATGAACTGCATCGTATGACACCTGTTTCAGTTTCACTTTCACTTAAAAACGTATTGTCATCATTGTAGCCCCCATGTACATTGTTCGCGCAGTCGAACATGTATGACACTGTACCTCCCACTGACTCATCTTGCAGAAATACTAATGTTTCATCTGCCACTTCTTTCTCACTATACGAAATTCCGTGGGTTCCTTTCAGATGAAATGTCAACTGTTGTTGTAGATATTATGTAGTGTTTGCTTTGTTTATTGTTGCCATTGCTCTACTTCGTATCAAAACCACTATCACTGTAGCGATCTTGTGAGTTACTCATTGACTAAGCAGTTCACTGGCCGTGGTGGCCGAGCGGTTCTAGGCGCTCAGTCTGGAACTGGCGACTGCTACACTCGCAGGTTTGAATCCTGCTTCGGGCATGGATTTGTGTATGTCCTTAGGTTAGTTAGGTTTAAGTAATTCTAAGTTCTAGGGGACTGATGACCACAGCTGTTAAGTTCCATAGTGCTCAGAGCCATTTGAACTAAGCAGTTCAACTACGCTCCTTTGCCTCATTCTGTGCTCATCATGGCTACCTCCAGTCCCACCCCTGTTGCCATTTGCAGCCAGTATGCTAGCTGCATGCTAGACAATATCTGGAGTGTTGAATGGCGTAAACATCATTGGCCTTTCATGTCCTTGTACTTAAGGGGTTCCTTGTCAGTAGGTTCAAGTTGCCTCCAAGTAATATTGCGTGATTGGCGTAATACCGTGCTACTGAGTGTAGGATTTCTTTAAATGATTTTACAGCTGATACTGCATATTGGATGGTGGGTGAAAACATCCTACGATTAACTTGAGTTCACCTAGGATGGTTATTCGAGCCTTGATAACTTCACAGTCAGACTTAGTTTTGACCTTGATAAGCATAATATTTTTGTCAACTGCAGTGAACACTCTCCCTTGTATATGGCATCCAGCTTGTCTTTTTGATACATTTTTGATGCCTCATTAAATATTTCACAGCTTTCTACTTCATGTTTCACCCACCTCTCAGTTCAGAGTATAATGTGAGTGTGATAACTTTTCTGGAGGGTGGTAAATTCATGGACTTTGTTACGATTGCATTGGCAGGTAATTGTTCAAATTTTGACATTCAGAGTGTCATTACTTTGTAAACCATCTGATTTCGATCTGCACGTATCGACTTTGACTGGTGAGTGGTCATCAGAGGACCTCGAACAATCATCTAGTGCACTCCACTAGTACTCTGTTATCTGAATAGTTGCTTCCTCTGTGTAGTGCATCCCTGTACATATTGAAATATGGCTTCCCGGCTAAGACACAACTTGAAAATATGGTCACTATTTTTTATTTACTTAAATTTGCCATATTTCGTGACAGTACCTTTTCCGTTAGACGTTTGCAAGGCGATATTAGTCTTGGCTTTAGTTGTCTAAGTATGATTCCACAATGCATCTATGTCAGCTGCAGAAATGACGTGGTTCAACGTGTTTCTCTCATTTTGGTGTTTCAAATACAGTTTCTTCAAATGTAGTTTCTTCTTTTTAGTTAATACAAAAATAATAGTAACATAATTCAAAATTATTTATGACTGCGACCTTCACATTGTTCTTCTGTCAACACACACCAAGAATTAGCTGCCGACTGACTATAGGCAAACACGACTCCAACATCAAAGATATTTTACACAATTCACAAGTTTCCACTTGTTATCAGTCTCTTTGCTATTCTTCGATACATTTTCTAATAGTAATCAATATGCTTTTACTCTCAAAAACAGAAGTAAATTAACATATAATAAGACAAATTATAATAAATTCTGACAAAAATATAAGAAAACATTTACAATTCGGTATCGACAAATACGGTAAAAAAATAACATCTCCCAGATCCATTACAGTATCAATGGGAATCATACAATCTCCAACCCCATAACATAACTTCAGAAATTTGCAGCCAAGACTGTCACAGTCTTGGATGGTGGGTAAAAACTTTGTCACAGAATCGATGGAGTCTCTGATGGAGACCCTCCACTCAACTCAAGACCAAATGACCCCGATCAATTCTGGGCATGATGCCACAGATCGCAAGCTCATCTTGCACCACAACACAAGATCATGAGGATTCATCACTTCCACCAGCTGCCTGTACAAACTGAGGATGGCCTCAAGAGTCTGAGTGACATGTCATTTGTGCCCACATGAGCCACAACTTGGGGATGACTGTACACTGCACTCTCTGTAATGTCAGGCAGGGCCTCCTCCACATCTTGGATGAGGCCCTCTGACAGACATACTGAGTGCACATGGGACGTATTTCCAGCTCTGGACACTTATTTCCCTAACGGGCTCCATAATGTGTCAAACACTGGAGCAATGTGACTGTGTTAAAACCCATTACTTGCTTTGCAGTGAGTTTGGATCCCCCACCGCAGGTACAGTGTAAGGTGCCTTGGTAGCAGAGCCTGTAGTGGTACAATAGACACCTGAGGTGCCTGTGTGACGCTCCAGATTCTCTGCCTGCACTGCAGCCCTAGACAGCAGCCTGTAGATGAGTGATGATCTCCCGTTAGTGAAGGAAAAAATTCTCAAGGTGTTCCAGTTTTAAATAAACAAACACTGATATTTGTGATGAGATTGATGGTACTTATAAAACTCTGAGAGACAGTTCTTGATGTTTCTGAGCAAGTCGTACAGTAATTTTTAAATGAATACATCGCCATTTGACTGTATTGTTGTTTATTTAATTACGACCCAGATTTTATCCTTTCATGCCATCTAGTTTGTCATTAATATATATTGCAGGATATCAAGCTCAAAATTGTCCGTAAATTAAGAAAAATAGTCACTCCCCACAAAATGCCAGATGTAAAATCATCATCTTGTAAAAAATCAGTAAATAATAGTGGGAGCATGTCATACGTGCTCATGTTTTACATACCAAAGTAAACCTGTTTTTATTAAATATGACATGCTTCCACTTGAGTCGTAATGATCTGTGCTCATCTTCTATATACCAAAGTAAACCTTTTTAATTAAATATGACATGCTCCCACTATTATTTACTGATCTCTTTAAAAGATGATTATTTTACATCTGGCATTTCGTGGGGAACAAATACTTTTCTTAATCTGTGGCCAATTTTGAGCTTGATGTCCTCCAATATATATTAATGATATAAATTCAATCACTTGAAAATGGCATGAAAGACAGAAATATGGATCATAATGAAATAAACAACAAGACAATCAAATGGTGATGTGTTCAATTAAAAACTCTTAGAAATGTTGCCTGGTTGTGATTTAAATTAGTACAGGGAGATTGTAAATAACTGTAAATAGATGATAGACTGGTAGTGTAAACATGAAGGAGGAGCACCGTATTTTATTTGAGTTTCTTGAATGGTTATAGCTTGTGTTTCTCATCATATGTGTGCACATGCTGCCATAAAGTCAATGAATTCAATTGCGAGTAACTATTAAATTGCGAAGAAATCAGTGAGATTACATTATTCCAAATCAACTTTTGAACTCTCCAGCACACAGACAAGTGTATGTTGTGATGACGTTGAGCCTTTGATCAGAACCAGGCCTAATAATTCTACTGTGATGATATGACTCAAGTCTGTGAATATTAATTGTTAATGCTACACAGCTTGTGGTTGGCATTGTTGCCTCTAGATCCTGGGGTCACAGGTTTGATTCATGGCTGGGTGAAAGATTTTCCTTGTTCGGGGACAGGTGTTTGTGTTCTTATCATCATCATCATCATCATCATCATCAACAACAACAACAACAACAACAACAACAACAACAACATTGACACGAGTCACCAAAGTGACATCAAATAGAAGAACTTGTGCTAGGTGGCCAATCTCTCCTGAAATGTAACTTAAGGCTATTAGAAATAAACATAGACTAGAGTGGTTTTCCTAGTAGCTTTGGTCAATTACTATCAAAACCATGTGATCAGTGTTTTAGTAGATCCCCCTAGAAATCAGAAGTGGTGAACCGTTTAGAAAGTGAGTGAGGGTATATAAAGGGCCACATAACCTATGGAACATTTTTGTTCTACATAGTTATCCTCCTGTCTGTTACTTAAAAATAAACAGTATTTATAGCAAAATTGAAATTGTCAATGTTTAATTTAGGTTTTATTAAAAAATTGTTGATTTATTATGTGAAACAGGGTGATGTTGCAGCAATAATAATAATAATAATAATAATAATAGCAACAATAATAATCTAACATTACTTCAATACTTCATTGAGCTTCCGTAAAACATGTTTCTGTTATTCGTAAAAAAAAAAAAAAAAACCCTTTCACACTTACAATAATAACAGGAAACTCTTACCTTTGATCATGATGAGCATTCCACTGAGTCCAAAATAACAATAATAATTATACAATTTTTTTAACTTCTGCTTCTAAACTGTACTTGAATCAAAAGTAATTGCTTTTTGTTACATAAAAGTGCAGAAGTTGTGCAATCAGCAGATTTTTTTTTTTTTTTTTGCTTGTAAAATGCAATTTGTGTGTCATAAGGATATCAGATGCATGATGAACTAACACTGAGTAATGTGTGGTTCTAATTATGTGAAAAACAAACAAATAAAGAGAAGTCATCAACCCCGAGTTTCTCTTGCATACATTCATTTACATTTCTTCCCCTACCAACAGTGTAATCCTACCATTTACTGCGTAATTTATGTACTGTACCAAAACTACCAAACTGTAATTTTGAAAAGCAACGGGGTAATTCATTCAAATATTGTACGTTGATCTTGAAGACATAAATATATTTTCACATTGGAAATACAGACAAAAATCATAAGGTACAGGGGAAAAGCATTTAAAATGACATACTATTTTTTATTTTTTGCTTTTTTTTCTAAAAATGTCAGCATTATTTTTATTGCACGAGTTACTAAAACCTGGACATGATAACATGAAACTACACTATTAAGAAAACGTTAAAGAAAGAAATTATGCCAGTGTGTCATTTTATACTTACTGTGTGGGTGACACAGTTCACAAATTGCATAAAAAAGTGAATACACTAAGCAGCACACTCTTTGAAAGTTTAATACATATCCTTGTACATGTTTCTATGGCTTACATAGATCGCACACAAAGTTCTTAACCCTTACTGAGACATCAGAACACTCACTGTGAGCCCACATCTTACATCGAGCACACTTAATCTGTGATTCCTCTGTCTTTGAATGGCAGAATATATCATTGAAGTGTATACAAACATTGTCATCTCCATTTGCTCTGGGATCTGAGGTATAGGCTTCTGCACTGCTGAGCTCTATTCTTTTATGAGCTTGTCTAGTTGACCAGCATTCCTCAGCTAATTTTTTCTGGTGCACTTTCTCTTCTAGAAGCTTGATGTTGGGACTGATGTCCAGAAGGTTTGAAGCAGCCCGAGTTGTTTTGTATTTCCTTGATGAGCATGATCCTGCTGAAGGAACTGGAAACATAAAGTTTTAAACAAGGCTGCGTGGTCAGTGACCATTAACAAAGTAAAATTAAAGCAATAACAGCCCTCAGTCACAAAAATTAAGTCATTTTGATGTAGGTTTTGGCACTACTATGAGTACCTTCATCAGAAGTAAAACATTCAAACTGGCCTATAAATACGGGAAATTTTTTTTATATAAGTGTAAGTACTGGCTAACAGTACAAGAAAGAAACAGTATTACATGTCACATATAAAATAAATATCAAGCAATAAAGCTGTAGTCACAAAATTTTGAAATAGGTGAAAGGGAAGCTGCTATGGGCTGCTCACACATGTCGAGCTACAGGTAGCATCAGGCTGAGGCGCTCACGTTAGCAATTGCAGGCAGGTGAACATTACACCAAGAGTGCCATCTAGTAGCCGCAAATACAAACAGGCTACTTAACATTCAAAATATAGACAGTTGAATATTATGATGAACATTATTTAGTACCTGAAGTAAAAGGCAACATTTTATCTGGTAACGTTTTGTCTACGTAAGAGCTTAGAAGTACAGTTTTAAGGCTGAAAACTCCATTGTAGGAGTACAAAGGGAGCTGAATAACTCAGCGTGTTGAATAACAATATAACATGAAATGCAGTCAATATAAACTATTTAATAAACAAAAAATTATGGGCTGACTTAGATAGAAAAAACATTTAGGTAACTGCACGAGGGAAAACGAAATCAAATATCAAGTAACGGCCTTATACTGTTGAAGAAGCTTTTATTACTTAATTGTAGCTGCTGATTAAGAATGAGGCCATCATTTCGATAAGGAAGTTTAAAAACTTCTAATTCTTTGAGAATATCTAATCTACGCCCTTTCGTCCTGGTGTGCAAAATGTTGATATCGTGAACAGCTTTAGGCGTGTGACCTGTAATCAGAAGGTGGTCGGCAAAAGACAAATTTTGGGTGCTAGCGCCATTTTTTCTTAAAAGATGTTCTTTGTATCTGATTGTAAAGGCACGTCCTGTTTGTACTATTTTGTAACAAAAGCAGGTGTCACAGAAAATCTTACAGACATCATAGTTTCAATTTTCTTCAAAGTTTTATTGGTTGAAAAGACAACATTACAGTTGTTTTTATTACGAAGAAGGTGTTGTATCTGATAGGAAATGGTCCCCAAAAAAGGAATAGAAAAAAAACTTCTTTATGTTGGGTTCAATGATGAGTTGCTGAGTGTAGTAACTCTTTTTAACAGTTTTCTTTTTAAGGATGTCATCCACTGTGACAGGTTCATATTCATTAGTAACTGCTACTGTTTTGATTAAATTAATTTTTTCATCGAATTTTTCTTTTAAGAGTGGGATAGAAGTAGCTCTGTGAATAGCAGAGTGAAAGAAAGCATTTTTATGAGATTGTGGGCGCATGGAAGATGATTGGTATATGTTTCTTTACGAAAAACATTAAATGACATTTCATTTTCTTCTACTGTAAGCGTCAAGTCAAGAAAATTCAATTGACGGGCCTTTTTTTTCGAGTTCACTGGTAAAGGATATTTTCTCGTGAAGTTCGTTAAAGAGAGTGAAAATACAGTCAGTGCCATCAGCAGGTCCTTTTTTAATTGAACTGGAAACATTTCATCAGTTGATATCTCAAGTCTTTTAGGGCTATCTCTTTTAGGACTCTGGAAGTTGGTTGGGGGAGCAGATTCCTCTTCAGTGATGAAATATCCCATAAAGCATGTGAACATCCAGGAAGACTGTCCTCTTGACATTCTTTATCATGTCTAGCTGCAGGTGAATTTTTTAAGACTGTACATGCTTAAAGCTGTTGTCTGAGCCAGTACAAACAGATGTTCTTCAGTAGCAACCATGTTTAATAACCAAAGGCCTGCCTTAGTAAATCCACTCTTCGCATTAGCCACACATACTGCTTCATCATTTGCGTTGACAAAGATCTCACTTGGCACTGATTTACTATTCGTCCCTCTTCAGTGATGAAATATCCCATAAAGCATGTGAACATCCAGGAAGACTGTCCTCTTGACATTCTTTATCATGTCTAGCTGCAGGTGAATTTTTTAAGACTGTACATGCTTAAAGCTGTTGTCTGAGCCAGTACAAACAGATGTTCTTCAGTAGCAACCATGTTTAATAACCAAAGGCCTGCCTTAGTAAATCCACTCTTCGCATTAGCCACACATACTGCTTCATCATTTGCGTTGACAAAGATCTCACTTGGCACTGATTTACTATTCGTCCCCGGTTTCTTTTCAGCCACTTTGAAGCTTTTTGTTTATAATAGGTCTTCATGGGCCAAGAAACAATTGAAATAGGTGAGTTCAGTGGGGTGGTAGGCAAAATAGAAAAACTTCATTTTCTTTGGCACATTCGTGCACCTTATCATATTTGTGACTTGAGTGGCCATCAGCAATTAGCAACACTTTATCGTCTTTGTTTGCCTTAATGAAACTAATGAAATTATTCAGCCACTTGAGAAAAATTCCTCGTCATCCGTCGCTTTCTTGTGCCGTACCTAGAATTCCCATAGGTGCTCTTTACCCTGAAATCAAGGGCTTCTCACATCTACATGCCAACTCTTAACATGGTCTGGCATTTTATGATTGATTTTATTGATGTGACAAGCCCTTGATTTTAGGGGCTTAACTTTTACAAATGGATGTACAGATCGTTGCCAACACATTTCATGTGGAGATGTTAGATCACTTTACTAACTGACTGTTTGCTAATGTGAAGTTTGAAGTTTGTTTCTTGTCTTCCTGAAGAAAATGGGTTTAAATCTGTTGAAACCATGATTAAAGTTAATTGAAAACCACCATTTATTGCAACAGGTTGGCTGTCTTATTTGTCTACTATCCTGTAAACATTGCAGCCATTTTCAAAGTATTGAAGACAAGACTCAGAACAGCTTTAAATGACAGACTATTTCCTGCTCTAATCCCTGGTCAAATGTAGATTGAAACCTGCCTAATCCTTTGTTAACACCCATAATTTGTTTGTTTCAATTTGTGACATGCCTTATAAGTTACTTGCAATACACCAAATAGTTTGGCTGCTCTTGAACAGCCCAGTTCCCTCTTGTTTACTGTGTTAATGGCCCTTTGCATGGCTTCTTCATCCCATGACTGGTGTGTAGTCTTTCTAACGTACATCCCAATCATCTGGGGAAAAGTGCGTTTGGTGAGAATTGGGTGACAAGCTCTATGGTTATGATATTAGTAATGCTACTGAAATGAATTTTTATTAGATCAATTTCTCAGGCTAAAGTGACACACTATATCATTTTATCCTTACTCATGGTCAGCCATTTTATCCAACAATGCAGTTTGTTACAAAATGATAGGTTAAGCAAAGAAAAATAAAGTGATGAAATGAATAATAATACTAGTAAATGCGTTAACAAATGGCTAGTGCTATTTGATATATTTGAAATAAAAGGAACCGAACACCAAATGTGAAGTTGTATCTACACTGAGGTTACAAAAGTCATGTGATACCTCCTAATATCATTTTGGACGTTCTTTTTGCCCAGTGTAGCGCAGCAACTCAATGTGGCATGGACTCAACAAGTCATTAGAAGTCTCCTGCAGAAATATTGCGCCATACTGCCTCTATAGCTGTCCATAATTGCAAAAGTGTTGCCTGTGCAGGATTTTGTGTACAAACTGACATCTTGATTATGTCCCATAAGTGTTCGATAGGGTTGATATTGAGGGACCTGGATCGCCAAATTATTTGCTCAAATTGTCCAGAAAGTTCTTCAGAACACCAAGTAATTTATTTTCACCAATTTATACCAAAATACAGATATTACAGTAAAACACACGTGCTACGCCAAATTGCAGTCATGAACAATTGTGGCCCAATGACATGGTGCATTGTCTTCCATAAAAATTCCAATGTTGTATGGGAATATGAAGTCCATGAGTGGCTGCAGATGGTCTCTGAGTAGACAAACATAACCATTTCCCGTCAGTGATTGGTTCTGTTGGACAAGAGGACACAGTACATTTGATGTAAATACACCATTATGGTGCCACAACCACCACCTCATTGACAACTTGGTCCATGACTTTGTGGGGCCTGTGCCACAATCGAACCCTACCATCAGCTCTTACCAACTGAAATCAGGAGTCATCTACCGTATTTACTCGAATCTATGCTGCACTTTTTTACCAGTTTTTGTAATCCAAAAAACTGACTGCGGCTTAGAATCGAGCGCAAAGTAAGCAGAAGTTCTGAAAAAATGTTGGTAGGTGCTGCCACAACTAACTTCTACCATCGAATATATGTAGCGCTACACAGACATGCTTTGCAGGCACAAAGAAAAATACTGGCGCCAAAACCTCTGCGTCAGTAAATAAATTAAAAGAAAAGGTAGAAGAATGTAAACATTATGCCACGTGTTCTTTTGTGTTTGCTGCTATCTCATTTAAATCCTATCTGCCTAATAAACTACGAAACTAGAGTGAGACAACAGCAAACGTGGAAGAATATACATATTGTGTCATGTTCATATTCGTATTATTCTTATGCTGGATAGTGATACAGTCAGAAATGAAGCACTGCAACTGACTAGATTTTTAAATGTAAGATGACTCTAATTCCTGTGCAAAATGTAATGTACTAAAGAGGCATCTGCAAAGATTTTCAAACGGAGAAAAATTTTCGCTAAACTCTCGTTCAGAACATCTTACCTCATACACAGTCTATTAATGGGTTCTTATTGATCATTATAAAAAAAAAGGAGCAGTGTAACAACAAATAGCAGTCTCTCGCCATTGTTTCACTTATGAGACAATTCCTCTATTTTTTAATATTTTGTTATAAGCCGCGGTAGCGCACACAAAAGCAAGCTGTGCCACGAGCGGCGACAGGTCGTAAACACTCAGAATGCGACAAACAATACATGACACTGTAAAATAATGCATTTTCAGCTTAGAGTGATGTAAACACCTATAACAAAGAGAAAGGCACTTATCAGATCAAAGCAAAATAAGCAATCGATTCAGACCAGACGAAGCACGCGAAAAAGGAATGGTACCCATATAAATACGGACAGAGTGCCTGGCGCATAGCAATGGCTACTTGGTAAAGCTTAACTGTTAAGCTTACGGCTCGAACCAAACTACTGTATCTGTATCTTCATCCATTCGACCTCAATTGTGTTTCATGTTACAATGGACCAACTTTGTTTTGATTTGGAGGGGTGGTCTAAAACTTTTCTCTCACCTTGAATTTCGAGTCTCAAATTTCAGGAGTGGCTTAGATTTGGAAAAAAATTTTTCCTTGATTTAGAGTCTCATTTTTCATGTGTGGCTTGTCATGAGCCCAGGAGAGGCACTGCAAGGAATGTTGTGCTGTTGGCAAAGATATTTGCACCAGTCATCTGCTGCCATAGCCCATTAATGACAGATTTTGGCATACTGTCCTAATGGATATGTTTGTTGTATGTCCCACATTGATATCTGCAGTTATTTCATGCAGTGTTGCTTGTCTGTTAGCAGTGACAACTCTGTGCAAACGCCACTGCTCTTGGTGATTAAGTGAAAGGCATTAGTTATGGCATTGTCCGTGGTGAGAGGTAATGCCTGAAGTTTGGTATACTTGGCACACTCTTGACACAGTGATAATTTCCAAAATGGAATATCCCATGCATCTAGCTCCAACTACTATTCCACACTAGAAGTATGTTATTTCCCATCATGCGACCATAATTGAGTCATAAACCATTTCACATGATTCACCTGAGTACAAATGGCTGCCCTTTTATATCTTGTGTATGCAATATGACTGCCATCTGTAAGTGTGCAGATCACTATCATATGACTTTTGTCACCTCAGTATAAAAGGCTAACAAAATAAATTCAGCCAACCTTCTTTCCACTTTTTGTTCATTGGCATACAGAATGTTTGATATACACATCTGCCATTTACAGGGTATCAGATGAGTCAACATTTGAATATGTTAGGACGTTCAAAACAAACGTCACTAGAGCTATATGAGAGAAGCAGCCACTGTGTCATTTTACCCTACTATGTCATTTAAGGCACTTTTCCCGTAAGATTTTTTTCTCCACTGCAAGTTGATGACTGAATAGGCTCATCCCTCAACAGTGCTTCTAATTAGCATCTCAGCAAATTTATTTTCTAGGTGTCAATAGTTCTTTGTGCAAAAGTTCTTTTAATGTTACAGTAAAAAAATACACAAAGTGTGTGTGTGTGTGTGTGTGTGTGTGTGTGTGTGTGTGTGTGTAAGGGAGGGGGTGGCAGTGCACACATGTTCAAGAAAGAAGTGTTTTGCTCTCCAGAGCCAATAGTATTACTATTTTGCCATTTGAAACAGTATTGTAATGACCATCTGACAAATACCCATTCAGATATTTTATCTGAATATAATATTGTGCCAACGTTGAGCAGTTTTCTCAGCATTTGTGTTGCTATAGGGAATATGTACATGGACTTCATAAATTGTTTAATTTATGTTACAGTTGTGGGTCTTGTACAGCGTATAATAAAATTCTGAAACCAATAACACACACATCACAGACAACTTGGAATATTAACAACCATTAGCCCTTGTACAACAATAAATGTTACCTGCAATGTGACAATATTTTGGAAAGGAAAGTTGCTACTCACCATACAGCGGAAATGCTGAGTCACAGATAGGCACAACAAAAAGAGTGTCACAAATAAACTTTCAGCCAACAAAGCCTTTGTAAAAAATAGACAAAAACCACACACACACACACACCCCTGCGCATGCGTGCTCGCACAAACACACCTCGCACACACAACACATGAAGCAATCTCTGGCAGCTGAAGCCACACTTCCACTGCCAGAGTCCTTAATCGTGTATGTGTGTGTGTGTATTTTCAACAGAGGCCTTGTTGGCCAAAAGCTTATTTGTGACAGTCTTTTTGTTGTGCCTATCTGCGACTCAGTGTCTCCACTATACGGCGAGTAGTAATTTTCCTTTTCGTAACTTTGCTACGTTCCATCCTGGATCTTCCATTGTTTGATTTTTACCTGGAATGTTGTATTTCACCTCTTGGATGTTACATTATGGAAACATGCTATCATGTTTCAAAAATTAGCAGACATTTTGTAAAGCAAGTAGGATGTGTCAATTTTGGAAATACGCTCTAAATTACATGCAGTTGTTTAAAATTTGTATTAAGATGATTGAAGTACAATTTTGTTCACTGTTTTCAGAATCGCTTTCGTTTCACTGGAGAATGTGATCATCCAGATGCTCAGATTCGTTCCTGTCAAACTGCTGGAACACAGTTTCTCATCACAAATCAGAAATTTAATATAACTTATAAGAAATGTCCCGGCATGGAACAGACTTTTGATGGAGGTTTGTACTTCTGAAATACCTGGTTTTCATTTCTGCTGGTATAATATGTTACCATAAAATGAGGAAGGTGATTAAAAGCTATTGAACCTATGTGAGTTTACGAGGGTCACTCCAAAAGAAATGCACACTATTTTTGTAAAAATACAGTTTTCATTCTGCATGTGTGAAAGTTTTACAGTGTGCAGATACATCCTTCCCGGTTTTTTGCAAACTTAGTTCAACCTGTTCCCGTGAGTAGCATCGTCACAGCATGTCTTCAAGATGGCTGCTACACTTGACGTTCGTCAGAAGCAACGTGCTGTCATAGAATTCCTGTGCTGTGAAAACGAGACAGTGTGAAACATCCACAAGAGGTTGAAAAAGGTGTATGGAGATGCTGCTGTCGATCGCAGTACAGTTAGTCGGTGGGCAAGCAGGTTACATGATGAAAGCGGGCATGGCAATATTGAGGATTGTCCTCGCAGAGCAGCAGGCCACATACCGCACACACTCCAATGTGCAGAGAGTTAACGAATTGGTGAATGCTGACAGACACATCATAGTGAACGAATTGTCACGCTACATTGGGATAGGGAAAGGAAGTATTTGCAGAATACTGAAAGTGTTGGCATTAAAAAGGGTTTGTGCCAGGTGGGTTCCTAGGATGTTGACAGTGGCTCACAAAGAAACAAGAAAAACGGTATGCAGCGAACTTTTGGAACAGTACGATAATGGTGGAGATGAATTTCTTGGAAGAATTGTGACAAGTGATGAAACATGGCTTCTTCATTTTTCACCAGAGACAAAGAGGCAATCAGTGGAGTGGCATCATGCAAATTCACCCAAGAAAAAAAAATTTTGAAACCACACCTTCTGCTGGAAAAGTTTTGGCTACGGTGTTTTTCAGTTCCGAAGGACTCTTGCTTGTGGACATCATGCCAAGTGGAACCACCATAAATTATGATGCCTATGTGACGACACTGAAGAAACTTCAAGCTCGACTGAGTCGTGTTCAACCACATCGGCAAAAGCAGGATGTTTTGCTGTTGCGCGACAATGCACGACAACAGGTCAGTCAAAAAACCATGGAAGCGATCACAAAACTCGGATGGACAACACTGAACCACCCGTCTTACACTCCTGACCTGGCTTCATGTGACTATCATCTCTTTGGGAAACTGAAAGACTCTCTTCGTGGAACAAGGTTTGAAGATGATGACTCGCTTGTGCACGCTGCCAAACAGTGGCTCCAACAGGTTGGTCCAGAATTTTATCGTGCAGGTATACAGGCGCTGGTTCCAAGATGGCGTAAGGCAGTGGAGAGGGATGGAAATTATGTGGAGAAATGAAAATATTGTTCCTAAAGGATGTATCTACACACTGTAAAACCTTAAAACATGTAGAATAAAAGATGGATTTAAAAAAAAAAATAGTGTGCATTTCTTTTGGAGTGACCCTCGTAGAATTTCCATGTTTTCGTGAAATGCTGAGAACAGGTGTTTGTAACTGCGTTTCTTTCTTTGCCCCCAGTTGAATGAGTCAGTGTTTTGTATATAATGACAGTGGGAACCACAAGAAACAAACAAGATTTGAAAATAAAAAAAAGAAGAATTGTGACAGTACAGCCAACATTCTATGGCAGGGTTCAGCCTGGTTCCATTTTCATCATAGATGGAATTTGTAGTAGATTCTCGGGATAAATCATATTCGCCGGCCGGGGTGGCCAAGCAGTTAAAGGCGCTACAGTCTGGAACCACGCGACCGCTACGGTCGCAGGTTCGAATCCTGCCTTGGGCATGGTTGCGTGTGAT
The DNA here is from genome assembly GCF_021461395.2 of Schistocerca americana. Classification (NCBI taxonomy): domain Eukaryota; kingdom Metazoa; phylum Arthropoda; class Insecta; order Orthoptera; family Acrididae; genus Schistocerca; species Schistocerca americana. The sequence continues at coordinate 517,965,021 of NC_060130.1, read as the reverse complement.
GTCCTTAGGTTAGTTAGGTTTAAGTAGTTCTAAGTTCTAGGGGACTGATGACCTTAGAAGTTAAGTCCCATAGTGCTCAGAGCCATTTGAACCAAATCATATTCCTTCAAATTTGGAGGGTTTTTGTTGGGGGGGAGGAGGGGGGGGGGGGGGACAGTATTGAAACTAGATTTGAACTGTGGTTCAGGTGCACGAGTCCACAGTTCAATAGAAACCCAGGAGGATTACAACATAAAGTTTTCTTGGAGATAATCAGATTACATACTATTCAAAGAGAGAGAAGCACTTATAAAACTATAGGAGAACCCAGCTGAATGCCTGCTGGACTCTTTTAATTCCTATATATGATCAAGATAATTAAGGAGGGAGAGAGAGAGAGAGAGAGAGAGAGAGAGATGAAGCAGCCATACAAAAACAACACAGTAGTGCTTTTACTAAGAGGAGATCCTTTAGGCTTTATAAAATGAAAGAAAGGAAAAGCTTCAAATCTTGACAATCATGAGTTGGAGCTACTGTAAAGACCAAATTTTGCCATGCATAATCTGTCTGTGAAATGAGGGTATCATTCAAGATGGGATACCAAGGAGACAGAGATTATTATTATTATTTTAAAAATGCAACAACAGTAGAAAAGCCATGATTGTTAAATTGTACAGATATTTTTTGGATATGAAATTTTGCTCCACAACTACTTCATATAGATGTTTTTTCATGGCATGACAAGTTTTGGGACATAAAATCCTAACCCAGATGTCCTTGTAAAATAAAGTATGGAATGTAAGCACACAATTACATATGATTAAGTGGGATTTGTGCATAAAGCACTGTTTATCCTTCGTCTACGATGGCTCTGATTCTCTTGATAATGGATCATACTCAGATCACCTTAGCAGATTCAATTAAAGGGACAGTGACAGATGCATGATTCGGTGTGTTGATCAGACCATCACAGACAATGCGGAGAGAGTTTATTTAAGACGTTATAGCTTGTATGAAGTCATACAAACAGGACTGTGACACTTAAGGCCCACAGAGCAAAGTGTAAGAAAATAGAAATTATGCTTTAGCACTGGTCTTCTGATCTCAGAACTTTATTTGGAAGGGACATGACCTCAGTTTTTGCACATACATTCCAGGGCTAAAATTTGTGCACTGTGTGCCACCAACAGGTGAACGAAAGACATTGCACCACCTGGGTTTGAAGTGTGAAACAACGGAGGGGACCACAAGCTCCTGCAGTGTATGACACACAATTTGCTGAATAATAAACAACCTGAAAGTTGATGTGGCAAAGTGTGAGGAGGAGGCCAAGGCTTCAGGGTCTGACTCAGAGTGCTGGGAGTGGCGTAGTGCCTCTGGATATGGAATTGCCCGATTGTCTCCTTACCAAATACAGATGATATAGAAGAACCATGAGTGTTGTTATACTAATTTCATTTACTTTTTGTTGTTATTGGTAGCTTCCTTTTTCCCTGTAGTACATATTTTGAACTAATCCCCCACCCCTTCCACGCGCATACACACACACACACACACACACACACACACACACACACAAACCAAACTTTATTTTCCTCATTTCATTTCATTCTTCTTTTTCAGCACCACTTTCATCTGGAGCTTAGTAATAGTTAAGAACTGTAATGTGATTCTGACAATAAAGCATATTGTGTAAAATAAGAACAATTGTCATAATGTGTTCTATATATTTTAATAGCAATTACTGCCAAATATGGTGCAATGTGAAGAGACAGTAGCAAAGACAGCCAGTCACTGCCATGTGTGCCAACATTATTTAAACCTGCATGGTTGTGGCGTGCCTCGAGTAATAAGGGACAATAGTTTCTGTAAACCATTGTAAGACGTGTGACCGGCTGGCGCCTGGTCATCCTGCAGCATTTAACCATTACTGGCGGTTTGGTCACAATTCAATGTCCCAAGTAACTGATTGAGATTGCCAGTCCAACATCAACATGGTGCCACCCCTTCCTGCTGTATGGACCTGACACTGCATGGACCCAACCTGCTACCACTGCAGCTAGCTATTACTACACGCAGAGCTGAAGGAATACTGACAAAACACCACACTGAGAGAGCAGCATAGCATCAGTTCACACTGCATACCAATGGCCCAAATCTACCACAGCTGCTCATTATGTTACTTTTCACAGCTGTCATATTGTGACAGGAGCTTGTCAGTGAAAGCAAACACAATAATATTAATTGGAGGTGTGCTACACAACCTCCACACAAAAAGCACAGACAGAGCTAAGTTACTTTCATATTGGACATTACTACAGTATATACAAAACCTCAAATGATTCAAACTTTTCTGTAATATGTTTCTGGTATCTTCATGGACTCTCAAATGCTAAATAACAAATAATGACAGGAAGTGTTTATCAAATGTGAGATCTATGTCATGCCAGCTAGCAGCATCAAGTGTTATAACATCCCAGTGTAGAATCAGCAGAAATATGACCACATGCTCAATTAGGCCATCAGAAAGATTGACATGATATCTAAATAGCACTTTGGAGAATTTTGTTAATACCTATGCAGCTTCGATTTGTGGTATCAGTCAGATGTGATGGATCAGTTGAGTGCCGTGTGTGTGTGTGTGTGTGTGTGTGAGGGGGGGGGGGGGGGTGTAACACATACTCACAATATGCAGGAGTCATTTATAAGATAGGAATGTAAGTTGGAGACAGGGCGCACTTTTTGTGGTGTAAATCATTTCTCCTTCTAATATTATGTTTATGAATGCTCCTGTGATTGTTGACACCAGGCAGGTGTGCAGGTTAAAAATCTAGGTCTTTGAGTTCTGTTTTATGTAAGTCATTATCACTTTAGTCCTTAGAGAATTTCCACAAAAATAATCTGATATACCTTGAGAGCTCCACTAGTAGCAAATACAGTGTATTTGGACTCATTTGACTAAGTTATTTTATACTGAACTCAATAAAATGGGCTAGTCAACAAACACATTTATTTTAATTGCAATTGTGTTGATATTTTATTTTAAACAAAGTATTGAAGAGGAAGTTCCTGCTGGTGTAGGTCTACATTTCTGTATTTAAATAATAATCCTCTGTCATTGTTGGAATCATTCAAACCATGTTTTGGTTGAAGTGTAATATCATCACACTGATTTTTAAGTATAGAGTGCATACTTAATAATGTTTGTATTCATTCACAAAAGGGTTTAAAGTTAACTTTTGAGAGGGCCTTTTTAAAAGGTATGCTCTTGACTTTGCAGCTTCACTCATTTTGTTTTTAACAGTCTTCTTCTTTTGTTTCAGTTGTTGAGTACAGTTGTTTAGGTGACTGGTTTGTGGACAAAAACCACTTCTTTGCAGTGGCTAATACCAAAGAATCCAGGAAAGATGAGAAGTACAGGTGTTTCCTAAAAAATAGGGATGATGATCTATATATTGGTGTGTCAATTACAGCGGAGTGTAACACTCTGAAGACAGTGGAGAAGAGTCCAGAGAGACTCCGTGTTACAGCAGGTAAGAGTGTGTGTGTGTTCGTGTTCTCAGAATAATAATGAGGGGCATTTTGGTGGGTAGGGCTGCATTATTTAAAAAAGGGAGTTTGGTATTTGGAAAATTAGCTGATTCCAGAAGTAACAATTAAGGATAGTATTGGTTAAAAACAGTCTTGGTTGCAATTTTAGTTTTTTATTTTTTAACTACGTGTTTCGCCTTTTTTAGGCATCTTCAGGTTATATTAAATTGCTATTTCTTAGAAGAATCCTTTAGTCAGTGTAGCCAAAGGGCATCGTCGAATATATCGGGCCAACATCGCCTTCATTAAACTCAGTAAAGACTTTTCTAAATGGATGAGAGTCACAACAAGATCTGCATAACGCGCTCACGTTCACAGGAGCAAGTAACAGAATAAGGTGGGGGCTCAGGTAGTAAGCATACTGCACCAGTCTAGTTACTGCTGCCAGTTCCACAATGAGAGTAAAATATTGGAACTTTTTTGTTGTTAATGTTGTTGAGTGCCTAATAGGTTTCTACAGTTCAGTCACATTGCTTCTTTGGCAAAATATGAGTTAGTTCAAAGATGGAAAATTCTTTATTGTCCTGCTTTGAAAATAACAGTATCATGCAGTTAGTGAGTGACAAAAAAAAATCCTTACACTGTGGAAGATTGTTCATTAATGGCAGACAACAGTGATGTAAAACTTTTAAAACACATTAGTGTGTTAATGTATGCAGCCTCTCAAAGCCAGTGATTTGTATGAGGAGGGAGAGAATCAGCAAAGTATAGAGAGTGTTTGGCAATTTCAGTCACTGTGAAGTAGTGTTTATCACTGTTGCCAAGTGTGATGTCATCACTTCAGTTACTCCTGCAGTCCTTACAACGTACACTGCAGTTTATGATAAATTTCCACAAACTAAAGATGTCTCAAATGCAAGTGTACCTATGTGTAGCCAGCTTCGTGTACAAGTACCACATACTATTGTGTGCCTTAATTACTTTCACTGCTGTAAAACAGTCAATCATAGATAGTGGTTAATCAGTGTTAATATGTCACAAAGGTATTACCTCATTGGGCCTGTTCATCTGTACTTTGACAAGCTACTGTGTAATGTATTGAACTTAACTGATTATGAATTGCTAAGAATTTGAAATCAGTAATTTGATGCCATTTGTGTGACCTGAGGCAGAAAAATTTAACAAATAACTCACATTTACCAGACTGCCAGTGTGTTCCCCTAAGGCAGTATTCTGAGTTTGTATGACCTTGCAAAGTCATTACACTCCATAATACAACTATTCCTATCCTGGCAGCTGCTTGTACTTTAATTAATATTTATTCAGTAGGAACTCGGTGCCAACAACAGTCTGTCGTAGAAACTTATCAAAAAAAAAAAAAAAAAAAGAAAAAATCGTTATAATAAAATCGAACTGTAGAATGGAAATCATAATATTTGTTGAATGTTATGTCATTGACTGTTATGTTGGGGTGTAAAGCAACCTTCTGCTTCCTAGAACTCGTAGTAGAAGGGGGGGGGGGGGGGTTGTTACCTGAACGTCTCACCACTTATTCCATAATGTGACTCATGGCATTTTTCTATCAGTACTGTCAAAATATCATTATTGTTTTTTTTTGTATTCACACACAGATTTTATGTTCAGATTTCTGGCAATGCTGTAAGCTTAAGAATTTTTTGATTAGACGTAGTTAATATTTCCACAAAATTTAATAATTCTGATTTGAATAAATATTTCAGAACTATATACTTTCCATATGTTGTTACTAACATAGCTATTACTCAACAGTGAAGGCTGAAGTGGTGGAACCAGGGTGCAGACTACCTCAGAATTTCTCTGGTGAATGGATAAATACTGCGAATATAGATGCAGACATAATGATTAATGAAACTCATATTGTAGAAACTTGGTTTCCGGATGAGGGAAGATTTCGGCGTACAATATATACTTGCCGTGAACAGAGGGGCACTCGTTACATGATGGCGAGGCTCACTGTTGATGGCTGGTAAGTTTAACACTTGTTATTACCATGTATAGTTTAGCTTTTTCCAACATAAAAATAATAATAGTTTTATTGCTTCACATCCGTAAAAATTATTTACTCCCTAGATGACAGAGTGGAGCAGTTGTCTGTTGAATTGATAGGCTTCTCTTCTTTGTATAGTGTTGATTTTTAGCAAACTGTGTTGATGAGTTTGTGAACTTCACTGTACTTGTTCATGGAGCTGAAATAAGAGTGATTTATCTTTGGTTCAGAATTGATGAAAGACATTATTAGAGTCATTTTGGTTGTATAAATTTAGTTTTGCTGTGTTCCACAACCTTCAAAAATCTGGCAAAGGATACAATCATTTCTACTGCTACATAGGTTGCTAGTTTATTATTGTGTCACAAATAGTTAGTATCAGCCTTGTTAACATTTTCAAGTCATACATATATGACGTGCACTCCAGTTAAAAGGGTGGAGGTACAGCATGAACAATTCTACCTGTTCCTATGTTTTTCTGAAGAAGTGAATATTGTAACATTTATTTCACCTTTATCTAACACGCAAGTGCCATACTCATGGTACTTGTTCTGATTCTGTTTGCCTGTATGGTTGACTGATGTGGTTAGTCCAGTTGAGTGTTGGTCACATATTTGCACGAGATGGTTTGTTTCATTACAAAAATTACTCATGCATGTACATCTGTATCACTTTAAAATGACCACAATGTTGAACCTAACTACAATAGAATCTTGTAAGTACATTCGTTACTACCATGTTTTCCCGCATAGTAAGTCCACTTTTGGAAGAGCCAGTTCCAGTTGCTTTAAATGGGTGTTAAATGACTAGTTTGTACATTCTCCTTGCCCACTTAGCACCTTTAGATTTGGTTGTATTGGTGTTGTTTGGCCACTGCAGTGTTTGCTGCCAAGAGTTCTGAGACTGGTGGAAGTAGGATGTTTGCAGCCACGGGGTGCCAAAATGTGCAGGGAGATAGTGCTCTTTAGTGCCAGCAATTATAGAAGTCATATAGATCATTTGCTATGGTAGAAGTGATGCGTGGAAGTAAATTGTATAGTTTCTCAGTAGCTCCAACTTCTGTAGTGGACAAACAATAAACTGAATCATGCATAACTCAGTCTGCTGTTCTTTGTTCATATTTAGCATTTGACTGATTCTCAGTCCATGGTAGTTATTGTGTTAAATGATGTACCAGTATGTCATGGATAATAAGACAGTGAGAAAGTAGAACATTATTCAGGAAGTGGACAAAAATTCACATGTCATACGAAAGCTGAATATCCCTCCATCAACGTTAAATACACCAGTGAGTAAATGAAAAATAATTGAGGCAGCATGTTTGGAAGAAGACAACAGCAAATGGACACGAGTATGTGATGGTCACTTTCCATAAGTGGAAAGTGTGTTCCTGGAGTGAGTGAAACAAGCTTGTGCTTTAAATACTCCAGCTGATGTTTACTATGGTTTATGGCTAAGTCAATATATTTGGCATTAAAGTTGGGACTTGCAGATTTCTAAGCATCCAGTGGTTGGATCTAAAGGTTCAAGAATGGACGTAATTTGGCATATAAATGTGTTTGAGGTGGAGCTGGAAGCATAAAAATTGACACTATTCAGTCATGAAAAAATATTCTTCCATCAGTTGTAGAAAAGTAGAGTCCCAATGGTGTTTTTAATGCTGATGAAGTGGGCTTCTTTTTTATCTATTGCCCGATAAAACCCTCGAGTTCAGAGGAGAAAAATGACACACTAGAAAATTAAGTAAAAAGAGGCTAACTGTTTTGTTATGTTGTAATGAAAGTGGAATAGAAAAGGTGGTGCCACTAATAATTGGAAAGGCAGAGTGTCCACAATGCTTAAAAAATGTGCGGACATTTCTGTGTAAATATACGTCTAATGCAAACACGTGGATAACAGCAGCTATATTTGAACAAATCTTGTGTGCCTGCCATGCAAGGTTGGGTGTTACAAATTAGAAAATCGTCCTGTTTATTGACATGCATGTGTTGCATCCTCAAGATCCATCATGTGTACATAATATAAATGTAGTGTTTTTTCCTCCCAGCTGTACAAGCCACTTTCAGACACCTGACCAATGCATTATGAAATGCCTGAAACAAAAATGCAAGAAGTTTCTTGCACAGAAGTGGCTGGCCTGTCTTGATACTGTGATGAGAAAGGTTATGATTTTGGATGCTATGTATTTTTCAAGTAGTGCCTGGATTCCACATGGGAGAAAACACAGTCTCAAACAACTTCTAGAAGGCTAGTTTTCGTCAGATACATACAGTGGATCTCTCACCAAAAATGAAGGAATTGCAGCTGAACAGTGGCAGCAAATTGTAATGTAGTTAGAGAAACAAGATGTATGACATGTCAGTAGTTCATTGAAATAACGATCCCTATTCAGTTAACCATTATGATTCAGTAATGGAGAGATACTAAATTAACTATGTTGGTTTGTTTTGAGAAGTGTGATAAAAAATTGCAAGTTTAGCATGTTTTATTTTTTCTGCATCACATGCCAAGTACACACACACGCTGCTGGAAAAAATTAGTATACCCTTTTATAGGTGTCCAATTCACTCAAGATTTATTGTTGCAACAGTGCATATGGAGTACATGAAATGATTACATTTACAGATCAGTAACACAGGCAGTTCTGAGGTACCAGGTATCGACCCATGCTGAAACACCCATATTAGTATGTGACTTAGCCGGGTGTAGGCACTGACTCTGGCACCAAGTCAATCATACAGATGACGAATACTGTCCTGGGATATGTTATGCCATGCCTGCTCGACCTGTTCACATAGTTGTAAGAGTTGTTGGTTAACGAGTCGCACGAGTCACTTCTCGCCCCATCATATCCCACATGTGCTGGATTGGAGACAAGTCTGGAGACCATGCTGGCCAGGAAAGTTGCTGCACGTCTTGCAGAGCACATTGAGTTTCATGGGCAGTGTGTGCGTGAGCATTATGCTGTTGGAATATCACATCACCTTCCTGTTGCAAGAAAGGGTCTAACAGCATTCTGCGTGTACCAGCGCTTTGCTGGTTAGTGCCTCATCCAGAAACACCAAAGGTGAACAAGAGTTGTAGCTTATCGCACCCCAGACCAAAAGGCCTGGGCCAGACCCAGTGTGTCTTGGACGAATGCACTCTACAAGACAATACTCACCAGGTCTACATTGTACAAGCTAATGGCCATCACTTGCATGCAGGCAGAATCTGCTTTCATCGCTGAAGACCATGGCACTCAATTCCACCATACAAGTGATACTGTGACAGTACCAGTCAAGCTGTGTATGTTGATGCTGTGACATGAGTGGAAGACAAGCTATAGGTGTGCTTACCCGTAGTCCCACTGCTAATAACTGCTTCACAACAGTTCGTGTTGACATGTCTGTGTTCACAAGCCCTCTTACCTGTGCTGTGGTAGTGTATGAACTGCCACTGCTGTCCTTACAGTATGGCAGTCCTGGTGGGTGGGTGTGTTGCGTGAACGTCCAGAACATCGTTTACAGATATAAGACTGTTCACGTGATGACTGATACTAGCTTTGTTGCACAATATTCGCTGCACGTCCTCTTGTATGTTGATTCTCCAAAAGGACCAGCCCACCACTCAGAAGGCCACAGTTTGACCCCTTTCAAACTCACATATGTGGCTGTAGGAAGCACAAGTGCATCTCTGTGGCATGTGTTTGCCTGCTTGCTTTACACATTAGCATCATACAGAGACTTCTGGCTGTGAACATTCCCTATTAACAGGTAGACATAGGTGACACTCTGGATGGTATGCCAGTATGCTGTTTGTTGACTGATGAAGTTGAAACTGTTAGCAGTACATGTTCTATCCCCCAGATGGCATATGCTGTCATCAGATCAAAATCGATGTCATCTTTCCAGGTGTAAATGTTCTTCTGCCCCCCCCCCCCCCCCCCAATGTATTTAGAGCACTAGAAGTTACACACTCACATCACATGACTTTCCTGCATTCTAATTGGCTTATGATAGATGTGCACTCGTCCAATATGTTGGGTTGAGCCAGTATCTCCATAGTGAACACTTTTTGCGTCTTGTATACTAACACACAATTTTGAGTGTTTCTGGGTGTGATACTCCAAATGTGTTATGGGAAAGGCACATTTTGAAGTATAATTTATTGAGATAGCATGTCAGGAAGTATGGCATTGTGAGGTCCCATATTACTCCAAATATGATACCCTTAATTCCGCATTTTCACAGACAAGAAAATGGAATCACTACCAAATTAGATATTCTTCGATAGTACAATTTCTTGTTTATGATGATCAAAGTCTGTAGTCCTTTCAAAAGTGTGCTACCAAGATTCCACTTTAGTTATGATGAAATAATAAACTGAGTCAGGAAAAAAGCTTTTGGCACTGTAGTATATCTGTTTGATAAATAAAGCAAGTACGTTACTGAATAGAGGGCTGGTCAACATACACCATTCTCTAATACTATATGTTCTGTGAGTGAGAGTGAGTGTGCTTGCTTGAACACCTACACTTTCACTCAACCACTTACATGACTGTGGAATATGGCTGTTGTGGTGAAACACTAATTAGCAAGCATTTATATAGACAAAAGAACACCACCTACAGCTGTACAATAATCTTTAATGGCACATGACTGGTTTCATTGTCTATAGCAACCAGTAATAAAAGAGATGGAATTGGGAGAGCCTGAGCAGTAGCCCATACCAAACTGTTCCATGTGTTGAATGTAAATTTGCATTGCGTTTATATCATCATCTTACCTACAGTGATAAGGGGGGGGGGTAATACATGTAATTTTTTTCCTCTCTCTTCTATGCTCTTGTGTCTGGGGCCATGTACGAGGATCATTCAATAAGCAATGCCCAAATTTTTTTCCTCAGAAATCATATTTATTGTTAAGAGTCAGAATTTGGTGACAGTATACTCAACATGTCGTGTCCATGTCCTATCTTTCTACGTAGTGCCCATCACTCTCTATGGCCGTACGCCAATGTTGTGGAAGAACATGTATTGCCTGCTGGTAAAAGCTCTTGTCCCTTAGGCGTAGCCATGTTTTCACTACATGATTGACACTCTTGTCATCTTCAAAGTGTTTTCCTCATACAGAATCTTTAAGTAGCCCAAAGAGATGGAAGTCTGAGGGTGACATCTGCTGTGAGCATTCATGGAACCCATCGTGAGCACTTCTTTGAATATCCGAGAGTCTCCATCATTGCAGACACACTTCCAATTCTGAGCAACAACTGTAGAGCCAATTGTCAAGTTGTTATGCGCTGGTCGGCACAAATAACGGCATCTGCAAGATTCAGGATGTCTGGAGAAGTGGCTGTGACAGGACGTCCAGAGCGTAGCTGATCATGGAGTTCTTTTTCTGCATTTCCTGAGGTTGCAACGTTCTTTACCCGTCACCCAGCTACTCTCCTATCAACGGCAGCATCATCATACACTGCACATACATTTATGGGTGTTGACCAGGGTTTCTTTTTCTGCACACAAGAATTCAATAACAGCATGCTGCTTATAACGTGAGTCCTATATAGGCACCATTTTGATGCTGCACTATAGCCCTGCCATCTGCCAGAATGGTTCGAAACTACACTGCCACGCAGAGTAAACATCAAATATGAAGCACCAACAAGGACGTTTGTCTGTGTATATTAATGGCTTTTTTAAAAAAATATGGGGCATTACTTATTGAATGACCCTTGTATGTTTTAGTGTACGGTTGTGTATAAGTATAGGGGATGAGGTTAAACTATTGCTCGTGGCACTCTTAGTGCCAGCCATGACATAAGTGCTATGCTCTGAGTGCCAATGCTTTGTTGCATGCTCAGTGAGACTGGTGTGTTGATAACTGTATGCGAGGGCTGTCACTAGGATGTGCAGGATAATTTGTAAGTATTTAAACCGTCGGTTTGCAATGGGTTATTGTCCAGGGTTCCTCAGTTCGATATTTTTTTATTATTGGTTGTCAGTTCTTCCTCATTATTATGGAGAATGATGTATGCACCATTTGGCCCTTTTTACCAGTGAAGGTTGGGGATCCCTTCTTTCTTACATCAGTGTCTTGAATGACTTAAAGTATTGTGTGTTCAGTGATTGTCATTATTAGGGTTTTGTGATAGTAATGTTATGACGTGGGTCCACTGGACCATATGGATAATCCTTCAGATTTTTTCTGTTTGGGTGTCCACCTGAGGATGTAGCTGTAGGCCATGAATCAAGTCATGTCTCATTAAAGATTATCATACAGCTGTACATGATGTCCTTTTTGCAAGATGTATTACCACACCTCTGGATGCTTGGAGCACAGAGTAGTTTGTAGCAGGCATCTGTTGCACCCTATGCGTATTTTCCTTGGTAAGGTATCCTGGACTCTGTTCAAATTGGCTATCTTTTTCCTATTGCCTCATGTTTTCATTAAACCAGGATGAAAACTATAACACGTCCTCCTTTTTTTAAGTTAAAAAAAAAAGAAAGAAAGAAAGAAAAGTGGGAAACCAGGGTGCTCCCTCCCAGTCAACCAAATGGTCTGGGATGGCTAGTTTTCATGAGGAAACTGTTGTAAATGAGAACATAACATGATGCAACTCAATACAACTCATGTGATAAAATGTGTGTTGAAATGAAAGGAGTGGGAACTTTTTCCGCTTGTACAAACGTAAATGACTATGAGGCCTAAAAGGAATAATAAAACCAGTTCATGATTTGTGTAATGGGACCCTCCTCATCGAAACAGCCACTTCCATCAAAGCAAACTAACTGTCAAAAATGTATATTACTTTAAAATGTATATTACTTTAAAAATTTTATGCCATCCTAAACTTCCATAAAAATTTCTTGGTTCACATGCCATGTCAAATTCAGATAAAATTCCGAGCTTTCAGTGATATCCACCATCATCTTTGTCACGGATTAAAACTGACTGTTGTGAGCTGGCTAGGTTCCCTCCTTTATACCCCCCAGAACGGCATACGATTGCCTGGAGTACATCCTGATTGGGCATATAGAGGTGGCCCACTCTACACCACAGAGTTTTTGCATTTGCTGTCTATCTAGTGTTGCTGCGCCATCCATTGAATCAGGCAGTGAACTGTGGGAAGTATTCCTCTGTGTTTTCTCCTTGTCGAGTGCATGCTTCCATGCATTGGTAAGTGCATAGCCAATGTGTCTAATGAAGTTGTTTTCACAAAGACTGATTTCAACGTCATCTCTGTTCACAGTGTCTCAGTGGTTCAAAAAGTGAGTCAGTACTCTCATTTGTTCAAACAAGATCTTGTGCTTATTTAACAGGCTGTACTCCCCCACCACTGATTTATCCAAATGGCTGTATTTAAGGTAACAATGATGCCCAACGCAGTGATTGGGAACCGTACGTGTAGACTCACCCATGTAACTCTTGCCGTGCTCGCAGCACATGTCACTGTTGACAGGCCATTGAATTCTAGTCTTCTTCTTTAAGAGAGATAGGCAGAATGTATGGATCAGTGGATATACTAATTTTCACACACTCCATTCAAAAGTAGAGTAGGAAAGGGAATGATAAATAGCAATCTGAAGTACACTTGAATATCTTGACTTAGTCCCTGTCGTTCCCTCTAGAACGTAGGTCTGTGATGAAATTCCTCCACCTGGTACGATTTCTAGCAAGACTCTTCACTTTACTCCAGGTTTTTCCCATCCACTGCAGCTTCTCTCTCGATCGTCCTTTTCCAGGTCTGTTTGGGATGACCATGTTTTCTAACTCCTTGAGGGTTTCAGTCCAACACCATCCTTTCAGCAGCTCAATCTGGTTTCCTCAATGTACGCCCAATCCTTTTCCATTTTCTTTCCTTGATTTGTTTGTTGATTGGTTGCTGATTTGTATTCCTCCAAAGATCTTCATTTGTCATTATATCTGGCCATCTCACATTTAACACATGCTGGAGACAGTGGTTGATAAAAACTTGGAGCTGGTTTTTTATGTGCTTACCTTCCAAGTTTCGCAACCATACAACAGAACAGCCTTCACATTACTACTGAAAAGCCTGAGTTTGGCCTTCTTTGAGATGTTTCTATTTCTCCAAACAGGGTACAGTTGTACAAATGCACCATTTGCTTTGCGGATGGGACTGTAGATGTTGTCCTCAGTGCCTCCAGTAGTCGTGACTATGCTTCTGATAAAGGAAATATTGGACCTATTCTACGTCCTCTCCATTAATGGTTAGTCTAGTCGTGATGGTCGAATTTATCTGCATTTTTTTGGTTTTGTAAGCATTTATCTCGAGGCCTGCAACTTCTGCCTCTCACTGTAACGCGGCCAGTTTCTCTTCAATGTCTTGATATCATTGTGCCATTAAGCAGATGTCGTCTGTGAAATCTAGATCTTTGAGCCTATACTGCATCTGCCATTGCACACCTCCCCTCCGTCCCCCCATCACTCTCTTCATCACATGGTCCAACACCAAAAGAAATAGTGTTGGTGAAAGAATACGCCATTGTCGTACTCCCGAATTAACTTGGAAAGCCTCTGTTAGTTCCCCATTATGTAGTGCTTGGCATTCATAGTCTTTATACATTTCCTTGATGATAATAATAATCTTCGTTGGAATGCCATATTTTGCAAGTGTATCCCACATGACTCTTCGATTGACAGAGTCAAAAGCCTTTGCAAAGTCAATGAAGGTAAGCTAGAGGGTGTGTTGCCTCTCTGCACTTTGTTACAGAATAATTCTGAGAGTATTGATAAGGTCCACACAGCTTCGATGTTTTCTAAAACCTGCCTGCTCTATCCTTAGCTGTGCTTTCATAGAATCCTTAATGCAGTTTAAAATGATCCTTGAAAGTACCTTACTTGGTACTGACAATAGGGTACTGCCCCGCCAGTTATTGCAGTTATTAACATCACCTTTTTTGGGTATTTTCACGATAATACCTCATTTCCAATCTGTTGGCAGTTTCTCCTCTCTCCATATCTTATCTAATAAGATGTGCAATAACTCGACAGTGGTGTCCAAGTCTATTTCCAGCATCTCAGGTGCTATATTATCTGGTCCTGGTGCCTTCCCATTCTTGATCTGCTTCAGCACTGTCTGATGCTTTCGTGGGTGCATTTGCACCAGTGCTGGGAGCAGGATCATTGTATTCCGTTTGTTCTTGTTCTTCTACCTCACCGCCAAGGTCTCCATTTAGAACTTCGTTAAAGTGTCCCATCCACCTACGTGATTGTTTTTCATATGTAGTTACTATCTCCCCTTTCTCCTCTGGAAGCTTTTCTTTGAGAGCATCTTAACTATATCATATAGTTCTTTCACATCCCCCCTCCATGCTGCCTGTTCTGCTCTGTCAGCCTGTTCATCTATCCACCTTCTGTGGTCTCTTCTCACACTCCTTTTCACGTCTCTGCTGCTCTATAATCAGCTTGTGTCTGTGCTTTTTGTTGCCTGGTCCTGCTCTGGTTTACTCTTCCCTTGGCCTGCTTTCTATGGGTGATCTTCCTCCAGGTATGTTCAGACATCCAATCTCTCCACAGGCGATTTTTAAAGCCCAGTTGTCTCTCACTCACTTGCACAAAAGTATTCTTAACTTCCATCCACATCTCCTCCATGTCCTTATCCTCAGTCATCTCCAGTTCCAGCACCTGGAATCCATTCCGGAATTCCAGCTGGAACCCCTCCGCTATCTGTGGATCTTTCAGTTTACCTATGTCAAATCTTCTATTTCTTGGCTCTAATATCTTTCTGGGAGCCACAATCTCCATTCAGAAACTGGCAGTGACAAGATGGTGGTCGCTACTTGCGTCTGCTCCTCTTCCATTCTGCACATTTTCCAGGCTCCTCCTGAACTTCCTGGATAATGTGATGTGGTCAATTTGATTTTCTGTAATATGATATGGGGATACCCATGTTATCTTATGACATCTCCAGTGAGAAAACAAGGTCCCTCCTATTACAAGGTCATGGCTTGCACAGAAGTCACTAAATCTTTCCCCATTATCATTCGTTTCACCCAAATCATTTACCCTGATTATCTGTTCCAACCCGTCACTGATACCTCCCACCGTGGCACTTATGTCTCCCATAACAATGAGGATATCTTTCTTACTCCTTTACTTACAGTCTCTTGCAGCAATTAATAGAACTCCTCTTCCTTCTCAATCTCTGATGTCTGTGGGGGCATAGCATTCGAAAAGCATCACATTTTGGGTCTTCGTCTTAAATCTGGCAGTCATGATCCAACTGGACACAAGTCTCCATTCTAGAAGGCTCTTCTTTGATGTCTTGGTCAACAATATCCCAACTCCATCCCAGTTTTCCTCTTCCTCTTCAGATCCTGAGTATAAAAACAGAATTTCATCCAATGTCTGCATTTCAGCAAACTCCGGCCACCTCAATTCACTCAATCTCAGGATATCAAGCTTATACTTATTCATTTCCCTGGTCACTTGTTTCAGCTTGACTCTCCCTCAAGGTTCATATATTCCAAAAGCCAATTTTCGTTTTCCTTTTCATGCCAAAGGTCATCACCAGTTTATCCATCCAGTTTTTTATTCTTGTCTCAGTTTCAGTAATCAGGTTATTTAAGAAGGGTAGGTGATTGGCCCACCGCTTCCGATTGCCTTGGAGGGGCTGCGACCTTATCGCCCAGGCACTGACAATTTACCAGATGTTCTGCATATGAGTTTTTCATTTTCTCCACACCCCTATATGTGGTTTAACCGCCAGCATCGGTTAAGTGGGGGAAATGAAAAGGTAAAGAAAAAGGATGGGCTAGGGATAGGAAAAGGATGAGAGACAGGTTTTCAATAGGTCGTTGTGGGACACACTTGGTCTGGCTCCTCCCTTTCGGCCTGTCCAGCATGGGTGACCCTGCTGGTAGCTTTGCTACCGCCGACATAGGCCTTCGGATCCAGAGCCTGCAAACCTCCTCACTCACATGGACAGTGCTACATTAAGACCGTGTCCCCTAAGAAGGACACTTGAATATCTACAGTACAGTAATTTATTGAGTATGTATGTAAATGAACATTTTTTTTACAATAGCATGTGTCCTTGATTTGCAAAAAGTGTCAGTCATTGTGTTGTTGATAAATATGTTGCAGTTACAATAGATAATACATGGAGTACCATACTCATTTGAGTTTGTGGATGAATGTGAAATTTTTAGCATTTCTCGACAGTTACCTGATTAACCTGATTATTTTTTTCCGATGCTGCAAAATGAGTTACGTGGTTTAAACATGAGAAAACTATAAATTTGTGAGACAATGAGCAGGCGGAGGGTGAAGTTTTGGGAATATCAGCTATGGTAAAGTAAAAGCAATAAATCAAATAGGTAAGGCATGGCACACACGCACACGCATGCTTGAACCAAACCCCCCCCCCCCCCCCCCCCCCCACACACACACACACACACCTTCCATTGCTAATGATGGAACTCCACAGCTTCATAGCTTCATGGGAAGAAATTCCACAGGGACTGATCATGTGTCATCTACTGTTTTTGTTCCATGTTAGTGATCTGTTTTATTTGAACACAGAGGCAGAATTAGTCCTTTTTTTGCAGATGATATAAGTATTGTTGAAGTTGAATAAAAAACATCAAAAGAAAAAGAGTAAATTGGCTTTTGTGAAAGATATGACTGGTTGATCGCATATAAGTTAGTTTTGAATTTTGTCAATGAAAATTGTTTTATTACTGCCAAAAATATTCTGTGTTCCAGTCAATCCAGTACATCAGTAGGATACAAACGACATAGTAGATAGTTTTAAGTTCATGGGAGTGCATATTGATGAAAACTGCTAGACAAGCAATGTAGTAAAAAGTTTTAGTTCTGCTACTTCGCTCGTAAGAGTAATTGACAACTTTAGGGACACAGAAATGAGTAAGTTAATATATTTTGAATGTTTTCCATTGTTGTTGTCACAAGTTTTGTAGTAGTACTGATACATTCACATATGCAGTCCTAGAAGAAGAAATTATCTTCACCACTCTGTAATGAAATTAACTTTGATGTGGAAAGGAATGAAATGCTGGACACACGAAGAAGTGAAATAGACATCCGTTAAACTCTTTCACAATCTACTCATGAAAATAAAATATCTGACAGATTACAGAAGTTTTTTCAAGTGCTGGTTGAAATTGTTACTGCCCGCATCTCGTGGTCGTGCGGTAGCATTCTCGCTTCCCACGCCCGGGTTCCCGGGTTCGATTCCCGGCGGGGTCAGGGATTTTCTCTGCCTCGTGATGGCTGGGTGTTGTGTGCTGTCCTTAGGTTAGTTAGGTTTGAGTAGTTCTAAGTTCTAGGGGACTGATGACCATAGATGTTAAGTCCCATAGTGCTCAGAGCCATTTGAACCATTTGAAATTGTTACTACTTAACAAGTATGGCTAAATTATAGGAGAATCATTGAATAGAAGTAAGTAGTCATATTGTGTTAAGAAGTGTGCATCTTTGGTTGACTTGTCGTATTACATTCAAGTTCATTGAGATTGTGATCTATGGTAAATAACCATGCAAAAAACGAGTAGGTGTTAGAGATGATCAGAAATCCAGTTGGTAAACCATGTAACCACATGCCCTGCTGTTCAGGACTGCCTGAGCCTCTTGTGAAGTTTGCACATGCAGCAGCATGAAGGTTAATGCTATGTTTGAAGAATCATATGCTTCCATGTCAGCTTTAGTTTCAGATGATTTTGTCCTTGGTTCAGTAATTATTTTAAAAAGTTGTGGGTGTGAGCACACAGCTGAGTTAACCTTTTCCATTTAACAGAAACAGCAAAATATAATACCAGATCCATAACTTATGTAGTTCATTAATTAGGTGAATTTTCTATAGATTATTGGAATGATTCTTTTATCAAAATGATGTGGAACAAGCTAGCATGTATGTACTTGATTAGTGTTAAAATTAATGAACACAGATTGTCCCATATTGTGTAAATGTAGATAGTGTAGAGAAGCATTAATTTCCTGAATTGGAAGTTCTTTAACTCCTCATCCTTCTTTCTACCTCAAGTACTTGTTCTTTAAGTTGTCTTTGTGTGTGTTCATTTTTTATATGCTACATTGCTGCTAGTCATATTACATCATCCACCTTCTAAGCTGAGAGGTCATGACGTCTGACTGCCATGCAGCAGGCTTGGCTTCGATTCCTGGCTGGGTCGGAGATTATCTCCGCCCGGGGACTGGGCGTTATGTCATCCACATCATTGACACGTGATCAGCCAATGTGCCTTCAACTGAAAGGACTTGCAACTCGGCGTCCAAACTTCCCCAGGTGGGGACTCTTGGCCATCAATGCCATACGATCATTTCATTTCATATTAAATCAAAGCATTCTGTATGATAATATCTCTACCCCACAGTAGTACAGATTCTACTGCTATTGTCTCCATTTTTAATTGGGCGTCTGTACACCTTGAACACAGTCAGTTAGTTTCAGGACTTGGTTGATAATGCCTTACCAGGTCTTCATCTGTTCTTCTCTCTTCGGACACCCATCACAACCATCTACACTAGAAGAGGTGGCACAGTCATTAGGTGTTGAATGCATATTTTAAAGGGCAGTGCTTCAAAAAGAATCCTTGTCCAGCCATGCAGATTTATGTTTCGCGAAGCTTCCCTAATTTACTTAATACATATGCAAGGATGGTTCCTTTGAAAGGTCATAATCTATTTTCTTGCTATATGCGCTTCATCTCCAATGACCTCTTCGTCTATGGGATGGTAAACGATATACTTTCTAACTCCAACCGGGAGGACGACGGTTCAATCCCGCGTCCGGCCATCCTGATTTAGGTTTTCCGTGATTTCCCTAAATCGCTCCAGGCAGATGCCGGGATGGTTCCTTTGAAAGGGCACGGCCGACTTCCTTCCCCATCCTTCCCTGATCTGATGAGACCGATGACCTCGCTGTTTGGTTCTTCCCCCAAACAACGCATCTAACTCCAACCACAGCCAGTTTTACGTGTAATGTTTCAAGAAGCCGTGGTCATCTTCATTCTTGGACAAAACAAAGAGTTTGTTAATTTTTGTTTCAAACAATATCAAATTTTAAATTAACAGATATAAACCTGGTTTATTACCTCATTGTGAATGCCAAGGAAAATGTAAAGTAGTGATAAAAAGCTTTATTTTCCAGATCACAAATAAGTTTTCTGCAATCCATTATTCCATTTCACATGGTTACAAAGTCTCTTCTTATTTATACTTACTTAAGAAATATTCTGCCTCACTGTAGATACATTGGTGTCATTCTGTGTTACACTCTTATAAACAGTAGTTCTGTTAAGGACAGAAGCAAGGTAAGCTGAAGTATTAGTGTTGTAAGTTTAACACATTTTTTGTATTCATTCATGCACCTTTTTCTTTTTTTCCAGTCAGAAAGATTATGTGTGTTTTGATTTTGTGCCCCAGCACCATAATATCATCAGATATCGCCGTGGTATAGCAGTTATAAAAGATGATTTCCATACAGTCTGTTCTTGGGTTCAGTTCAAAAATAAGGAAGCCTGGAAATATGATCTTTATTTGTGTAAGTCACATTTAACTTCTATCTTGATGCAAAAAATAGGTATTTGATTGTTGTTATAGGAAGTTCTTGTCATTCATGTGAATGTATTTCTCATTTCTGGTTTTAAAATGTTTATGTAGCAAATTTCTGAGGCAAAAGTTTCAGAATTACTTCTCTGAAAGTTATTGCCTAATGAGTAATCCCTGTATAGCAGATTTTTTAGACACACACACACACACACACACACACACACACACACACACACACAGAGAGAGAGAGAGAGAGAGAGAGAGAGAGAGAGAGAGAGAGAGAGAGAATGGCAACCACTCACCTGTAGTGACTGATGTGTGGAGCATAGAAACACATAACAGGAAACACTATTATGCCAGCTTTCAAGCTGTTGAATTTTTTCTTGTGAAAGTGCACACAACCCCACAGACACCCAAATGCAGGCTCCCATAGCCACCGTGAGACTGGTTATAGATTATTGAAAAAGGATCATCGCATTGTAATTCAGAACTACACAGGCGCTGGAGTATTGTAATTATCCACTGACACCAGGCAAGTGACTTTCAAGTAAAATGTCTCCCCTGTATGGGAACATACATAATGGATGTCAAAAGTACAGGGTGTAGACACATGGTTGACAGAATATGGAAGTTTGGGTCTGGCCTTGAGTCATGCTCAGTTAGTCAAATGATAAGGTGACTGCTCACGATAAGCGGGAAATCCTGGTTCGAGTCCTGGTACAGCACAAATTTTCGTTGTCATTGTTCCATTATACAGCTAATGGTTGCCCATATTTGCAACTGTGAATACATTTTATGTTTTTCATAATGGCTGTAGTTGCCGCAGTGCCTGTTCCTTTGTACATACATACATACATACATACATACATGTCTGAAGGAACATTGTGTTGTAATTTAGAATAACAAATACTGACCCTACGACTTATCTTAGAGAATAGATTAAGGAAGGGCAACCACATGTTTCTAGCATTTGTAGACTTAGAGAAAGCTTTTGACAATGTTGATTGGAATACTCTCATTCATAATCTGAAGGTGGCAGGGGTAAAATACAGGGAGCGAAAGCCTATTTACAATTTGTACAGAAACCAGATGGCAGTTACAAGAGTCAAGGGGCATGAAAGGGAAGCAGTGGTCGGGAAGGGAGTGAGACAGGGTTGTAGCCTATCCCGGATGTTATTCAATCTGTATATTGAGCAAGCAGTGAAGGAAACAAAAGAAAAATTCGGAGTAGGTATTAAAATCCGTGGAGAAGAAATAAAAACTTTGAGGTTCGCCAATGACATTGTAATTCTGTCAGAGACAGCAAAGGACCTGGAAGAGCAGCTGAACAGAATGGACAGTGTCTTGAAAGGAGGATATAAGAT
Source organism: Schistocerca americana (assembly GCF_021461395.2). NCBI lineage: Eukaryota > Metazoa > Arthropoda > Insecta > Orthoptera > Acrididae > Schistocerca > Schistocerca americana. Next base: position 517,943,590 of record NC_060130.1, on the reverse strand, counting down.
GAACATCAACAAAAGCAAAAAGAGGGTAATGGAATGTAGTCGAATTAAATTGGGTGATGCTGCGGGAATTAGATTAGGAAATGAGTTTTGCTATTTGGGGAGCGAAATAACTCACAATGGTTGAAGTAGAGAGGATATAAAATGTAGACTGGGAATGGCAAGGAAAGCGTTTCTGAAGAAGAGAAAATTGTTAACATCGAATTTAGATTTAAATGCTTGGAAGTCGTTTCTGAAAGTATTTGTATGGAGTGTAGCCATGTATGGAAGTGAAAAGTGGACGATAAGTAGCTTAGACAAGAAGAGAATAGAAGCTTTCAAAATGTGATGCTACAGAAGAATGCTGAAAATTAGATGGGTAGATCATATAACTAATGAGGAGGTATTGAACAGAATTGGGGAGAAGAGAAATTAGTGGCACAACTTGACTAGAAGAAGGGATCGGTTGGTAGGTCATATTGTGAAGCATCAAGGGACCACCAATTTAGCATTGGAGAGCAGCGTGGAGGGTAAAAATCATAGAGGGAGACCAAGAAATGAATACACTAAGCAGATTCAGAAGGATGTAGGTCGCAGTAGGTACTGGGAGATGAAGAAGCTTGCACAGGATAGAGTAGCACGGAGAGCTACATCAAACCAGTCTCTGGACTGAAGACCACAACAACACTGCAATATCATGCTGTAGGAGGTGTTGGGTGGATGTATAGGACAGATCCTGCACCTATACCAACCATAAGAGAATGACCCATAGGGTGCAGCATTGGAAATAGGATGAACAGGAATAGTCTGTAGGTTGGGTGGTTGGCAGAGTACTACATTGTGCAATGTGGGTAGGATTTTGGATAAAATACCCCTCATCTCAGGACATGACAAGAAGTCATCAGAGACCTGGTGAAAGATGCAGTTGAGCTTTTCATGGCTGTGGTGATACTGGGCCATTAGTGGGGTGATAGTCAGTGGCTGGTTAAAAGGTTTAATGGTGTCAGAAGACTAGATGGCATAGGAGATATGTTATGGATGAGCTGAGTAGGAAATTGTTTGTCAGTAGAGGCTCTGCTGAGGTTATCAGTATATTTTGACAAGTCCTGCTTTCTACTGCAGATGCAGCGTCCATGAGTGGTGAAGCTGTTAGGAAGAGATGTTTCGACACGGAACAGGCTATAGCTGTCAAAGTAGATATAATGTAGGTGCATTTGATGTGAACAGGCGTATTTATGGACCCAACTGAGAGGTGAAGATCAACATCTAGGAATGTGGCTTGTTGAGTTGAGAATGACCGTGTGAAGTGGATTTGTAAGTAGGTGTTGTGGTTATGGAGGATGGAGTGAAGGTTGACCTTGCCATGAGTCCTGGCCAGGAAAATGTCATCCATGAATCTAATCCAGACAAGAGGTTTTAGGTGTTTACTGGATAGAAAGGATTCCTCCAGAAGGCCCATAAATAAGGTGACATAGAATGGTGCCATGCGAGTACCCATGACAGTACCACAGATTTGTTTTTAGATTTGGTCTTCGAAAATGAAATAATTGTGGGTCAGAAATTTTTTGGCTAGGAGGATTAGGAAAGAGGTGGTGAGTTTGGTATCAGGACTCCGTGAAAGTAGTGTTCGATGGCCTCATGGCCATTGGCATGGGGGATGTTGGTGTACAAGGATGTCGTATCCAGTGACCACAAGGAGTCTGGTGGAAAAGCGTCGGGAACAGTGTAGAGGCGGTGATGGAAGTGAGTAGAGTCTTGAGTGTAAGATTGGAGGTTACAGACAGTAGCTTGGAGGTGCTGGTCAACAAAGACAAGATATTTGTTCTGTGGTAGCATTCAGTCCAGCCACAATGGGACAACCAGTGGGGAGACCAGTGGTGAGGGATTTGTGGAGTTTGGGGAAGGTGTCAGAAAGTTGGCGGAGGACCTGTCACATAGTTACTATGATTCCAGACCACTGTGGTGGAATCTTTCCTGGCAGGAAGGATGTTAAGATCTGGATTAGTTCTTAAAAACAGTTTTATTTGTCCCAGAAGACAGACGGCATCCCCAAAGAAGCAGATCTTTTCTTATTTTTTCTGCTTTTGCTCTTGTGGAGTGTACGAGGTCTGTTCAAAAGATTCCGGAATATTCACAGTTTTGCACCAATCATGTGTGGGAGCGAAATGCACACGCCTGTGTTTAATATGTAACTGCTGGAAGTTTCATTGTCATATGTCTTAGATATTGTCCAGTGCTGTATTGAGTAGAATGTTGTGTCGCACAGTTTGCAAATCTTGAGGTGGCAGAGTTAGAGGGGCAATGTGTCTGCATTAAATTTTGTATGAAACTCAAGAAAACCTTTACAGAGGTACACCAAATGATGCAGGAAGCCTATGATGATAAGTGATTGAGCCGTACTCAGTGTTATTAATGGTTCACACAGTTTAAAAATAGCTGGATGGATGATGACCTTCATTCAGGATGCCCTTCGATGTCTGCCAATGATGCTTGTATCAGAAATGTCATTGAAACTGTGCATGCAAATCAAAGATTGCCAGTCAAAGAGGTTGCAGAAGAATAAAACATTTCATTTGGGTCATGCCATGAGATCCTGACACAGCATCTTGGAATGCTCCTATTACCAGCAAGTTTGTCCCATGGCTCATGAGTCAAGACCGGAAAGACCTTCGTCTCACAATCAGTGAAGAGCTTTTGAATTGTGCAAATGAGAACTAGGTGTTCCTTAAGAGAATCATAACTGGGTATGACACACGGATCTACAGTTATGATGTTGAGACCAAGGTTCAGTCTTCACACTGGGCTGGAAAAGGTTCTCAAAGACAAAAAAAAAAAGTTCATCAGCCCAAGTGAAGTGTCAAAGACAAGCTGATAGTTTTCTTTGACTTTGAAGGATTAGTTCATCATGAATTTGTACCACAGAGACAAACTGTGAATTGATGGTACTATCAGGACTTGTTGGGACACCTGTGAGAAAATGTGAGAAGGAAATCGCCTGAAATGTAGTGAGACAATTCGTGGCTCTTGCATCATAACATACTCTCACATTCATCCTTGTTGGTGTGTGACTATCACCAAAAAGACAAAATCACTGTGCGGCACATCCTCCATACTCTCCAGGCCTGGCCCTTGCAGAATTTATTTATTTCTAAAGTTAAAACCCTGTTGAAAGAACGAAAATGAGGATAGGCAAGATGTGGGGAGGGAGGGGGGTGGGGTTAGTGGAAAAGGAGAGAAGTAAAAAGACTGGGTGCTATGGTGGAATGAGGGCTGTGTAGTGCTGGAATGGGAATGGGGAAGGGGCTGGATGGGTGAAGACAATGACTAACAAAGGTTGACACCAGGAGTGTTATGGGAATGTCCGATTTATTGCAGGGAATGTTCCCACCTGCGCAATTCAGAAAAGTTGGTGTTGGTGGGAAGGGTCCATATGGCACAGGCTTTAAAGCAGTCATTAAAATAAAGGATGTCATGTTTGGCAGCATGCTCAGCAACATGGTGGTCCACTTGTTTCTTAACCAGTTTGGTGGTGGTCACTCATGCGGACAGACAGCTTGTTGGTTGTCACACCCACATAGAATGCAGCATAGTGGTTGCAGCTTACCTTGTAGATCACAAGACTGGTTTCACATGTAGCCCTGCCTTTGATGGGATAGGTAATGTTTGTGAGTGGACTAAAGTAGGTGGTGGTGGGAGGATGTATGGGACAGGTCTTGTATCTAGGTCTATTACAGGAGTACGAGCCATGAGGGGTTGGAAGCAGGTGTTGTGTAGGGATGGAGAAGGATATTGTGCAGGTTCACTGGATGGCAGGCTACCATTATTGGAGGGATGGAAATGATAGTGGGCAGGACATTTCTCATTTCAGGGCAAGGCAAGATGCATTCGAAACCCTGGAGGAGAATGTAATTCAGTTGCTCCAGTCCTGGTTGGTACTGAGTTACGAGGGGAATGCTCCTCTGTGGCTAGAGGGTGAGACTTTGGGAGGTGATGGGAGACTGGAAAGATAAGGCAAGGGAGATTTGTTTTTTTGCAAGGTTGGGAGGATAATTCTGGTCTGTGAAGGCTTCAGTGAGACCCTAGGTACATTTCGAGAGACCGCTCGTCACTGCAGATGCGATGGCCATGAGTGGCTAGGCTGTACGGAAGGGACTTCTTGATATGGAACAGGTGACAGCTGTCGAATTGGAGATATTGCTGATACTTACTAGGTCTGATATGGATGGAGGTACTGATGTAGCCATCTTCGCGGTGCAGGTCAACTCAACAAGCCACTTTCCTAGACCTCCACCTCAAAGATGGCTACATCTGTACCACCATTCATATCAAACCTACTATGCACCAGCGACACCATCACTTTGACAGCTGCCACCCATTCTATATCAATAAGTCCCGTTCACACAGCCCAGCCACCCATGGTCATCGCATCTGCAGTGACGAGCAGTCTCTCCTGAAATATACTGAGGGTCTCACTGAATCCTTCGCAAACCATAATTATCCTCCCAACCTGGCACAAAAACAAATCTCCCGTGCTTTATCTTTCCAGTCTTCCATCACCTCCCAAAGTCACACTGTCCGGCCACAGAGGAGCATTCCCCTCGTAACTCAGTACCAACCAGGACTGGAGCAACTGAATTACATTCTCCTCCAGGGTTTCGACTACCTCTTGTCCTGCCCTGAAATGAGAAATGTCCTGCCCACTATCCTCTTCCCACCCCTCCCACAGCGGTAGTCTGCCATCCATCGAACCTGTTCAATATACTTGTCCATCCTTACACAACCCATGCTCCTAACCCCTTACCTCATGGCTCATGCCCCTACAATAGACCTAGATGCAAGACCTGTCCCGTAAATCCTCACACCACCACCTACTCCAGTCCGGTCACAAACATCACCTATCCCATCATAGGCAGGGCTACCTGAGAAACGAGTCATGTGATCTACACGGTAAGCTGCAACCACTGTGCTGCATTCTATGTGGGTGTGACAACCAACAAGCTGTCTGTCCGCATGAGTGACCACCATCAAACTGGTCAAGAAACAAGTGGACCACCCTGTTGTTGAGCATGCTGCCAAACATGACATCCTTTATTTTAATGACTGCTTCACATCCTGTGCCATATAGATCCTTCCCACCAACACCAACTTTTCTGAACTGCACAGGTGGGAACTTTCTCTGCAATAAATCCTACATTTCCATAACCCTCCTAGTGTCAACCTTTGTTAGTCATTGTCCTCACCCATCCAGCCCCTCCCCTGTTCCCATTCCAGCACTACACAGCCCTCATTCCACCATTGCACACAGTCTTTTTACTTCTCTTCTTTTCCACCAATCCCATCCCCCACTCTCTCCATGTCTCACCTATCCTCTGTCTAACCTGCAGCACTCCGCTGTCCACCACCCCTACCTTACTCTTCCTCCCCCTCCGCTCCGCAGCCTCCTACTTAACACCAACCAGTCGCCACTCCCATCATGCACTGGTGCTGCTACTCACAGTGTGGCCTCAGTTGCCTGAGACTGCAGTCATGTGCGCGAGTCGTGTGTGTGTGTGTGTGTGTGTGTGTGTGTGTGTGTCTATTTTCAACAGAGGCTGTACTGGCTGAAAGCTTTATTTGTGATAGCCTTTTAGAAAATTTAAAAAGGGAAATGGATAGGTTAAAGTTAGATATAGTGGGAATTAGTGAAGTTCGGTGGCAGGAGGAACAAGACTTTTGGTCAGGCGAATACAGGGTTATAAATACAAAGTCAAATAGGGGTAATGCAGGAGTAGGTTTAATAATGAATAAAAAAATAGGAATGCGGGTAAGCTACTACAAACAGCATAGTGAACGCATTATTGTGGCCAAGATAGACACGAAGCCCATGCCTACGACAGTAGTACAGGTTTATATGCCAACTAGCTCTGCAGATGACGAAGAAATTGAAGAAATGTATGACGAAATAAAAGAAATTATTCAGATAGTGAAGGGAGATGAAAATTTAATAGTCATGGGTGACTGGAATTCGGTAGTAGGCAAAGGGAGGGAAGGAAACGTAGTAGGTGAATATGGATTGGGGCTAAGAAATGAAAGAGGAAGCCGCCTGGTAGAATTTTGTGCAGAGCATAACTTAATCATAGCTAACACTTGGTTAAAGAATCATGAAAGAAGGTTGTATACCTGGAAGAATCCTGGAGATACTAAAAGGTATCAGATAGATTATATAATGGTAAGACAGAGATTTAGGAACCAGGTTTTAAATTGTAAGACATTTCCAGGGGCAGATGTGGACTCTGACCACAATCTATTGGTTATGAACTGTAGATTACAACCGAAGAAAGTGCAAAAAGGTGGGAATTTAAGGAGATGGGACCTGGATAAGCTGACTAAATCAGAGGTTGTACAGAGTTTCAGAGAGAGCGTAAGGGAACAAATGGCAGGAATGGGGGAAAGAAATACAGTAGAAGAAGAATGGGTAGCTTTGAGGGATGAAGTACTGAAGGCAACAGAGGATCAAGTAGGTAAAAAGACGAGGGCTAGTAGAAATCCTTGGGTAACAGAAGAAATATTGAATTTAATTGATGAAAGGAGAAAATATAAAAATGCAGTAAATGAAGCAGGCAAAAAGGAATACAAACGTCTCAAAAATGAGATCGACAGGAAGTGCAAAATGTCTAAGCAGGGATGGCTAGAGGATAAATGTAAGGATGTAGAGGCTTATAAAGAGACCTTTGGAGAAAAGAGAACCACTTGTATGAATATCAAGAGCTCAGATGGAAACCCAGTTGGAAGGAGTATATAGAGGGTCTATACAGGGGTGATGTACTTAAGGACAATATTATGGAAATGGGAGAGGATGTAGATGAAGATGAAATGGGAGATACGATACTGCATGAAGAGTTTGACAGAGCACTGAAAGACCTGAGTCGAAAGAAAGCCCCGGGAGTAGACAACATTCCATTAGAACTACTGACGGCCTTGGGAGAGCCAGTCATGACAAAACTCTACCATCTGGTGAGCCAGATGTATGAGACAGGCGAAATACCCTCAGACTTCAGGAAGAATATAATAATTCCAATCCCAAAGAAAGCAGGTGTTGACAGATGTGAAAATTACCGAACTATCAGTTTAATAAGTCACGGCTGCAAAATAGTAATACGAATTCTTTACAGATGAATGGAAAAACTAGTAGAAGCCGACCTTGGGGAAGATCAGTTTGGATTCCGTAGAAATATTGGAATACGTGAGGCAATACTGACCCTACGGCTTATCTTAGAAGCTAGATTAAGGAAAGGCAAACCTACGTTTCTAGCATTTGTAGACTTAGAGAAAGCTTTTGACAATGTTGACTGGAATACTCTTTCAAATTCTGAAGGTGGCTGGGGTAAAATACAGGGAGCGAAAGGTTATTTACAATTTGTATAGAAACCAAATGGCAGTTATAAGAGTTGAGGGGCATGAAAGGGAAGCAGTGGTTGGGAAGGGAGTGAGACAGGGTTGTAGCCTCTCTCCAATGTTATTCAATCTGTATATTGAGCAAGCAGTGAAGGAAACAAAAGAAAAATTCGGAGTAGGTATTAAAATCCATGGAGAAGAAATAAAAACTTTGAGGTTCGCCGATGACATTGTAATTCTGTCAGAGACAGCAAAGGACTTGGAAGAGCAGTTGAACGGAATGGATAGTGTCTTGAAGGGAGGATATAAGATGAACATCAACAAAAGCAAAACGAGGATAATGGAATGTGGTCGAATTAAGTTGGGTGATGCTGAGGGTATTAGATTAGGAAATGAGACATTTAAAGTAGTAAAGGAGTTTTGCTATTTGGGGAGCAAAATAAACTGATGATGGTCGAAGTAGAGAGGATATAAAATGTAGACTCCAATGGCAAGGAAATCGTTTCTGAAGAAGATAAATTTGTTAACATCGAGTATAGATTTAAATTTCAGGAAGTCATTTCTGAAAGTATTTGTATGGAGTGTAGCCATGTATGGAAGTGAAACATGGACGATAAATAGTTTAGACAAGAAGAGAATAGAAGCTTTCGAAATGTGGTGCTACAGAAGAATGCTAAAGATTAGATGGGTAGATCACGTAACTAATGAGGAGGTATTGAATAGAATAGGGGAGAATAGGAGTTTGTGGCACAACTTGACTAGAAGAAGGGATCGGTTGGTAGGACTTGTTCAGAGGTATCAAGGGATCGACAATTTAGTATTGGAGGGCAGCGTGGAGGGTAAAAATCATAGAGGGAGACCAAGAGATGAATACACCAAGCAGATTCAGAAGGATGTAGGTTGCAGTAGGTACTGGGAGATGAAGAAGCTTGCGCAGGATAGAGTAGCATGGAGAGCTGCATCAAACCAGTCTCATGACTGAAGACCACAACAACAACAACAACAGCCTTTTTGTTGTGCCTATCTGTGACTCAGCATCTCTGCTATATGATGAGTAGCAACTTTCCTTGTCATAAAATTGTGCAGGAGAGTATTTCAAAGCAGACCATACACAATGAGTAAAAGGTAAGTGTAGAAAAATTTTGTTGACAAAGTTCTGCGATTTTTTGAACAGACCTAAATGTTTTGATTACATGTTTACTAGCACCACCTTGTATACAATGAAATATAAGTCCTTCAAAGTCATAAGTGAATTCTTTGCATCATTTATGAACTCCAAGTCAGATTAAGGATTGTGAATTAGTTGTAGTATTTGAGTGAACAACTTCAGTAAATTCTGTGCCTTCACATTTCCACACATGTGTGAGCAATTACCAAGTGTGTTTGGGGGGTTAGATTTCAATTTTATAGTGGTAGGTTGTGAATGAAACACATTAAGAAAGGCAGGATATTGATGGAAAGTCAAATCCAGAATGTAGTACCTATAGAAGATAATTGCTTTCAGCAGTAAGAATGTTGTTTTAGTAACATATAACAACAAAATTTCAGGGATTTTTTATGATTTCATACAGTTTTAAATTTACCATTGCTTCTGATTTGTGTGACATGCTATTCATAATATTTTGTTGCAGCAAAGAGACCAGTACCTGTTCAGTGTCCTGTGGCAGGAAAATTTAATTTCACACAGCGTGGGGATGTTCCATTCGAAACCCGTATTCTTGGAGGTGTTACACTGTCACCAAGACCTAATATCTATTGCAAACAGAATATATCAGACTTCTCTGTGTGTGACATTGAACAGAAAGAAATTTCAATTGATGAAACTTACTGCCTTAGTGTGGATCATTTGGGAAGACCTGTTGATATATACAGTAAGTATTCATTTTCTGAATTGGAAGTTCTTTTACCATCATCCTTTCATTCTACCTCAAGTAGTTGCCATTCCCTAGGTTGCCTTCGGCTGCTCAGTGGTCAAGAGGCAGACAAAAATCTAAGGATGTCAGGTTCAATCCCTGATCACTTGTAAGATTTTTATCTGTTACTTCTCACTTCTTTCACCTGTGGCAATGTTAGTAGATGTGAAAAATGCTGATTTGTACTGTGGTTCGGAATCCACATTTAACTCTAGTTCCCCCGTAACTGGCTAGGAAAGTCAGTTCAAAGTTGAGAAAGAGGCAACAGCATACCACCACCAACAGAATTTGAATCTATACTCTCAGGTCTTGTTCTTTGTATTAACACACAATTAATTGTAGCTGGAGATATGAACATATATTTTCTGAACAACAGCACTTTCATATCAAAACTCATGCACATACTTTCCTGCACAAACCTTACAGTGACTGCACTTGGGCTTTCTCAGCGTACAGCAGACACATACTTTTTCGATATTTTCGTAACCTAAACTCCCAGTAGCGTAATTCACATGGATCAGATCTGTGCACCTTGTTTGTCTGCTCATGATCTAATGTTCATGACCTACTCATTGCAGTGCCCAAAAAAACAAACCACAAATGGCAACTTTCAGAGATTTTAAGTGTATAAATATGTCTGTGCTTGCAGAGGAAGTATATATATTTGTTGGCAGACAAAGGCAGGAAGTGACTCTGATGTAAATGATGAAGTATCTAATTTCACTGATACACTCAATAATTTGCACATTAAATGCACTCCTATTAAAAGAGAAACTGGTTAAGAGTAAAGAGAAAACATCCACCATGGTGTACATACCACCTCAGACACCTTATGAGTAGGGTGGCGATTCTTTTGGAAAACCTTAAATTCTCAGGGAATTACATTGTACTGGAAAAATTGGGGAAATCTCGAGGAATTTCAGGAATTTGATAAAGTCTCAGGGTATTCTGCATTTTTAACCTAGCATTGAAAATGAATTTTCGTGAGTTTTATAAATCACAAATTTTAAAATACTTAATATCTCAAAGTGTGCTAATTAAGTATTATTCCACATAAATTATCAGTGTTTAAAAACTGTGATTAAGCTAATGGGCTTATGGCTGACACATAGCTGGGAGGAAAGAAAAGTCATTATTGCAGCATGTTGTCCCCATCCCCCCTGCTCACTATTAATTTCATCAGGGGCTCCTTGACATCGTCTTCCTCCTCACAACTGGAATTCTCAGGGAATTTTTTTTCCAAGTTATGGTGCGTAGCCACCCTGATGTGTGCTGGAAACTGCAAGATGCCACTGGGCTATGTCTACACATAAACATTGCTTTTATCTGAATCAAGTGACCCTGTTTGAAATGTGGATCACACCACCTCCTCTCCCACAATTCACACAATTCAGATGTATTTAATAAACTGTGTACAGTGGAAATGGAAAGAGAAGGGGCATCCTGACAAGTGAATCTTTGTTGTGGTTCTTGTAGAAGTTAATAGTGATCAAATGGTTCATCTCTAAATACTGAATTGAAAGAGTAGTAATTTAGACCATTTTTTATTACAAAATATTCTTCACGAGGAACAGCACAGGTATTAAAAAACCAGTATAGTTAACTCTCTCACACACTGAAGATGAGTAGCAATTTTAATATGAAAATCTAGTAGTTAAACAGTTACCAGAAACTGGACAGCAAAGTTCATGGGGAAAGGAAGAAAATAGCCTGGTAATTAACTCTTATCAGACATTGTGATAAGTGTCATTCTGGTGGGGTAAGGAAAATATATGCAATAAGCCAAACAGCTGAGTCATGGTTAAACCATCAACTGCCAAAGCATGATTTAAAGTGAAATCCTCCATGTTTTAACTGAAAATGTGCCTTATCCATTCTCAACACTAACATCTTGCCTCGCTTTGCTGCCAGAAGTTACCAACTTTAAGAGACGAAAAGATGAGCTGCGACTTCAGCAGTGGCAGAAGGCACCTGCACGGCAAGTGCTGCCTGCGTCCTGCGCGGAGGGTGAATGGTTTGCCTCGATACCTGTGTATACAAAGAGAACTGCTATTGAGTGGTCCCAAGTCCTGACAGAGAATACTTTAATGACTACACTTCTCTGAGCTCTCTGTGGAAAGACCGCCAAAAATCACTGGTTGTCTAGTCAGACAGAATATTAGAAACATTGCCAGTGAGAGGCCATGTAGCAAACATTTTCCTCTCTCTTCCAAAAAGTTTGTTATTATTTGAGCCAATCTCTTAACTTTTCAGGTTACACAAATTTACAGTAATTTGGTGTTAGACATACACCTGGGGAAATTTGTGAAGGCCTGGTCAGTGTAAGAGAATGCTAGCTTCTGCCCCTACCAAAGTTGATGCCTGTTCTCCCACTTTTGACTAATTTTTAGGGTGTCGATCTATCAGTGAGTGCTTCAATTTCTCATGCTAAAACCTGAGGTCAATTACCTACATATTTAGGTGGCAGAGTGACATGGCAGTGAAATTCAGGAGTGGGCCTAATGTGTGAGATAGCATTTCACGTCCCCCACACAATCTTATGTGTAGGCCAAACTGCTGCATAAATTTACAGAAGCCTCCTCTTTGCTCATTGGACCTCCTCCAGTCGCAGTATTGTCATATTCCAAACCGTGTCTAATGTGCATGTGGTTGCCTTACTACAGCCTCTGCAAGATATTATCAGCACCCGAGACAATTGCCAAGGATCTCTGGACATGGTCTGTGCATGACGCTACATGCAGTAGTGAGGTGAGTGGTCAGTGTCCACAGAATGTGCTCAGTATTGGGAGGTGGCAGAGGATGAATCATTTATCCTGCTAGTGACTTGCCAGGGTCCAGGTATGTGCTGTGTCCTCACTCTCTGCAGTACAGGATCGTTTTGCTGCCAATGGCCAGTGGAGGGCTGCACCAAGACTAAGAAAAAGCACTAGCTAGCCCCACGTGCAAACCCATATGCAATTAATGGAAAATATTTTGTTCCATAGGGAAATTGTAACCTCCATAATCATCTTTATGATTAATTTACATATCAAAACCTGCATTTTACTTACACAAAAGAAAAAAGATCTCTACATCTCATGAATGAGTAGCTAATGCTTTTAACAAAAATGAAACTGACTGGCTGGCTGTATCCTGACATGTTTCATAACCTTCCAATCTGGGGAAAATTTGTGCCAATGATGTCACCCTTATATTAATCATAGTAAGGCTTCACTTACAGAGAAGAAAGATGTGGTTGCTACTCCAGAGCACAGTTACAGTGAGTACCATGGCCTACTCGTAGTGTAATTCTTGGAAGATCATCGTACGTCATAGGGGGGGGGGGGGGGGGTACTGAGGCCTCGGAGTAGTCCAGTTGATGCAAGTAGATCATGTGATCACTGCTCAGCTCTGTGTTCCAGGTCCCCACACTCCATTCCGCATAGTTCCGACATTTCCTTAAGGACACTGCACATGGATGGTGACAATATGTTTGAAGTATCCCAAAGTATTTATACCTATCGAAACAAACCTCATGCTGTCCATTATGCTTAAGGTACAAAAGGAAGCCCACTTAGACTGCTTCAGATGGCATTCTTGTCACCTCCCAAAGTCATCATACACTCGCTGCTTCATCACATAGTCCCATCATGTCAGAGGTCTTGTACAACACAACACACACAACCAACAACAATCAGTGCAGAAACAATGACATGGAGCAAATTTTGCTGCATTAATTTTTAATTATCCTTCAGTGGATGACAGCTACAACTACTTTATTCCACAACAAGAACAAAATGTAAATGTGATTTGACATACATTCATTTTACTCCTTACAGTCCATCTCAGTCATGTAAAACCCCTTATCACTAGTTTCGGTTAAGCTTGGATGGATCAAGTTCACCGTCTATCATAGCTGATAGTCCACTTCTGTTCCCAAGGCATGGTTTTCGCATTATCCACCCTTCTGCTTCGGCCTGGTGATCGTCTCAAACCTACTTCAAACAGCAGGACAGAACATACGGCGTTAGTCAATTTGCTACATACCAATCACTTGTGTATGTTAATAGCTGCTGGATGCCACAAACTGTACTTGAGTTACCCTCTTTCTCATCTGTAACTCATTCCACATCATCATGATGCAGGGAACTTTCTCACTAATCATCATTCTGCATCCCCTATGACTACAATTTAACCATAAAAAAAAATAAAAAATTGGCATCCATTTCACAGGGCCCTCACATACTTGCAACATGGACTTATCAGTTCTTATTAAGTTTCCCACTAACCACTATTCATCCCATCTCTCTCCTCTGCAACCTAATACACACTTTCTACTACACCGCAGACATCACAAAACAAAACTGAAGCAACCAAAATTCCAGCATGCCAACAAAGACTAGACTCTGGCCTTCAGGAAACAACCAACACTCAGATTTTACTCAGCTTATCTTACGAACACACATACTTATCACCTCCTCCAAGGAATCGTCACTACTCTGACAAGATTTGCAAAATAACATAGTTCGTGTCTCGTGCTACTTTACTAATATCTCAACTTGACTACACAGTTAACACCTCACAAGATAGACAACGCCACCAGCAGATGCCTTAATTCACTGGAAAATGGAACTCTGGGTCAAAAATTCTCTTGCCTTTCTTGGTGGACAACGGAAACTGAAAGTGACCCAACATCGCACTCATAGTTTATCATTCTACATGACCAACAGAAGGTATGCACCTTCTTTCCTATGGAATACTTAAAATTTGCCAATAACTATGAACTTGAGACCAGAACCTTTCTCATCAGTTTGTCCCCAATAACCTAATTATGCTACTAAACTAGACTTTTCATGCATCTTGTCTCATTCCTATATTTTTATTCAGTGAAAGGTTTAAAATTACTTACATTATGTGTCCCACAAGGTTTCTGTGACTTCAGTGATGCCACCTCTACCATGTTAGCATCCACGATTCTCCGTAAGTAGACACATCCATAATATAGAGGGGAAGCTTGTGGCACAATGCCTTTTGTTTTTTGATAGCCCATGTGACTTAATGAGCAACTTTTGACCAATTTCTTAGCATCAAATTTTCCTTCATATCAGCTCACTCCTTTTTGTATTCGCCAGCCTCTTTGATTCGCTGGAATGGAAATTATCTCCTTATGTCGGCAATGCTGATTGGGCAGAAATTCTACCAGCTGCCAAACTCTCTTCTCTGCCATTTGATATTTGAGAATGGTTATCAATACAAGTACAGTAGAGCTATGAGGGTTATTCATTACATCCTGGGAGCTATGTAGGAAGATGTTCCATGAAGCATGTTTTTCACAACACAGGCAGTAAAGGCTACACAGTTTGCACAAAATTCTTACTGTCAGATTTAAAAATGAAAATAAATAACTGGTCTTATTCTACAATTCTGCAGCATTGTCTTCCATTCTAAAGAGCAAAACTGTGGACCATTATCTGAGAACGATTTCTCGACTCTCCCCACCTGTTTCAGAAATCCCTGCATAGTAAAAAGACCAAAGCATCTATGCTTTTCCAACACCATCTACACTGTAGCCTTATGCAATGGAACCAAGTTTACGAATTTTGAGGTCAGCTCCAACGTGACAAGAATGTAATGGAAAACGCTTCTCAACCTCGGTAACGGGTGTAGGAGATCGGTGGCCCCCAGTTGACACAGTCTCTCTGGCACAGTCGAAACCAGGGGCATCTGATGCTAAGTCGCAGGTGGCTTTTCATTCTGACAAGGTCTGCAGACCAACAGTACTTTCCAGATCCTGCATTCCATGTTATTAAAATGACTGTGGAATGCAACTTCAAGAATCATTTTCGAGGTTCAAAATAGGCATGGCTGAAATGAGTATATCAAATTAACTTATTAAAGTGGTGGTCGGGTATGCATAATAACCTGACTGAAGAGGTTGTTGGATATGCATAATAACCAGAGCAAATCATCTATGCTTTTCTGATGAAACAGAACTGCCTTCTGCAAGAGATGAAATTATGTAATCTCATCATTGTTGGTATCAGGATCAGCAACTCATGTTGTTGTTGTGGTCTTCAGGCCTGAGACTGGTTTGATGCAGCTCTCCATGCTACTCTATCCTGTGCAAGCTTCTTCATCTCCCAGTACCTACTGCAACCTACATCCTTCTGAATCTGCTTGGTGTATTCATCTCTTGGTCTTCCTCTACAATTTTTACCCTCCACGCTGCCCTCCAATACTAAATTGGTGAACTCATTATATTTGTAATTAACTAATTGAGGTTTCTGCCATTGTATTTCATGTTTTGTTAATAACATTGCATCTTCTAATATAGGTGATAATTTTAGAATGAATGGAAATTTCAAAACTAGTCACTAATAAAAATTTTATTTGCTACTGACAGAAACCATAGTTAATAAATTACACATCTGAAATTGTGGAATTGCTGGCTGTACACTGTTGCGCACTTTTCTTTTTAATTCATGAAGGTCCAGACCGTAGTCTTGCTTCCTTCCTATGTCATTCAATGCCACTGAAATGAAGTTGTCGAACACTGCTTCCTTCATGCAGAAGAGGCTGTTATGGTTTTCCTCTAGTTCTTCGTCTATTGTTTCAGACAATGTACAATAGGACAGCGAGATATTTCACCTGCTATGACATTAACTGAGCCCAGTAAGAGTGTGATTGTGGAGGTGAATTCTTTCAGGTACAATACCCATCAGAGTAACCGTCTGTTAGTCAACTTGGCAGTTAACAAAAGCTGTAGTGCTGTATGCTTGATCAAGATGCAGGTTCTTCTTCCATACAAAAAGAAGTGAAACTTTTTAAAGCCCCACACTATGGCAATTGTTTCAGGCTTGATAACTGAGTAATTCTTCTCACATTTAGACAAGACATGGCTCCCAAATGCAGTTCTGTCGTCACCACCTGTCCTTCCTCTTCAAATTCTTGATACAGGCCTATGGCTTACCTAGACTTTGCACTGTCATTAATCATACAGAAATCCCATGATCATTAAGGGTGAGCAAGTATAGGAGCTACCATGAGTGTCCTCTTCAAAGCCTGGAATTCATGTTCTGCTGCTTCATCCCGCAACCAGAGAGATGTTTCCCAAGTCACCTCATGTAATCTTGGAGTTTACAGCGTTTAAATACTAATGAATCTCTTGTACAAATCTATGAGCCCAACATAACCTCATAATTACTTTCTAGTCTTTGTTGTCAAGTACTGTCCTATCGCCTCTATTTTCAACAGGTCAGGTGCGATTCCAAACTTCAAAATTACATGATCCAGAAATTTAACTTGAGCTGCTCTGAAACAAGTCTTCTCAATTTTTACAGTGACTGCATATGGTGCTGAGCAAAGACCTTAACAAGAGTTGCTCCATGAGTTCTCAGCAATTAAGATGCCATTCACGCAATGCATCACTTGGTACCAGAAAATCCATGTACTGATTAAAGGAGGGCTCCAATTTGATCTGCCAGTAACTTTATTGTAGGTCAAGACATGAAAAAATTTGTACTCTGTGAACCTTCTGGAGCAACTCCTCCAAGTTTTCTGGCCTATCAGCCTCTGGTATTATAATTAGATGCGAGTCAGTACCAAACGAATCGTGCCATCTCACTTCTCCACCACTTGCATAGAGTTATTGTACTAAGAAACTACTGGTTCAGTGACACCTTGATCTAGCATTACTGAGATTTTCGTCCTGCCCTTTCTGCTTTCTACTTGTATGCCAGTGACATGGTATACAGGTGCGTGAAAAATGTGGTGTGCTCCGTCACAGCAAAGTTATACTGAAAGACCTTAACTGCTCCCAGTTCCGACAGTCTGTGTGTGTGTGGGGGGGGGAGGGGGGGGGATATTGCATCCACCTCATGAATTTTCCACCATATTTCGTCTTGCATTGTGGTCCAACCATGTGACAGGTATTCATCTTTTTTTTATCATAACGTTGACATGATCCCACTGTCATTTCTTCTGATTCGATACACAGTTTTAAACAGTTCACCAGAAGTTGTTCCTGAGGCATTAGTCCCTCAAGCCAAATTTGTATCAGGGACCTTTCCATAATGCACATTCTACACATCCTAATTCCATAACTGCCTGATTCTCTTGTAAGGACTCCATACCCAGATCAGTGATAGAGACCCTTGGTGCATTTGGAGGGGAACTGCTTGTCCCACAGGTGCAACAACCACAGGTAGCTAGGCTGTGTAGAAGGGACTTTATGGTATGAAATGAGTGGCAGCTGTCAAAGTGAAGGTATTGCTAGTGGTTGGTAGGTCTGATATGGACAGAGGTACTGATGTGGCTATCCTTGAGGTGGAGCTCAACATCGAGGAAGATGGCCTGTTAACAAGAACCATTTCCTTCACCATCTCTCCACAGTTCCTGTTCCTTTACCTCACGACACCGTGCTGATCACTTGACACCACCTCCCTCCACATTAATCACCAGTACCCATGGCATTGCCGCTGTTGGACACGATGATTCAAACCTGTGTGTGGCCAACTTGATTTAGGTTTCCGTGGTTTTCGCAAATCGCTTCAGGCAAATGCCGGGATGGTTCCTTTGAAAGGGCATGGCCGATTTCCTTCCCCGTCAGACGAGACCAATGACCTCACTGTTTGGTCCCCTCCCCCAAATCAACCAACCAACACTACCTTTCCCAGTGCCTGACTGTCTCCAAACCTGAAGACTGTCTCCATTGAAGATGTCACCTACAAATAAGTCCAAGTATAGAAGTGGGCACCCACATGGCATCATCCTGTGCCAACCTTTTCATGGGCTATCTAGAGGAATCCTCCTCAACTGCCCAGAATCCCAAACCTCTCACCTGGTTCAGATTCATTGATGAAATCTTCATGATCTGAACCAAGGGACAAGACACCCTAGCCACATGCTGTGGGGGCACCGACAACGATTAGCAGGGTGCCGTGTGGTGAAGCGACAGGAACTGTGGAAACTCGGGGGGAGGGGGGGGGGGGCAGAGGGCGGAGGATGGTTGGTGTGACAAGCTACCTTCCTCGATGTTGACCTCCCCCTCAAGGATGGCTGCATCAGTACCTCCGTCCATGTCAAACCTATCAGCCACCAGCAATATCTCCACTTCGACAACTGCTACCAATTCCATACCAAGAAGTATCTTCCATACGGCCTAGCCCCCATGGCAGTCACATCTGTAGGGACAAGCAGTTCATCTCAAAACATACCAATGGTCTGACGGAGGCCACAGACTGAAATTACCCTCTCAACCTCGTACAGAACCAGATCTCCTGTGCTTCGTCTCTTCAGTCACTAGCATATCCTATGCCTCCCACCCCACCCCCCTCCCTCCATCCAGCAACAAATGAGGGCTCCTCATGTGGGGGCTCATCATGTGACTGAGTACCAGCCAGTACTGGAGCAACTGAATCACATTCTTTGCAAAGGGTTTGACAACCTCTCGTCATGCCCTTAAATGAGGAATATCATACCCTCTGTGTTCCCACCCCTCTAACAGTAGTATTCTCCCACCCACCGAACCTATGCAATATCCTTGTCCATCCTCACTGCACCCCTGCTCCCAATTCCTCACTTCATGTCTCATATCCTTGAATAGACCTAGATGCAAGACCTGTCCCATACATCCTCCCACCATTATATACTTCACTCCGGTCACAGGCATTTCCTATCCCATCAGAAGTAGAGCTACCTAACAAAGCAACCACATGATCAACAAACTAAGCTGCAACCAGTGTGCTGCTTTCTAAGTGAGCATGACAACAAGCAAGCTGTCTGTCTGCATAAATGGCAACTGCCAAACTGCGGCCAAGAGGTAGCAGGACCAACCACTTGCTGAACATGTTACCCAATGATGTGCTTCACTTCAGTGACTACTTGACAGTCTGTGCCATCTGGATCCTCTCTATTGACACCAGCTGGGAACTCTCTCTGCAGTATATCCTGGCATCAGCCTTCGCTAGATCCTGTTCTTCACCCATCTATCCCTTTCCCTGCCCCTACACCAGCACTACGCAGCCTTCTTTTCTGCCAGTGCATCCACTAGCCCTTCTCCCTTCTCTGCTTCTCACCCTCACAGATCCCTTCGGTGTCCCCCCCTTCCCCCCCACACATACACAAAAGGTCCCGACTACACCCTGTAGCCCTACCCTGTTCTTGTTCTACCATGTCACTGCATGCTCCCACATGCAGTACACATTTTCTCTGACCCCTACCCTGCTATGCTTCTGCATCCCCACCCCCCAGCTGCTTGTATGCCCCACAATCAACACCGGACTGCTGCGCCCATCAGGCACATCTGCAGTCCATAGTTTGGCTACAGCAGCCAGGGACAGTGGTTGCGCACGCCCGCGCACACATCCGCAAGCACATCGGTGTATTCTACTTCAGAAGAAAGCCTTTTGGTCGAAAGCTTAAATGTATAGTAGCCTTTTCATT
Organism: Schistocerca americana; assembly: GCF_021461395.2. Classification (NCBI taxonomy): domain Eukaryota; kingdom Metazoa; phylum Arthropoda; class Insecta; order Orthoptera; family Acrididae; genus Schistocerca; species Schistocerca americana. The sequence goes on along the minus strand of NC_060130.1, from coordinate 517,923,905 downwards.
GTGCCTGTCTGTGACTCGGCATTTCCTCTATAGCATGAGTAGCAATCTAACCTTTTCATAATACTGTCTTTATTCTGCCCTAGACTTTCCATTATTCAGTTTCCATTTGGCTTTTTCACCCCCTCCAAAAGTGCTTTCTTTTGATTGAGCATTTTTTTATTGCAACATTATGCAAACAATGCAAAGAAAGTATGCATTGAAATACAAGAACACCTCTAACTTTACAATTCCATGGCACACACAGGAGGATTACACTACCAGTACGAGACAGTCAGCTAAAGTTCAGCTGTCGTACCATGTCTGACAAAATTGAATAAAATATCGACAGTTTGAAAGGATTTGTTGCTAGCTTCCTTGCTGTATAAGATCATTGAGCACATTGTTTTCTACTTTAGTGTCTCTGTCAGTTCGCATTATGAAAGGTTACCATGTAATGTGTGCAAGACTGTGACTACTTGAAGATATTTATATTGTTATTTGATTATATAATGTAGATACCAACATTATTGTCAAGTTTTTATCATGTTGTAACACCTGTCTCCACTTTCAACTTTCAGAAAGTGCCATAGGTTACCAGAAAAACTCTTCATGTTGTCTACTGCGTTCTGGGTTTTGTGTGAATGCATACCTACTGTTAAGTGTTGGAATATGCTCTTTAAGCCTGATATCAAGTGGTAAACCTGTTTAAACAGTGTAGGTGTCACAATCCAAACATTCAGCTTTGTATACACCAGCATTGTTTGTCTTTTGTTGCAGCTATGGTTCTTTAGTTCTTTGTCACAGGAATGACGTATTTACCTCCTAAATGTATTTCCAGTAATGGATGCTAGACTGATACAGTTGAGTTTTAAGATGTTGACAGTCTGGATGAAATATTTCACAGCAACAGACTCTCTGGGAAGATTTTTCCCTCTTGTTTTTGTATACTATCTCAGAAAGTTGTGCATTTTCTTGATGTTTTGTCTGCGGCTGCAGCATTGTGACATCCTTCATGTAGATCATCTTCAAGAGAATTGTGTCCACATTTGAATTAGGCACCCATTCCGTAAATATTTACATAAAGGCACAAACTACTTATAAAAATTCATCAACAGTTGATGAATTTGCCCTGCCCCATTTATAAACTGTGCAAAGTAAATAATTTTATGATGAACCGGTATTATAGTTTGTTGTTAAGGCTGAAACAGCCACAGTGTGACTACTTCAAGAAGCTTTAAGAAGCTTATTTTGCAGACAATGTCTATACTTGACTTACATTATTTAACGTGTACCAATATAACAAAATCACAGTTTTAAATAATGGAAACTCCAGATTGGAATATCAACACTAAAAGGGAAAGGAAAATGATAGATTGATACTCTCCATAAAGATGACACATTGAGTTGCAGGTGGGCACAATGAAAAGACTGTTACACGTTTAGCTTTTGTCCAAAGCCTTCTTCAGAACAGAAAATACACACACATTCACTCAAACAAACAAGCACACTTCACACACACAACTGCCATGTCTGGCTGCTTGGACCAGAACACAACTGTCACATGAAACGAAGACAGAAATCTGGAGAGGGCAGAAGGGATAGCAGGGTACGGGTGGGTGGAGAGAAGAGGACTGTCCAACAGAGTGTGCAGGGACCAGAAGGTGGCATGACAAGACTGCCACCATGCACAACATCGGGAGGCTGTAGGACACTTAGTTTGGATGGGGAAGGGGAGTGAAAAAGGAGAGGAGCAGGGAAGGGCCAGCACACAGTGAGGGTGAAGGGACATAAATAGGGAGGAAGTGACAGGATAGGGGTAAAAACTTCAGTGGAGGGTATGGGGACAGTAGGATACTGGAGGCTGAGGCCATGATATCTTAAATCACAGAACATTTGACTATCATTTAAAACTTAACACATTGAGGACTAACCACTTAGGAAGAATTTTGAGCCCAGAAGACCAGACATTAATGTCATTATTTAAAATTTTACTGGCACATTTGTGTGATAAATCTTGAAGTGTAACACATGCAAACAGACCAATGTTACATGTGAAAGCTTAGCTTTTTGTGTAGCTACACTATGTACATTTATTTAAACCATTAACTTTTATTATCTGTGCATTGATGCTACTTAACAGTGATGTTGCTATTAGCCGACATCATCATGTGTCCTATGCTCCTGCCATTGGCTCGCGACATCACGTGAACACAGAACAGGGAATCAGCGATCATAAAGCGGTTACGGCATCGATTATTTCAGCCGTAAATAGAAATATTAAAAAAAGGTAGGAAGATTTTTCTGTTTAGCAAAAGTGACAAAAAGCAGATCACAGAGTACCTGACGGCTCAACACAAAAGTTTTGTCTCAAGTACAGATAGTGTTGAGGATCAGTGGACAAAGTTCAAAACCGTCGTACAATATGCGTTAGATGAGTATGTGCCAAGCAAGAATGTAAGAGATGGAAAAGAGCCACCGTGGTACAATAACCGAGTTAGAAAACTGCTGCGGAAGCAAAGGGAACTTCACAGCAAACATAAACATAGCCAAAGCTTTGCAGACAAACAAAAATTACGTGAAGCGAAATGTAGTGTGAGGAGGGCTATGCGAGAGGCGTTCAATGAATTCTAAAGTAAAGTTCTATGTACTGACTTGGCAGAAAATCCTAAGAAATTTTGGTCTTACGTCAAAGCGGTAGGCGGATCAAAACAATGTCCAGACACTCTGTGACCAAAATGGTACTGAAACAGAGGATGACAGACTAAAGGCCGAAATACTAAATGTGTTTTTCCAAAGCTGTTTTACAGAGGAAGACTGCACTGCAGTTCTTTCTCTAGATTGTCGTACAGATGACAAAATGGTAGATATCGAAATAGACGACAGAGGGATAGAGAAACAATTAAAATCGCTCAAAAGAGGAAAGGCCGCTGGACCTGATGGGATACCAGTTCGATTTTACACAGAGTACACGAAGGAACTTGGCCCCCCTTCTTGCAGCGGTGTACCATAGGTCTCTAGAAGAGCGTAGCGTTCCAAAGTATTGGAAAGGGCACAGGTCATCCCCGTTTTCAGGAAGGGACATCGAACAGATGTGCAGAACTATAGACCTATATCTCTAGCGTCGATCAGTTGTAGAATTTTGGAACACGTATTATGTTCGAGTATAATGGCTTTTCTGGAGACTAGAAATCTACCCTGTAGGAATCAGCATGGGTTTCAAAAAAGACGGTCATGTGAAACCCAGCTCGCGTTATTCGTCCACGAGACTCAGAGGGCCATAGACATGGGTTCACAGGTAGATGCCGTGTTTCTTGACTTCCGCAAGGTGTTCGATACAGTTCCCCACAGTCGTTTAATGAACAAAGTAAGAGCATATGGACTATCAGACCAATTGTGTGATTGGATTGAAGAGTTCCTAGATAACAGAACACAGCATGTCATTCTCAATGGAGAGAAGTCTTCCGAAGTAAGAGTGATTTCAGGTGTGCCGCAGGGGAGTGTCATAGGACCGTTGCTATTCACAATATACATAAATGACCTTGTGGATGACATCGGAAGTTCATTGAGGCTTTTTGCAGATGATGCTGTGGTGTATCGAGAGGTTGTAACAAAGGAAAATTGTACTGAAATGCAGGAGGATCTGCAGCGAATTGACGCATGGTGCAGGGAATGGCAATTGAATCTCATTGTAGACAAGTGTAATGTACTGCGAATACATAGAAAGATAGATCCCTTATCATTTAGCTACAAAATAGCAGGTCAGCAACTGGAAACAGTTAATTCCATAAATTATCTGGGAGTATGCATTAGGAGTGATTTAAAATGGAATGATCATATAAAGTTGATCGTCGGTAAAGCAGATGCCAGACTGAGATTCATTGGAAGAATCCTAAGAAAATCCAATCCGAAAACAAAGGAAGTAGGTTACAGTACGCTTGTTTGCCCACTGCTTGAATACTGCTCAGCAGTGTGGGATCCGTACGAGATAGAGTTGATAGAAGAGAGAGAGAAGATCCAACGGAGAGCAGCGCGCTTCGTTACAGGATCATTTAGTAATCGCGAAAGCGTTACGGAGATGATAGACACACTCCAGTGGAAGACTCTGCAGGAGAGCCGCTCAGTAGCTCGGTACGGGCTTTTGTTAAAGTTTCGAGAACATACCTTCACCGAACAGTCAAGCAGTATATTGCTCCCTCCTATGTATATCTCGCGAAGAGACCATGAGGATAAAATCAGAGAGATTAGAGCCCACACAGAAGCATACCGACAATCCTTCTTTCCACGAACCATACGAGACTGGAACAGAAGGGAGAACCGATAAAGGTACTCAGGGTACCCTCCGCCACACACCGTCAGGTGGCTTGCGGAGTATGGATGTAGATGTAGATGTAGACATGAGCTATGATTGGCTTACAAAAGCGCATTTCAATCTCGATTTCAATGCTTCATAAACTAACGTGCTGTGTTTGATGGAATTCGAATATATACTTTCATAACAGGAATATGAAAATACGCAGTGTAAATGTTGCTGCATATCAGAGATGTTTCCAAAACTTTGCCAGGGTTTTTTTTCTGAAGAACCGGAGAGTTCTAAACTGGTGTATAAAATTTTTACCTTTCAAAGGATTGGTATTTTTACAGCTCCGAGGGAAAGTATACTGTCACTCATCATGGAAAAAGTTCATTTTTCACCATGTAAGAAGTGTATTTTCATATGAGGGGAAAAGTGCTTTTTTTAACCTGGAAATATGGGGAAAATCTGGGAATTCTTTTTTCTTGTCCATGTATACACCCTGTCATTGAACCTGAAGCAGGCTAGAGGTTGGGAAATTTGCAGGACTAGGAAGTTTTCGTGTAAATGGCCCATTAACAGGTTGGCATTGGAGGGTACCATGCAGGTGGCCATGGTGCTGCGGATTAGTTTGTATACCTTCCCTTCAAAGGAGAAGTATCTGTGTGTTTGGATAAAGTTCGTAAAGTGTATGAGGAGTCAGATAGTGGGTTTGGAGTCGGGAAAAGGTAGTGCTCAATAGTGGCAAGACCATTGGCATGGGGGATATTGGTGTACAGGGAAGTGGTGTCAACAGTGAGTAGGGATCCAGCTGTTCATCAGGATGAATGGACAGCACAAAACTGTGGCCAAGACCAAAGTAAATCACCCTGCAGCACAACATGCAGCTGAACATAACAGGCTTGATTTCAGTGGTTGCTTCTGGATCCTCCACTCCACTACTACCTTTTCTGAACTGCACAAATAGGAGTTAGCCTTACAACATGTTCTCCACTCCCAAAATTATCCTGGCCTCAACCTACAGTAACATACTGTCTGCACACCCTCCACTCAACAGTTTCTGCCCCCTCTGTCCTACCACCTCCCTATATTCCCACTTCCTCACCCTCATTGTGTGCCATCATCTGCCAACACACCTGCCCATTTTTACCCTTCCCTTATCCGGTCTTTTTGTCTGAAGAGTTAATATTAGTCTTTGAAGAAACTGTCATTTAAAGTTCTTTTTTCCCCTCTTCCATCCTATTGCAACTGTATTACACATTTTGTTTTCCAGAAATTTCTAGTGTAGCTGTGTTTGTGTTTATATTAGATTGTTCATTCACAGCTGATTTGGACATCATCATTGTTCCCCATCTTTCTTTTCTGTTATGTGCTACAAGGTACCTCTGTAGTGCATAAACACCAGTGTGCCTCATAAGGTCTGATTTGTATTTCCATCTGGTTGGCAGAACTGTTGTTGAAATCAAATTGCATGTTGTAATTAAATGGAAAAGGATAAGCCAATATTGTAGAACTTGAATTGTTCTGAGAAATAATCGTCAGAACTGTAGCATCAGATTGTATTGTAGACATAAATTTTATACTGTGTACATACCAATAATTAAAATTGTGTGTTTGTATAGGTGACCCTGATTACAAGATGAAATGTATTGGATTCTGGAAAGAGAATCTGAAATCATATCTTATAACATATGATGAACTGGATCCGTACAGCAAGTATCGTTGTTGGGTATGTATTGCCTTAAAAAATATCTGTAATTTTGACAGTTGTAAGTGATCTCAGTATGTGTGACAACACTGTGGCTAACATGGAACCATACAAAACAAATAATACTTGGAAAGATTGTCTAGGAAAGAAGTCTGTGACAAACTGCCAGAAGCAGACTGTTAATGGTGTTTTACGAGCACCAGTATAGAATGACATGATAAAACTTGAGTCTAATTGCTAAGGAAATCCATCTTCGAACTGTGGTCTGATTATATTGAATTAAGTGTATGATGTGTAAGGTTACCCAAAGATACTCAAGCTGGAAGATTACTTCATCACTTCTGTTGTCAGTTTCATTTTTAATATACATGAAGTAATGGAATGTGTAAAAATAACAACTTTCCAAATATTGAGACATAAAGTGACCAGTAGGCTCATACACAAGAACTTGAACATAGCTTATGGGCTTCTTCATAGTACATAAAATACATGTATGGACACAACTGTGTTCTTCCAGCCCTTCCTGGGCAAGAGCTAGTGTGTTACTGTTTGTATTCCCAACCACTGCTTAATATGTTCACTATATTGTGAGTGATAGTCTGTATGCATTCAAGTGCTTGTATTCTACAGGTTTCCAGCATAATCTGCACTATCTAATTCACAGTGTCATGTTATCTAATTGTTTAGAGGATTTTAATTTGGAGAAGGAAAGAAACAAAGTAACAGTGAAGTTAAAGATCATAAAAGAAACATTTTTAATAGATTGTACAGGTAATGTGCGACTGAGTTTGTTTATAAGAACCACACACCATGTGTAAGCAGTTGCACCTCTTTTACCTCTTAACATAAGCAGGAGGAGGAGGAGATCAGTGTTTAACGTCCTGTCAGCAATGCGGTCATTAGACATGAAGCACAAGGTCAGATTAGGGAAGGATGGAGAAGGAAATCAGCTGTGTGCTTTCAAAGGAACCACTCCAGCATTTGCCGTGAGCAATTTAGGGAAATCATGTAAACCTAAATCTGGATGGCTGGACGCAGATTTGAACCACCATCCTCCCAGATGCAAGTCCAGTGTGCTAACCACTTCACTACCTCATTCAGTCTTAATGTAAGCATATGTCAGATTTCTTACTAACATTTGTAAAAATTGGAAAGCCTATGAAGCTCCATCTTATTTTCTGACATTATCTCACGTGTACGTAGGGTCGACTTGTTAATCTGGATATGGCAGTGTAAGTGGTAGGAGGTGGCTGGATACCATACCTGTCGCTCCCTCATGCTGTCTCTCTCCTCCCACGTGCCCCTCCCTCTAGAGGACAGAATTTGTGTTCCCCACCTGTTTTACCCCATGTCAAAGTGCGAGTATTTTGGGACAGGCATACCAGCCTGCTATTCAACTTTTCACTTGTGGGAAACCACCTAAAAACCACATCCAGCTTGGTCAGTGCATGGACCTCTTCTTTAATCCACTGTGTGAATTCAGTCCTCGGCCGGTAGGCCTCCCAGAATCCCAGAAGTGGTGTGTTAATGCACACGGTTACCTGTGTGAGTTAATGCCAAAGAGTAATGGTGCACATGAAATCTAACTCAGAGCATTTGTAGAATGGTGAACCAGCAATAAGAGATTATGACTGCAGGCACCTGACATGGCTGTATGTGGCAGATCCTCCTCTCTTGTGTAACCATAAATGTTGTGTTGCAGCTAACTTTGGCAGTGAAGAGCCATCAAAAATATAAACATGAAAGTGGAAGTATTTATCATTGATATCAAAAGACCAATGTTAACCTGTGAGTCACAGTTAAAGGGGAAGAATGTTGGGGGCCCCAAGAAATATTTTATGTACTGTGGCAGCTGAATTTGTACATGTCATGCTGCTATAAAGGTGATGGGTGTGTGGAACCAGTAGAAAGAGGTGTTCACATGCAACACTGATTGGTTACGGGACCACACATCTTATCCACAATGTTAGCTCTGTACAGGAGAACTGCAGAGGATATGTACACTGAAATGCCAAAAATTGGGTCACCATATACAAAACAGCAGAAAATTCGGAGTATTTGGCAGTAAGAGAAGGAAAACTGGTTCAAGATATACAAAGCCAGACAGAGAAAGTATGTCATTGTTATGGGAACTGCAAGATATCTGATACCCACTCTGGAACTGCGTATGCCCCATGTGTAAGGATTGCTTACTTTATTGGCTATAAGAAGGCACTCCAGAGTGAAAATTAAAATTCAATTATACCTACATGTTTCTTGTTAAAATCACTTATCTTCATCTTTTGCAAACTGAAATTATAACTTTGCACATTTTTGAATGCAGATTAATACCAAAAAATTACCTGCTGCTAGTGTATGGACTATTGTGATAAAGGAAAACACTATACAGCATCTTTTTCCTCATGCCATAGTGGTTTGGGGAGCAGGTTGCTGATCTGAAAATGAATAGTTTTATCATTTCAACAAACAAATTCACTAGAATTAAGATAACATTGAAATTTTTAGGTGAATGTTTACCCAAAGTATGCAATCAAGTGTGAGGATAATGAAATAGCTGGCCATACTGCATATCAGCTGTACTGTAATTCATATATTTTCCTTCTTCAGAAAGCTGCGAAAGATGGCCTGTCGTACATCAGACAAAGTACCGTATTTCCTCGAATCTAAGCCGCACTCGAATCTAAGCCGCACGTGAAAAATGAGACTCGAAATAAAGAAAAAAAAAATTCCCGAATCTAAGCCGCACCTGAAATTTGAGACTCGAAATTCAAGGGGAGAGAAAAGTTTTAGGCCGCACCTCCAAATCGAAACAAAGTTGGTCCATTGTAATATGAGACACAATTTAGGTCGAATGAATGACGATACAGCTACAGTAGTTTGGTTCGAGTCGTAAGATTCGGGTACCCTTCCTTTTTCACGTGCTTCATCTGGTTTGAATCGATTGCTTATTTTGCTTTGATCTGGTAAGTGCCATTTTCTTTGTTATAGGTGTTTACGTCACTCTAAGCAGAAAATGCATTACTGTACTGTGTCATGCATAGTTTGTTGCATTCTGATTAGTGCGTGTTTACGGCCTGTCGCCGCTCGCGGCATGGCTTGCTTTTGTGCGCGCTACCGCCGCTTACAATTAAAACAAATAGAGAGGAATCGTCTCATTAGCGAAACAATGCCAAGAGACTGCTACTTGTTGTTACTTACACTGCTGCTTTCTTTGATAATGATCAACAAGAACCAAATAATAGATGGTGTATGATAGAACATGTTCTGAACGAGAGTTAGGCGAAAATGTTTCTCCGTTCGAACATCTTTGCGGCCGCTTCTTTAGTACATCAAATTGTGCACAGAAATTAGTCATCTTAGAATTAAAAATCTAGTCAGTTGCCGTGCTTCATTTCTGACTGTATCACTATTAGGCATAAGTATAATACAAATATAAACATGACACGATATGTATATTCTTCCGCATTTGCTGTTGTCTCACTCTAGTTTCGTAGTTTATTAGGCAAACCGGATTTAAATGAGATAGCAGCAAACACGAAAGAATACATGGCAAAATGTTGATATTCGTATTATTCTCATAGTGAAGAGAATAGTGCATGTGATTCAAATTTCATCAGGTTACTATTAGCAACCATCTCTTCTCACAGGTAGGAAAAAATTCAGAAAGTAGAGTTGGCCATATTGACAAACAGCCCAAACAGTCTTGCCAGTCGGATTTTCGTAGTACATTGAAATTCTGCTACATTCGAAGATGAACAATACGGAATTTGTATTTACTTCGTTGGATAATGTATAAAAATGCAGTGGTCGAAACTAGGGGCGGAGAAAAAAAATCTCGTCTTCCACCTTTTTTTAAATTTATTTACTGATGCAGAGGTTTTGCCGCCAGTATCTATATTTGTGCCTACAAAGCATGCCTGTGTCGCTACATATATTCGACGGCAGAAGTTAGTTGTGGCGGCACCTACCAACATTTTTCAGAACCTCTTGCTTTGCACTCGATTCTAAGCCGCAGGCGGCTTTTTGGATTACAAAAACCGGAAAAAAAGTGCGGCTTAGATTCGAGTAAATACGGTATATGCAACAACTAAAAGAAATTCTTGGAGAATGATTCCTAAAATTATGAAGCCAACGTCAATACCACCTCCTCCCTTCTCTCTCTCTCTCTCTCTCTCTCTCTCTCCCTCTCCCTCTCCCTCTCCCTCTCTCTCTCTCTCTCTCTCTCTCTCTCTCTCTCTCTCCCCCTCTCCCTCTCCCTCTCCCTCTCCCTCTCCCCCCCCCCCCCCCTCTCTCTCTCTCTCTCTCTCTCTCTCTCTCTCTCTCTGCCCCCCCCCCCCCCCCCACACACACACACACACACACACACACACACACACACACACACACACACACACACACACACGTCAAGGCTATAGGAGAGGTCTTAGCAGCCAGACAGCTGCATGACATCAATTAATTTCAGTTGCGTATTGGTTTCGCAAGACAGACATTTATGATCTTTGGGGACTGGACAAGTTATATTTCAGGTATGGTCAGATTACAATAACTCTTAAATTATGTTCATGTGGGTGGGTGTAGAGATTCATCAGCACTGAATTTTAAAGGCGAGTGTTGTTTACTTTGCAACTGTAACTTCTGGTACTGACGACTAATATGTCATTTTGTAGTTCAAAATCAAGTGTTGTTAAATAACTATTGTATTTCTGTGAGAACTGATGTGTTTAATTTTCTGTGAGTTATGGATCTTTCTTTTTTTGAACATTGGTCCTCAGAATTTTTCTTGGCTGAAAAGTTTGACGATATTGCAGTATTTATCCCGTTCAGTTGAAAGAATTTGGAATTTAATGGAATATAGTCAGGTTGCTACAGAGCTGATAGTATAAAGGTGGTGGCATTTTTATCATTGTCTTGCAGGCCTATCATAATGACATAATTTCCTTGTGTAGTGAGACTGCACACTTTAGTGCACCAGGATTCACTCAGGCCACCATAACCACGAGCTACAGTAATAAGAAAATAAGGATTAGGGGTTTGTTCACCATTTAGGGACAAATAAACATAGGAAAACCAACAGATGCAATGAACTTGCAAAGTTGCGCAAATGTTTAATCTGTTCCACTCTAATATCGTCTAAAACTGTTACTTTAGCGGTTTTAGACTTCTTAATGATTGTCAAATTCTTCCATGGGGATTCCAACTGTCTCAGTATCTATTCATTGTTCCCTTATGTTACTGTTATGTGACTCTCGGTTTTTCAGTTAACCAAGAACTGATGAGCAGTAGTATCAGGAGACAGGACCTATCTCAATTGCATTATTCTGCCTTCACAGTAGCCTCCGAGTTTTTTTTTTAATGTGCCGAATGCCTTCAGATCTACAGGATACTGAAACAGGATTGGTTTGTGAGAATAACTACAGTGCAGAGTTTTTTTTTGTTTTTTGTTTTTATTATTATTATTATTATTATTTCCTTGCTGATTTTTGATCTGGCTGTTTGCAATTTCTTTAAAGAGGAGGAAGTACACAAATAGTGTGTACTAGTCCTCCAGGTGGGAAACAATAGATGGTGGCCACAATACTGCTGAGCTAGTGAACCAGCACCGTGTTCAGTGGTCTGTTAGGATAGATAACTCACAATTTAAAAGGAAGATCAGTTGAATTTTGTGTGTTGAATGACCTTCCTTGTTCCAATCCATAAATTTGAGGCAAAATTAAAGTTAATTTCTTTCTTTTAACCCACTAGCAAGCACGCTTGTGTATAAAGTGTACCAATCACAAATTAACATTGTCTTGGGCCATTCCATTGTTGTTTTTACAATTGTGAGCCCATACCTATTCCTTCATTATTGCTTCAGCTAACACAGTGATAAGGTGTTTTGTCATACGTCCAAGTGAGCAGCAGTAATATAAAATAAACAGCAAGCTAGGTGAGAAGAAAATTATGATCTGTGCAAGAAAATGACCCAGATTCCAGGTTAGCAGCACAATCTCAAAATGAGGCAGTTATCTGTGAGGTAATTAGCAATCAAATAAGCAGTTGGCAAGTATCTGATGCAACTGCACTGTTAAATGCCTCAAGTTGTTCATTACTGTGGAGGTAACACTTGCAAGTGGCAACAGATGTGTACAAAGTACGCCACACACCCGCTTTTGTTATGAAAAGTGGTTGGATACATTCTATGATATAAGATACCATACCTTGCACTACTTTCTGAAAAAGAAAAGCATTACAATTATAGTGCAACTTATACACAGTAAAGCGAACTATTTCATAACTCTCATTCTCAATTGCATTGTTTGGGTAAATATTCTCCCAGGTTTCAACCTTGTCAGTGTTCAAAATGGTTCAAATGGCTCTGAGCACTATGGGACTCAACTGCTGAGGTCATTAGTCCCCTAGAACTTAGAACTAGTTAAACCTAACTAACCTAAAGACATCACAAACATCCATGCCCTAGGCAGGATTCGAACCTGCGACCGTAGCGGTCTTGCGGTTCCAGACTGCAGCGCCTTTAACCGCACGGCCACTTCGGCCGGCTCCTTGTCAGTGTATTTGTTCATTGAAGCAATAAAACAAACTATGCATTTTCAGATAATCTCTCCACTCCTCAAACAATTACACCATGAGAAAACAGACACGGGAGAGTGTTGTCTCCCCGATCACAAGAATTCATACAGTAGTGGCGGATGATTTTTCAGCAGTAATCCACATTCCAAAATAGACAAAGTTTCAATTTTACTTTTCAAAAATGAAGATAAGTGATTTCAGCTAGAAATTTGTGGGTATAATATGGGCTTTCATTTTTATTTCCAATTAAAGAGTTAAGCCAGAATGATAGATAGTGAGTCCCATATAAACACATTCTTAAAAGTTTTATAGGCTCTGTGCCTCACATATGTTGGGATCCAGTTGCTGGAATGTTCAGTCAGATCCATAACTTGTCGTGTAACCACCAGGCATTCTGGAGAACCCTCTTCCAGGCAGTCAAGTAGCAAGCCTTACACATGGGGCATGGGCAGTTACAGAGTTGGCACAGATGTATTGCATTTCCTGTATAATCAACTCACTTCCTCTGTCTGATGTTACACCTTGGACCAGTTTTTCTGCTCCTGCCAGAAGTACCACAGTTTTCCTGAAACTGATGTTAGCCCCGTATATACACTCCTGGAAATGGAAAAAAGAACACATTGACACCGGTGTGTCAGACCCACCATACTTGCTCCGGACACTGCGAGAGGGCTGTACAAGCAATGATCACACGCACGGCACAGCGGACACACCAGGAACCGCGGTGTTGGCCGTCGAATGGCGCTAGCTGCGCAGCATTTGTGCACCGCCGCCGTCAGTGTCAGCCAGTTTGCCGTGGCATACGGAGCTCCATCGCAGTCTTTAACACTGGTAGCATGCCGCGACAGCGTGGACGTGAACCGTATGTGCAGTTGACGGACTTTGAGCGATGGCGTATAGTGGGCATGCGGGAGGCCGGGTGGACGTACCGCCGAATAGCTCAACACGTGGGGCGTGAGGTCTCCACAGTACATCGATGTTGTCGCCAGTGGTCGGCGGAAGGTGCACGTGCCCGTCGACCTGGGACCGGACCGCAGCGACGCACGGATGCACGCCAAGACCGTAGGATCCTACGCAGTGCCGTAGGGGACCGCACCGCCACTTCCCAGCAAATTAGGGACACTGTTGCTCCTGGGGTATCGGCGAGGACCATTCGCAACCGTCTCCACGAAGCTGGGCTACGGTCTCGCACACCGTTAGGCCGTCTTCCGCTCACGCCCCAACATCGTGCAGCCCGCCTCCAGTGGTGTCGCGACAGGCGTGAATGGAGGGACGAATGGAGACGTGTCGTCTTCAGCGATGAGAGTCGCTTCTGCCTTGGTGTCAATGATGGTCGTATGCGTGTTTGGCGCCGTGCAGGTGAGCGCCACAATCAGGACTGCATACGACCGAGGCAACAGGGCCAACACCCGGCATCATGGTGTGGGGAGCGATCTCCTACACTGGCCGTACACCACTGGTGATCGTCGAGGGGACACTGAATAGTGCACGGTACATCCAAACCGTCATCGAACCCATCGTTCTACCATTCCCAGACCGGCAAGGGAACTTGCTGTTCCAACAGGACAATGCACGTCCGCATGTATCCCGTGCCACCCAACGTGCTCTAGAAGGTGTAAGTCAACTATCCTGGCCAGCAAGATCTCCGGATCTGTCCCCCATTGAGCATGTTTGGGACTGGATGATGCGTCGTCTCACGCGGTCTGCACGTCCAGCACGAACACTGGTCCAACTGAAGCGCCAGGTGGAAATGGCATGGCAAGCCGTTCCACAGGACTACACCCAGCATCTCTACGATCGTCTCCATGGGAGAACAGCAGCCTGCATTGCTGCGAAAGGTGGATATACACTGTACTAGTGCCGACATTGTGCAGCTGTGTTGCCTGTGTCTATGTGCCTGTGGTTCTGTCAGTGTGATCATGTGATGTATCTGACCACAGGAATGTGTCAATAAAGTTTCCCCTTCCTGGGACAATGAATTCACGGTGTTCTTATTTCAATTGCCAGGAGTGTAATTTTGAGATACGATTGGTCAGTAACTTGTACATTGTGGTCCATCAGCTACCATAGTTTCTGCCTTATTAACTCTCAGAAAATAATGTGAAGAGCAAGATTCACCCGGAACATACCCTCTTTGAAAATGAAACATTTACAGCCGTCCTTATGTTGTTATTTATTGCGTACAAAGTGCATTTTCTTAGAATAGTGAATGACCGTAGTCCCCCAGACCTCCTGGCACAAGGATGGAGATACAAACAATATCCTCTTTGATTCCTTGCCACGATGTTTAGAGGTCCAGATTGTAACATGTTAGGGCTTCACACCATGAAGAATATTCTGTGATGTGTAGTTTGTCGGTCTTAATTATTTGTGTATTGCCATATGCCTTATCTGTGGTATTAATTCATTTCAATAGTACGTATCCTTCTCAGTCTTAAAATTTCAACCAACGATACTGTATATGAGACATTTACACTGCCTGAAAAGAGAAAAAAGAAAAAGGAAAAAGAACCATAAGGGCAGGAGGTAACGAAATGAAACTTGACAGGGTATGTAGTGTTATTTAAGTGATTACAAAATTAAGTCTAATTTACAAAGAATTTGGTGGTATGAACTCATTTGTCAGTATGATGTTGCACCCCCTCTGGCCTGGATGCATGCAATGATTTTGTTGGTAAGGGTATCATAGGGCCATTATGTTCTGTCCTGAGGCAAGCTGCCACATTACTGTTGTAATTGGTCATTGATACCCTTGAGTACTGGCTATGGGATGGAGTTGGCTTCCAAGTTGGTCCCACACATTCTATCGGGCACAGATCTGGGGATCTTGCTGGCTACAAGAGTACCTCAACAACCCACAGACAGTTTGTGGAGACATGTGCAATGTGTGGACGATCATC
Source organism: Schistocerca americana (assembly GCF_021461395.2). NCBI lineage: Eukaryota > Metazoa > Arthropoda > Insecta > Orthoptera > Acrididae > Schistocerca > Schistocerca americana. Next base: position 517,908,460 of record NC_060130.1, on the reverse strand, counting down.
ATTCTGTTGAACAATGGCACCACGAGATTGTCGCATGAGAAGTAACACATGAGGACATAGGACGTACATGATGTACCAATGCGCTGTCATGAGTTCTCTCAGTCATTACTAGTCATGATGTGAAGTCATACCAGATGGCTCTCCACACCATATTGCTAGGAGTAAAGCACTGTGCCTCTTTAAAACATTGGAAGAATGGGACCTCTCCTCCAGTCTATTGCTGTACTCGTTGAATATGCTCATCCGGATAGTGCAGAACGGTGATTCATCACTGAACACTATGTAATGCAGTTCATCAGCACACTATGCTGCCTGGTCATGGTACCACTCTAACATTGTCCTTATGAATCTTAGGCAATCTGTATAACCTGGGAGGAATGGGTACCTGTGTACAAAGTCTCTTTGCCACATCATCAGAGATTGTGCTGTTCTTTAGGGCTTTAAAGTTTTTGTTGTATTTTGGCTGGACAGTCTTGTTTTGAATGCTATAGGCAGAGTCGTCCAATAGTTGATTCATCTTTCTTGTGTACCATGTGGTTATAATTAAAGTGCAGTTACTCACGGAGGTCCAGCGTGAGCTGTAATTATCGTATGGCAGCAAAACTTGGTAGTTATTCTAATGAGTTAATGTGGAACAAATTTATGCTGGAAAAAAATTAGTTACAATTTTGGACAGCAGGTGCAAATTTGGTGCCGTGAATGCAAGAAAAACATATGGAAATGTTTCCATAATGTACTGGATTACGAATGGGATGTGGGCAGGAAAGGTCAGAAAAGTGAGAAAGGCATAATGTTAATTTTATTGCTAACAGTCTTGGATGAGAACAGTGGTATTTACATAGTTGCATTCTTCCAAAGCAGAAGTCACATGCTGTGCAAGGAGACCTCAATAACATGCAGACATCATGGTACACCTGACAGACCCTCTTGATGTATTCTCTTCAAAGAAGAGTGGGTCGAGAATAAAGGTGCTTGTGAATCCACAGTACACAAAATTCAACAGTATTGGATATTCACTGCACCCTGTTGTGTAAAATGTACCTTGTCACACAATAAAATATAGCCCAGCCACATATCTTCAAGCTCAATCCATGCCAGAAACTAAAGAGCAAATTTAGAATGTTGCTGCAAAGTTTCAAATGGCTCTGAGCACTATGGGACATAACATCTGAGGTCGTCAGTCGCCTAGAACTTAGAACTACTTAAACCTAACTAACCTAATGACATCACACACATCCATGCTCAAGGCAGGATTCAAACCTGCGACCGTAGCAGTCGCGCGGTTCCAAACTGAAGCGCCTAGAACCGTTCGGCCACCGCGGCCGGCAATGTTGCTGCAGATCATGAGGGTCAGTTGCTGCACCATCTTTATCTTGTATGGGTACTGGTGTAATATAGCCAAAAAACTTGCTGTACTGTTGACCATGGGATGGACAATTCTCATGAAACTGCGCGAGTGCTATGTCTACGCGAGGGACAAGCTGCATGGCCAGTTACAGTAGCAGGTACTTTTCCAGGTGCCACACCAAGCTCACCCGTGTTTTTTAATTTCATTATCATCTTCTTTAAATCATTTGACGACATCTGTCCTCTCTTCTTTCAATCAACGGTAATCTCTCTGTGCAGCACTGTAATTGCTGCCGTTCACATACAAGTGTTTCACTAACAGCGCACGGTCTCTCTTCTCGATAGCCGTACTGTTCACTCACGTTATGGCTTGTCAAATGACAGTGTGGATGTCACACTGTCAAACAAACAGTGTACAGTGCTAGATTTGCACCTAGTGACCAAAATTGCAACTGATATTTTGTCTCCCATAAATTGGTTCTACATTAACATATCTACCAAGTTTCACTCCCATACAATAATTACAGCCCGCACTGGACTTCCATGAGTAGCTGCACTTTAATTAAAACTACCCAGAGCATCGATATGCACAGAATGACAGTTGAGTTACATTTAACCACAGGTAAGATCACTATATCAGAATCATTACATAGAGATCAAAGCACTAACATCCTTCCAGCTGACATATCGTTTTTTGGTACTGGGCCTGTGTCAGGGCATGACACATCTCCTTCCTCATATCCTCAGCAGTGTCCCTGTGTGCATGCACTGAAGCTCTTGCTTCATTGTCTGACAGGTGGCTTAGCTATCCTTCCCATTACCATTCAGGAAATCTTCGCTATTGACCAACGAATTTGATGCCTTCATGCCTGCACATTTTCTGCTTTGACTTGCATAAATAGGAGGCTTCATTCACTGCTCAGCATTGTGTTTGTCACACCTGAAGATGTCGGTCAGTTGTGCCGATGAAATATTGTGGGGAATTTTATGACAACATCTGATATGTTGCATGAGAACCGTTTCTACAGAATGATTCCAGTTGTTCTGATTGTATGCCATAATTTCTTAAAGGACTAACATACTAATGCCAATCTGCAAATAGGAAAACTAGAACTCTCCGAAGGGGTTCCAGAAGGGTTTCAATAAAATACTGTTTTCCAGAAACTTTGGCCGCATGGGGTAGCCGCGGTGTCTGAGGCGCCCTACGCAGCCCCCCTCACACATTGGAGGTTCGAGTCCTCCCTCAGGCATGGGTGTATGTGTTGTCCTTAGTGTAAGTTAGTTTAAGTTCGATTAAGTAGTGTGTAAGCCTAGGGACCGAGGATCTCAGCAGTTTGGACCCATAGGAACTTACCACTTCCAGGAACCTTGTTGGTTGAATAGCCTCATTATAGCTAACAACTGACCACCAAAGTGAAGAAACTGAATGACTAATCCTACACAAAAGAATTTTGTGGCTGTAGTTATCACTATTATGCATACTTACATAACAGAACCTTAAATTGGCAGTACATAGTGTTACAAGGTAAGTGAATGATACATTTGCCAGAAAAGCTAGTTACGGTAACCATTAACGTGTCATCGCTGTTCAGTTATATGTAGGCTGGATTTGTTGAGCTTGAAGTAAGGTAATAATCTCAAATACTTTAAGCATTTTCACTGTCAAAAGTTTTTCTTTTCCACTGTAGATGTAAAAGTCGAGTATGAAAAATGTGACCTTTATCATGTGATCATGTGAATATCCAATCATAATGACCTATTCCAGATATTAACTTGTTGAATGTATTTTGTCAGGGAAGATTTGTCATGGTGACACTGGAAGTCATATTCAGCTACATGATAATTCTCCACCATTAACTTTGTGTTCCTCCCCCTCCCCCCGATCTACAGGTCTTCATCAGCCCCATCGCACATACTCATTTGAAAGCAGGTAACATTCTGTAGTTATGTGCCTGTTTACCACTATTTCTCAGACAGCCATTCTCAAAATGAAACTACAAAAATGCACAATAGCCATAGAAAACTGGGTGATGTATAGTTGATCATAACACTAGCATTCGACACTGGATACATTGTATAAATCATTCACAAAGCCGGCCGGAGTGGCCATGTGGTTCTAGGCGCTGCAGTCTGGAGCCGAGCGACTGCTACGGTCGCAGGTTCAAGTCTTGCTTCGGGCATGGATGTGTGTGATGTCCTTAGGTTAGTTAGGTTTAATTAGTTCCAAGTTCTAGGCGACTGATGACCTCAGTTAAGTCCCATAGTGCTCAGAGCCATTTGAACCATTTTTTCATTTACAAAGTCTCGGCAAGAGTTCCATTAGCCATCACTAGTAATTCTGGGAGACTGGAATTACCAATAACATCTTTATTGAAACAGAGACATCTCCAGAAACATATGAGAATATTGCATAGACAGTGGTGGATTGTTAAAAAAAGCCATCGCTATAGGAAGCCAGGCTTCAGCTTTCAACAACCTTCCACCAGTTATTCACTGAGCTACCTTGGACTTTAGTTTTGTCAACACGGAGGAATAAACGTGGCATTATCTATCATATTATTGCTCTCACTAGTTACACAACAAATAGCTTGCAGCTCATGGTTAGCAATAACACACAATTGTCTTTGAGTCCAGGAAATTCTGTATTTGCTTCTAGTGCAGATTCAAACCGTGTCATCCTCCCTTTTGTAAACTAGCTGAAAGCTGTTTAACTTGGACAACACTTTACAGATCTTTCTTTCCAGCCTTGAAAATGCCTATGATGTCTCGTGTAACATAGTATCTTTGAACAGCTCCAAAAAATTGAGGTTTCAAATACACTGCCGCCAGTTTCTCTGTGACAGGTATATTGGCCACCAGCTTGCGTGACAGGTATATTGGCACCAGCTTGCATGACAGGTATATTGGCCACCAGCTTGCATGGCAGGTAGAGTGGCCACCGGATTACATTAGTTTTATTCACGTTTAGTTTTGTTACCAGGCCCAATAGATTATTTAAGGGGCATGAACTGCATCAGTTGGTGAGATCCCTGTGAAGAATATGGAGATGCTGTGTACGTGTATGAGACGGCATTATCAGCACTTGACAGAATTTGAAAGGGGCCCTCACTATGGGTCTCCATTTGGATGGCTAATGGAACTGTGCAATATCCAGATTTATGGGACATTCAGATGTGACAGTGGCCAAATGCTGAAATACAAGGGAATGTGAGAGCAGGCAGTCTCATCATCAAGGTTCCAGTCGACCACATCCGACTACCAAAAAGATCACCATATTGTGCATCAGGCACTTTGTAATCTTGTAACATCTGTGCCAGCCATCCAAAAGCAAGTAATGCACTCCCTGCAACATTCTGTGTCATCCCGCATCATTGATAGGAGACTGTCAGCAACTGGACTAGGAATTACCACTCAGTGCTCAGGCTTCCATTAACACCAAAGCACAAACCTGCGTTTGGAGTGGTGCCGTGACCAGGAAGTGTGGAATGCTGATGGGTTATGCTACATTGTGTTCTAAGATTACTCACTGTTCTGCACTACACAGGAGGACCGTAGTAAGTCTGATGGTGACCTGGGCACAGGTCCTATTCTTCCAATGTTTTGGAGAGGCTCAGTGGTGTTACTTCTGGTGTCTTCATGTGGGGAGTCATCAGTTATGACATCGAGTCGTGGCTTATAGTGACTGAGGGAACTCTGATGGTACAATACATCACAGACAACCTGTGTCCTCATGGCAGGACCTCTAATACAGCATTGTGGTGCCACCGCTGTCTGTGGCATCTCCAGACAAGGCTTCGCTGATCATCAGAACTGAATTCAAAGCAGGATTCATCACTGAAGGCAGTTCTACTCCACTCCAGTCAATGAGATTCCAAGCTGAAAATGTGTCTGGAGACACCCCGGACAGCGGGGGGATACCAACTTGTCAACCGCCGTACGACTCACCAGCCAGGCGTGAGGGTCTGGGGTGCTATTTCATTTCATAGCAAGACTCCTTTGGTCGTTATCTGCAGCACCCTTATCACACAGAAGTACATTGATGATATTCTACACCCCTTTATGTTGCTCTTCATAGCCTGCCGTTCTAGGCTTACATTTCAGCAAGATAGTGCCTTCCACTGCTTGTCTTCATGCTTGCCAAATGCTACGTTGGCCAGTAAGATCACTGGATCTCTCCTGAATTGAGAATGTTTGGAGCATTATGGGCAGGGACCTCCTGCACCTTAGCATTTTGACACTCTGATTTGCCATCTGGACAGAATATGGCATATCCCTCAGGAGGACATCCAACAACTCTCTCACTCAATGTCAAGCCGAATAACTATTTGCTAAGGACCAGTGGTGGATCAACATGTTACTGACTTGCCCAGTTTCTGAAGCTCTTTCTCTTGAAGAAATCATCCAATTTTTGTGAAATTGTAATCATTTATTTTTTATTACATGTGCATCACATCCACCTATTTCCATCCCATTCTGATAATTCTTTTGTGGTGCAATGATTTTTTTTCCTTCTTATTCTTCTTAGAGTGTATTTTTCGAGTATATTGTGGGATCACTTATGTATTGAAAGGAGGAAGAAAACACTTGGTTTGTGTGTACCAGTGGAGAATGCTGTGTTTGGAACACAGTGTGATGAGTGAAGACCGAGTGAGAGAGTGTGACCAGCGTCAGTAACATAAATAGCCAGGCACAGGTGGCGCTAGAGATGTGCCTGCGCATACATCCTGTGCAATGGATTTGCTGCAGTGTGCCTCTCTGGCAGGCGACCCCCATGGCATTCAAGGCTGAAAACAGACTAGTTGTAACTGCGACCAGCCGGTGACTGTGGTATTGATGAATTTAGTTTCCACTGAAGGGGATTATACCCCTTTGGTTTACCACAGTTCTCCCCATATAGAGGGGCAAAGAGCAATGCTTATGGAGTGGCCCCACAACTGGCTGAAAGCCCAGGGTTGCAGTGGACGAGTGTGATGTCCATGGCATCATCAGAAGGGCTCATAGGCTTTACCAGTCCCGGTCAGCACATGCACGGGTCCTGGGTCATGGCAATGTGGAGTGGTTGCCAGAGGGCATTCCATATCCACATCCAGAGGGCAAGGGAGGCTGCATCGGAGGTGCTGCTTGGTAAGGTTTGACGGCATTTACAGGAGAGGGTTCGGCAGAGTTTGGTGTTCATTGGTTCGGCAGAGTTTGGTGTTCATTGGGTGGCCTAGAAAAGGAGACTAATAAGTGTTCAGCTGGGGCGATGGGTCAGGTTGTGGAGGAGGAGGAAGCACAGGTTCTAAAACTTGACTGAGAAAAGACAGAGACTGGGAAAGAGAGGAATGGCACACTGCATCACTGAGGTGGCCATCCAGAGATGTGACCGGGAACAGAGGAGGTTGTTCACCCTGCCACAAGCAGAGTTGGTTTTGATGATGGGTCACCATTCTACCACCCACATCCAATGTGAATATCCAGTGGCCTTGTTGATGCTTGATGACCGTCAGGATCCATTTTTCCTGACGCCCAAAACTGCACACCCACACTTCGGTATCAGGCATGAACCATGGAGAGGGTGGAGGAGGCAGCATGGTCAGAGTTGGCAGTAGCAAGTGTAAGAACATGCAAGGCTGGCAGCCATGGTGAGAGTTCCAACTGGGTATCCAGTCTGTGCATTAGTGCTGGATGTGGCAGTTCGCTTGTTATAATATCTTATCGTTGCTCATGCTGCCTGCAACGCAAGACATGGTTATGGGAAAGTGTTCCATGGTGTGCTGGGTTGAACGCTGGATTGGGACCCATTGAGAGGATGAGAAGGCATCTGTGCTGAGTAGTAGTTTGGAAGTGTATCTCATAGGTATCTCTGCTGAGAAATAAAACCCATCACTGGAGCTGATGGGTTGTGCAATTGAGCAGCTTAATGACTGGGCCAAAGAGTGATATTAATGGTTTATCGCCAGTGATTAAGTGTAGCTTGGTTCTGTAGAGAGATACATGGAACGTTAATGGAAATTGGATTGCAAGGGCTTCGTTTTTCAGTCTGGGAATAATTCTGAGTGGTGTTGAATGTCTTTGAAGCATAAGTAATCGGTTGCTCAGAGCCGTCAGCATTACATTATGTTACGGCTTCACCTGAAGCCCTTTCCGATATGTCAGCTGCCACTACAGACTGCTTCACCGACTGGAAAGTCGCAAGGTAAGGTATGGAGATTAAGACCTGTTTGAGTCTCTGGTGTGCCCATTCATAATCCTTTGACCAGGAAAAGGAGATAACATTCTTCCACACAGTGCTTAGGTGGTTAGCAATCATTGCAGAAAATGTGAATGAATTTACCGTAATAAGCTATCTTTCAGAGAAAAGATTCAAGCTCGTTTAAGTTTGAGGGGCAGAGGAGAGCTTTGATAGGTTCCACATGTTTCTTTGTAGGCTGCAGTCCATTGTGAGAAACGACATGAGAGAGATATTACACCGATGGTTGAAAAAAACTTTGATTTTTCCTGATTACATTTGAGGCCAGTGGCCTGCAGCATGTGCAACAGTTTGCTCAGGTTTTGTAAATGTTCCTTTGTTGTGGCCCTAGTGACTGCAATGCCATTTAAGTAACTAATGCAGCCCGTAATATCCGTAAGCAGTTACTCAAGGAACTGTTGAAATAGATTCAGTGCACCAGCGAAATCAAAAACTAGATGTTTAAACTTGTAAAGGCTGTGTGGTGTGTTTGTGACCAATACCGTTTATGATTCATCAAGTTTCACCTGCAAAGAATCTTCAGCCAGGGTTATTTTTGAAAAATTCTGTCCATCCGGGAGTGAGGTGAAAAGTTCTTCTGGTTTGGGAATCAGATAAGTGTCTGTTTCCAGCTATGAGTTTACTGTAATCATAAAATCACCATATAATTCAAAGTTTTCCCACTGGTGAATTCTTGATCACCAGCGGCATTGCCCACTCACTGACAGAAATAGGTTCAGTGACATCCAAGGCCATCAACTTGTCCAGCTCATATTTTATTGCATCATCCAGGGTATGGGCTGTGCGCCGAAGAAAAGAGGTCACACCGAGTTTTTCAATGTTATATGTGCCATGAACTTTGTAGCCTTCCTGAGGTTTCCAGGAAAAATTTCTGGGCACTACTGAAAAATGTCTTCCAGTTCCTTAAAAGAGAATTGTTTGGAGATGAGGGTCACCGAGTCATCAGTGGCAAAACCAAAAGCGGAAAAAGCATCTAAACCGAAAACGTTCACTGTGTTTGCAGTGTGCAAGGGCTTCATTTTTCAGTCTGGGAATAATTCTGAGTGATGTTGAGTGTCTTTGAAGCATAAGTAATCGGTTGCTCAGAGCCGTCAATGTTATATTATTATGTTAGGGCTGTGGTAAGAAGTTTGTCCTAGCTGTCAAGCATCGAGCTGGAGGTACATAGGGAAGTTCAGGGAAGAAGCTGATGCTTTGATGTCTGCCTGTAGTTGAATCTCCCTGTTGTACATTGCCAACATAATGAGCAATTTCTGCGACATCACTGTTGCTTTACACAGTCTGTGACAATTACATTAGCATCCTTATGGTTCTAACAGTGAGGAGATGTCCATCTTTATTGCAAGTAAAACATTGTGCCCACCTGTCAGGGCAGTTATCCCAGGACTGCATATGATAACAGTCAAAGCACGGCAGAAGCAAATACCTGTTGCGGGACTGCAATTGTGTTCCGCGTTTGTGAGGCAGGAATGGAGCCTGGGCGTGTTTACGGTCTATGGCTGCTACTTCCTCCATGTCAGCCAAGTTTCTCTCAGTACCCTGGTCGGATACTACTGCCACCACATCTGCCCAAGATTCCAAATGGCAGCCAACTCCCTGGGAGACTTGCCAGTTATTGAGTCGATTGTAATACATCCCCCAAAGTGAGGTCATTGAACTGTAATGCCTTTTGACGCACTTGCATGTTGGGGGCTGCTTTAATAATAGTATATCTAATCATGACTTCCACATAAGATTCATTAGCTGTGGGGGTAATAAAACTGCATTTTCCAATGAATCCCTGTAGTTCAGCTGCCCAAGCACTGTATGAGTGTGCTGTTTTTGACAGTGATAGAGTTCCACTCGGCGCAATATAACGTGACGGTGTCTGCAAAATTGAGTGTTTAATAGAGCACACATTTCATCCAAACCTAGCTGAGCTGGTTCAATGATGAAGTCTGCCTGAAAAGTAGCCAGCGACGGTGGCTGCTGGGGTGTAGGTTCCATGTTCACCAGATGTAGCATGAGGTTCGACAACGATCGTCAGCACTTATATTGTAACTAAGAACATAAAAATAGCACAGCAGATTCATCAGCCAATATATTTGATAGTTCAAGCTTTAAAGCAAACCACAAGAATAGTCCAGTGTATCAGCCAACATTACAGTATGTAGAGAAGTGGTCTGAATACAGTACAGTGAGCAAAGACGGTATGAGAGTCAGTGGCACTCTTGTAAGTAAATAGGTGGTCGTAGTCAAGCTGATCGCAGGTGGCACTGGAGGGACGCCTGCACAGATATCCTGCACGGCGGATCTACTCCGGTGTCTCTCCCTAGCAATCGACCCCCATGGCATTCGAGGTGGAAAACAAACGAGTCACAACAGCTCAGATAACGAAAGTCTCAGCTTTATCTACATAAGAAAAATCTGGTACTGCAATTTTAATAATTATGTGATGATTGTAATATACTAATTTTAGCAGACATACATTGTATGTACCATTATGAAATGGTAGTTGAAGTTTGCGTGTTTGTCCACTTCATGGATTGTTATCTAATGATGTTTTGGAACATCCATTGCCTTTAACACCAGACATACTAACCACCACCAAATGTCTAACTCCAGAGGGAGTAATGCTGACCATAAAAACCTAGCTGGCCACGAAAATCTGGTGCTAAGTGGGTAGTTAAGATTTAAGAATAATTGCCAGTTTCAAAACTATAAATTACAGCAGGTGAAAATTTCTACGCTATATGCGTTGCACAAGACTAAATTCTACTACTATTTTTGTTGCTCATTCGTTTTAGAGGATTTTTTACCTATTGTTAACATTAAAATAATGAAGTTATTTCAGTTTATCAAAAGAAATCACATTTAGTATATAGACATCATTAATTTTTTGGTAAATGATATTTCTTGCAGGTATACCAAAGAGCTGACCTTAACAGAGTTCTGATGTCCCAAGCAATAGGTCCTTACTGTGACTTGAAGCAGGATGTTACTAGTTGGAACTTCACCGAAGGTGCAGCAGTGGCTTTAGAGATGCAAGAATATGAAAGAGAACGTAAGATAACTTTATTTTTTGTCACTTATTTAAGATCCTTTAAGTGAACTACGTGAAGCAAATTTGATTGCGTACGTCCTCTAACTTATTGTTCATTCTTCTGTACAAGATTCATTTCTGTTGCTTATAATTTCTATCTACAGATGGAATACTTATGTATGCCTCTACCTCAGAACATTGATTATGCTAGTGTTTGTTAACTTACAAGATGTACAACTTTGCTTATTCCATTTGCCGAAAGGTGGCGACAATGGTAAGTAGCGGTAAAAAGAAACAGATCGCAGATGTCATGCAGTTAGCTTCGACCTCGGGCAACGCGTTTGAGCAGAGCATTAAAAGACAAACAGCCACAATACAGTGAGAGGCATGATAAAGTGATTTTGCAGCACTACAAAGCTTGACCCCCATGTTGCAAAAGAGGTCAAAACATACTTGGAAATGTTAAAATGGGAAGCCCTATCCCACCCACTGTATTCTCCAGACATTGCTCCTTCTGACTATCACCTGTTTAGATCAATGGCGCATGACCTGGCTGACCAATACTTCTGATCCCATGAAGAAGTCACAAATTGGATCGATTCGTAGATCACTTCAAAAGATGAACAATTTTTTTGATGCGGGATTCGTACACTGCCTGAAAGATGGGAGAAAGTAGTGGTCAGTGATGGAAAAGACTTTGAATGATACATGTGTAACCAATTTGTTTCATTAAAGCCTCAAATGTTGGGGAAAAATGGCGGAAGCAAAGTTGTACACCTTTTATAAATGGTAGGAACGTTGAGAGATTAGTGAGAGTGGGAGGGATGTGAGGCAAGAAGTCTGCATCTACACTATTTTCATGCCATTGTGATCGTTGGTAGAAACATTAGTGTACCTATAATATGCTTTTCAGTCACTAGCACACAAAGCAGAACCTAAAGTTGTGCTGTTACACAGCCTTTTGGTATATAGCTGTCATTTTCAGTGTGTGACATCCCTCCCTCCCTCCCCCCCTTCCTTCCTTTTCTGGTATCAGCCATTTTGTAGCTCATATAATTAGTTCCTATTGTTCTCACCATTAATGATAGTGTCCCTACATCAACTAGAGTGTGATTTCATTCCCTATCTGTGTCCTATGTGAGCCAGAGTTCCATTTGCAATACCTTCATCGATGACAGGACAGGAAACCATAATCTTCCTTCCTTCCTGCTAAAATGAGAGTTGTTGCAATAAGAAGACACAGTGTTGTTAAAATGAGTTTGTCTTTATAAAAACTGTAATCTGAAAATGTTATGAAGTTTGTTCTTTCTACCTCCAAAATGGGCTACAGGACTTAAGAGTGCCCTGAAATCTCTTGAGATACTTAGACTGTCATTAATTGACAGCCATTTAAGTAACCAGTTTTCAAGAGATAAAGACACTTCATGATGAGTAAAACTCTTTGTGATGAATAAAACTCTTCATACTAGAATGAAAATGGATTTAAAATTTGTCATGTCATATTGTTTTAAAACAATGGCGTGTCAGAAACTGGCATCATAGTTTGATTACGGTGAGTGTTTAAGGAAACAATGTTTTGAAAAAATGGAAATTCGGCATGAAGTTTTTCTATGAATGATTTTTTACAATTTTCACAAAGGCCCAATTTAACAATAATGTTGTCGATCACTTTGTTTGACATTTTCTAATTGATCATCTGCATAAAGGACTATCTACAACTAATTTGCTGAATTTTGCCATGGTCTTGCTTTTGTTGTCATCCAGCCAGTTGTAACTGAAGCTATCTTACCCCTTTTTTACACTACTATTTCAGTTCACCTTTATTGCAAGATTGAATGTTTGCCATAGTGTGTGTGCAGAAAGATTAATATTGGAATATGTTATATTTCCCAAACAATACATTCTTGCAAGGATTTTCCAAGTTGTTCTCCAAAGAAACCCCCGTACACCACATGCTGTAACCAGTCAAATTCATACCGTCCAAATCATATCTCTTATGATCCACAACTATTTGCCGTAATATTACCTCCTCTCTCTGCTGAGTCTAACTATTTACTTCTTTTATCTTGTCTTTACCAATTTCCACACTGAGGTACAACCAACCCCCCCCCCCCCCCAAATCCTTTTTCCAGTGCACAAAGGAAAAAATTCCAAACAAATTACCCTAACTCCTATATCGCTCATTGACTGACATCACCAGTTACCATAAATTCCTCTTCCTGGACAGTCCTTGGCACCTTCTGTGTTGCATCATGCACAAATAAGCTTTCTCTTTGTACTTTGTAGTCAGCACACTTTATTAATGTATAAGCAAAGAAATACATATTCTCATCCAGAACATCAAACAATCTCTTGCTTCGATGGGGTCAAGCTCTGTCTTGCATGAACCACATCTTGTTGAAATCGGGGTCACTTTTGGATAATGGAGATGAAACCATCACATAACATTCGATAGTCACCATGTCATCAAGGAATATTGCACCAATTATTCTGTGACTGGACATTGCACACCACACATTCACCTGTTGATGAGGGTGAAGAGACTTCTCGATCATGAAATGTGGATTCTCAGTCCGCCAAATGCACCAGTTTTTATTGATGAACTTATCTAAATGAAAGTTGGCTTTGTCGCTAAACCGTCCGTGCGCACGCGCATGCTAATTCCCATCAAGCCCCTTGATCAACTATGCAATTTGAACACCCCAACACAAGCCATTCAGAAGTTATGACGATTTTATTTAAAAAAAAAAAAAAAAAGAAGAAAGGGGGTTGTCTCAGTTGCCATTTGAATAACCCATTTCTCTTGTTACATCAGCATAATATTTTGAACATTCTGTATGATATAATTCCTCTATTTATATATGACTTTAGATTTACGATGTTCCCCAAACATAACTCCTTGGATTTTTGTTATGACACCAAATATGCATTTTCATGCGGTTTCTGCATTACTTTAAATGGCCCATGGTACACACACCAAAATTTCTATATTTTGGAGTCATGTTTTTGTGGTATCACATATTGATACCACCCTACTGGCATTCTAGAGTTGGTAATGGAATGGCAAGTTTCCATCTGACACTGATAGTGGTCACGTAGGATCTGATGGACCCAGTGGTGCATGTCTGCTGAGCCACACCTCCAACAGCTCTGTGCTATGAGCACCTTATGCCGTCGCAATATAGGACAGCCGACAGCAGCCACTCAGCTCACTTGCACTTGGAACCTCTATGCTACGACACCTTTGTTCGTGCTTTATCCTTGTTGACATTGAGGTAGCTGGACTCTGTTTCTTGTTGCATTATTTGTAATGAGTCTTCATAAGCTTGGAGAAATAAAAGTTAAGTAAATTGTCTGTTTGTTGTGTTATCTTGTTCATTAATAATTTCTAATCCTGTCTAGCTTTCCTACGACAACAGTTGCCACACCACTCTGTAGTCCATCTCTCCTTATTACCATTGTGTACAAAGTCGTACACAACAATTTTATGTGAGTGTTCCTTGGCCTTAACCAAAACTGTGTACCCAGTTTCAAATACAGCAGGTTTCAACCCATTCTCATGCAATGTATTTATTTCTTGTGCCTTTTTTCCAATTTGTTTCTTCACACTCTTCTCTCTCTCCTTAGAAGTTAGCTGTTGAATAATTGGGAACTCAGTTTCTTCATATATCAAATTACAAGATTTAACACCCAGCATGGGCTCTCAAGGAGCAAACCCTGTGGCCTCATGCCGTACATTCTTTATTATTGTCTCAAATGTAGGTACATAGCTGGCCCATGAAGTATGTTTTTTTATGGCAGTAGGTCCTGCACAACATACTCAAGTCCCTCATAACTCTCTTGCTCATGTTATCTTTTGGGAAATAAGCCAAAATTTAAATGTGCATTATATCATATCTCTCCATGCACTGTTTGAAAAGCTTAGACATAGTAAGGCTTCTGATTTACTCAGTTGTGTTATGTAATCATTTTTCAATACATCAGAAAGAATCCTTGTGTTTGCTCTCTTGGACTGATAGAATTTGACAAATTTTGAAAATGTGTCTAAGGCCACAAAAGTGTAACTACGTCGTCCTCTTGACACCAGCAAAGGACCAAACAAATCTACTGCTATTAGCTTTTTAGGTCTAGCAGTCAGTGCACTTTGTCTCAAACCTTCAGTTGGCATGGTAGTTGCCTTCACTTTCTGGCTTGTATCACAGCTGTGAAACACTTGCCTACCCCCCCTCCTCATGTTGTTAAATATGAAACTTTCTTGAAACTTGGCAGTACATCTATGTGCCCCAAAATGTCCATAGATTTATGCTCTAAGTCAATCAATTTATCTACCATCTGGTCCAGGAAGCATCGTCTCTGGTCTTCCACATTATCGGCCTTCCTTCTAAAAAGAACACCCTTGTGTTGTTTACAGTAGACTTAAACCTTGGAAAATCTTTTTGAGTTCAGATAATGCTTGAACAACTTCAAGTTTTCATGTGTATTTAGCTCATGCTTAATACTGTGGTAAATCATCTTAATCCTACTCTCATATTTAACCTTTTCAAAGTATAGTATTTTTATTCCTGTCACATACGCTACTCCCTCTCTATCATCTCCATTCGGTCTTAGCATCTGAGGCAAAGCATCCGCTATATCAATGAAAACAATCAGTTTTTGAAATATGATGTATTTGGATAAATAAAAAAATCAACTCGCCCAGGGGCAACAGGAGAACGTACATATAAAGATATGTAAATTTGCAAGCTTTTGGAGCTAGTGGCTCCTTCTTCTGGCAGAAGGGTTGAAGGGGAAGGAGGAGGGGTGAAGGGAAAGGACTAGTGATATTTAAGAAATAGGGAGAGTTTGGAAAAGTTGCCCGTGACCCTGCATTCTAGGAGACTTTTCCAAAGTCTCCCCGAGAGCTTGCAAATTTCTGTGCCTTTATATGTGCATCCTCCTGCCACTGCATGGTGAGTAGATTTTTTGTCTATCCAATTACATTGAAGCATCTGCTTTTATGTTCTCATCACTTCTTACATACCTTATCTCCATTGCAAACTGCTGCAGATACAGCACCCATCTAGCGATCCTACTATGTCATCCTCAGTGGTTCAGCATTTGTTTCTGGGTATGCTCTTGGTGACCCCATGGTTCCTAAGCTGGAGACCGGTAAGTGCCACAAGCCCTCTGTCACTGTAAGCTCTGGGCATGCTTCAGCGAAGACAGTGCGGCGGTAATTCCCAGTGTGATGGATGTGCCATCTGGGAGTACTCACAACTACTAATCCAAACAAATAAGGGAGTCTAGTCGTCCTGATAATCAAATTGCAGTTAGTAATGGAACTTAAGGAGTTGTAAATCACAATGTGTTTGTATCATCAAGAGGAAGGAGGGAATGTCGAAACAGTATTTATAAAGAAAGGCTTAGGAAGGCTTGCTGGTACATTAAAGTGTGTTAAGCAGTTATGAAATGGTTTCTTATTCGTTGAGACTAACAGGGCAAAGCAAATGGAACTTCTTAGGAAGTCAGAAAAATCGGTTGACTATGATGTAATAGAGTTGCATAACTCCCTCAACCTTTAGCAAGGATGCCATGATATTATGGGCATAGACATCGTAGAACTTGAACAAAAATGAGTATCACAGGGAATAGTGGATGTGGAACAAAGGACACCAACTCTCCACAGTCCCTGTTCCTTTAGTGTATGGCACTCTGCTCATCACTATTGAAGCCACCTCCCTCTACACCAGGTTCATCCAAGAATTGCGCCCGGCGGGTGCAAGGCAATGTAGTTCAGCACCCTGTCCATGACTGTGTGTCACTAGTGTCGCCATAGGAGTGAGAGAGAGAGAGAGAGAGAGAGAGAGAGAGAGAGAGAGAGCTGCGGAGCGAGAGAGATCGCACACCACTGCTCTGCACTGGACTGTCCCGCTGTCAGATACAACGCAAATAAAATAACAGAGGAAGCGCACCTCTGTAAAAGAGGCCGATGAGCGGTAAAACAAGCAAACCATTTACCGTTTAGGTAACAACTAGTGTTCGTGTGGCAGAGTTGCTATGCAAAGCTATAGAAAACAATATCCAAAACAAGAATCGAAGAACATCCTAGTTGTTTTCTGACCCACAGCTTCATTCTATTAGTATTGCACAGGCACACTCGTCATATGTACAATAGGCGTCTTCTGAAAATTATATCAGTTTCTTAAATGAATTAGAGCCATAAATATTCTATGTAAGGGATGTAGTGTCTCATTCTTACTGTTAGCAGTTACAAGTAAATATTTTTTGTTATACTTCGGGCTACATCTCTTTGTATCCCTTTTCAGAGTTTAGAAATCTGATCCTTAGTTTGCTGTTTTGTACATAATAATTTTAACCGACCAAGTTTGAAAACTTATTAAAAAATAGAATTAAGGTTATAAAGCTCTTTAATTCTTACAGTCAACATTGTTAAAGAAGACAATTAACATTTTACACTTTTTTCTTTTTCGAGGAAACGGTTTTGTCAATGTTCGGTACAATATTCCCTGAGACTGATAACCTCAAAGAACTAATCAAATTTTTATCGCCAAGTAATGAACGGTTCTTAGTTTTAGCAAGCTTTAAAAGAGAGAAAAAGCGCTCACAGATATACGTGGAACCAAACATTGAGAGAACTTTGGCCGCGTGCTTGTGCAAAAGAGGATATTTCTCTCGTGGAAGACAGCTGTAAAAGTCATCCAAAGTTTTACACATGAGAAAGAGTTCCTTCAGGCGGATATTGCACTGCAGGTCAATCAGCTCTAGTTGAAGCACTTGTGAGACGTCCTATGCCGAAGGGAAAACAGGCGAACCAATGTATCTAAGGCCGATTGAAGCTCACTTATCTCCAAAAATCTGTTTTCAAACCGTTCTTGTAATTCGCAAATGATTGCAACATAATCTGAAAACTCTACATCTTCTTTAACGCTGTCTAGTGCAGGAAAGTGTCCACAATTCTTCTCGCGCAATCGTTTTTCCCACAAATAAGTTTTTTTTTTAAATGCTTGAATTGTCTGCACTAAATCAACGACATAATGATTTTTGCATTGAGTGAAATGTTCAAAGTATTTAAATGACCAGTAAGGTCACTCAAAAAAGCCAAATTCACCACCCGCTTAGGATCACAAAGTAATTCTTTTGGACATCCTTTCATTTCCAAAAAGGTATCTATTTCGCCCCTCAAGGTGAAAAACCGATGAAGCACATTTCCTCTGCTCAGCCATCTTACTTCGATGTGGTAGGGGATGTCCGGGTATTCCTCTTCGATCTCAGCCAGAAATTCTTTAAATTGGCAATTTGTGTGTCCATGTGAGCGAAGATAATTAACCGTTTGAAGAACTGTGTCTATAACATTTTTTTATGTTGACAATCTTCGCACAAAGTGCCTCCTGGTGTATCAGACAATGGACTGCCGCGAATAAGGAACAGCCAACTTCAGCCATTTTTGGCCTCACGTAACTCAGAAATCCAGTGCGTATCCCTCGTAGCGCAGGGCTCCATCCCGTGTTACACTGGTCAGGCGTTCCCATTTTAAACCCATTGACTCTAACACATTTTCCACGGCTAGAAAAGTATCCAAACCCATGGTTGTGTCTTTTAATTGTATAAGATCGAGAAATTCTTCAGTGACACGAAGATTGTCGTCGACACCTCGAATGAATATGACAAGCTGAGATATGTCCGCAACGTCCGCGGACTCGTCAAGAGCAATAGAAAGTGAAATGAAGTTTGCCGCTCACTCCATTAATTCCTGCTCCATATCTGAGACCATATATTCGACTCTGTGAGCAACATTTTGAGGCGAAAGACCTATTTTTTAAAATTTATCGTGAGGTCTGGTGGACAAATATAAGCCGCCGAGTCGACCAGGCAATCCTTGATGAGATTTCCAGTAGCAAAGGTTTTCCCTGCTTTCCCAATTCTCAGCAATCATTTGTAACTTGCCCACAAACTTCCTGCTCGTACCACCCTAAAAAAGAACATGCAATTAATTTTGTACAATCCTGTTTTTAAAACTCTTTTATCACTTTAACAGTTAATTGTTTCATTCATTAAAACTCAAATAAAAAACTAACAAAAAAGATTGGTTTTAGATATGTTTTCCCGCAGTTCCGCTGAAAAGGACAGCGATGTGTGGTCGCAAAATAAATTTTTATCTATTGCAATATTTGCGTACAGCTGCATGGCGAGGCTCGGCGGGCGGTCTGCTCGGCCAGCTAAGCGACACGGCTCGGCCACTGCAACAACATACGAATTCGCCCAGGGCACTGGCCGCGGGCGATCGCGGGCACTAGCGCCCCAGGGGCACAGTTTGGAAGAGCC
Source organism: Schistocerca americana (assembly GCF_021461395.2). Taxonomy (NCBI): domain Eukaryota; kingdom Metazoa; phylum Arthropoda; class Insecta; order Orthoptera; family Acrididae; genus Schistocerca; species Schistocerca americana. The sequence goes on along the minus strand of NC_060130.1, from coordinate 517,889,537 downwards.
TGCTCTACACTAACACCCTTAATGCCCATGGCCTTGCCACTATTGAACAGTACCTTTTCCAACGCCCAACTGACTCCAAACCTACAAGCTCCTTCCTGCCCACCATGGCCAACTATATCCTCACCCACAGTTATTTCATCTTTGAAGGCATTATGTACAAACAAATCTATGGTACAGTAATAGACACCCACATGGCACCATCTTATGCAAACCTTTTCATCGGCCATCCAGAGGAATCCTAAATGCTCAGAATCCCAAACTTATCACCTGGTTGAGATTCATTGATGACATCTTCAGGATCTGGGCTGATGATATCCTCTAGAACCTCAACACCTTCTCTCCCATTCACTTCACTTGGACATACTCAACTCAAAGAAGTCACCTTCCTCGATGTTGACCTCAAAGATTACGTCAGTACTTCCATCAGTATCAGACCTACGAACCACCAGCAAAATGTCCACTCAACAGCTTCCACTCGTTCCATACCAAGAAGTCTCTTCCATACAGCCTAGCCATCTGTGGCCGTCGGAATCTGTAGTGGCGAGCAGTCCTCCTACAAATATACTGAACGCCTCACTGAGTCCTTCACAGACCAAAATTACCCCTTCCAGTGTTGTGCAGAAGATCTTTCTTGGCTTGTCTCTCCAGTAACCTCCCACCTCCCACATTCCCATTGTCCAGCCACAAAGGAGCACTTCCCTCATGACTGGTGCCACACAGGACTGCAACTGAATTACATAAGGGGGTTTCAACTGCCTCTCACAGTGCCGTGAAATGAGGAATATCCTACCCACTATCCTCCCAATCCCTCCCACAGTGGTGTTTCTCCACTCACTGAGGCTACACAATATCTTTGTCCACCTTTAATCCCAACCCCTTTGCGTTATGGCTCATATCTCTACAATGCACCTAGATGCAAAACCTGTCCCATACATCCTCCCACCACCACCACCACCACCACCACCACCACCACCACCTATAACAGTCCAGTCACAGGTATCACTTCACTTATCCCATCAAAGGCAGGGCTTCCTGTGAAAGCAGTCATGTTATCTACAAACTAACCTGCCACCACTATGCTGCTTTCTACTTTGGAGTGTCTATCCACATGAATGGCGACCAGCAAACTGTGGCCAAGAGACAACTGGACTACACAGTTGCTGAACATGCTGTAGAACACAGTGTGCTTCACTTCATTGACTGCTTCACAACCTTTGCCATATGGACCCTACCTACCAACACCAGCTTTTCTGAATTGTGCTGGTAGGAAATATCACTGCAATGTATCCTACGTTCCTGTAACCACTCTGGCCTCAACCTTCACTGGTCCCTGTCCTTCATCCATACATCTCTTCCCCTGCTCCCATTTCAACACTATGCAGTCTTCTGTTCCACCAACATACTCACTAATCTTTTTCCGCTCTGTACTTCTCTTCTTTTCTGCTTACTCTCACCCCAAACCTCCCAACTCCACTGAATGGCCCTATCCTGACCTGACTGTGTTCCTGCATGCTTCCGCAAGCAGCAAGACACTTTGCCCCACACCCCCACTCGCCCATCCTGATACCCTTTCCCATCCCTGCCACCCTCATCCAACTTCCTCCTTTCCTCCATCTCTCACAGATTGCTCTTTCCACCATTCTCAGTTAGTGTGCACAGTTTGGCCTCAGCAGCCAGAGACAGTGGTCATGTGTGTGCAAGTTGTTCTTGTGTGAATGCGCGTGTTTTTTGCTTTAGAAGATATTTTGTCCACGAGCTTAAATGTATAGTAGTCTTTCTGTTGTGCCTGTCTGGGACTCATGTCTCCTTTATATGGTGAGCTGCAACCTATTCTTTCCATAATATTGTTGTTATTCCATCATGGATTTCCCATTATTTGCATACCAGCAAGCTTTCGAAGAGAATTGGTGTAATTGTAACATAATTTCCGGCTCACATTTGAAGAGAAATGGCTTAATTTTAGTGTGATTTCTAGCTTACATTCAAAGAGAAATGGAATAATTTTAGTGCTATATTTACAGTGTGATGTAGCACATTACCACATGGTCATCGGCTGCCACTGGTTGGTTATGTGTTCCCATCATTTGAGTGATACTTTTATCGAAATTATGTGGAGTGAGTCAGTGTGCTGGAAATGCCCATGTTATTAGTGTTAACATTGCTGAACATATCATTTTTGATCCTACTCATGCAACTACACTTAAAAACTTGTTTTTGTCATTTTTTAAATAAAACTTTGTCCCCAAAATAGGAGGAGTTGTCCAGGTGCAACTATTTAGATTAGATTTGAAACTTTCTTTGCTACCTGTCAGACAGTTTAAGTTATTGGGCAAATGATTATCCTAGTGTCATAGGTATGGACATCACTTTGTTCTCAAATTGTGATGGAATATTTAAGATGAGTTTCATTAGTGTATGTATGTATTGTGATGGTGCAGTTAAAAGGCCTAAGTCTTAAAAGAGGCTTTCTTGATACCCATGGGTGAACATCACATATTATTCTTATTGCTCACTTTTGCGCAGTCAATATTTTCTAAGTGATGCATTAAGCCGGGTTTCCGCGTGCAACTACAATGATGTCACAGAAAGTCGCACGATTGTAGATATAACAGTGGCACCATGTGCTGCTGTTTCTGTATGCTCCCGTAAAAATTCTAGTTGTACAGCTTTCAATATGGCATCAGCTGAGATTATTCGAATTGACATTGGTATTTTTCATTCAGGTTATAATTTTAGAATTGAATCAAGAATCTAGTGAGAAGGAGAGAAGGGGTCCTTTGAATTTCAAGGTGGGTTTTACGCAGAAGTAACACAGGCATCAAATACACTTATAACTGAAATTGCACTTGTAAATAAAAATCCATTCTTAAACCGCTTTCAGATATCAAAAGTAAATTTCAGATAACCATTGATTTGCATATTGCATATTGAGCTAAAAAAATCTGATACTCGTATTAGAGGTTGTAATGAGTTCCTCAATGCTGCCTTTCCAATGATTCATCTTCAAACAAGATGTTGAAATTTCAAGGTGGGTTTTCTGCATAAATAACACAGGGGCATCAAATACACTTATAACTGAAGTTGCACTTGTAAACAAAAATCCATTATTGAACCACTTTCAGATATCAGAAGTAAATTTCAGGTAACCATTGCTCTGCATATTGAGCTCCATTAAAAAATCTGATACTCGTATTAGAGGTTATAATGTGTTCTTCAATGCTGCCTTTTCCACGATCTATCTTCAAACAAGATGTTGACCATTATTTTGTAGTTAGTTTGCTTTGAGTCTCAAATCACATCTACAGTTCTAAATTAGTACTTACCTTGTTTGTTTGTTGTTGACCTCGTTGTCTTCCATGGAGCATGTCAGTGATCGCAACTCGTACTTGTAACAAGAAATATTAAATGGTCAAAGGTTGTTATTCAGGTAACTTCCAATGGTTTTTCTGATAAATGCAGTTTCTGAATTTTGAAACAGATATATGCTTCAGTATTTCCACTCTCAGCATTAATAGCATACAATACTTCTGCCTTCAGCAGTACTACAGAACAGCATCAAGTCTCTTTGTAACAACTCTTCTGCCAAGAGCATCCATTCCACAACATTCCTGCCAAGTCTCTGTACCTCCCTCTCAACAAACAAGAACAGTGCTTTCAGGTAGAGGTCAAAGAGTTCATAACACTGTTGATGATAATCATTGATACAACTTTGAAACAATTAATAAAATAGATTTACGTGAATTCAAGTGAAGTGCTTCAACATTGATTTAAATGTGCAGAATATAAATATTTAAATAAGGAGTAACTCACTTTTATGAATGTGTATGTATTGAAATTATTCTTGTCAAACTGCAAAGATAGATACCCACTGTTTTCATTCATTTCTTATTATGTTATGGACTTGATTGCATTACAAGATGCAGTAATTGCTCAAGTGAAGCTACAAGTAACACTTTGATATTCAACATCTGGCGGTAGGGTTTTCAGGTCTCCTGTATTTTGTGGGGTGTCATGTATTTTACCCACATTTTGTCCTGGCTCCCATATTTCTCGCAGGTCTCTCGTATTTTATGTGTGTTCCTGTGTTTTACCCATCTCACATACTTGACACACTTCTTCATGTTTCCCCATGTGTTTCATAAAGTTTTATTTATTTATGCTAACATTTCCGTATCATTCCAAAATTATCATTCCTAAATCAACAGTTGCTATTTCCAGTTTATCGTCTTTGAATTCTATCTTTTTCATATTAGCGAGCATACAAATTTCAACTTTTTTGCCGAGAGTTTTTCAAACTTGTAAAAAATGTCACATTTTTGAATGAGTACAAAGCAAATGGTAATTATGAAAAGAGCTATGACCATATGAAAGTTGTTCTAGTTAAATATTTTTGTAAATATGAATAGTGCTATGAAAGGTGGTGTAATTACATATAATAGTAAATATGAAAGGTGCTATAATGCTATGAAAGTTGTTTTGATTAATTATTTTTAAGTACTACGTGCAGTGATGAAGTCTCGCCAATTTTCATCCAGTTTTGTAAAAGAAGTTTCAATATGTAAATGTTTCAAGATTGTGTACACTTTTTATACAGTTGCATGCAATGGCCTCTAAAGTAAAACATGCTGATAATGCCACAGTGGCACTATTTTGGTTGTCATTTGCAGAATCTCTTGAATTTTTAGTTTGAGAACCTGCCAACCGTATCTGGCAGTTACCTGTCATCTCTCCAGTATTTTACCACATCCACAAAACTAAAGTTTTCAGTGTTCTTTTGTGATGTTTGGGGTGCCATTTACAATGACCTGAAGACTCATTTGAAATATAATATTTTCAATTTTGCACCCCACATCAATTAAATATAATGAAATATTAAAGTTATTCTGTACCAAATTTTAGGGTTATTCATCAGGCAGATGCACTAGAAGACACTAATAAAGTTGATTTCCTTTATTAAGAACTGTACTCAATCTAAAATTTTACTGCTACCAGAAACATTGTTACTTCCTTATGTTCCCCCTCCAGCGGACGTTGTGACAGAGGCAGATGAACTGGCATGGGTAGTACAGCAGAATAGTGTGGAAACTTGTCATTGAGGGCACATGCAATGCATAGGATGGAGAGATCTGCTGACAGAAGTGTTTATCTATGACCCACGACGAGGAAAGCAGGCCAGTGCTCACAATAAATTCAACCATCACAGACCTAGCATTGTACTTTATGTCAAGTGTTTTACTTGAGTACTAAGTCATCTGCTGCCTGCACCAGCCACATACTGAGTTTGTCCCCATGCAGATCTCTAGGGGGTTTCACACTTTCCGCTTCCCATAGATTGATTGGCATTGCAGGTTTTCATTTCCTCTCACAAGCTTCTTTTCCCCAGTTATCCAGCCACCGTCGACCCTTGAAGTACCCGCACCAACACTATTATGCAGCAGTGTTGTCACAACTGTGCAGATACTAAACTTTCTTTCTCAGATCCACTGGGCAAGCATTTGAGAGCATTGCAGGTGCGTGTCAGTATAACAGAATCTTTATATACTGGCAGCACTACATTAATTTTCACCATTTGAAGACTTCAGTAAGCTGCTGTATAGCTACAAACTACATTTCAGTATCCTCAATAATACTTGCTTACACACACAACTCTTATCTGTGCATCATATATTGAAAACATCATATACCTTCATCGTGTAAATTAACCATTATTTGCGCATGAAGATTTTACATACTGAAGTTGCACTTCTTGCCACTGTAGCACTACGAACCATAGTTAAAGTGACTCATTTTGGAGAGATCTTTAATGTGGTTTATTACTGAAACAGCATATTTTCATAATACACAGTAATAAATATGAAGAACACCAGATATGGCAATAGCTTCAGAAGCCTTGACATCAAGATGGCAGCTGTTTGTTTTGCTTCTGACACTAAACGTCAGTGGGGGAAGGAAAGTGACATCACAAAGTTACAGCGACTTCAACTTTTGTAGCATGGCTGAAAGTGGTGTCACTCGAATGGCTCCATGGGAATTTTGGTGTTTCCACACACAACTTCAGTGATGCCATACGAGTGGTGGCCAAGTGGCATTATTTTTGTTGCATGTGGAAACCTGTCATTACCCCAGAAAATCATTCCTTGAGACATTATTAAGTGGAAATATGCAAAATATGTCAATATGATGATGATTCTAAGATCATCAATTATATAAAGAGCAAAAGTAGCTGAACTTAATTTTTAGAGCAGCTCATTAATGTACTTCTTCCACTTCATTATCAGCCCTATGTACACCCAAAAATTTGAAGCATTCTACCCTGTTTACAGACTCCTGTTCATATGCTACATCACTTCTCTGTACAACTCTATTTTTTGCACAGAACTGAATACAGTGTGTTTTCTCAAAATTAGCAGCGTGTCCATTTTCAGGGAACCACTTAAAAATTCATTGAAAAATATCATTAACTGTCTCTTCTGTTGCTTTCTCACTAATGGGCTTTATTATAATGCAAGTATCATCTGCTAAAAGTACCAGTTACGTTTGATGATGAATGTTAGGTGGTGGGTCATCCACATGCATAAGGAATAGTGGTAGACCTAAAATTGAAACTTGTGGGACCTCCTTCATGATTTCTCTCCCAGTCACTAAAATTATCTCTCCTTTCAACATTGTATTAATTATTCAGCACAACTTGTTTGCATTTTGTTTGTTAAATCTTACTGAAACCATTTGTGTAAAGCCATCAGTCCCATGAAACAGAAGTTTTTATATGAGAGTAACATGATGTACACAATTAAACGCCTTGGAAAGAGCACAAAAATTACCACCTGGTGAAATTTTATTATTTAAGGCTTGTAATATTTGCTGAGTGAATGTATAAATAGCATTCCTGGTCAAGCGACCCTTATGGACTCCAAACTGCGATATGCTAAGTCAATTTTTTCTACTTAAATGTGAGACTACTCTTCAGTGCCTAACTTTTTCGAGTATTTTGGGAAAAGATGTCAGTAAGGAAACTGGATGAGAATTATTTAAGTCTTTCTTGTCACATTTCTTATAAAGAGGTTTAACAATTGTCTATTTTTATATATCTGGAAAACAATTTTGAACATGGCCAATAATGCAGCAACCATAGACGAAATTTATAATATTACTTGAAAATACAGCTCTTCGGTTGCACAGGTAAAAAATTTTCAACTTTACCTAGGTTTCAACTGCTCTAAGGCAGCCTTCATCAGAAGTAAAAAAATGGTTTAGAGCAACAGTGCTCACGTCAACGATAAAGATATATTTGTACATTATAAAATTTTCCTAGGAATGCACAACTTGATTAAGACGCGCCGCTAAGGGTCGCGTGTTCAGCCGGCACTGTAAGCAGCATCAGACTGATGATCTGGAAAAATTCCCTTTATTCTGTCAACAGCATATAAACTTTTGTTTTGTAGAATTTTTATAATTTCAGTAAAAGGTGTTGGTGCTACTTCGAGTTGCATAAAATATTGCGGAATGATGTTTTGAATACGTTCTCTTGCTTCGTCAACAGAAATATGTAATCCTATTTTTGCTGACACATTCAGTGTTAAAAATCCTCACAACTTGTGAGTTATCAGTCATAAAGTCACCATTTAGTTTCATTGTTATCTTAACTTATACAGTGCCTGGTTGTCCTGTCTCCCATTTGACTGTATCCCATATAGTTTTAATGTTATACTATATGTTGAATCTTGGCTTATTATCCCCTCTATATAATTTCCCTTTTTCTCTCACATGAAATTTTAATCCCTGTAATTATCCAGGGCTTACTTTTTTTAATGTACTTTCTGGATAACTTTTCAGGAAAGCTGTTTTGAAATTTTGACTTAAATTTGCTATGGAATATATTGAATTTCACAATAGGATCCCTTTCTATAAAATCCTCATCCCAGACCACCTCTTTTTTGACTTATTCTTAAAACATTGTACCCTGTTCTCATTAAGAAGCTTCACTGCTTTGTATGAAAATGTCTCGGAGCTGTAATGTGCTGCATTGTTTATTTCCATTAATTGTGCATCATGATCAGATAGGCCACTATAATTTGGTATACATTAATTGTTTCGGAACTGTCTATAAAATTTTTATCTGTCAGGGTCCTGCTATCTTGCTGCATGCGAAATGGAAAATTTACCACTGAAATCAGATTGAAACAGCCAAATAACGGTTCGAGTTTATTTTTCCCATGAGAATCTTTTAAAAATCGACTATTAAATCTTCGCAAACCACTGTTTATTCTTGTGACAGGTAAATCAATAATGCATCACCCGAATTTCTCATCAATATCTGAAAGTGTACTGAAGGGGATCTACAGACTGGTACAATTACAAGAAAAATATTGTGAAGTAACAACTCAAAAGCATATGTTTCTAGGTTCTGATATGCACAATAACTGTTTGTTTCAATATTTTTGACTTTGTGTCTAACTTTTATATATGTTGCAACTCCTCCACATTCCATTTTCACTCTGTATGAAAATGATGCTGGTCTCTAGTCCCTTATTTTTCACTTCTCTATCCCTGTGGTTACATGGTGTTCAGAGAGGCATGGTATGTCGATCACTTCAGTATAGTATGAAAATCTGTGCAGTTGAAATAAGAACATCATTACCTCCTTGTTATACACCACACTACATATTTTTGCTATACCGTGTAAGTCTTCTGTTAATTTTTCACTTGATTAACATAAAATTCATAGTTTAACTAGGACTGGTTCAGGAATTCTATCAAATAATAAATGATTACTTAATGAGGCCGACATCCCTCATAATTTAGAACTGTTAAAGAAAAAATATTTTGACAGATTTAAAATTAATTCCTAATATTTTAGAAACTCTGGCTTATTTATGTAACATCTGTGTTGTAATTTTGCCACCAACAAATTCACAGAACTTTTATTAACATTCTTACTTTTGACCATTGCAGATTAAAATGAGAAGATATATGAAGTAAAAAAAATCTCTTCTCAGTTAATGAGGTTTCCTGTGTTCTTCAGTATAATTCATTACAGCTTTTTGATGTTGAAAATTTTAATATTTAATGACAGTTGTTTCTCTCAATAGGTGATCAGTGTCCAATGCACTTCGACGATGGTAGCAACCCCTGGTTGAAGAGAGACAACTACATTCAAATTTTTAGGTTTGGCAACCATGCATATTCACTACAGAATGAGATTATTTGCATATTAATGGGTCTTTTATGTTCATTAATCAGGCTCAGGATGATTCTTTGACTGCCGTAAATGTTGAGTGTTCTTGTTGGACCTGTTTGCAGGAAGGATGTGGTAGATTTTCTGCTCATGGGCATGTTGTTCTTTTTTAGCCGATAATGTGACATATTTTGTATTTGATTAAATGTGTCCTGTGAAAATATCAGTTTTTACATATTTATGACAGATGAAATGTTTTTATATTGAGACATGTTACGCTTAGAAGTGGTTTTTACTTAATTAATCTATACAGTAACATAAAAGCCGTGGACAACTTTGTAACAGTTAAAGCCTGTTGTATATTAAGTGATCTTGTTTGCAATTTGGTCCCAAAACAGAAACTGTGTATCTAGTTGCTGTTAAAGGTGAAATGCCGTGCAGAGGGGGAGTCATTGTCTGCAGAGGGGGAGTCATTATCACTTATATCATCTTTTGTAATTGCATTTTGATGAAAAGATACACTTATCATCACTGCTGTTTTAATAGTAAGTGGTTAGATTTATGTTTGCAAGAGAAGTCATGTACTGATTCTCTCAGTAATGTGAGTTTCGTATTTGCATGTAATATGTCCACATAATGTGGACACAAGCAATTCAAAGTATGAAAAAATTATTTTGCCAAGTGATAGTATACAGATGACAATTTTTTTCTGTACTTTAAATATTCACAGATTCTTATGCACCATAATATTAATGCAGTAATGGTCTTAAAATGTACGGCATACAACAAAGTATACAGATGACAATTTTTTTCTGTACTTTAAATATTCACAGATTCTTATGCACCATAATATTAATGCAGTAATGGTCTTAAAATGTACAGCATACAACAAGGCAGAGAAGGTCTGTGAGACTTTCCTTATAAAAAAATCTGTAAATACATGAAATGAGGCCAAAGTCTCCCTAAATCGTGTGTCATCAGTTCTCTTGTACTGTGTTATCATGGATATGTTTGTTTCTGCAACATTTTGTCTCACACGTAGCATATTTGCCAGCTGTTTCTGTAAAAAAATTTCAGCAGAAACATTGATGTATCATCTCAAGTATGACTTTTCACATTCTTTCCAAATTTCTGTGCAAAGAGTAAAGTATTCCTTTAAAAAAAGGCAGGAGAAAAAGAATGAAAGTTACTTCAACATGTATGTAAATAAAAAGGGCTGTCCTTGTTACCTGTGTACTTCCAGATTTTCCAAGATGTGTTGGTACACAAATGTAACAACAACAGAAAATTTTTGATTATTCATTAAAGGCCACGGAAATGAACTGATTGTGACTGTTATAGGTATTCTTGAGGAAGCAAATTTAGCATATGTAAATCAAATTTAAGTCGTGTAATTCCTCATATGGATAAAAGTACAACAACCTATACTAGATTTGTTTTCCCCCCCACCCCTTCCTCCAATTCTGTCCTACGTCAGATCAGCTTTATACTGGATCATGTTGATGCAGTGTCCACAGTGTGCAATTGCTAAGAAGCAACCATCAAGATCATTTTTGTATGATAAAAACATGCTCATCATGCATCTCATGCCATAGTTGATTTAATGCCATGCCCCTGCTCCACTCATCCCTTCTTTTCAACCAATTCTAATGTTTGCATGCATTTTCAGTAATATGTGGACTTAATTTTAAATCATAGAATTGAAACTAAACTTTAATATGATTTCAGTGCTGCTCACTGACAATTGTAACTACATGTCTTTATCATTCTGAAGTAATTTACCCAAAGCATAAAATTTTCCTTAAGTTAATTAAAGGTTTTTAACCACACTAATCCAAATGCCACAGTTTTAAACATTCAGATTAAAAATTAGTACCTTGTCCCCCAGGGAAAATTACCTGAACTGGAGATAATTATTTCCTCCTTCACACAATACTTCCAGTAAAAGGAGAGTGACCTTTGCAGCTACTTTTCATCCTTTAAATAGTTTGAATATGAATAGTTATCTTAAGCAGTATGAATCTAGAACTAATGTAAAAGAGTCCCATGTGTAAACTGACATGAACTTAATTATCTATATGACGATGAATCTCATTATTCAAATCTTCCTTAGGAGTTGAGGGTTAAGGAGACATGCCTAGAAGTCATTGGTTTTGAATAGGGTTATCACTCCACTGGTGCATTTTAATCACCAGTGTTTCGGAGAAATTAACCTGAACTTTCACGTCAGGTTCATGATACTGATTAAATTTAATTAACGCGTTGACTGTTAGGAGGATGATGGCCGCCACAGCAGTCTTGTGCCTAATGTCGTGTCATTGCAGTGCATTGCATTGTGCATCCAGCAGTCAACAAGTTTAACAACGCTGCCTTTAAAATAAAGGAGGGTTGTGGAGACATGCTGTAAAGTCATTGTTTTTAAATAAGGTTATCACCCAAATGGTTTATTTTAATTACCAGTGTTTCAGAGTAATGAACTGGAATGTCCACAGTAGGTATTAATTAAACATACTTAAATAATCCTGCCTTTTGTAGTCCACAATTATACACACATCAGTTAATGTTGATACAATTATAATATGAATATGGTATTTACCCAGTACTGTGGGGGGCACAACCTTCTTAAACATTCAGCCAGTAAAATTGAATCATGTGTGTTATACTGCTACCACAGTTTGAATACAAGAAATGCTTTAGGCAGTACAGTGTTGTTATAAGTAAAATTCTGCTTTTAAAATGGAAAAATAGCAGTGGAAATGCTATTTAAGAAAATTAATACAAGGTTTAAAGTTTGTGAGAATTGTGTACCTGTTGCTGTCTACACAAGTTCCTTAGTTTTTCTCGAGGTTAGCCAAGTAAACCTAGATCACACATATTTATAGTGTGTAATGTGTCTGAATTTTGACAGTAGCCTCAGTTCATGAAATTTGTACTTAATTATTTGCTGTCGGTTGCTGGTAAGACCTATTTAAATGTGCATTGGAATATTGTGCCTGATATTTTTTTTAACTTTTTGACAGTGAAATCAATTAAATATGTGTTTCTTGTATCATAAGCAATAGTTAAGTCATATTGTTACCATTTAATACTATCGTGGGATGTGTTATGCATCATTAGGAACATAATTTATAATGCATTTGTGATTGGCAGTATTGAGTTTCAAGATTTCAAAAAATATGAGGATGATGAAAATAAAAAAGCAATAACTATGTGTTCCATCAATCTCAAATGTTTGAACTCCCCCCCCCCCTCCCCCCCCCCCCCAAGGAAAGTTTGTATTCATTTAGTGGGAACATTTTTGTATCTTGCCTTTTTTAAACTATTGTACTTCTCCAACCCACTAAAAGCTTCCATAGAATTGCAGGGTAATTCAGAAAAAGTGTAAAATAATAATCTTCCTCTCGCCCTTGTGCCACAGTTCTAATCTTTATTATTTTGTGACTGTGCAATGTCACCTAAATTATTAAAATAGTTTCGTACGCAGTATGTGGCAATTGGTTCTCCATGGCACTATGGCAGCTCTATCAAGCAGATATGAGAAGTGAGATCTGATTGTGAATTTGAATACACAGTTTTAACTGAAAACAGAGGAGTGTGTTTTAATTATTAACAAATATTTGGTGCAAATAATCATAAACACCAAGTGATAGCAGGAGAAAATGCTTAAAAGATGTGGAAATGAATGAGCTTTTGGAGCCAGTAGCGCCATCTTGTTTCAGAAGGATTGAAGGGAAAAGAAGAGGGATGAAGGAGGAGGACTGTTGAGATTTAGTAAATGGGAAGAGTTATGGAAAAGTCACCCTGAACCCCAGTTGAGAGGAGCTTACTTGGACAGGATGAGAAAAAAAGACTGGTAGTTAGTGCGTGCACCAAATGAAATTTAAAAACCTAGGGACTTAAAGACGAAAGATAGAATAATAAACAAGATAGATATTACTGAAAAAAAAAAGATCATGAGAGTCAATAAAAGCAGAAAGGTAAGTGCATTATACATGTAGGTAGTTGAGAAGGGTGGGGATAAATAGGCAACTCATAAAATAAAGAATATATAAAAATAAAAGGGAGTGAAGGAAAGGAATAGTTACTCAAAACAAATACTATTACCACAGAAATTCACATCAATTTTGAGGCAGATGGGTGGTGAAATTCGAGCACATGTTGTAAAGCCAGTCCCTCCTGTGGAATTTTGAGCAGCTAGTGTCAGGAGGGAGAATCCAGATGGTACATGTGGTGAAACGGGCTCTGCGGTCACAAATGTCACGTGTGTGCTCTGCAACAGAATATTGTGTGTTGCCAGTATATGCCAACTGTCTGTGCCCATTCATTGTAACTGATAACTTGAACTGGGCTCTTATCAACTCTTTCATGGTGTTTTTTTTTCAGTAATTACTATATTACTTGTTACCCTGTCTTCCACTTTTAAGTTCTCATTTTTTCAAATCTCATCTGGTGCAGCCACCAACAAACTGTCTTTCCCTCTCATCCCATCCAGTAAGTCTCCCCTGATTTATGAATTGTCCATATCTCCTCTCATTTCCTAAATCTCACTAGTCCTTTTCTTTATCTTTCTTCTTCCTCCTTCAACTCTTCTGCCAGAAGATGGAGCCACTTGCTCAGAAAGCTCTCCTGTTTCGACATCTTTGTGTGTGTTCTCCTGACACCACAGGTGACAAAGATTTTTATGCATCCGTATTATAAAAATAAGATACTATTTGAGATAAATATATCACAGTTTTGTGATACACGGTGTACTTTGTTTTGGATGTTATTTACAACTAAATATGGCAATATTACTCGCTATATTTAATAAAACATAAAATAGTCTGTCTATCATTTTATTAAGATAAAAACAGTACAAACATGTTTTTAGCAGCAGTAGAAAATGATACATTTGTAATGTAATTATTGAGATTATGAAGGTTCAAAGTAAAATATTGGATCAATCCGTCCATTCTCAGTATTTGAATATGCATAGTTTATGACAAGTAATTCCTGTAACAGTTTGGATCGATCTGTCCATTCTCAGTATTTGAATATGCATTGTTGGATGTCAAGCAATTCCTGTACCAGTTTGTGTGTTTGAATGTGTCTGTGATGGCTGGGTCTTAATTTAATGATCTGCTGGATGGTAACAGTGTGTAATTGCAAAACTCATATGATTATTACTGATGTCACATATGCTAGATTTATCCAGTGGGATTTGACAAATTGATTCTCTTTGATGTCTGTTAGTATTTTGACATAGCAGAAATTCTGCTAGAACTTTTTCATGTAAAGAAAAGTGTGCCTTACTTTCATATTTATACATAGTCTAAGCAGACAGGAATAAGTAATCCAAAAGTTTTAAAATGTATAGCAAATGATTTTGTTGCAGCTATCAGTAAACTACATGAAATTCTGTTGTATAATGCACACAGAATATTAATAACTCACATTTATATAAGTGTTCATTTTAAATGGTTGTATATGAAATTTTATGTAGCAAACTGAAAAATGTAATGATTTTTAACAAATTGTATGTTAATAAAATTTTCTATTCTTTGTAATACTACTGTTTTCTTGTGTATTTGAATTGCATTTTACAAGCAAAGTGCTCAGAAATATCACTACATTCTACTTAGTCACATTTCCAATAAAGTAATGTTCTTCACCTCTAACAGTAAACTGAAAATAGCAAACACAAATTTAAAGGTTTCAAAGTACGAGTTAATTAAGACATACATTTATTGGCAACTAAATACATTGTGCTGCCAGTTATGTTCATAGGGTAGAATTTGTTTCATTGTGTCTTCATTACACCAGTAATTCCACATTCACAAAAATATGTTTTTGATTGTGTTTTATCTTTTACTGCGTTTTAAAGTGTAGCTAAATCGTCTTGTATTTATTGCAACCTTTTTATGTCTTTTAACAATAAAAGTAGAAGGGAGTTGGAAAATTCGTTTTGTTGTTTTCATTAAGAAAGGGGTAAAGGCAACAACACACTGCATAGATGATGTGTTGAGCACTCGATAGTAACATAAACAAGATTGAAAACGTTGTTGCTCAGGAAGAGGAGTGGGGACAACAATGGCATATGGAAAAATAGCCATGGCTAATGGTGTCAGTTTTCTTTTTAAAGCCACTTCATTTAGTTGCACTGTACTAGGCAGGTTTTCTACAAATGGCCTACTCGCAGTTTCATAAAGACAAAACATATTAAGTCCTGCTGATCTATCTATAGGTACTACAACAATGATAAGTGTAACACATGGTGAAGAAATATCCAGGGCGGATATGTCAAAGCTTTTAGCTGTCCATATTGATGAGAATTTAAATTGAAAAAAGAAAAAAAACCATGTTTTGGAACTCCTAAAACCACTTAGTTCAGCCACATTTGCCCTCTAAATCATTGCACATCTTGAGAAGGGATGAATCAATAAGTTGACATATTTTACTTATTTTCATTCTATAATGTCAGGTGGAATAATGTTCTGGGGTAACTCACTCAACTTTAAGAAAGGAAGTGTGCAGTTCTCAAAGAAGTGCTGTAATAATATTTTGTGTTGCTCACCTGTGGTCATCTTGTAGACATTGGTTCAAGGAGTTAGGTGGTTTGACTACTGCATGACAGTATATTTATGTATTAATTCCCTCATGAATTTTCTTATAACTAATTCACTGCAGTTCAAAAGGAACAGTAATGTATATAAATACAATACCAGAAGAAAAAAATGACATCCATTTCTCTACATTAATCCTTTATATGGCATGGTACAATAATGTACCACCTTTCTTTAAAAAAATTCTATTTCCTGAACGTTTGTGGTTCAACAGTGTACCGCTTACTCAGCACCTTCTAAACACAATATAGTATCAATTCGACAACATTAAGTGCTCTTGGAAACAATATTATAGGTAGCACAATGACTGATGTCTTTGATCGGTACACATGTGTACCACTGGCCGTTACTTCCACTGCTGCTTTGCAACTTTTGTGAAAATTCCGGCAAAAACAAGAAGAGTGATTGCAGTTCAGCATCTGTAAGTACAATATAATAATGTGACAGTAAAATAAGTTGGCTTATAACCGTAATTTTCGACTATTTGGTAATTTTTCAAGAAAAATAAGTTCGTATCACAACGAGGTACATGAAAGTGGGGGCTTTTTACTTGCATTTTTTACCATTTCTGCTTTTAGTTTGAATGAAATTTCACATATTGCTGAGAGTTATAGAGTTTTGGCTTTGTACTTTGATAATCAATTGTTAGGAATACTGAAACAGTTTCAATAACACTACGAAAATTTCGCACCATAACCGAAATCTCAGAAGCATGTGTCCGCTAGAATTTTTACTTTATTTTTGTTTCATCTTGTCAATTATCTTTCAAACTATTTATTTCAGGTTATACAGTTTGATAAACAATTACATCAAAGAGTTTGACACTTGGTAATATTTGGTATTATCAACAATACAGTGTAATAACAAATGGCTTTACAATCCTTTCAGATAATGAAAGGACTTAAGGATAAAGAAGTGGAAGATCTCCTCAGTTCATTTACCGATGATCAAGTTTACGACTCAGAAGAGGGAGGCGATGATGAAGCCGAAGATTTACTGCCAGTGACAGTGCATGGATCACCATGCAAAACCCGCACATTAGCATCTCCATCCACAACAGCTGGGCATTCACAGCAACACAGAACATCTGCATGTCTATCAAACTTCACAGAAATTGTAAATGAAAGTGATGACTATATCTCATCAGATGATTCAGTTACTGATCCCAATTATTTTTTGCGAGATGAGTTAGGTGGTCAGGAAGAAATTCGAGGCTTTCAGAATAACAATTTTCCCAGCTCTGATTCAGACTCAGATTCTGATGAAAATACTGACAAACTGTTCTTTTGGTCCAAGCATACATCTTTGCCTACTAAATTTAGTAGCATACAATTTCACGAACCTTATGGTCCAAAAGTAAACACAGATAATAAAACACCGGGTGAAATATTTTTGTGTTTTTTTACATCTGATGTTTGGAAAGTTATCGTGGAACAATCCAATCTCTATGCCAGCCAAACAGTGAGTACAAATCTCAGTACTACAACAGAAGAGATGAAAGCTTTCTGTGGCATTCTTGTAATAATGGGCTTTCATCAGTTTCCAAGCATGAGGCTCTATTGGTCAAATGATCCAAATTTTCACGTGGAAAGAGTAGCCAGTGTGATATCAGTGAAACGTTTTTTGAAACTTATTCGATGTAGTCATCTAAACGATAATTCGAAAGCTCCAGCTCATAACACACCACAATTTGATAAATTGTTCAAAGTAAGGCCCCTAATAAGCTTTTTACAGAAATCATTCCAAGGTTCAGAACAAACATTTCTATAGACGAAAGCATGATCAGGTTCAAAGAAAGAAGTACCCTAAAGCAACACATGCCTATGAAACCTATAAAGAGGGGTTTCAAAGTGTGGGAAGCTGCATGCACAGCTTCAGGTTATATGATGGGATTTTCGGTATACACTGGTAAAACAGACTCTGGGGAAATTACTATTGGCTTAGGTGAAAGAGTGGTTCTTGATCTAGCAGACCCATTTCAAAATTTGGGATATTGTATATACTTCGATAATTTTTTTTACATTTCTTCCCCTTCTAAAATGTCTGTTGGCGAAGAACCTTTTCTCCTGTGGGACAATTATTATGGGTGGAGGTTACACTAAACAACCGAACTAGGTTAATAATTGGCTCCTTTTACCGACCTCCCGACTCAGCAGCGTTAGTGGCAGAACAACTGAGAGAAAATTTGGAATACATTTCACATAAATTTTCTCAGCATGTTATAGTCTTAGGTGGAGATTTCAATTTACCAGATATATACTGGGACACTCAGATGTTTAGGACGGGTGGTAGGAACAGAGCATCGAGTGATATTATACTGAGTGCACTATCCGAAAATTACCTCGAGCAATTAAACAGAGAACCGACTCGTGGAGATAGCATATTGGACCTACTGATAACAAACAGACCCAAACTTTTCGAATCTGTATGTACAGAACAGGGAATCAGTGATCATAAGGCCGTTGCAGGATCCCTGAATATGGAAGTTAATAGGAATATAAAAAAAGGGAGGAAGGTTTATCTGTTTAGCAAGAGTAATAGAAGGCAGATTTCAGACTACCTAACAGATCAAAACGAAAATTTCTGTTCCGACACTGACAATGTTGAGTGTTTATGGAAAAAGTTCAAGGCAATCGTAAAATGCGTTTTAGACAGGTACGTGCCGAGTAAAACTGTGAGGGACGGGAAAAACCCACCGTGGTACAACAACAAAGTTAGGAAACTACTGCGAAAGCAAAGAGAGCTCCACTCCAAGTTTAAACGCAGCCAAAACCTCTCAGACAAACAGAAGCTAAACGATGTCAAAGTTAGCGTAAGGAGGGCTATGCGTGAAGCGTTCATTGAATTCGAAAGTAAAATTCTATGTACCGACTTGACAGAAAATCCTAGGAAGTTCTGGTCTTACGTTAAATCAGTAAGTGGCTCGAAACAGCATATCCAGACACTACGGGATGATGATGGCATTGAAACAGAGGATGACACGCGTAAAGCTGAAATACTAAACACCTTTTTCCAAAGCTGTTTCACAGAGGAAGACCGCACTGCAGTTCCTTCTCTAAATCCTCGCACAATCGAAAAAATGGCTGACATCGAAATAAGTGTCCAAGGAATAGAAAAGCAACTGGAATCACTCAATAGAGGAAAGTCCACTGGACCTGACGGGATACCAATTCGATTCTACACAGAGTACGCGAAAGAACTTGCCCCCCTTCTAACAGCCGTGTACCGCAAGTCTCTAGAGGAACGGAGGGTTCCAAATGATTGGAAAAGAGCACAGATAGTCCCAGTCTTCAAGAAGGGTCGTCGAGCAGATGCGCAAAACTATAGACCTATATCTCTTACGTCGATCTCTTGTAGAATTTTAGAACATGTTTTTTGCTCGCGTATCATGTCATTTCTGGAAACCCAGAATCTACTATGTAGGAATCAACATGGATTCCGGAAACAGCGATCGTGTGAGACCCAACTCGCCTTATTTGTTCATGAGACCCAGAAAATATTAGATACAGGCCCCCAGGTAGATGCTATTTTTCTTGACTTCCGGAAGGCGTTCGATACAGTTCCGCACTGTCGCCTGATAAACAAAGTAAGAGCCTACGGAATATCAGACCAGCTGTGTGGCTGGATTGAAGAGTTTTTAGCAAACAGAACACAGCATGTTGTTATCAATGGAGAGACGTCTACAGACGTTAAAGTAACCTCTGGCGTGCCACAGGGGAGTGTTATGGGACCATTGCTTTTCACAATATATATAAATGACTTAGTAGATAGAGTCGGAAGTTCCATGCGGCTTTTCGCGGATGATGCTGTAGTATACAGAGAAGTTGCTGCATTAGAAAATTGTAGCGAAATACAGGAAGATCTGCAGCGGATAGGCACTTGGTGCAGGGAGTGGCAACTGACCCTTAACATAGACAAATGTAATGTATTGCGAATACATAGAAAGAAGGATCCTTTATTGTATGATTATATGATAGCAGAACAAACACTGGTAGCAGTTACTTCTGTAAAATATCTGGGAGTATGCGTACGGAACGATTTGAAGTGGAATGATCATATAAAACTAATTGTTGGTAAGGCGGGTACCAGGTTGAGATTCATTGGGAGAGTGCTTAGAAAATGTAGTCCATCAACAAAGGAGGTGGCTTACAAAACACTCGTTCGACCTATACTTGAGTATTGCTCATCAGTGTGGGATCCGTACCAGGTCGGGTTGACGGAGGAGATAGAGAAGATCCAAAGAAGAGCGGCGCGTTTCGTCACTGGGTTATTTGGTAACCGTGATAGCGTTACGGAGATGTTTAATAAACTCAAGTGGCAGACTCTGCAAGAGAGGCGCTCTGCATCGCGGTGTAGCTTGCTCGCCAGGTTTCGAGAGGGTGCGTTTCTGGATGAGGTATCGAATATATTGCTTCCCCCTACTTATACCTCCCGAGGAGATCACGAATGTAAAATTAGAGAGATTAGAGCGCGCACGGAGGCTTTCAGACAGTCGTTCTTCCCGCGAACCGTACGCGACTGGAACAGGAAAGGGAGGTATTGACAGTGGCACGTAAAGTGCCCTCCGCCACACACCGTTGGGTGGTTTGCGGAGTATCAATGTAGATGTAGATGTAGACAATTAGGTCGAATAGCAAATATTTTCCAAAATAATTGCTGAAGGAAAACCATTTACTCAAACAAAATTCGAAAGTGATTTCACTCAGTCAGGTGACATTAGTATGCAAGTGGATGGACAGGGGGATAAGGCAGTATGTGTAGCAAGTTCAATGCACAATCCCTCTGACGAGACAACTGTGCAGCGTACCAATCATCACGGTGTGAAAGAGAGAGTTTCGTATCCTGTTGCAATGGCATCCTATAATATGTATATGGGTGGTGTCGATAAATTCGACCAATATATGGCCGTATACAGTGTGAGCTGGAAGGTGGTGGATGAGAATATTTTATTACCTGTTTGATGCTACTATTGTTAACAGCTACATTATTTAATGAGAGAATTGTAGACTGCAGGATAAGAAAGTGTGGATGACTCAACTAGAATTTCTTTCACAGTTAGAAAATGAGCTACTTGCAGATTTTACGTCCTGAATGAAAAGTGGATATTCACCACGAAATTCATCCGTCTCCCAAAGAAAACTTCCTAGTGGTAGAAAGACTGTTGTGAATGCTGTTCATTTTGCTAATATTGGCACCCATTTGTCTGAAGTTGGTAGCAGACAACGGTGTGCTTACTGTAGTACAAAGAAAATTCAAAAACGTAATACACTGTAGTGCAATACTTGCAAAGTAGTGCTTTGTAAAGGGTGTTTTGCACCTTTTCACAAATCAGTGCAAAAATAATTCAAGTTTATTGTTATAGTTTCTGCAAATTATTGTTTAAAACCTTTCTTGGAAATTTATAATGTAAGATAATGCACATATATGAATAAAACTATGTTTATTGAAACCTGTTTTGTATCTTACTCCTACAGGTAACTATATGTACCACTGCCCATTTACAGATTGTATTCGTCAATATAGGGCACTGGTACACATATGTACCACCATATTAGTCAATCTAAAATGTTGAAAAAAAAATTATAACAACTTTTTTTTTTTTTTTTTTTTTTTTGGTTTGTGGGGACCATAAAGACCTGTTAGAAGTGTAAAGAGGGAGAAAAAATACATTTTCAGTTTTTGCCCTATAAAGGGTAAAGGTTGTCTTTGGCACAAAAAGGTGTGCACAATGCTACTATCAAAATTTCTATCACTTATCCAATTATATAAATGTCTGACAGATGGCAAAGTTAAATTTGAAAACAAGCTGAAGAAGTTTCTTCTTGAGAACTCCTCCTATTCCGTAGAAGAATTTCTAATTTTGTAATGTGTAAAAGCTGATAGGTAGAAATTATTAACTCACACCAGTGTCATATTTGTTATCTGCATAAATAAATTAGAATATCATATAACACTTAATACCAGTGGCAACTATTGTGTAAGAGCACAAGAACATGTGAACACCCTAACTTTTGACACCTTGTGGATTTATCATGTATTTTACTTCGAATGCTGTTCAATGTAATGTAGATGCGGTAATCGGAAATGCACAGCACTAAATCTACCGCGCTGCGCCATATTGTTCCTCCAGACTCGCTGAAACTTGGCATCAGGGTCGTGAGCACACCTTCACTTGAGCTTGCTTTAAGGAGCTTCTGCACATGCTCAACTGGCATGACGTGATTGCCTTACAGGCCAAATACATACGGATTTGATAAAGAATCTGCACAGTTCACGGCATGCACTGCTAGCCCTTACCACTTAACTATGAATTTACATCAGTGCCACCAGGTGGTAGCACAGTGCAACACACTTTTTACCCACATTCGCTTGGGATAAATCCCGCTAGGTTGTAGCCCACTTTACAGATATGCCAAGTCACTCACTGTATAGTAAAATTAGATCAGACATCAGTATATATTACAGTTATACCGATAGAGAAGCCTACTTTGTGGGGTTCTTAGTGAGATATATAGTACATTAAGTTTTTGATTTTATCACACAGTAATCCATTTTACACGCTGAGAACCGTAAAGCACTCCATCGTCAATTGTGAGACTATAGCATTCATTCATGCTTGTGGCATCTGTTGATATTAGGGTGGATCAAGTTTATCTATACTTTAGGCCCACATTGTACATATATCTGAACATTCATGAAAAACTGTCTCACTGGTTTGTCTGGCATTGAAGACAGCGTGCTTTCAGCCCATACAGCTCTCAGTACCTCATTTGTATCCTAGTCAAGTGATCTTTTTGGAAGATAGTTCTACTTGAATTTAATAATATCCGCAAAGGGCAGTTTGTGTTTGGAGTTGGTTGCTTACTGTGCAGGAATCAGCTTTTCTGTGCAGTGTCAACATGAACTCTGTTCAACTTGTATTAAGCGTTAACAGAAAAGAAAATTACCAGGAAAAGTTAGCCACAAAGGAAGTAGGGCCTCCCAAACCAGATCAAATTGTCTGAGAAAGTGACGAAATCAAATAAGCGTGACTACAAGTGAACATTTAACAAAGAAGTGTCTAATAAGCGTACATTGTTCTTGTGGGTGCAACGTAAGAAGGCCTGTTTTTCAGCCTGGAAGTTAATTCGTTAACTAATACATGAATTGGGGATCTTGTACATTTATCCAAAAAAATAAAAAATGCACGAAACTCCCACAAACACAAAAATGTGAAACGGAGGGTAGCGAAAACTTAAACATTATTTCGTTCTTGCCATGAACTACTTAATTATATACAAAACAAAAAAATTCCACAAGAACAATTCTTCCTTTTTTCAAACAAATTATGCATTATTATTATTATTATTATTATTATTAATATAAATATGTTGATAAGCATAACTGTTATACAGCAGATGCTGTTAATTTTGCAGTCTCATATTTATCTGAATTTAAAAATTTGTGAACACTGAGAAAGTGTACCTACAAGCCGCCACTGCATAATACTGTATCCTTCTGTGAACATCTTTCGAAGACAAAGTAAAAATAGAGGTGTCAAACAAAGGAACAAATTAAGATAACTACTAATCATCTTATAACCTATTTCATAGCAAATCAGCATTTGTGACTCACAGTTAAGGCCAAAGAATACGTCACCCCAAACTTCAGTGTGTGTCAATGCAAATAAATGTACATTTCTGAGAATTTTCGGAAGTAACCATCATCATGTGCATAAACTGATTCATAGTATTAAATCGGCATTTGTGATTTAGTTACTGTTGCAGATATTGTAATTAACATATTGTGTTGCATTTAGTTTTCCCTTTCAAGAGAAGTATACAATATGTATATTTATCACAAATTAACTCTATTTTTGAGTTTGTTGCAACTATAATTAACATCAAATAGTTTTAAGTAACTAGTAATTTTTACTACAGGTTATTCTGTTGCCTTAATAGAAGTCTCATTTTGTGTATTTGCTTCAATTCTGAAAGGCTATTAGTAATTTCTTAACTCAGCAGATTGAAAAATAGTCAGCAAGTTTAGTTTAAAGTTGTGTGTTCATTGTCATTGGGAATGTTGTTCTTGAACATGGGCTGAGTTAGCTGATGTTCATAAGCAACTGAAAATCACCCTAACTGCTGTCAAATGATTGGCAGATGCTGCAGATCAGTGTATTGGAAGAGCTCCCAAGACTCATGTATCCGCAGTACCAAAGATACCTCGAGCACTATCCTCTCCTATGGATCCTCTCTCCTCTGCCAGAAGAACAGGATATGTCATTGTTCATCCTCTTGGCATGTCAATGGTAGATGTAGTCGTCCTTTACTGAGTAAACAGGGGCCAGGGAGGAATTGGAATGTTATACCAATCCCATAACCAATAAGTTGAAGGGGCTGTTTTTCACTGAAACTGAAACTGAGCCAGTGGGACTCACTTCACCTGTTTTGGAGGAACCTGCTTGGTCCCACATCAAGAGGAGGCCAATGCAAAAGGGTAGGGATCTCTCAATAATCGGCAGTTCAAATGTACAGCGAATAATTTTACCCCTTAGAGAAATGGCAGCAAGTATGCCTGGGGATCTCATTAAACGTGTAAAAGAGGCAGCCCTGCAGCCAGGCGACTATAGCGAGTTTTGATGTTCTCGTAAAGATGTCATTTCAGATTATAACAACATTTAGTTTAGTACTGATTACATGAGTGTGGTTTCAGTTGTCTGAGGGTGCAGATGTGTGTGCAAGTTGCATTTGCATGGGTATGTGTGCTGACGAAGGCCTTAATGGTCGAAAGCTACAATTGTATAAATCTTTTGTGGCACCAATCGTGACTCAGCATCTGAGCTACATGGTGAGTAGCAACTTCCCTTCTCAATTGTTGTTACATGGTAAATGGGTGTATTAGTGTGCTTTTTAAGCATATCATTAAAGCTTTCATTTTTCTTTACGTAATATAGCACAAAACGCGAAAAGATCGTACATTCAGTTTATAGTCGTATTTTCTGTTTACAGTCTTGCCCCAGCAAATCTATAGAATTTTGCTAAATATTTTTTAGGTTTACATACAGTTGCGTATAGGCCAAATTTGTGGAATCATATTTTCGTGTTTATCTGTAATTTAACTGACTTATTCTCAATAAACTATTACGTTTATCGTGAGTGAAAAGTGCTTGACTTGCTGTAGAAGTGTTAGGTTGGGGCTTTGGTGTGACGGGTGCTGTAGTTTTTTCCATGTGGGTGACAGTAGTGGTGTGGGAGTAGATGAGTAAATGAGACTCATCAGTGGTTTTGTACGACATTTAGTAGAGATAGGAAGATACTAGAACAGGAGGGGGAGATTTCCGACCTTCAGCCTGAGTTAGACAAGGCCAGGGGAGATCTTGACTGGTTAAGGAGGGAGAAGGGTAAAGAGAGGTGGGAAGTGGCAACAGGCAACAGGAGGAACAGGCCTAGAACTTTGTCTGACAGCTTTGTGGTGAATGTGGAAAATAGATTTGACCTGTTGCTTCAGTTAGAAGCTGGTGAGCCTCAAGCAATTGCAGTTGTAGATGGGGCGCAACAAACTTTCAGCAGCAAATTGAAAAGCAAGAATGTAGGGAAATCAATAAAGAGAAAGAAAGTAGTGTTGTTAGGTAGTTCCCATGGAAGAGGTGTTGGCCAACCTTTGCAGGATGAACTAGGCTCAGAATACCAGGTCACCAATTTTTTTTTTAAACATAGTGCTGGTATGGAGCAGAGGCCAGAGGATTTAGGATCACTTTGCAAAGATTTCACTAAGGAATACACTGTGGTTATAGTGGGTGGGCCACGTAACAGTATTGACAGAGATCCTGGGTACAGTACAGTGTGTGATATGGCAAAGATTGCATCAGTATCGAGGCATACTAGTGTTGAGTTTATATCTGTTCTTGGGCACCATGACCGATCTCCTTTGAACTCTTCTGCCAGGAGAGTTAATTTGGAGTTGGAATGGCTGCTTATGTTGGGTGCAGGGTCAAGCATTGCTGTGGTTACTGTTGAGTCTCTCAGTAGGTGGGATTATACTGGGCATGGCCTTCACCTCAACAGGAAAGGGAAGGGTAAACTGGCTAGGAAAATTGCAGGAAAGTTTTAAAGGGGGGAGGCACTGTCCTGAGTGATAAAATACCAGTGGTTATAGGGTTCAGAAAAGACCCTATTTTAGGGTAGGGAGAACAGAAAGAAACCAAGTTTTAAGAGAGGTTAGGATTGAGACAAACTTTTGGTTATGGAAAGAAACCAAAAAACATAATTCTAGGTTATTACATAAGCATAAACAGCTGTTGGTTAAGAATTTTCAACAATTAGCAGAAATTTCAACTCTACTCAATTTTAACTCAGTCAATGTGGAATGTCAGCTATCTTTATTGCATCAGAATATTCTAGGACTGAGAAATAAAATTAATGAATTAATTATTTGCATAGATGAATTAGAGTCCTCAAACCCAGTTGACATAATCTGCCTCTCTAAACATCATGTGACCACTGGTATAGAACTTTTAAGTGTTACAAGATTTAGGTTAACGTCTCACTTTTGTAGAGCAGAAATGGAGGAAGGAGGAGTTGCCACATTCATCAGGAACTGTCATAAATTTAAGAACATAGACATTCATAAATTTGGCCTAGAACAGCATATGGAAGCATGTGTGACAGAAGTAGAATTTCATAAAAAAATCCTTCATAATATTAAGTGTGTATTGAGCACCTGTAGTTAACTTTAATCTGTTCATGAACCACCTTGAGGTTGTACTGGCCCATTTAACAACCAAAAACAAAGAAATAGTGGTTGCTGGTGACTTCAATGTAGATTTCCTTAAGGACTCTCCCAATAAGAACTTATTTGAATTAGTAACACTATCATTCAACTTAATTCCCACTGTTAAGTTCCCAACTAAGGTAGCCAATTGCTCACAAACAGCCATTGATAATATCTTTATAGAAAAGTCCAATGAACAAAATTATATTACAAAACCAATAGTCAATGGCCTCTCAGACCATGACATGCAGTTCCTTCTGTTAAATTTTAATGCTGAACAGGATATAAAATCTGTTAAATCTGAACTCAAGAGGTTAATCAATAAGCCAAATATTGATTATTTTAGGACACTTCTCAGAGACATTCACTGGAGTGATGTTTACAATGTTCATGGCATGAATGGAAAATTTAAAACTTTTGCTAACTAAGTGCTTACCTTATTTGAACACTGTTTTCCCCCAAAACTAACCAAGGTTTGAGCAAAGTCTACAAAGAAGCCATGGATTACTCAAGGAATAGTGGTATCTTTTAAAAGAAAAAGAAAACTGTATCTGTCAATCCGTAACAGTTCTGCTGTTGATGCTACAGCACATTATAAGAAATACTGCAAAATATCAAAGACTGTAAAGAAAATATATTACAAGGAAGAGATAGTCATATCAGATAACAAAATAAAGACAATATGGGATATAGTGAAGGAAGAGACTGGTAGAACCAGACATGAAGAGGGGCAAATAGCATGAAGAGTAAATGATACATTGGTGACAGATGTGTATAGTGTTCCAGAACTTTTTAACAAACATTTTATAACTGTTACTGAAAAGATGGGGTTGTCAGGTTCTGTAGGTGCTACCATGAGATACCTCAGACGAGACATTTCAAGTAATTTCCATTATATGAATTTGACCCTCACTACCCCAACAGAAGTAATGTAGTAATGTCCATCATAAAATCATCTGTGTAACCAATTGTTTACCAGTGGAATATTTCCTGAATAGTTGAATATGCTGAAGCTAAGCCACTGTTTAAGAAGGAAGATAAAGAAATAGCATCGAATTTCTGTCGAATTTCACTTTTGCCAGCATTCTCAAAAATTTTAGAAAAGGTAATGTATAAGCAGCTTTATTACCATCTTATTACAAATAACAAACTGTCAAAATCACAGTTCGGATTTCTAAAGGATACTGATATTGAGAAGGCTAACTACACTTACAGTGAAAATGTACTTAATTCATTAGACAAAAAATTACAGGCAACTGGTATATTTGGTGATCTGTTGATCACAATATCCTTTTAAGTAGATTAGAATATTATGGTGCAACAGGAAACGCAGCAAAATGGTTCAAATCTTATATCTCTGGCAGGCAACAAAGGGTGTTACTAGAAAAGAGATATGTATTAAGCTATCAGGCATCATCCAACTGGGAACTAATTACATGTGGGGTCACACAAGGTTCCATCTTAGGGCCTTTATATTTTCTTGTGTATATCAATGACCTTTCATCAGTAACATTACCAGATGCCAAGTTTGTTTTGTTTGCCGATGATACAAATATTGCAATAAATATCAAATCAAGTGTAGTCTTAGAAAGACCACCTGATAAAATATTTGTGGATATTAATCACTGGTTCCTAGCCAATTCTTTGTCACTAAACTTTGAAAAACACACTACATACAGTTCAGAACTTCTAAGGAGTGTCCCACAAGTATATGCCTAACATATAATGACAAGCAGATAGAAGAAGCGGACAGTGTTAAATTCTTGGGATTACAGCTTGATAATAAATTCAACTGGGAGGAGCACACCACAGAACTGTTGAAGTGTCTAAACAAATCTCTATTTGCAATGCAAATTCTGTCAGACATAGGGGATATAAAAATGAAAAAGCTGCCATACTATGCTTACTTTCACTCCATAATGTCATATGGGATTATTTTTTGGGATAATTCATCAAGCCAAGCGAAAGTTTTATGGGCACAAAAATGTGCAGTAAGAGTTATATGTGGTGTGAACTCAAGAACATTCTGCAGAGGCCTGTTTAGGGAACTAGGGATACTAACTACTGCTTCCCAATATATTTATTTATTCCTTAATGAAATTTGTCATTAAAAATATATCACTTTTTCAAACCAACAGCTCAGTTCATGGAATCAATACTAGAAGTAAGAACAATCTTCACAAGGATGTAAAGCCACTTACTCTTGTACAAAAAGGTGTGCATTATTCAGGAACACACATTCTCAATAACTTGCCAGCAGCCATAAAAAGCTTAACAACTAAGTATTGTAGTAGTTGTGTTATATGTTTGCTACCTTACAAATAAAAAAACTTTTTTTTTAAATTTTAAATTCAGTGCATCAATGTGATCTTAGTAAATGAGTGTTGTAAAATGATCCTTTCATACAGTGTTTAAAAAAATGACGATCATTTCACTTGAGACCTGTGGAAGGTATATTAGCTTATTTGTTTTGTAAATATTTTTCATGTATTATTGTTTTTCTTGCACATTCTACATCCTGGAGGACCTCCTCACTACGGATCAATTGGAATGAAAATAAATACAATACAATCTAATCTAATCTAATCTAATCTATTCCAACAGTCATTGAGGGAACTGTGCAACCAACTGCAAATTGTGGCACACATTGGAACAAATGATGCCTTGTGTCTAGGCTCTGAGATCATACTTGGGTCATTCCAGCTACTGGCAGAGAAGGTCGAGAAGACAAGCCTTGTGCACAGAGTTTCAATGAATCTCACAATTGGGAACATTTTCTCCAGAACTGGCTCCCTGGTTCTGAGTCAAGTGGAAGGGCTGAACCAGAGACTTTGAGGGTTCTGCGGCAAGCATTGCTGCAACTCCCTGGACATGTGCCGTAGGGTTGAGAACTGGTTGGTCCCCCTAAATGGGTCAGATGTGCACTACACATCAGAGGCTTCTACCAGGTAGGTGACTGGGTATGCAGTGCATACAAGTTTTTTAGATTATCTCCATCCACTCCAGATAACAATAACTGTAGGAGACCCAGAAGTATAAGTGTACGGTTCAAAAGAATGCCTCCTACTGGCAATAGTATTAAAATGGAAGTAATTAACTGCCAAAGCATTCACAACAAAGTACCAGAGTTTGAAGTGCTCCTGAAAAGCAGTGAATCTCACATAGTACTAGGGACAGAAAGCTGGTTGAAATCGCAAATTGATAGCAGTGAGATTTTGGGGGAAAATTTAAGTGTTTATCAAAAGGATCAGCTAATAGGAAATGGTGGTTGGTGTATTTGTCTGAGGAGACAAGAAACTAAAATCCACTGAGATAGAAATTGAAGTTGCATGTGAGATTGTTTAGGCAAGACTCACTATCAATGGTGGGCATAAAATGGTAATTGGATCCTTCTATCACCCACCAGACTTACCTCCAGATGTAACTGAAAACTGAAGAGAAAACCTCAGTTCACTTGTACATAAGTTCCCCATCATACTGTAATAATCAGTCGAGACTTTCAATCATCCAACAATCAATTGAAAATTTACAGTTTTGTTAGTATGAGTGTGACAAGACATCTTGTTAAACATGACTAAATGCCTTCTCTGAAAACTACCAAGAACAGATAGTTTGGAACACCGCTCATGATGGAAATATATTAGATATAATGGCAATAAATAGACTTGACCTCTTTGAGGATGTCCACACCAAAAATGGTATCAGTGATCATGATACAGTTCTGGCTAAAATGATTACCAAAGTACAACTAACACAAGCATAAAGATATATATGTTCAGCAACTGGACAAAAAACAGTACTGTTATACCTCAGTGAGGAACTTGAAATTTTCAGCACAGGGTAGGAGCATGTAGACGAACTATGACTCAAGATTAAAAGAATAGTTGACCATGCACTGGATAGATAAGTACCCAATAGAACAGTTCATAATGGGTGGGACAGTCCATGGTATACAGTCACTGCAAAGAAACAGAAACTAATGCAAATAGGTGTAAAACCAAGCATAAGGCCACAGATAGAGAGATGCTGAACAAAATATGTTTGGTTGTCAAGAAAACAATGCATATGAAGCCTTCAATGACTGTCATAGCAGAATATTGTCAAATGATCTTTCACAAAAGCCAAAGAAATTCTGGTCATATATAAAGGCTGTTACTGGCATCAAAGTTAGTGTCCAGTCTCTCGTGAATGAGACAGGAACTGAAATTGAGTGTAGCAAAGCAAAAGCTGTAATGCTTAACTCCCTTTTCAAAATGTGCCTTTACCAATGAAAACTCAGGAGAACTGTCCCAATTTAATCCTTGGACCACTGAAAAGATGAGTGAAAATAAGTGTTTGCAGTGTTGTTGAGAAACAGCTGAAATCGTTAAAACTGAATAAAACTGCAGAGCCCTGATTCAATACTGAATTTGGGATTGAGTTAGCCACTCTCCTAAGTTTAATCTGTCATAGATACCTCAAACAAAAAACTATGCTCAGTAATTGGAAGAAACCACAGGTCACACCCATTTAAAAGAAAGGTTGTAGAAGTGACCCACAAAACTGCCATCCAATATCCATGACATCAATGTATTGTATAATCTTAGAACATACTATGAGCTCAAACAGAATGAGGTATCATGAACAGAATGGCCTTCATGCTAACCAGCATGGATTCTGGAAAACATTGATCATATGAAACCCAAATTGCACTTTTCTCACATGATGTACTCAAAGCTTTAGATCAAGGCAGTCTTGTAGATACAGTACTTCTTTATTTCCGGAAAGTGTTTGACTCAGCGCCACATCTAATCTTATTATCAGAAGTAGGATCATGTGGGATATCAAGCAAAATCTATAACTGGATTGAGAAGTTTTTGGTAGCGAGGACACAGCATCCATCTTGGATGGAGAGCCATCGTCAGATGTTGAAGTGACTTTGGGTTTGCCTCAGGGAAATGTGTTGGGATGCTTGCTGTTCAAGTTA
This sequence comes from Schistocerca americana, assembly GCF_021461395.2. Taxonomy (NCBI): domain Eukaryota; kingdom Metazoa; phylum Arthropoda; class Insecta; order Orthoptera; family Acrididae; genus Schistocerca; species Schistocerca americana. Next base: position 517,858,042 of record NC_060130.1, on the reverse strand, counting down.
CATATTAATGACCTTGCAGACAATATAACAGTAACCTCAGACTTTTTGCAGATTATGTAATTACCTCTAGAGAAGTACTGGAGCTGCATAAATATTCAGGAGCTGCATAAATATTCAGTCAGATCTGATAAAATTTGAAAGTGATGCAAAGATTGGCAACTTGTTTTAAATGAACAGAAACGTAAAACTGTGAATTTCACAAAACAAAAAAATGTGGTACTCTATGACTACACACTGAGGTGACAAAAGTTGTGGGCTAGCGATATGCACATACACAGATGGTGGTATATTGTGTACAATGGTATAAAAGGGCAGTACATTGATCAAGTTGTCATTTGTACTCAGGTGATTCATGTGAAAAGGTTTCCCAGGTGATTACAACCACACAACCGGAATTAACGCCACACAACGGGAATTAACAGACTTAGAATGTGGAGTGGTAGTTGGGGCTAGATGCATGGGACATTCCAGTTTGGAAATTGTTAGGGAATTCAATATTCTGAGATTCCCAGTGTCTAGACTGTGCCCCGAAATTTCAGGCATTACCTCTCACCACAGACAATGCAGTGGCCTACAGTCTTCTCACAACAATCATGAACAGTGGTGTTTATGTAGAGTTGTGAGTGATAACAGACAACCAGCACTGCATAAAATAACAGCAGAAATAAATGTACAACTTATGACAAACATATCCATTAGGACAGTGCATCAAAATTTGACATTAATGGTCTATGGCAGAAGACGATTGATGCAAGTGCCTTTGTTAACAGCATGACATCGCCTGCAGCACCTCTCCTAGGCCCATGACCGTGTTAGTTGGACCCTAAATGAATGTAAGATGAAGGCCTGGTCAGATTAGTCCCAATTTCTGTTGGTGAGAGCTGACGGTAGAGTTCAAGTGTGGCGCAGACCCCACAAAGTCATGGACCCACCCAAGTTGTCAACAAGGTGGTCGTCGTGGTGCCATAATGGTGTGTTTACATCGAATAGACTGTGTCCTCTGGTCCAACAGAACTGATCATTTACTGGAAATGGTTACGTTCAGCTACTTGGAGACCATCTGCAGCCATTCAGTGATTTCATGTTCCCAAACAACAATGAAATTTTTATGGGTGACAGTGTGCCATGTCTTTGGGCTGTAATTGAGATCATGATTGGTTTGAAGAACAGTCTAAACAGTTCAAGTGAATGATTTGGTCACACAGATCAGCCGACATGAATCCCATCAAACATTTATGGGACAGAATTGAAAGATCAGTTCATGCACAAAATCCTGCACCAGCAACACTTTTGCAGCTATGGACGACTGTCACCTGTCAACCTAACCTAGTACTTGGACTGCATTACAGATAACGATTTCACCACAATGAGGATTTCATGTTCACATTCGTCAGTTCACCATGTCACAACTAAATTGTCACCTTTTGGCCTAATCTATACCTCTCACTGCACTACAGCCAGACTATCACCACAACCTATATTCCAAAAAATGATATAGACGAAAAAAATATTGTCATTGTTCTGTTCTCTTTTCATTTGTGTATGTACGATTTCACAAGCTACAACATTGGTACGTCGCAGGAAAAACCTGACAACAGCTGTCAGTGGTCCAGTTGATCCACATCATACTATTGCAGAGGTAATCCTAAAAATGGTAGTTTTATATGTGAAATAAACTGTAATACAGAACTAAGGATCACAGTAATTTTTTTAGGCCTATGAGAAGATTCTGAAAACAATAACTTGTTTTCCATATTGCCTTCAAGTATTAGGATCAAAACAATGTCACATAAAAATGTGTCTCATAATTTGACCTCAGTCGTAAATTTTCTTAGCACACTAAGTGTTCCTTTGATTGAAAAAAATCTACCTATTAAGGAATACATCAAAAATTCCCAGCAGCTTAACATGTTTACTGCCACAGGCTTAGTGACAGATGCTTCACCATCAGGCCAGGAGAGGCACACGGCTTTAGGCGTGAGGTCCTGCTGTGGTCACTGGCAGCCACACAATGTCAGGCGTGTGGTTCTGCTGTGCCCACTAGCAGCCATCCAGCAGCTGACATGTTAATACTGTGTGCCAAACCAGGCCATGAGCCCAGAATCTTGCCTTTGACTGAGAGTGCTCTTACTGACCATGCTACATGGGTCTGACTCTCAAACTGCCCTCAGAGCTTTACTTTCACCAGTACCTCTCTCCTACCTTCATTCACTTCACAGAAGCTCTCTTGCATACCGTGGTGGACTAGCACTCCTGGAAGAAAGGATGCTGTGAAGAAATAGCTCAGCCACACCCTCTGCAACACCATTGTGCGCCTTTTTGAAACTTCCTGACAGATTAAAACTGTGTGCCTGAGCAGCTTGATTCACATGTGGAACCTTGCCATTTGCAGGAAATATGCTTACTGGCTGAGCTATCTGGGCACAATTCTATCACTGCAATATCCTTTCTTCCAAGTGTGCATGCCCAGTAAACTATGCAGGGAGGATGTGTGAAATTTGGAAAGTGGAAAAGAGGTACTGGCAGAAGTAAAACTGTGATGTCAAGTAATGATTTGTGCCTGGACAGTTCAGTCATTACAAGCATTGTCTGCAAAAGCAATTTTCCCCGTTTGAGCCCTGGTCTGGCACACAGCCATAACCTGCCAGGAAGTTTCCAAACTTATCAAATACTGCTATAGAGGGAAATAGTCATTCTGGATGGTTACACATTTGTAAGTAGACCTTTAGACCAGAATTGCTCAATTAGCTTTAATAGACAACATAGTACCTCTTATCATAAAATGTTGCACCAATGCAACATCCAAAATACCATGGATAGCAAAAAGAATTAGAATATGTTACCAAAAAATGAATGCATAGAATGACTAGGTATGTGAACCTGCTCTCATATAATAAAATGTCTTGCAATATGCTTACAAAAGTTATTAAAAATCAGTGTAGCTGCATGTAGCTTCTAACATTGATAATTGTGAGAATAAAATAAAAGCCTGTATGTGGGGAAATGATTATTTAATTGCAGTAATGCACTTATCATCATTCTAGTATCTCTATTAATCATAGCGATATCATTTAACTTTTTTGAATGGAGCTTTCGTAATTTCTGCTGCTAATATCATAGTTATGAGAGAGATGAATTTAACTGTGTTTCACACTACCAAATCACATTATTAGTTTTAATTACAATATTTATAACTTATGGTTTAAATGTTTTGAACATGAAACTGATTGCTGCCTGATGCAGAAGTTTGTGTCATTATACAGAACTGTTGTGTCATGCTGATGGGGCAGTCCAGCTTGATGTGGCTAAGAGAGTCTACTTACAAAAGGGGAATAGTGAAGAAGAATTACATTTAAAACTGATACTAGTGATACTTGGTTACTTGTGGTTGGAATGACACACTGACTGAAAGTAAGGATGTGGCATCTAAGGATGATTCGCTAGTTAACTATGGTAACAATTCTGCTTTTGTTTCTGCCAGAGCCTTAGAAGAAAGGTACACTATGTGAGCAACAGTATCCAGACACCCCCAAAAACATACGTTTTTCATATTAGGTGCATTATGCTGCCACCTACTGCCAGGTACTCCATATCAGCGACCTCAGTAGTCATTAGACTTCGTGAGAGAGCAGAATGGGGCACTCTGTGGAACTCATGGCATTCGAATGTGGTCAGGTGATTGGGTGTCACTTGTGTCATAAGTATGTACACGAGATTTCCACACTCCTAAACATCCATAGGTCCACTGTTTCTGATGTGATAATGAAGTGTACAGCACGAAAGCAGACAGGCCAACCTCATCTATTGATTGACAGAGACTGCGGACAGTTGAAGAGGGTCGTAATATGTAATAGGCAGACATCTATCCAGACCATCACATAGGAATTCCAAACTGCATCAGGATCCACTCCAAGTACTATGACAGTTAGGTAGGAGGTGAGAAAATTTAGATTTCATGGTCAAGTGGCTGTTCATAAGCCGCACATCACTCTGGTAAATGGAAACAATGCCTTGCTTGGTGTAAGGTGCATAAACATTGGACAATTGAACAGTGGAAAAACATTGTGTGGAGTGACAAATCATGGTACACAATGTGGTGATCCAATGGCAGGGTATGGGTATGGCGAATGCCTGGTAAATGTCATCTGCCAGCATGTGTAGTGCCAACAGCAAAATTCAGAGGCGGTGGTGTTATGGTGGGCTCATATTTTTCAGGGAGGGTGCTTGCACCCCTTGTTGTTTTGCATGGCACTATCACAGCACTGGCCTACATTGACGTTTTAAGCACCTTCTTGCTTCCCCCTCTTGAGGAGCAGTTTGGGATGGCGATTACATCTTTCAACACAGTTGAGCACCTGTTCATAATGCTAGGCCTGTGGCAGAGTGGTTACACAACAATAACATCCCTGTAATGGACTGGCCTGCACAGAGCCCTGATCTTAATCCTATAGAACACCTTTGGGATGTTTTGGAACGCCAACTTTGTGCCAGGCCTCAACGACCGACATCGATACTTCTTCTCAGTGCAGCACTGTATGAAGAATTGGCTGCCATTCCCCAAGAAACCTTCCAGCACCTAACTGAACATATGGCTGCAAGTGAAGAAGCTGTCATCAAGTCTAAGGGTGAACCAACACCATACTGAGTTCCAGCATTACCGATGTATGGTGTCACGAACTTGTAAGTCATTTTCAGCTAGGTGTCCGGATACTTTTGATCAAATAGTGTACATGTCAAAAATTGATGGGATTTGTAAAATGGGGAATTGATGTATAAAGACTGCTAAATAATAACTTTGCATCATGAGTTTAATGTCATGATACACACTGAAATTGCTAAATTACATCAGTAATAGCAACAATAGGCGAATAACACAAAAAATGTGACAATAAACACTTCCTTAAAATTCCATTTATGTCTTCAGCTGTTCAAAATGCCTACGGTCTACTACAATACAAGTTTGCTGTCACTGCCGTGAGGACTTCTGGACAGACTGTAGAGATTCCTTCAACATCACTGCACATGCTGCAACAATTTGATGTTTTAAATCCTCTTGGATCATCATAACTTGTATGTAGATGTCATGTTTGCATTTACTCCATCAAAAATAGTACAGTGACATCCAGTTGATGAATGCACAGCCCAACCAATAAACCTTCATGTACTGTCCAGCAAAAGAGCTGGGTGAACACTTTCTAGCCATATATGAGTAGTGAGCTGGGCACCTGTCATGCTGGTACCACATACATCTACATATTTCAAGTGGCACTTACTCTCGGAGAGCCAGTAGCACTTACATAAGAAATTGTTTGTATCTTTTCCCATTCATGTTTCTTCAATGAAGTAAGGACCAATTACATAGTCTCCAATATACCCTCACCAACAGCGACCCAATTACGCATATTTCTTACGATGAGCCACCGGTGAAGAGAATTCTTTGAAGGAAGAACCTATTGTCCTGATGTTGCACCAGAATTGAGTGACGGAATTGCGTGTTATTTCTGCAGTCCCACTGGTTAATGTGCTGATGAAATGACACAATACAGATGAAGGCTGTTAGTATAGAAACAACATTAGGCTGACTTATTCCAGTGGCACTAATGCTTTCTCTGCAGCTAACATGACTGTGTATTATCAGCAACAGCTGCCAGAACACGTATTTTCTTTGCTCCTCTTATTGCAAGCTTCCTTCTTACAATCTGTGTAGCACTCCAGTACCAGTACAATAACAATTTATGCACATTTGCTGAATTGTCATTCTTGTTAGACACTGTAAGGATACCTTTTTGCGTACAACTCAGTCTTGCCTTTGCAGTCCTTCTGCATTTTCTTTAAAGAAGTAACATTTCTATTTTCTCTTGGTTTGAGGAAGATATTTATTTTTTTCAGAGTAACTAGTATTTGTCACATATGAACAATACAGAGTGAATGAAAACTGCATTTCCTTTGTGTCCTTTTTATACCAATATCACAGTGGTGGAGCACTCCATTTCCTCCTCTTCTGACTTAACGCATTTCCTTATTTGGGTATAAAATCATGAATTTCCACATAAGATAGCAATCCTAAGTTCTAAATATTGCAATCATTCTGAAACTAGTGCTCAAATTTTGAAGAGGGAAACACCATTAAATTTGTATCTTTTTGGAAGAACGATACCAACAACAGAAATTATTTATAGTTCCATTTGAAAAAATGAAATTAATACCAATGTCTCTGTAGTTATTATAGGTATGAAAAGAGACTATATGTTGTTTACTGAGAAATTTCTCATAATTATGATATCTTAAATGGTTCTGAAAATATTTGGGTGAACAGCTTGACTGTGTCACCTTGTATACGAATGATCTAGTAATGGATAACATCGAAAATTCCATGAGGTTTTTTGTGGATGGTGCTGTTGTATACAGCACAGGTCACAATGCTAGAAAATTCTAATGAAGTTCAGGATGACCTGCAACGGATTGAAGCTTCATGCAAGGATTGGCAGTTTACCCTCAATATAAACTAATTAAAAATATTGTGCATAAATAGGCAGAAAGACCCATTATTGTATAAATATGCAGTTATAAGACAATTGCTGGAAGCAATAAGATCCATTAAATATTTCCAAGTATGTGTATGTAGTGATTTAAAGTGGAATGACCATATAAAACTTATCAGAGGTATGGCAGATTCCAGGCTGAAATTCATTGGAAGAATCCTGACAACCAACAAAGGAAGTAGCTTTCGAAAATCTCGTTCAACCAATACTTGAATATTGCTCATCAGTCTGGGATCCATACCATATAGGATCAATAGGGAAATAGATAAGATTGTGAAAACAGCAGTGCATTTCATTATAGGTTCATTTAGTAAATGTAAAAGCATCATGGAGGTGTTCATCTATGTCCAGTGGCAGACACTTCAGGAGAGGCACTGAGAATCATGATGTGGTTTACTGTTAGAATTCCAACTGCATATGATCCTAGAAGAGTCAACGAACTTGCTTTCTCCCATGTATATTTCACAAAAAGACCATGAAGGTAAAATCAGAGAGCCCTCAGGGGCTCAGCATTCATTTGCAGGGTATGGGCTTAGCAATCCTGGGGTTATTGAGCTGGGTCTGGTAAATGCCGCCAGTCCTCTGTCACCGTAAGTTCTAAGCATCTTCAATGACCTCCATATGGCATGGTGGTGGAACATTGTATGCCACAGGCAATGGGGATCTTGGCTTGACTGCCTGGATCATTGTTGTTGTTGTGGTCTTCAGTCCTGAGACTGGTTTGATGCAGCTCTCCATGCTACTCTATCCTGTGCAAGCTTCTTCATCTCCCAGTACCTACTGCAACCTACATCCTTCTGAATCTGCTTAGTGTATTGATCTCTTGGTCTCCCTCTACGATTTTTACCCTCCAAGCTGCCCTCCAATGCTAAATTTGTGATCCCTTGATGCCTCTTAACATGTCCTACCAACCGATCCCTTCTTCTAGTCAAGTTGTGCCACAAAATTCTCTTCTCCCCAATCCTATTCAATACCTCCTCATTAGTTATGTGATCTACCCACCTTATCTTCAGCATTCTTCTGTAGCACCACATTTCGAAAGCTTCTATTCTCTTCTTGTCCAAACTGGTTATCGTCCATGTTTCACTTCCATACATGGCTACACTCCATACAAATACTTTCAGAAACGACTTCCTGACACTTAAATCTATACTCGATGTTAACAAATTTCTCTTCTTCAGAAACGATTTCCTTGCCATTGCCAGTCTACATTTTATATCCTCTCTACTTCGACCATCATCAGTTATTTTACTTCCTAAATAGCAAAACTCCTTTACTACTTTAAGTGTCTCATTTCCTAATCTAATCCCCTCAGCATCACCCGATTTAATTTGACTACATTCCATTATCCTCGTTTTGCTTTTGTTTATGTTCATCTTATATCCTCCTTTCAAGACACTGTCCATTCCGTTCAACTGCTCTTCCAAGTCCTTTGCAATCTCTGACAGAATTACAATGTCATCAGCGAACCTCAAAGTTTTTACTTCTTCTCCATGAATTTTAATACCTACTCCGAATTTTTCTTTTGTTTCCTTTACTGCTTGTTCAATATACAGATTGAATAACATCGGGGAGGGGCTACAACCTTGTCTCACTCCTTTCCCAACCACTGCTTCCCTTTCATGCCCCTCTACTCTTATAACTGCCATCTGGTTTATGTACAAATTGTAAATAGCCTTTCGCTCCCTGTATTTTACCCCTGCCACCTTCAGAATTTGAAAGAGAGTATTCAAGTTAACCTTGTCAAAAGCTTTCTCTAAGTCTACAAATGCTAGAAACGTAGGTTTGCCTTTTCTTAATCTTTCTTCTAAGATAAGTCGTAAGGTTAGTATTGCCTCACGTGTTCCAATCCAAACTGATCTTCCCCGAGGTTCGCTTCTACCAGTTTTTCCATTCGTCTGTAAAGAATTTGCGTTAGTATTTTGCAGTTGTGACTTATTAAACTGATAGTTCGGTAATTTTCACATCTGCCAACACCTGCTTTCTTTGGGATTGGAATGATTATATTCTTCTTGAAGTCTGAGGGTATTTCGCCTGTCTCATACATCTTGCTCACCAGATGGTAGAGTTTTGTCATGACTGGCTCTCCCAAGGCCATCAGTAGTTCTAATGGAATGTTGTCTACTCCCGGGGCCTTGTTTCGACTCAGGTCTTTCAGTGCTCTGTCAAACTCTTCACGCAGTATCGTATCTCCCATTTCATCTTCATCTACATCCCCTCCCATTTCCATAATATTGTCCTTAAGTACATCACCCCTGTATAGACCCTCTATATACTCCTTCCAACTGGGTTTCCATCTGAGCTCTTGATATTCATACAAGTGGTTCTCTTTTCTCCAAAGGTCTCTTTAATTTTCCTGTAGGCAGTATCTATCTTACCCCTAGTGAGACAAGCCTCTACACCCTTACATTTGTCCTCTAGCCATCCCTGCTTAGCCATTTTGCATTTCCTGTCGATCTCATTTTTGAGACGTTTGTATTCCTTTTTGCCTGCTTCATTTACTGCATTTTTATATTTTCTCCTTTCATCAATTAAATTCAATATTTCTTCTGTTACCCAAGGATTTCTATTAGCCCTCGTCTTTTTACCTACTTGATCCTCTGCTTCCTTCACATATTCATCCCTCAGAGCTACCCATTCTTCTTCTACTGTATTTCTTTCCCCCATTCCTGTCAATTGTTCCCTTATGCTCTCCCTGAAACTCTGTACAACCTCTGGTTCTTTCAGTTTATCCAGGTCCCATCTCCTTAAATTCCCACCTTTTTGCAGTTTCTTCAGTTTCAATCTGCAGCTCATAACCAATAGATTGTGGTCAGAAGCCACATCTGCCCCTGGAAATGTCTTACAATTTAAAACCTGGTTCCTAAATCTCTGTCTTACCATTATGTAATCTATCTGATACCTTTTAGTATCTCCAGGATTCTTCCAGGTATACAACCTTCTTTCATGATTCTTGAACCAAGTGTTAGCTATGATTAAGTTATGCTCTGTGCAAAATTCTACAAGGCGGCTTCCTCTTTCATTTCTTCCCCCCCCCCCCCCCCCCCCCCATCCATATTCACCTACTATGTTTCCTTCTCTCCCTTTTCCTACTGACGAATTACAGTCACCCATGACTATTAAATTTTTGTCTCCCTTCACTACCTGAAAAATTTCTTTTATCTCGTCATACATTTCATCAATTTCTTCATCATCTGCAGAGCTAGTTGGCATATAAACTTGTACTACTGTAGTAGGCATGGGCTTTGTGTCTATCTTGGCCACAATAATGCGTTCACTATGCTGTTTGTAGTAGCTAACCCGCACTCCTATTTTTTTTATTCATTATTAAACCTACTCCTGCATTACCCCTATTTGATTTTGTATTTATAACCCTGTAATTACCTGACCAAAAGTCTTGTTCCTCCTGCCACCGAACTTTACTAATTCCCACTATATCTAACTTTTACCTATCCATTTCCCTTTTTAAATTTTCTAACCTACCTGCCCGATTAAGGGATCTGACATTCAACACTCCGATCCGTAGAATGCCAGTTTTCTTTCTCCTGATAACGACGTCCTCTTGAGTAGTCCCCGCCCGGAGATCCGAATGGGGGACTATTTTACCTCCGGAATATTTTACCCAAGAGGACGCCATCATCATGGATCATGAGGATGGTAAAAACCTCTACAGAAAAACCCTCAGTGTCAAGCTGTGCTGCATACTGTGAGATGCATGGCTGTTGAGGTGGAGCAGTCGTTAGTGGGTAATATCCAAGAAAACTGCCACACCTCAGTTGCATAATATTTGCTCAGGCAAACAAGGTTCTGAGTGGACCCTTGTTTCCCTAGCTGCTTGGGGGACCAAGATGGAATCCTCGAAATTTCCTCCTCCTCCTCCTCCTCCTCCTCCTCCACCTCCTAGCAGAATGGGTGGGCCACTGGTAGGTACCAACATCCAACCTAACAAGAGGTCTCATCTAGCCAGTCCTCCAGGGAATGCTGGCAGTCAGAGTGTGTTTCTAATAATTAAAGAGAAAGGGGAGCTTTGAGAAAATTTCACCCTTGTACATCTGAAACAGTTTAGCGGGTATAGCTGGAACTTTGAAATCTGTCATGTGCTTGTGACTTGGGACACCTTTTGGAAGAAGGCTAGTTCCTAACAAGTAAATAACCTCCAGAAAACTCAATGCATTGGGGAGTATGCAGTCAAAACTGGACTGCACAAAACCTTGAAGTACAGCAAAGGTGTTGTGACTAGCAGGGAAGTGGTGGATATTTGCAAAGAACTAAAAGCTGAGTGGACCCAGAAAGCCACTATTGATGTGCTAAACATCATGAAAAGGATGGCTGGTGTTCTGATAAAATCAGACTCAGTTATACTGACTTTCAACAGCATGAACTTCCAGAGCATGTTGAGGCAGGTTTCCTTCTCCTCAGTATGCGGTCTAATGTCCCCAACCCAATGTGCTTTGAAGCAGTGATAATTAAGTTAATGATTGTATCCGTCCCATTTATTGTGGTAGGTATATATCGAGCCCCTTCTGGTAATCTCGAGGTTTTCCTGGAAGCACTGGATAGTGTATTGGGGAAGCTAAGCAAGGGTGGCAATACAGTAAATATTATAATGTTAGGAGACTTTATTATAAACACACTAAGCAACAGCCAGGAATGCAAAGGTTTACAAGACTGCATACGATCCTATGATATTAAAGATCTACCTGGTCATGTGCCCACTAGAATAACTGAGTCAAGCAGCAGTTCCATAGATCATGTAATGACCAATTATGAAAATGTTGTGTCGGCACAGACTGTAAACGGGCACATATCTTGCTAAGGAAAACTTTGGGTCAAGAATCTTGGGAATCAGTTTATAGAGAAAGGGGAGTTGACAGCAAATGGGAAGTATTTGTAAAAATTTTAACTAGACATATTGATATTACTATCCCAGCAAAGAAGATCAATGTAAATAAAAATAAACCTCCAGTAGACAAACATGTAAAACTGGATGAAAAAACGAAAAGACTCAAAGAAGGAATGGAGTATATGTATAAGCTACACAGACAAACCAGTCTTGATTCATTTAAAAAGGATTATAAAAAATATAAATATGAGTATCGGAAGGAAGTAAGGAGAAGGAAAGTAGAACATATTAGTAAACAGATCCGAAATTCTGACTGTGTCTCAAAGTCGTGCTGGGCAGTAGTTAATTATATGAGGATCACTGATTCAAAAACTAAAATTAATAATATAGAGTTAAGTATACATAATGATAATTTTTCTGATCCTTATATAGTTAGCGATATATTTAATGATTACTTTATAGATGCTATTGAAAATGGTACTTGCATGAAAGGAGAGGCAGTTTAAATATTATAAGGAAAAGGAACGGGACTCTTGTATGCTACCTACAGTAACCATCAAGGATGTAACAGAGCTAATTGACAACCTAAAAAATAAAAGATCAGCTGGATGGGATGAATTCTCTCCTTTTCTACTGAAAAAATGCAAGGGTGAGTTAGCCAGACCATTAGTCAATCTAATAAATTGTGTACTTGAAGAAGGTGTGTTTCCGAAGAAACTGAAACTTGCTATAGTTAAATCTTTATATAAAAAAGGGGAGACAAAACAACCACAGAACTACAGACCAGTTGCCTTAACCTCAGTGTTTGGTAAATTAATTGAAAAAATAATGCTAGAAATCCTAATTGAGCACTATAATATGAATAACTTAATAGGAGATTTCCAACACGGCTTTAGAAGTGGTCGGAGCACCATATCTGCAGCAGTACAGTTTGTACACTGTCAGATGGAGAAAATAAATGAGGGTTACGAAACGGCAGGAGTGTTTTTAGATCTTTCGAAAGCGTTTGACAGAGTCCATCATGGCACTCTTTTAAGTAAACTTGCTTATAATGGTGTCAGTGGGAAACCGTTGCTTTTAATAGAATCTTACCTTAAAGATAGACAACAATGCACAGAAGTTGTGTATGATAATGAAGAGGTAATTGCAAAAAGAAGATCAAAGATAAGGAATATAAATTTTGGTGTGCCACAAGGCTCTCTCTTGGGCTTCTTCTTGTTTATTTGCTACGTGAATGATTTCCCAAAAGTATTAGACACCAGTCATCGTATTACTATGTATGCTGATGACACCTCTGGGGTTTGCTGGGCACGTAGTAATGATGACCTAAATTCAGTGGTACAGAATTTTGTTGAAAAAGCCCAAACACATTTTGAAAAAGAAAACCTGAGGGTCAATACTAACAAAACTAATTTAATTTATTTTAAGACAAGTAGTTCAAATAAAAATACTGTTCTAAATGAGGACATTCAGGAAAATACCTGTTCAGAATGTAAATTTATGGGGATATATATAGATGACAGACTTTCGTGGAATCAGCAAATAGATCATGTCTGTGGTAAAATAACATCTAGTCTGTATTTACTAAGGAGATTAGTTCAATATTTAGATATCGAAGCAATAAAAATAGTGTATTTTGGGTTGGTGTATCCCCATCTATCTTATGGAATTGTATTGTGGGGTGGGTGTAGCCAATACAATATAAAAAGGGTATTTGTATTGCAGAAAAGAGTAATAAGAACTATGGCAAAACTTCATGTAAAAACCTGTTTATTAAGTTTAATATTATGACTATCTATGCAGTATATATGTTTCAATCAATATTATTAGTGAAAAAAGACAAAAAAGTGACAAACAGGAATATGGAAATCCATGATTACAGTACAAGACAAAAATCAGACTTTCATATGGTGAGCAGACGATTGAGTCTAACAACAAATACCCCATTCATTAAGGGAGCAATATTTTATAATTCTCTGCCAAACAACCTGAAACAGCTTTCTGGTAGAATTTTTAAAAACGAGTTAAAAAAATGGCTTGTATTGAAGTGCCCATACAGTATGGTGCTGACATGATTTGACCTCAGGAATGCTATGTTAAATATACTTAAATGATATTTTACTTAGTAGCATGTAATCTATTTATATTGTGTATCAATAATCTAAATGTAATTATTATAACATTGCCCATGCATGTTAAATACATGTTTCGAGCTGTAAGATAAATAAATAAATAAATGCCAGCACTTTGGGCACATTAGGCTTGGTTGTTAGGGAGAAGCCACTTGTGGCAAATGTGGTAAGACTGCCCGCAAAGAAATTAGTCATTCATCTCCTCTGAAGTGTGAAAATTGCTCTTAAGATCACCACATCTGGAGTAGGGACTGCAGTGTATTCCTTGAGAAAAGGATGATACAGGGATTAAAACACTGAAGTGAATCCCATATGGTGAGACCAAAAGGATCTAGAAAGCCATGCAATGCTCCACATTCACTACCTCCTTTGCTGAACTCTTCAACAGCCAGTCCAGAAAATCAATGCTGCTAAACAAATGTAGGTTGCTAGTGTCATCACTAGTACCTGTGTTTGTCAATGCTTTTGTGCTGCTGCAGTTATTTCCAAGCCAGTATCCCCCCTCCCTCAAAACATCAGAAAAGGCTGTGGTTGCCAACACTGGGGAACTCCTTGCTCCTCCAAAGATTCAGTCTGGTCCACTGTCCAGTACTGCCACTACTACAGCCACAGTTGTAGGCCAAAAAAATCTAAGGCAAAGTGTCAATAACTGATGGAGTTGGGTTGTAAACAGTCTAATAATGCCAATGTCATCCTCTCTTATGTCTCTCATGATTCATCTTCAGAGCCGATGGACCTTGATGTCAGACAGGGGCAATCATCTTGCTCCAAGACTGAGCCTTCATTCATTGCAGGCTCCCCTCCTCAGTCGAAAGACAGGGTGAAATGTCATGGCTCTTATACTACAGTGGAACATCAAGGAGAGCAAGGAAAGCTCATGGCAAGTGTTCCTAAATGCTGTTAACTGTTTCATTTGCTCTATGGGAAGCCATCAGGAAGATTTCGATAAACACAGTTGTTTACCGATAACAGCAGTACTGAAACAAGGGTGTTTCCAAACAATGCCGAGAGACATTACCCAGACAATGGTTCAAATGGCTCTGAGCACTATGGGACTTAACATCTAAGGTCATCAGTCCCCTAGAACTTAGAACTACTTAAACCCAACTAACCTAAGGACATCACACACATCCATGCCCAAGGCAGGATTTGAACCTGCGACTGTAGCAGTTGCGCGGTTCCACACTGTAGCGCCTAGAACCACTCGGCCACACCGGCCAGCCCCAGACAGTGACAGCACATTTTGTAATGACTGCTGACCATGCCAGCCAGGATCCAGAGTTCTGCCACTACCATGTGACCATAGGGAGAGAGACCAGTTGGACTTCAGATCCAACAATTCTGAGTCTTACAGCTGCCCTTTCCCCTTGTGGCAGCTGGATTTTACACTGTCTGAGGCTTGTGATACTACACCCGATCATGACCAAATCCAGTACAGCATGCTTTGGTATTTTCCATCAGTGTCAAAGGAATTTCTCTTCGAATGTTTTAATGTGATGTGGCAGACAGGTCACTTTTCCAACTCATGGAGAAAGGCAATTTTGATGCATCTCCTCAAACCAGGTTGGTTGGTTGGTTGGTTTGTGGGGGTTCAAGGGACCAAACTACAAAGGCCATTGGCCCTCTCAAACCAGGAAAGGACCCAATGTGTCCCAGCAGTTACCAGAGAATTGCCGTAACGAGCTGTGTTGGAAATTCCATGGAGTTAATGGTTAAGTGTCATCTAGTCTGGATGCTAGAGACCAGGCAACTCCTTAGCTGCTCTCAGTGGAGATTCAGGAGATTTCGATCAACTGTCGACAATCTATCCAGCAAGCTTTCCTACATAAACATCAGTGTATCGGTATATTATTTGACATCAGTCAAGTGTACAAGGCTACTTTGAGACACCGTATCCTAGGGCAGGTCCATCAATGGGGCTGTCATGGCTGCCTCCCCATCTTCATATGGTCCTCCCTATATAAGCACTTTTTACGTCCTGAGTTAGTGATGTGCTATCAGATTGTTTTGAGCAGGAAAATGGTGTTCCTCAGTGCAGTGTTTTAAGTGTTATCATCTTTGTCATAGTTATAAACAGTATCACATTTATAGTAAGGAGTCCTCTACAGTGATCCTTATTTTTGGATGATTTTGCAGTTTTTTGTTCCTCTTCAAGTACTGCAACAGCAATTCATCGGTTGCAACTTACAATGCAGAGGCTAGAGAAGTGGGCTGAAGAGAATGATTTTCAGTTTTCTGCAGCTCTCTCTCTCTCTCTCTCTCTCTCTCTCTATGTGTGTGTGTGTGTGTGTGTGTGTGTGTGTGTGTGTGTGTGTGTGTGTGTGTGTTCATTTTAATTGTTCTCATCATATTTTTAATTTATCTGACTTGCACGTGAGGGACACCATGATCCCTTTTAAAGACTGTGAGGTTTCTGGGCCTAATTTTTTACTCCAAACTGTCATGGGTACCACACCTAAAGGACCCAAAGACAAGGGCCCAGAAGACATTGAGGATCTTGAAGTTTCTTAGCCACAAGTCCTGGGGAGTAGACATACTGTGTACACTCCAATTTCATATAGAGATTTCGTGTGATTGTGGCTAAACTATGGATGCAAAGTGTATGGATCAGTGAGGTCTTCTTAGTTGAGGATTATTGACAATATTCATCATGAGGGGATTACACTTTCCATGGGTGCTTACAGGACCAGCCCAATATCCAGCCTCTGTGCTGAGACTAGAGAAGTACCACTCATCATCTGGCGGCAACTCCTCATGGTACATCAGGCGTGTAAGTTCTTTGCTACTCCCATTTCACCAGCATGTCATACCATTGCTCATCCAGTTACAGAATGCCTCTTTACCAATCATCCACAGTCAATGAGACCATTTGGAATCTGCACAAAGTGAGAACTGGCATCACTTGGTGTAGAGCAAGTTCAACTCCAAATCTAGGGTTTTAATGGTCTGCCACCCTGGTTACTGCAGAGGCCCAGAGTTATCTATTAGTAGAGTACAGAAGAGGTTGCACTCCTGTGCATGTTTTTACTATATTGTTTTATGAAATTTTAACTGAGCACCACAACTCTGCAGCTGTATTTATGGATGGGTCTAAACAGGTGGACTCCACTGGCTGCTCTGTTGTTTTTCCTGATCAGGTCCTCAAATTATATGCAATCTTGAGGGAACTGGAGCAGATGAGATGTGTTACAGGTGCTAAATTTCATGTCTGTTCTAATTCCAAGAGTGCCCTCTCTCTCTCTACAACCACTTGTACCCAGCAGATAAGTAGTCCAGAGTATCCATGGTGCCCTCCTCTGACTACAAAGGCTTGGGAAGGAGGTGTCTTTCTGCTGGATGCCAGATCACATGGGCATTATGTGGAATGGAAGGGCAGATGCAGCAGCCAGGGAGGCATGACAAGATCATCAGTTAGCTCAGTGTACCATCCCCCTGCGTGCTATTGCCTTGCATTTGCAGTACAAAGTCATGCATCGATGGGACAGACAATAAGTTCTGTCTAGTAAAGTCCACAATGCAGCTGTGGTGTACCTGCTTCCAACCATGCAAACAGGATGAGGTTCTCCTTACTTGTTTTTGCAGAGGCCATAGCTCTATGATGCCTGGCTTCTTGCTCCATTAAGAGTTCTCTCAAATGTGTGGTGCTTGTGGCATAGAGATCACTGTGTGACACATTTTATTAGACTGCATTTTATTTTCAGTCCAGAGGGAAATGGCAGATCTGCCAACAGATCTGCCCTATATTGTAAGTGATGATCAGATAAATTTGGTGAGAGTTTTTGGGTTTTGTGATATGTCAACCCATTTCCTGAAATTTTGGGGAGATGTTCTTAATGTGTTAACATGGTGATTGGCTCAACCATGTTTTTTGTATGTGGCCAACCAGTCACATTTCCTCTGTCATTTTATTTATGTTTTAACCCCAAATATAGCACCTTGCACCCTTTCTCTGTGAAGCATGTGAGATAGAGTGATTGTGTGGGTCAACACATGTGAGGTGGACATGAGTGATTGGTGTCATTTTGTAGCTTTGTTCCTCACTGTGTGATAACATATTTAGCCATTTTATACACATTTGTATTTTTAAATATTTGTAAAGGGACTGATAACCTCACTGTTGAGTGCCCATAAACTCAAAATACATGTAGAGAGATTTTAGCTCACACAAAGGCTTGTTGACAATTTTCTACTCACGGACCATTTGCAACTTAACGGGAAGGAGGAAAGCGACAGTGAAACACAAAGTACCCTCAACCGTGTACCATAAGGTGACTTGTAGACATTAGATGTAGATGTAAAAATAGCATCATAGTCACTTATCCCTCTCTCATTGGTGTCACTCTCAAAAAGATCTAGCTTGTAACTCTCTTCTTCTTTCAAAAGATTAAAACCTATCTTTGAAGCCTCTCTTCAGCTGTACCCTTTGCCTTCATGTATGAAGAACATCCCATCTCACTGATCATATTTTTTAATAGAGTGTTCTTGGTCATCACCTCATTTCTTCCCTACAGCCTTGCCTTCAAAAATATTTTGTAAACGATCATAATGCCTAATTAAGTGTCCAATGAGTTTTGCATCAGCCTACAATTTTCAGTAGCTCTTTCTTCTCTCCTGTTTCTTGTAGAGCTATCAAATTCATTTTTCTGTCAATCCAGCAAGTTCTTGCAATTCTCCTCCAGAACCATGTGTCCACAATTTCAAGGCAAGCTTAATCCTACTTTGCTAATGTCCAGGTTTTGTGTCATTATGTCAGAGCACTCCATGCTAAGCTCTTTACAAATCTTACCTTAGTACAGAAGGTGATGCACTTGTTCAGCAGAAGGTTCTTCTCATTTTGGAAGGTGCTCTTGGCCATACTATTCTTTTTATTTCCTTGAAACAGCTATTATTTTTCTCCACATTGCTAAACGAGTTGCTCACTGCCTACTCTTATGTCAGTCTCACCTCCATCCCTTTTCTTGTCTAAAACCATGACTTTTCTTTTTTTAATACTTATTTTTAGTTTTTTTATGTGTTGATGGAAGACCATGAGAATTTATTTTATTTAGTTCCTTCACTGAGCCTGCCATTAATTCAATGCCATCAACAAATCTGACGCAGTGAATATACATACCATTAATTTTGATTCCAGTCACCTTTTCTTTCATTGTTATTGACTCCTCAAGGAACACATCATATAATGAAGGTGATAGCTCCCCTGTCTCACTCACCTGATTTTTGCCTCTTTCTTGCTACCATTAATATCCTGTTTAGTACTTTGATTTTGGTGTATAATCAAAATTGGTTACCTGTCAAGTAATGCTTTGAACATTAGTTCCAGCTAACCATATTAAATGCCATTTCTAGGTCAATAAATGCTATATATGTTTTTCTGTTTACTTCTAATCTTCTTTCCAAAATTTGATGTACTGCATACTCTGTTTTCCTCATTCCTGTCCCTGATCAGAAGCTAAAATCATTGGCTAACTTCCTATCTGTTTTTCAATCCTCTTTGTAAATGCTGATAGTAATATTTTTATGCACTGTGACAGAAGGATTAGTGTTCTATAATTTGTACAGTCCTTTGCATATGCCCTGGTAATGCAATAGTTCTATGTTTTGTGATGTCAAATAGTATGATATGCTCTTCATAACATTTACATACCATAAGACCTTGCCGTTGGTGGGGAGGCTTGCGTGCCTCAGCGATACAGGTAGCCGTACTGTAGGTGCAACCACAATGGAGGGGTATCTGTTGAGAGGCCAGACAAATGTGTGGTTCCTGAAGAGGGGCAGCAGCCTTTTCAGTAGTTGCAGGGGCAACAGTCTGGATGATTGACTGAGCTGGTCTTGTAACACTAACCAAAATGGCCTTGCTGTGCTGGTACTGCCAACGGCTGAAAGCAAGGGGAAACTACAGCTGTAATTTTTCTGGAGGGCATGCAGCTTTACTGTATGGTTAAATAATGATGGCGTCCTCTTGGGTAAAATATTCCGGAGGTAAAATAGTCCCCCATTTGGATCTCCAGGTGGGGACTACTCAGGAGGATGTCGTTATCAGGAGAAAGAAAACTGGCGTTCTACAGATCAGAGCATGGAATGTCAGATCCCTTAATCGGGCAGGTAGGTTAGAAAATTTAAAAAGGGAAATGGATAGGTTAAAGTTAGATATAGGGGGAATTAGCGAAGTTCAGTGGCAGGAGGAACAAGACTTTTGGTCAGGTGAATACTGGGCTATAAATACAAAATCAAATAGGGGTAATGCAGGAGTAGGTTTAATAATGAATTAAAAATAGGAGTGTGGGTAAGCTACTACAAACAGCACAGTGAATGCATTATTGTGGCCAAGATAGACACAAAGCCCACACCTACTACAGTAGTACAAGTTTATATGCCAACTAGCTCCGCAGATGACGAAGAAATGTATCATAAGATAAAAGAAATTATTCTGATTGTGAAGGGAGACGAAAATTTAATAGTCATGGGTGACTGGAATTTGACAGTAGGAAAAGGAAGAGAAGGAAACGTAGTAGGTGAATATGAATTGGGGGTAAGAAATTAAAGAGGAAGCCGCCTGGTAGAATTTTGCACAGAGCATAACTTAATCATAGCTAACACTTGGTTCAAGAATTATAAAAGAAAGTTGTATACATGGAAGAAGCCTGGAGATACTCACAGGTTTCAGATAGATTTTATAATGGTAAGAAAGAGATTTAGGAACCAGGTTTTAAATTGTAAGACATTTCCAGGGGCAGATGTGGCTTCTGACCACAATCTATTGGTTATGAGCTGCAGATTGAAACTGAAGAAACTGCAAAAAGGTGGGAATTTAAGGAGATGAGATCTGGATAAACTGACTAAACCAGAGGTTGTACAGAGATTCAGAGAAAGCATAAGGGAACAATTGACAAGAATGGGGGAAAGAAAGACAGTAGAAGAAGGATGGGTACCTTTGAGGGATTAAGTAGTGAAGGCAGCAGAGGATCAAGGAGGTAAAAAGATGAGGGCTAGTAGAAATCCTTGGGTGACAGAAGAAATATTGAATTTAACTGATGAAAGAGAAAATATAAAAATGCAGTAAATGAAGCAGGCAAAAAGGAATACAAACGTCTCAAAAATGAGAGTGACAGGAAGTGCAAAATGGCTAAGCAGGCATGGCTAGAGGACAAATGTAAGGATGTAGAGGCTTATCTCACTAGGGGTAAGATAGATACTGCCTACAGGAAAATTTAAGAGACCTTTGGAGAAAAGAGAACCACTTGTATGAATATCAAAAGCTCTGATGGAAACCCAGTTCTAAGCAAAGAAGGGAAAGCACAAAGGTGGAAGGAGTATATAGATGGTCTATACAAGGGCGAGGTACTTGAGGGCAATATTATGGAAATGGAAGAGGATGTAGATGAAGATGAAATGGGAGATATGATACTGCGTGAAGAATTTGACAGAGTGCTGAAAGACCTAAGTCGAAACAAGGCCCCGGGAGTAGACAACATTCCATTAGAACTACTGACAGCCTTGGGAGAGCCAGTCCTGACAAAACTCTACCATCTGGTGAGCAAAATGTATGAGACAGGCGAAATACCCTCAGACTTCAAGAAGAATATAATCATTCCAATCCCAAAGAAAGCAGGTGTTGACAGATGTGAAAATTACCGAACTATCAATTTAATAAGTCACGGCGGAAAAATACTAATACGAATTCTTTACAGATGATTGGAAAAAATGGTACATGCTGACCTCAGGGAAGATCAGTTTGGATTCTGTAGAAATATTGGAACACGTGAGGCAATACTGACCCTACGACTTATCTTAGAAGCAAGATTAAGAAAAGGCAAACCTATGTTTCTGGCATTTGTAGACTTAGAGAAAGCTTTTTACAATGTTGACTGGAATACTCTCTTTCAAATTCTGAAGGTGGCAGGGGTAAAATAAAGGAAGCAAAAGGCTATTTACTATTTGTACAGAAACCAGATGGCAGTTATAAGAGTAGAGGGACATGAAAGGGAAGCAGTGGTTGGGAAGGGAGTGAGACAGGGTTGTAGCCTCTCTCCAATGTTATTCAATCTGTATATTGAGCAAGCAGTAAAGGAAACAAAAGAAAAATTTGGAGTATGAATTAAAATCCATGGAGAAGAAATAAAAACTTTAAGGTTCGCCGATATACATTGTAATTCTGTCAGAGACAGGACTTGGAAGAGCAGTTGAACGGAATGGACAGTGTCTTGAAAGGATGAAATAAAATGAACATCAACAAAAGCAAAACAAGGATAATGGAATGTACTCTAGTTAACTCGGGTGATTCTGAGGGAATTAGATTAGGGAATGACACACTTAAACTAGTAAAGGAGTTTTGCTATTTGGGGAGCAAAATAACTGATGATGGTCGAAGTAGAAAGGATATAAAATATAGATTGGCAATGGCAAGGAAAGCGTTTCTGAAGAAGAGAAATTTGTTAATATGGAGTATAGATTTAAGTGTCAGGAAGTCATTTCTGAGAGTATTTGTATGGAGTGTAGCCATGTATGGAAGTGAAACATGGACAATCAATAGTTCGGACAAGAAGAGAATAGAAGCTTTCGAAATGTGGTACTGCAGAAGAGTGCTGAAGATTAATGGGTAGATCACATAACTAATGAGGAGGTATTGAATAGCATAGGGGAGAAGAGGAGTTTGTGGCAGAACTTGACTAGAAGAAGGGATTGGTTGGTAGGACATGTTCTGAGGCATCAAGGGATCACCAATTTAGTATCGGAGGGCAGCGTGGAGGGTAAATTGTAGAGGGAGACCAAGAGATGAATATACTAAACAGCTTCAGAAGGATGTAGGCTGCAGTACGTACTGGGAGATGAAGCAGTTTGCACAGGATAGAGTAGCATGGAGAGCTGCATCAAACCAGTCTCAGGACTGAAGACCACAACAACAACAACAACAACAAGAAACAATTTACTTTTGATGCGTTCACCACTGTTTTTTAGGAGCTCTGCAGGAATGTTATCTATACATGTTGTTTATCTGATTTTAAGCTATTTAATCAAAATAGGAAGAACTGTCCTTTGTTATCAGTGGTCTCTTATTGTTTCATCAATTAGTTTTTCATCTTCAATATACTCATCTTAGCTCCAAATTTCAGCACCACCATACAGATCTTCAGTATACTATTTCCATCTCTCACTTATATCTCCTATGTCAAACAACAGCTTCCCATTTTTATCTTTCACTAATTTACAGTTTAATCTTGGAATAAGCTTCATCCTTTTTTTCTGTATTTAAATCATTTTCTGTTTCTTTACTGATTTTACCTAGCCACTTTTCTTTCTCTAAATGGCATATTGTTATCATCTTCAGGGCTCTTTTATTTTAGTCTGCTCCTTTTGTCAATGAGTTCCAATATTTCTGTGATCATCCAAGACTTCCTAGGTTCTAACTTTATTCCTTCCTAATATATATGTAGCTGCATTTCCTATATTGGACTCAATAGCGTCCCAACTGCTCTCTTCCTTGTCTGATTCCATTGTCACATGCTTGAATTCCTGCACAATCTCTACATTCATCAATTTATATATTTCCCATTTCTTTGGATACATCAGCTGTGGTTCTTAAATCTGATACTGCACTTCGCCACAACAAGGTATGGTCACTCTCTATATTACCACCAGGATAATTGTGAACAAATTTTACTTGGTTCCTGTATTTTTGCTTCACTATTATATAATCAATAATATATCTACTGCCATCACCAGGTGTCTTCCAATACTTCACAATACTTCACTTGCAACATAGGTGTTCATAACATTATGTATCCATTCCTTCATTAATATAATAGGTACTCCACTCTTCCATGGCTGCTGGTTTCTGCTATGAATTATTCTGAAATAATTTGATCTAAAGTTGCCATTTCCCATCCATGTTGTTGCACACAGACCTAAAATATCCTGTCGACACTTTGTCATAGTATTTTTGACTTATCCAGTTTTCCAAGATTTAACAATGTTCTCACATTCCATGTGCAAAAGTGAAATTTATCTTTTCTTCCTTTTTCTGATCTTCCTGCTCCTTCTCTGTGAGGCTTTCATGGAATGATGACCTGAGAAGCCTAAACACTCCTCCTGCTGGCCCTTGGGATTCAAAACCCGTGATCAGTAAGGGGGTCTACCTCTCCAGGGGAGCCCACCTTGCTGAAGCACTGTCTGAGTGAGTAGAGAGGCTTGCATGTTCACAAGAAGCTGAGGAATATGTCAGCAGTATTGCAGCTACTGGCAGGGTCTCCAACACCAGACAGACATCAGTGGAGGAACCAGATGAAGAGTGTCCCACCACACCCTGTCTCTCTCATATCCAATTCTATGGTCCTACCCCACTTCACCAGATACCCAACCCAGGGCCTGCTGTGGTCCATGCCAGTGGGCGAGGAAGATTTGTCAGTAACAGAACCTCAGGAATACAGGGCTACTCCCTGAGTAATTATCCTTGCACCACATGGCGTTCTGTGGTGTTGACTGAATATACCCCTATTCTTGTAGAACTAAAATGGAAAACATGGAACAAAGGGAAAAACCCTGAGAGACATGATGAGAACTGAAACATCCAAACACTGGGGTTGTAAACAATGGAAGCTGTTTCCACAACTGGATTGGATGGCAGACCAGTTCAAGATGTAGAAATTGTCATTGAGAAGATAGACCAGGTCAAGAGTTAAATCCTTGTTGGTACTCAGAGGAGAAAACTTCCCAAGGACAGAAACATAAGGAATGTAAAGAAAAGCTTCCTACACAAAAATTGAGGGAACTGAAAGGTCTTCAGTCTAAGACCTCCAAAAAAGAGTGTCTCAAAATGAAGGGGGTAAACAGACCTCTTCAACCTCCAAGACAGAAAACAACCAAACAAGGGAGGAGTCTAACACTCCAACTTCACAGGATAATCACATCCAGGAAAAGCTGTGACAGGAAAGAGGAAAAAAGACCTACAGTACTGCAGTCTTGGTTATCAGGATAGCAGTTAACCAACAGGGATATCCACCGGTCAACATCACCTTGCAGCAGATAGTCTGTTTGGATGACACTCTTTGAGAAGACTGAAGGGACCACTAGCCCAGAACCCAAACTCAGGAGGGTCTAGTGTGCTCTATTGGGGGATGGGAACAGTGGATTGGCTTAAGGAGATGGTAGATAAGGCACCTCCATCGGAGGAGGTGAAGTTGCTGGTCAAGACTGCAGCTGAGCCCATCAAGACTGCAAAGGTATCAATTTGGGTACTAAAACTTCAAAGATTCTGTTTGAGAAAATAAGATCAGAGAACAAGAAAGTCTTGGGAGAGAGGATTAGAGGGTAATCAGTCAAATGATTGCACCAGACGACCAAACCCAAGTGATGGGAGGCAGTGAAAATTCCCTGAGCAATGCAGGAACAGAACCTGAGATCATAATTTGGTTTTCCACAGGTTACCTTCAGGGTAATCAATGATATTGGAAGCAACCATGAAGGCGAGATGGAGACTGCAAATGTTGCAGGTAAACCTGCAATGCAGTAAAGGGGCAACTGCCACCCTGAGTCATCTTCTGAGAAGACAGAACATGGACATGACCATGGCCCTGATCCAGGAATCCTATCTATACAGGACTTTTCAGGCCTTGGAGGGGCTGGAGGTAAGTTTATTTGTACTAGAAATCTAAGGAACTCCAGAACATTCATTTGCGTTATCAATGGAATTTCATTCATGTCAGAGGCGGACTTCTATTCCAAGAGCTTAGTGACCATCAGGATGAAACAATGCAAGAAAGGAAACACAAAGGGAATTGTATTGCCCTCAGCTCACCTTCCTTACAAGGATGGCAGACCTCCTTCCCAGGAAGTGAGGAGACTGGTACACAGTTGCTCACAATAGAATGAATAACTGCTGGTTGGTTGTGATGCCAGTGCCCAAAACCTGTTGCAGGGAAGCAGTGACACCAACAGCAGAGGTAAGTATCTTCTTCAATTATTACTCTAGAGTAATCTAGACATCCTGAATATGGATAGAGAACATATTTTCAGGAACATAAGAAGGAAAGAAATAACTGACATAACTTTTGGTCCATTTTAATGGGTGGCTATGTCAAACAATGGCAGTGGCCCTGGAGCCATCCTTATCTGAAGAAAGATTTCAACTCAGGCCTATCTGAAGTCAGAACTTTGATAAGGAGTCCAGTAGGGGTTTTGAGGAAATTTCAGGTGCAGTGATGTCTGCCATTATGACCTCAGATTTAGAAAACTACCTAACCACCAAAAAGTGTACAAACAGGAATGTACCTTGGTGGAACAATAACCTGGAATTGCAGGGCAGCAGGTAACAACACTGTTCAATGTTACAAGCAGGGAAGGACAATGGGTAAAATATGTGGAGACCCTTGTCAAATACAACCTTGCAATTAAGCAAGTGCAACTATGATCCTGGAAGATATTCTATGGGGAAGTGGAACATACAGCTACTTGCACTTATGAGGAAGCATATCCTCCACTTGTAGTGGACTCTTAAGCTTCTTGATGAAACCCTACCTGTAGAGGAGGTAGTGAAGTATACAGGGGTAACACTGGATGTGAGACAATCATGGACCCCTCATATAAAGAATGTATGTTCCAAGGTGAAAGGCATTCTTGTGAGCACTAGAAGAGCCTATGGAAAGAACTGGGGTCTAAACCCCAAGAGTATGTACTATAGTAAGACCTATGAGAATTTATGGGGCTACAGTATTCTGGAACATAGTAGAACAGAAGGTGGCTCCTAAGATGATTGGCAAGGAGCAGAGACTGGCATGCTTAGACATAACAGGCGGAATTAGCAGCACACTCATTGGTGGGATGGAAACCATGCTCGACATGGCCCATTACACCTGTGGGTTTAAATGGAGGCAGCAGCAGGGTGTATAGGCTAAAAACTGAAATTAACTGGATAGATTTAGGATATCCTGAATCCTAGTACCAATAAAGGGAATGTGGTAAATACAAGAATGGTCATGGGAATGCCAGCTGATTATACAATAACTTCCCTCTGCTTCAATAAACTGTTCACTGTAACAGCTGGATGTAGGGAGCAGTGGAAGACTGAAGCATGACACTGTGTAGGAGACATAGTCTGGTTTACTGATGACTTGAAAAGAGATGAAGGTGCTGGAGCTGGTGCATGTGAGGTACAGCCTACACTAGAGAATGCAATCTCTCTAGAGTATGTGGCTGTGGTATTCCAGGCATAAATACTACAATGGTTTATTCAGACAGCCAAGGAGCTCTGAAATCTCTATGAGCCCCTGCAATGAGATCAAAGCTCATTTCAGAATGCCACAAAGCCCTTGTGAGACTAGGGGAAAGCAAAAAGGTAAACCTGCTTTGGGTCCCTGGTCAGTGAGGTATTAGTGGCAATGAACAAGCTGGTAGGCTGACCAGGACAGGTGTGACAATTTCATTTATTCAAACAGAACCTGTCCTGATGATCACCAAGGTGATGGTTGAATCAGAACTATGAAACTGGATCAGAAGGCAGAATGTAGAATGAATATTGGACTATGATCCAAAAACTAAAACATGACAAGCAAAGACATGCCAAAGACATGTTTTAAGAGAAGTTCCATGATCCTGGCTTGAACAAAAGGCTCACTACACTCATAGTAGGACTAATGACAGGCCACAGGAACTTTAAGAAACATCTACACATGATGTATGTAGAGAAAGAAGCCCCTGTTTGTAGGCTGTGTGGCAAAGGGTGACGAAACTGCTCCATACCTAATCTTCCAATGCAAAGCATTGGAGGTCAATAGACACAGAATATTTGGGTCATCAAGTGCTGAAGAACAAGTGCCTAATAAAGAACTAGTAAAGAGTCTCCTATTACTCTTTAGGGGTGATGATTGGCTTCACTCAAACCACAGGGAGTGAAACTGCACAATATACCCTGTTTTGGTGTGGACAATAGTGGGCTAGGAACACTGTTGTTTAGATCTCCCTGTTGAAATCAAATCATGGAAGTCTGAAATATTTGCATTTGGATTGTTAAACTAGTCATTTGAGACAAATGTCAGGCAATGTATTCAGTATTACTTCACATAACTGTTTGTCCCTTCTGCTGATTATGTATTCATAGTTTTCCCAATTGATACTGGGCAGGTTAAAGTCACCACCTACTACTACTATGTGCTCAATGTATTTCCATGCTATTGAGTGCAGAACAGCTTTGAATGACTTTATGACCAATGTGTGTGGATCAGGTGGTCAGAAGAAACATTTAATTATTAGTCTAAGTCCACCAACCATGGTTACTCTTGTCCATATTAGTTCACAGTCAGATTTATTTTGGATCTTGCTAAATCTAGCGCATCTGCTTATTGCTATAATAACTCCTTCTTTCCCTTATTCATTCCATATTATGTTGAAAGTTGCCCTACTCTGCACTTCAGGTTTAACCAATCTCTTTGTTCCTAGTACGATGGGGAGGCGACTGCTTTGTATGACATATGTCAGCTTTTGAGATTTTCTGCAAGTACTCTGGCAGTTAACAACTAGTTTTGTCAGATTCTCTCTTTCAGGATTTGCTATCTGATCTGTTGACATAATTGACTGATGTGATGCTCAAGTCTCTTTTGGGGATCTTGTAGTTTTGTCTAATCTAAAAAGAAACTCATGTGCATTCCACTAGTACTGTGCCACCAGACTGGCCATTTCCACTGTACAGAGCCTGCCTGACCTATCCAGTCTCCAATATGTCACTTAGGTCAAGGAACCCATGACTGATGATTTCATCAGACAGATTGCAAAACCTCTGGTTTAGACCTTCCACTCAGCTACACACCAGAGTGCCCCAGTCAGCCCTCAGAATGAAGCTGCAAGTTGATAGCTGTGGAGAGGTTGCACAAATGAGGCCTACTGTCCTGGCTATGCTCACCAGTCTCTGGATAGAACTGAGGATGGTTTCAGAACCAAGGTGACGTATACTATTGATGCCACCATGAACAGTGATATGCTGCTGAATGCTACCTGTGCTTTCATTTGCTCCTGGGATTACCTCTCCCACAAGGCAGACAATTCCTTCCAGGATACATGCCAAGTGGACATTCAGTCCATTTCCTTGACATCATGCTATTTCTCTTAGAGGGACAATCACATTCCTAATACTGGATCTGCCTATCACTAACAGCTCCTTGTTTCCCCCTCTCCAGGCAACTTGAATGTGACAGAGGAGAGACTGTTGCATGATCAGGAGAAGCAATGCCCACTGATTGTGTCTTATTATCAGCAGAAGGCAATGCCTCCAACTTAGTTGTTAGTGGTATGGGGCTAGTCTTTTGGTCATTAACCTCATACAATATTCCTCAAGAAACAGCTTCGGATCTGGGCATGTCCAGATACAATGCTCTGGAAACATGTAATGAAATAAAATCTTGTGGCGAGAGAGTGGAAGAAGTAAGTGTCGTGAGAACTGAAAGTAAACAAGCCTCCAAAAAGTTCATTACACCTAACATACAAGCAACTGTTAACAGAAACCTTGAGCAAAAACTTAACAACTCAGCCCATAATGCATTCAAATTGTTAAAATCTGTTAATAATATAATACATATAGAGACTGTGAAAAGAAAGATGATCATATAATAGACTGCAAAACTTCGGAAGACTTGAGCACAACAAATAATGCTTTTACTGTATATATATTTGCCAACAGTCTCGGAAAAAGACTGGCAGAAACCCTATATAACTCAGGATGCAGTGTTACTAGCGTAATAAAACCTGATGCTCCACTGAAAGAGACCGTCAATAACTGCAAAAATCTATGTATCAAGATAAAGAAAAATGATTGTATTCTAATCCAAGGGGGCGGAGTAGACGTCCGCTGCAATGATGTATTATCAGCAAGACGAGCGCTAAGAGAGACACTCAAAAAGCTCAAAAATGTATGTGTGGTGGTAACCAGCATTCCATACAATTTTTTTTTAGTAAATCTCGTGTTAATGAAGAAATAAAAAAAACTAACAGACTGCTTCACAAAATAACAAAGTGCTACCCACATTCAACATTTGTCCAGCTAGATTTCAGAAAACGACATTTCATCAACAGTGGAGATCTCCTAAATAGAGCAGGACAACTGTATGTCTGTGCTCAAATTGTGAAAACAATAAATAATCTCAATGATCAACACAAACTGCCTGGTATCTTCACCATAGCAGTAACTGAGCAAATGGAAATTTGCAAGGAAATGTCTAAGATGAGAGAGATACCTAACATACCAGTACCAGTATCTGAAGGAGTGTTAGAATGTGGGGTACCAGCAAAAATGTCAGGAACATCCAGCAGAGTTGAAGAGGAAACAATTTCTTCAGATGAGAAAGCCTACAAACCTAGCGTAAACTCATGTGCACCTGAAACCTCCAAGGATGAAGCTGTCAGCAAATTCGACACACTTAATGCCTCATACTCACCTGTAACTAGGACTGCAACCACACCAACAGCCAAGAACCATTCTACTAGATCCAGAAACTCATCAGCTGCTCTGCAGACATCTCAAAGGAAGAGCCTCAGGATAAGAAGAGCTGCTGTGCATAGTGACTATTTTTTATGGGTTCTTCACAATTCAAAGAAGAAGAAAAGGCAGAATCTTTACAGTGTCAGCAACAAGAGAGTACAAAGGTAAATAGTGCAGCAAATCCACTACATGAAACTTTAACAGTTGTATACCAAAATGTGCAGGGACTAGAAAGTAAATTAGCTGAAAT
Source organism: Schistocerca americana (assembly GCF_021461395.2). Lineage (NCBI taxonomy): Eukaryota > Metazoa > Arthropoda > Insecta > Orthoptera > Acrididae > Schistocerca > Schistocerca americana. The sequence continues at coordinate 517,827,816 of NC_060130.1, read as the reverse complement.
AGAAGTTCTATTAACTGACTATCCAAAAGACATTAACATACTATGCATAAGTGAGCACTGGGTAAAAGAAATGCAAGCATCTAGCATAATTATTCCAAATTTTGAAATGATTAGCAAATTTTGTAGAATCAACCATAAAGGGGGTGGGACATGTGTTTATGTTAGGACAGGGATAGAATCAAAAGAAATTAAATGTAAACTAAAATGCATAGACAAAGATTTTGAATACAGTGTATGTGACCTAACCAAATTAAAAATTACTATTGTGTGTTTGTAATGATCACCATTGGGCAACTTTGCCATTTTTATGGAAAATCTTGAGGGACTACTGAATGAACTTACACATAATGTAATTGTTCTTGGTGATTTTAATGTTAACTTTAAGAATGACTGTAGTAAACAACAGCAACTGTGCAATCTGTTTTTGTGTCATAATATAACGGCAACTGTAAATGAAGTTACTAGATGTGGAAATATATCTGAAACTATAATAGATCAAGTATTTATAAACAAGGACAAGTGTGAATATAACTCTGAAGTAACTGACACTGGTTTCTCGGATCACAAGGGTATCAAATTGAGTTTAAATGTCACATCTTACAAGGACCCTGTTATCAATAACAATTACAGAGAAAGGAGATTTATAAATGATGACAGCATAAGAATTTTTAATTACATTCTGGAAAATAACAACTGGGGTAGTGAATCAAGTGGTGATGTCAATACAAAGTTTGACTCATTCCTTGAAAGCTACAAACACTGCTTCAATGTTGCCTTTCCTATAAAAAAAAAAAGTGACAAAACTAAACATAAAACCAAAACACAGGTTACAAAGGGGATTGGAAAGTCATTAGACACTCTCAGAAAGTTAAATAAATCAGCCAGGAAGAATGTAGCACTGAGAGCACATATGAAATGTTATAGAAGCCTGTACAAGAAAGTAATAATTGCACCTAAGAAGCTTGATAATGATCCATATATTGAGAAAGGTAACAACAAAATGAAGTCAACTTGGGAGGTAATAAATAAAAATATAGGTAGACACAAAAGAAAAGATAACAGCTTTGTCATTAAAAGTGGGGGTAAAACTGTTAAGGACCCACTTCAGATTGGCAACATATTTAACAAACATTTCACAAATATAGCCATAAATTTAATTAAAACTAAATGCAATTCGAATAGCAAGGTAAAAATCCCCATGAATGACATGACAATGTTCCTTTATTGAGTAACTGAATCAGAGGTACTAAATGCTATAAATAAGTTAAAAAATAAAATGTCATGTAGGTGTGATGGGATTCCTGACAAAGTCATTAAGCAAAGTGCAAGAAATGTAGCCTCACATCTCACTGAAGTTATAAATGAATCTTTTAAGACAGGGATGTTTCCATCAAAACTTAAAATGTCAACTATAAAGCCACTTTACAAGAACGGTGATAAATATGATGTTAGTAACTTTAGGCCTTTATCAATGTTGTCAGGTTTCTCAAAAATAATAGAAAGGATAATGTATCATAGACTATACAAATTTTTTATTAAGAATAGAATATTGGTTAATGCACAAAATTATTTCTGTAAAAATAAATCAACTGAAACAGCTATCTTCAATTTTCTGCAACTTGTTCTAAATTCCATAAATAGAAAGGAATTAAATTGTGGATTGTTTTTAGACTTATCAAAGGCCTTTGATGTCATCGACCATAAGTTACTGCTTAGGAAGCTATATGCCTATGGGATACATGGAGTTGCCCACAAATGGTTTGAATCATATCTGTCGGACAGGTATTAGAAGGTGGAGATAAGCCCTGTAGATAGGACATATTCATCAAGATTCGAGAGAGTTTTGTACGAAGTACCCCAGGGATCTGTATTAGGGCCATTACTGTTTTTAATATTTATCAATGACCTACCAAGTCAACTATCTGAAGCAGAGGCAGTACTGTTTGCTGACGATACAAGTTTGTTTGTTAAAGCAAATAGTGAAGCTGACTTACAGGAAAACGTCACATTAGCAACAGACAAAGGAAACAAATGGTTTAATGAACACAGACTCATTGTAAATGCCAAAAAAACAATGTGGATCAAGTTCAGACATATTACAAATAAAATAAAAACTAACGTTACAGTAGAACTGGGTAAGTGTAAGATTGAACAAGCATCATACACAAAATTCTTGGGAGTATGGTTTGATGAACACTTAAGATGGGAAAAGCATATAATAGCATTGAACAAAAAATTAAGTCAAACTCATGTAATATTAAAACAGTGTTATGTGTTTATTTCTCATTCATGCACAGTTTATTAAGATACGGTGTACAGTTTTGGTGGAACAACAGTATAACAAAACATTCATTTAGACTACAAAAGAAGGCAGTCAGAATAATAAAAGGTATACGATATAGAGACTCTTGTAGGCATGCTTTCAAAGAATTAAAAATCATGACACTACCACCCTTATACATATTTGAAAGCATATGTTTCTTAAAAGAACACGAGGAATTTTCTACATTAAACAGAGAATTTCACAACTACGAAATGAGGAATAGGATTGATTTCCACAGAGAAATTCATAAAACAGCTATGTATAACAAAAGTGTACTATACCAACCCAAAATCCTCTACAGTGCTCTCCCCAAAGAACTAAAAATAATACCAAAACCGCACATATTTAAAAGAGAATTAAAAAAACATGCTATTGAGCAATAGTTTTTACAGTATTGAAGAGTTTATAATCATTGACAATAAAAGCGCAGTTAATATTTCCCTGACATAATAAATATGTGTAATTGCTCACATTTAAATACTTGCTGTTTCTATGAAAGTGTGAAATAGTGTTAATGTAAGAATGGAAATAATCATTGATGTGAGAATCACTAGCTTTTTTTGGTATGTTGTTCTCCTACTTGTATATTTTTATGTTAATGTTCTTATAGTTCTATTAAAATTGTAATGTCTAAGTGACAAGTAAATTCAATTATAAATTTTCATGTACATGTACTTTAAATTGTAATGTTTATTGACAAGTCCTATGTCAATTTGATGATGTACTACAAGGACGCTAATAAATTGAATTGAATTGAATCACCATTAGATGATAACTTGTTTCATATCAGGATCACTGTGCACCACACCAACAAAAACATAGCTTGCTACTTCTGTGATGTGTTTGCGATTTCAGACCAACTGATCACTCCATCACCAATGAATCATGCGGCAACTATTTGAGGCCAGTTGACAGCGGCCAATGCAGCTCTCAGCTGTTCGCAGACAGCAACTAATGCCCTCATTACAACATGGCAGTGGCCACAATCTCTGGCTATATCTATATATGAACTCGTTTGTTTCAATGACAAAAAGAAGTAGAGAATTTAGATGCAAAACTGGGTTGTGCTAATGTAAAGACTTAAAAAAGAGAAATGCACAGACATGAGCTGCTGCTGTGTAAGTCACTGTCTCTATTGCTGATAATGTGGAATCTGAGAGACTAGTGAATTTATTTAATGGTCACTGGTTCGAATTGAATCAGACTACCCTGAGACTAATAGTGACATTGAAATACAGTTTATTTCATATACATGAGAACTTACCTTTGGTACATACAAAAATTAATCTAGAAATTAAAAATCAGGACATACACATAAAAATTACTAACTGCTTGCTACCGAACAGAAGCACAAAAGGAAAACAAAACTAAGAGCAATACACAAACTTAAACTACTGGTGCCACTGTGAGAGTCACTGTATCTATGATTATAGCATGGGACCTGACATTGAGACCTCTGCAAAAGAAAGGACAAAGAGTTGGTGTTGATAACTAACTGCCTGTATCTTGTTACCTCTATTAAAAAATACCTGAGCAATGTGCAATACAAAAGTAACACAGTTCTCTAAGCATAACTTACATGTCTGCAGTTTGGTTTTAGGAATGCCTCTTCTGTTGGTGAGGCAAAGTAGTCCTCTCCATGAGCTAGTGGAATGTATTGGTCAAAACCTGCAGTACCTTTTGTTACTCGATAAAGGCTTTTGACTATGTTGAACACTGGACACAGCTAAATAAATTAGAACATTATGAAATTATAGGCAATGCTTTCAGTTTGAAGAAGCCATACCTTAGAAGCACAAAGCAGGAAGCAGTTTCACAGTGTCATAACAGGAAGAGAGCTAGCATCCCACAGGTGCTGTAACGTTGGGGGTCTTCAGCATAGTTTCAGACCAGGGCTGCTATTTTACCTGATCTACACAAATGACTTGCCCTCATCCATAGCAGGTAATACTAAATTTGTTTCATTTGTGAATCTTACAAGCAAGTCATGAAAGTTTTAGACCACAAATTGCATAATATAACAAATCATGTTCTGGAGAGAAACAACACTTTGTTCACAAGTAAATTAACAGTCTCAATTTAAATTGCAATAAAGCAAAATACAGTTTACACTATTCTGTTTGCACTGATATTAAACATTCTCATAATTGTGCTTTTCTAACTCTGAACACAATAAAACACAATAAAAACCCAACAAGGTCACGACATGAGAGCATAAACTTAAGTAGGGCAATACAGATTATTGAAATGTGCAAGACACATACAGCCTTGTTGATACATACAGACTGCCAGCCAGAGACAGTGCATGGCAATATAAAGAGCATTTGCCCACAAGGGGTTGCAGTATCTCAGCTGTAGGTGATAGAGGTGACGGACCGTGATCAGCATCCTTTGGTGAGGACTGGGAGCAGCTGAATAACACATTACTCAAACTGCTTGATGTGTACCGTGGTAGTGGCAATGAAAATATAGAAATGTACAGGTTGCTATGTGCCTCCTTCCATGGGGGGAAGAAAAACCAGATTCCCATTCCCCTGCAACATGTTGATAGGTGACCCATTGTGTCAGAAGCAGTTGTCCTGTGTGTGCACAGTTCCGTGTCCGTACTGGCAAGCAAGCAGGGCCAGGAGGGAGGGAGCGCTAGGGCCGGGAGGTGCCTGCATCAGTGCGTGGGAGGTGCCTGTGTAGACGCAGGAGGCACCTGGAGATGCCACATATGCGCCAGAGGCACCTGCATGGGTGTGAGACACCCGTGTTGGTACAGGATGCATTAAGAGGCTGAAACATGTTGGCTGCATGGAGGCAGTACACTGGCAGGAAGCTAGGTGGCCACAGCATGGGCAGTGTGCTGCACAGTTTCGGGTCCATACTGGCATATGAGCAGGGCCAGGAGGGAGGGGCACTCCGGCCAGGAGGTACCTGTATTAGTGTGTGGGAGGTGCCTGTGTAGATTCAGGAGGCACCTGGAGGTACCCACATACATGCCAGAGGCACCTGTGTAGATGTGAGACACCTGTGTCAGTACAGAATTCATTAAGAGGCTGAAACATGTTGTCCACATGGGGCAGTACACTGACAGGAAGCTGGGTGGGCACAGCATGGGCAGTGTGCTGCCACAGTGAACTGTGATGCTGGAGAATGCCATTGCAGAAGCAGAAATCATAAACCAGAGCAAACACAGATTGGGCCCCAATGGGTGACTGAGACAGTGCAGTGTGCCACGGCATAGGGCAGAAAATTCAAAAGCAACAAAGCATCCAACTCAAGCAAATTCTCAATATGACGATCATTAACAACAACATAATTGCTAGGAGGACTGCAGGTTTGTAAGCTGTGGTGCCAGTAACTTGACATAGTAGCATATTGCAGCTTACCAGATGGTGTTTGTTTGGGAGCCAACAGTGAGGAGTCCAGTTGTGCATACATTGGAGAGTTGAGAAGTAAAACTGCTTCTCTGGTGTCCACATGCTGCTCCCATGTTGTATGAAGCAAGAGGAGCTAGACAGAGGTGCTGCATGGGCCCTTGTTGCTGTTGCCGATGGAGTTGGCCATTGCAGCGAGGTTTCCTCTTTGGGACTTCAGTGGTCTTATGGTAACATTATAGTCAATCTCATCACTTACGGGATTTCTAGTTGTCAACATGAAATTGTTGAAGAGGAACTGCAGTATCTATCCCTTAAGCATATTTTCTGTGGTGTTGACTGATGAGTGAGGTCCCATAGCAGCGTATGTACCAACAAGTCTGTATGTGTCTTGCACATTTCAATAATCCGTATTGTCCTACTTATGGTTATGCTCTCATGTCGTGACCTTGTTGGTTTCTCATGACTGTGTCTTTTATTGTGTTCAGAGCTAGAAAAGCACAATTATGAGAATGTTTAATATCAGTGGAAACAGAATAGTGTAAACTGTATGTTGCTTTATTGCAATTTAAATTTAGACTGTTAGTTTACTTGTGAACAAAGCATTGTATGTCTCCAGAACATGATTTGTTATATTATGCAGGACTGTTTACCAAAGTTTATAGTTATATATAAAAACAAAGATGAGGTGACTTACCAAACGAAAGCGCTGGCAGGTCGATAGACACACAAACAAACACAAACATACACACAAAATTCAAGCTTTCGCAACAAACTGTTGCCTCATCAGGAAAGAGGGAAGGAGAGGGGAAAACGAAAGGAAGTGGGTTTTAAGGGAGAGGGTAAGGAGTCATTCCAATCCCGGGAGCGGAAAGACTTACCTTAGGGGGAAAAAAGGACAGGTATACACTCGCACACACGCACATATCCATCCACACATACAGACACAAGCAGACATATTTAAAGACCTAAAGTCTTACAATTTAAAACCTGGTTCCTAAATCTCTGTCTTACCATTATATAATCTATCTGATACCTTTTAGTATCTCCAGGGTTCTTCCATGTATACAACCTTCTTTCATGATTCTTAAACCAAGTGTTAGTTATGATTATGTTGTGCTCTGTGCAAAATTCTACCAGGCGGCTTCCTCTTTCATTTCTTAGCCCCAATCCATATTCACCTACTATGTTTCCTTCTCTCCCTTTTCCTACACTCGAATTCCAGTCACCCATGACTATTAAATTTTCGTCTCCCTTCACAATCTGAATAATTTCTTTTATTTCATCATACATTTCTTCAATTTCTTCGTCATCTGCAGAGCCAGTTGGCATATAAACTTGTACTACTGTAGTAGGTGTGGGCTTCGTATCTATCTTGGTCACAATAATGCGTTCACTATGCTGTTTGTAGTAGCTTACCCGCATTCCCATTTTCCTATTCATTATTAAACCTACTCTTGCATTACCCCTATTTGATTTTGTGTTTATAACCCTGTAGTCACCTGACCAGAAGTCTTGTTCCTCCTGCCACCGAATTTCACTAATTCCCACTATATCTAACTTCAACCTATCCATTTCCATTTTTAAATTTTCTAACCTACCTGCCCGATTAAGGGATCTGACATTCCACGCTCCGATCCGTAGAACGACAGTTTTCTTTCTCCTGATAACGACATCCTCTTGAGTAGTCCCCGTCCGGAGATCCGAATGGGGGACTATTTTACCTCCGGAATATTTTACCCTAGAGGACGCCATCATCATTTAATCATACAGTAAAGCTGCATGCCCTCGGGAAAAATTACGGCCGTAGTTTCCCCTTGCTTTCAGCCGTTCGCAGTACCAGCACAGCAAGGCCGATTTGGTTATTGTTACAAGGCCAGATCAGTCAATCATCCAGACTGTTGCCCTTGCAACTACTGAAAAGGCTGCTGCCCCTCTTCAGGAACCACACGTTTGTCTGGCCTCTCAACAGATACCCCTCCGTTGTGGTTGCACCTACGGTACGGCTATCTGTATCGCTGAGGCACGCAAGCCTCCCCACCAACGGCAAGGTCCATGGTTCATGGGGGGGGGGGGGGGGAGATTCTTCATATATGAAGTCTATATTGAGAGCCTTTTATGTAGAACTTGTGCCAAAAAGTGGCATACACATTGAAAAAATCTCGGTCGTATTTCTTTCAGTCAGTAAGGTTCATCTACGTCTACATTGATACTCCGCAAGCCACCCAACGGTGTGTGGCGGAGGGCACTTTACGTGCCACTGTCATTACCTCCCTTTCCTGTTCCAGTCGCGTATGGTTTGCGGGAAGAACGACTGTCTGAAAGCCTCCGTGCGCGCTCTAATCTCTCTAATTTTACATTCGTGATCTCCTCGGGAGGTATAAGTAGGGGGAAGCAATATATTCGATACCTCATCCAGAAACGCACACTCTCTAAACCTGGCGAGCAAGCTACACCGCGATGCAGAGCGCCTCTCTTGCAGAGTCTGCCACTTGAGTTTGTTAAACATCTCCATAACGCTATCGCGGCTACCAAATAACCCTGTGATGAAACGCGCCGCTCTTCTTTGGATCTTTTCATGTGATACTCATGTTTGGTCTCGTGAAGATGACACTACCATATTTATCAGAGGGCCTCTCCAAAACAAGCTCCATGCTTACGAACCAGGTGGCAGTGAATCGATGCCAGCATCTGCATCCATGTATGCACAACATCCAATTACAGCACATAATGTGCAGTTTTCAAGTGAGTATATTAGAAGTCCACAGTACTGTAACTGCAACAGATTAAAGAGAAATATGCCTCTGTTGCACTTAACTTCTGGTACTGTGTGTGGATATCAATGGAAATTACTTTCTTGATGACTCTCATATTTAATGAAATAACATTACTCTTCAGTTTCCATATTCAACAATACTTTGTTCTTAAATTACGAGTTACTACGTAAGAAGTCTGAAACTTGTGTTTACTTTTTTATCTTAGCCAGACCCAAATGTCAAGATGTCAGAAGAAAAGTTATATACATGCAGTTTCATTGACATTTTATGATATAAGCTATATGGACTTATACCCAGGTTTAATAATGACTGAGATGTTACAATGTTCTGTTTTTGTTAGATGTTTTTCCTGTCAAATAAAGTGATGTTACATTTCTGAAAAAAGCTGCAACCTCCAGATGCCATTTATTGAATAACTGTGTAAACTGGCTTCTGTTGAGCTTATCAAATTACATGATCAACTACTTCGTTGTCTTCATAACATCACAGGGTAAAGTGTTCCGTTAACTTACGCTGCCCAACTTGCAACTCAACTACACTCCTGGAAATGGAAAAAAGAACACATTGACACCGGTGTGTCAGACCCACCATACTTGCTCCGGACACTGCGAGAGGGCTGTACAAGCAATGATCACACGCACGGCACAGCGGACACACCAGGAACCGCGGTGTTGGCCGTCGAATGGCGCTAGCTGCGCAACATTTGTGCACCACCGCCGTCAGTGTCAGCCAGTTTGCCGTGGCATACGGAGCTCCATCGCAGTCTTTAACACTGGTAGCATGCCGCGACAGCGTGGACGTGAACCGTATGTGCAGTTGACGGACTTTGAGCGAGGGCGTATAGTGGGCGTGCGGGAGGCCGGGTGGACGTACCGCCGAATTGCTCAACACGTGGGGCGTGAGGTCTCCACAGTACATCGATGTTGTCGCCAGTGGTCGGCGGAAGGTGCACGTGCCCGTCGACCTGGGACCGGACCGCAGCGACGCACTGATGCACGCCAAGACCGTAGGATCCTACGCAGTGCCGTAGGGGACCGCACCGCCACTTCCCAGCAAATTAGGGACACTGTTGCTCCTGGGGTATCGGCGAGGACCATTCGCAACCGTCTCCATGAAGCTGGGCTACGGTCCCGCACACCGTTAGGCCGTCATCCGCTCACGCCCCAACATCGTGCAGCCCGCCTCCAGTGGTGTCGCGACAGGCGTGAATGGAGGGACGAATGGAGACGTGTCGTCTTCAGCGATGAGAGTCGCTTCTGCCTTGGCACCAATGATGGTCGTATGCGTGTTTGGCGCTGTGCAGGTGAGCGCCACAATCAGGACTGCATACGACCGAGGCACACAGGGCCAACACCCGGCATCATGGTGTGGGGAGCGATCTCCTACACTGGCCGTACACCACTGGTGATCGTCGAGGGGACACTGAATAGTGCACGGTACATCCAAACCATCATCGAACCCATCGTTCTACCATTCCTAGACCGGCAAGGGAACTTGCTGTTCCAACAGGACAATGCACGACCGCATGTATCCCGTGCCACTCAACGTGCTCTAGAAGGTGTAAGTCAACTACCCTGGCCAGCAAGATCTCCGGATCTGTCCCCCATGGACTACTCTGACCAACCTTTTCTGCGCTAAAATATTATTTGTGAATGCACAGGGTTGCTCCAAAATATGATGCCACAGGATATCACAGGGTGGAAATATGCAATGTAACAAGCTCTTGCATCTCTATGTTTGTGGATATTATTCTTATAATTAAGACAGTCACACTTGTTTCTAGCCATGATCCTAAACTTACATTTCTATGAAAGCTTTTCATTTATCTTCAGTCTTGATAATTAAAAATATTGCTAAAATCTGTACACTCTAAGTCTGAAAGCTAGTGAACATTCGAAGTCTTGTTTTGTGCCTATCAGTGCAACAATTTTTTTCTGACAAGGCTGTGGCTGAAAGCTGATGTGTGTCATTTAGTTGTGCCTGTTTGTAACCTAATGTGCCATCTTTGCAGTGAGTAGCAATATTTCTTCTCCTTACACTGTTAATTTGATGTGTTTCATAGAGTTGAGTTTAGTTTGGAGAGAAAAATACTATAGTCAGAGCTGAAAGAAATGTGGAGATCCTCCTTTACATGTGTTTCCATAAAAATTCAATCATTCATGTGCAGCATTCAACCAATTGTAACTTGGCATGTAAATACCATTGAATAATACATTACATTTGGTACCTCCTCTCTGCCAGAATTCCTAGCCCAGAAATGAAGATATGTTATTCCAACAGAAACCTCTAAATCTACATACAACAACCAGAACACAGTTAACACCAACACGCAGATATACAGATGTTGATTTTTCGATCCCCCAAGCATTGATGCTATTAAGTGGAATAATTCAATGTTTATCAGAAAATTTTGCAGCTTCCTGAAAGCCCTTTTTTTTGTTTAAGTATGTACAGCAGTCACAACATTTTATGGCCAGCAAGTGGGAATCACTGGGAAAAATAACAATCTTTTGGTGAAATTGATGCAAAAACCTTGTTTTCCCCCCCTCAATAAAATACATAAAAAACTGTGGTAGCTGCTAGAAACTGCAACAGCAAATGAAATAACTATTTTAAAACATGAGGAGCAAGATTACATCATTAAAAACTGTAACAAGTGAGTAACTGTATACCTAACATATTTTCAAATTATTTTCCTAGGCCGAATTTTCAACATAACAAAAAGCATACAATATTTAGTGTTTCACATCTGTGACATGTCTCTTTAGCTGTATGTGTAAACAAAAATATTAACCATTATTTCTCCTTTGTAACCATCTTAAGCTGGCAATATAACCTCCATAAGATGTTAACCTGCTGTAATTTTTCATAGAGGCTTCCAAATAAAACCAAGTAACATAGCAATACTCTTGCGTATGGCAGAACTCCCAATTTTTACTGAGACAAAGCTGCCACTTATTTTTAAAAATTTCCTGTTAACACTTCTGTATTAATAGTGAAGGAGAAATTAAAGACTGTTATAAATTCATTTTGACCCTGCTAAGCATTTCTGTTGAGAAAGTGGTTAAGTTTTACAACTACATTATTAACAATTACATTACCTGTTTAGCACTGCTCATATGGACAAAATGAGAGCTATCACACCACATATAGGCACATTTACCATGCACTACAGCATAAATTTCAACTTAATGCAGGGAAAGGGGTGGGGGGAAGAGAGGAAGAGAGAGAGAGAGAGAGAGAGAGAGAGAGAGAGAGAGAGGTGGGGGGGGGGGGGGGGGGGGGGGGGGTAAGTTACTTGATCAGCTACATCCAAGACTTGTTTATATAATCAAAAATGTCATGAAACAGTAAATCTTGTCTCTCAGCGGGGAAGAAAAAGAAAAAAAAAAATTTAAATTTATTAAATAGACCAAATTTTTAGTCTTCTTTGTCCTATGTAAACCTTCCACTGGCTGGACAATTTTCCTCAAATACCTATTTATTGTGTACAGTCATTTCTTACTCCAGAGAAGTTTTTATTATGTAAGCCATTTTTTGTAATTATGTGTGTAAACCAATTGCCATGCTCAGCACAAAAGTTCGTGAGGACAGAGGTAATGGGTAAAACTATAGGAAAGAGGCACAACTCAAGATAATAATTTTATTTTATGAAAACTGTACAATAAATCATTTATCACTAAAGGTAAAAAACTTGGTATGTTGCTCTGAACCCATTGCTTTCACTAGACAAACAGGCACAATACTTAAGTTTTACACAGTATTCCAGCATAATTACCCCTCTTCAGTCGAGAACTATCCAATGATACTTTAACACAAGTTCAGTTGTTCAAAAACATATGTTTCACATTGTTTCACTTGTCCTCCCAAGATGCCACATTAAATAAATTCAAATCACATGTACCACTTTGTCAGTTTCTCAAACAAGAGGGTAGCTTGCAGAACTTGCAATTCCACAGTTGTTATCACGGTTTCTTGCCATTTTAATATAACCATCTTCACCCCACTCTGGTCCCCAAGAATTCTTCACCAACCAGTACTGAACACCATCCTCTGTTGTCCCATAACCGACAACAAGCACTCCATGGTCAAGGTTCTCAGAGCTGCACTGTGGCTCATAGTAAACTCCTGCAAACAAATTCATTATAGCAGCATTTGCAAACTATCAAGTTTTCATGAAATGTGACAACACTAGGCATACCTTTAGAATAAAATTGGAATGAATCATGACCAGCATCAATAGCTACAGAGATTGGACCAACTGTAGCCACAGCAACTTTAAGTTGCTCTTCATCACCCTGTGGAATATCTACAAAGCCAGTGTCATCAGCTCCTACATCAATGCGTTTGAATCTACACTTGTCATCCTTTAATGAAAGAAGGAAACATGTCAAAATCAATGATGGAAAAATCAACACACTTATCACAACAGTGACTGCTACTTGTTTGCTATATTAGCTTATTAACAAAACGCTAACAGCAAAATTTCATGCAGTCTAACTTGTTCATAAGCACGTAAAACAGCAGCAATTACTTACATCACCTTCGTATGGATATGATTCTTCTGTATCAATTCCACGGTTATCTCTAACGTAAGTAAATGCCTGATCCATCAAGCCACCATTGCAGCCTTGATTTCCATATTTGTGAGAACAATCTATCAGGTTTTGTTCACTCAGGGAAGTCAGATAGCCTGCTTTCCTGAAATGTTGTCCTTCCAGTGCACCTGTCTATATGACAAAGAAATACACTAATTAGAATGATGTCTGAAAGATATTAAAAGTTAAACAATACTAGGCACATTTTTCCAAATATAAAGCTGAAGTACTTTAGTAATATTTGTCACAATCACATTGCAAAGTAATATATATATCTCAGACTCACCGAACTGAACGCCCAGCAGGAACCACATGATCCTTGATTTTTAACTTCAGTAACTGCACCATGTTTCCTCCAGTCCATATAGGGCGGTACATTTACATTTGCAGGTGGAATGAAAGTGGATCCTCTTATACCAAGAGATTCTCTTAATTTTGCGTTACGAGTTTTATTAAAGCCGTTGTATGTTGCACCGAATTCATGAGCCAACTGTTAACACATCAAACAGTCACCACACTGCAATGGATTTTTTTTTTTTTAAACCGTGTTCATAATTAACAAACTTACCAGATCACCGAACTTGTTTAACTCGAGCTGGTACGATACTTCCCCTCGTTCGAACGCAGCATTGTGTTGGGCAATTCTTTTTTTGTTTTCCATAAAAATTTTCATTCTGAATTTTTCTTCAATAGGACTCGAGTACTTTTTTCCATGTTTCAGCTGAAACAATGATCTTTATGTAGGCCTACCTCATTTCCAGAACATGTGTAACATAACTTTATATCTACCTTTAAACCAACCTCACCTTGAAAGTATTCCACTCTTCGAGAAAGAGATCGAAAACGCAACTGCTTGCGCTCCCGCAACAATACATAATAGCACCACGTACGCTTTCATCGTGGCCTGAATACAAGAAATTTTCTTGTTACTATTGCATTTAACTATAACAACGCACTGGAAGTTACTACAAGTTATTATATCAAGAAGGTTCCAAGCCTTTTGTTCGACAAAATAACGTCCTCGAAATTCTGACGCAAAACGAAACAATGATTGAATACAATCCCTCTTTCATGTATAGCACTTCCATTAACTAAAACTAGAAAAACATTTTAAAAACAGAGAATTACTTACAACACAACAAAGGAATGAGAAAAAAAAAATATAGAAAAACTTCACAGTTCTCAATACAGCTACTGACTTCCGCACGAAACCATCAGCCAACTAAAGCACAAAGGCAGAACCAGCTGTATATATACACACGATGTCAGAAGTCACGGGACTCTTCGTTGTCACCACTGCCATGCCGCCCAACAGCCAATCAGGGCTAAGCAGATGGAAAACTAGTTTTCAAGCTCGCGTTATCATATCATAATTTAGCGTGTTATAATTCCATCGCACCTGATTTTTGCTGTAAACTCGTGAAACACGGATAGTACCAGTTTAATACTTAAATACAAAACTAGACCAGTGTTTTTTATATTGACCAACAAACAGAGGTATTCTCATTAATAAACAATATTTGGAGAAAGTTAAGTAATTCAGCGACAAATGAAGTAGAAATACTTTGCCATTTGTCTCCAAAAAACTGCGCTTCATTATATTATCTACGCATCGTCCGCTATTGCAAAACTCTTTGCTTGCTATTAGTAAAAAGAAATGGCGGATCAACAGTTCGGTGTTTCAAGAGAAAATCGTGAGTTAATTGAAGCGGCAGCAAAAAGAAGGGCCTTATTACGCCAAGAGTATATTAAATTAACAACGAACCCACATCGGCATGCAACTGGAGAAGGAGGAGTACTGGTATGTTTTCTGTAACGTAGAAATCTCAATGTAGCCTATCGGTAAGGTTCGTGTTAAAAACTATTATCGCGAATTTATTGAAGTGTTAAAGTATATTGATACTTTGTTTGCAGTTGTTGGTTAGGCATTTAAGTACAAAATATAATTTGTCTTAAGTCAGTAATCTTGTATTGTCCAATACAATGTTATGCAGTTTGGGATTTAAATTGCCGGTTACAAAGCCACTCAAAGAGATCCAGGATTTTTAACAAAAATTGAGTTTGAATTTTCAGCACAGGGTTTAATCAAAAGTCGTTTGTTGTGCAAACCCATCTTGTGGAATTATTATTGCAATTGGTGTTGGTGAACAGAAGTCCGTCGTTGCTCAGGGGAGGAGGTTATGTTGGATGCTTCGTGTGTTGTGCACAGTTGAAGATAAAGAATATTAGTTTCCATGGCATACTGCAATCATGAAGGTAAAAAAAAAAAAAATTGATTAAAGAGTGCCCCCCTTGAAATCTGTGTTGTGGTGACAAGAGTTGGCGAATTCAACGAATTTGGCAGCAGGAAATCTGAAATCTGGTTGTGCTAACAAACTGAGCTGTAGCGAAACCTAATGTTTCCATTAGCGTTATATTCAAAAATGGAGGGGGGGGGGGGGGGGGGCGGTCCGGTCCGGTCCAATACGTAATTCATTGCTCCTTATGCAGAAGTGTCATATTATTCCTAGTTAGGCCTACACATTAATCACACTGTAGGCGTACTCCTCAAACCTTCGTGTTGTGTAACTCTTACAGATTCTTATTTGCCAACTTCCGTGGAGGAAAGAAAACAGAAATATCTCAGAATTGCAGTAGGCCTATGTCATATGAGTTGTGGAAATGAGACAACTTTCGTGTTAAATCATATAAAGGGTTGACTGACAGAAACCTTAGCACTCTTTTTTTGTTGGAAATATTCATGTTGTCAGCTTGAGTTTGGAATATTTTCTATTTCAGGAAAACTGACAAAAACATTGCAATCCCAGTTGTCTTGTTTATTTGTAAGTATCATAAATATTCAAATAAATGTACAGAAGTATGTGAGAGAAACATGAGAGACTGTAGAATACAGTGCACTGAGTGAGGTGGTGCAGTGGTTAGCACACTGGACTCAAATTAAGGAGGACAGTGGTTCAAATCCATATCCAGCTATCCTGATTTAGGTTTTCCGAGATTTCCCTAAATTGTAAATCGTTTGAGGCAAATACCTGGATGGTTCCTTTGAAAGGACATAGCTGACTTCCTTCCTCATCCTTCCCTAATTTGATTGGACCAATACCCTCGCTGTTTGGTCCCCTCCCCTAAATCAACAAACCAACTTGTTATGATGCAATTTGCTTCACGATTTATTGCATTTGTGGTTTCAGAAACGTAACTCCGGTCATTGTAGGAACTTAAAGTAGAGATGAATAGCCTCTATTTCATAAAAAAATAGGCAGCCCACTGCATCACAAAATTAAACTCTCATTTATTTTCTTTAAAAATAAAATTTACAATTTTAATTTAATTTTGTGACTCTTGGAGTGGTTAATGTGTTTCCATAATGTCATTCCCAAATTGTTCTTCTGCAATTTTTTTCTCTGTTGTAAAAGTGGGCATATACTGCGCCAGTCGTGGGATGACTATAACAAAAGCCTCTTCGGTTTGAGAATGAATGAATTGCATTCTTGTGGTTTGAAAGGTCTGCATTTCATAATGTCAGCCTACACAAATAATTGGACGTAAGTGTTTTACTTAAATCCACAAATACCTAAATTTTCTCCTCATTGTCATTTAAAACATTTTGAGCTTGAATAACATCTCATGTATATGCTTCATACTTACACTATGAGATGGCAAAAATAGGGCAGCACTTCTCATAATGTGTCTGTATGTTAGGAGTATACATAGAAAATGAAAATGTAAAATTCTTACAGAATGCTCACAATTATGTCTCCTAGAGAACAGCCACAGTGTTCTGTTTTCTTTATGGTAATCGTGGAGGTCAGATTCGTTTAGTTTTATTTTGCAAACATTTTCCCCTTTTTCTTTTGGAACAGATATATTAGAATTTGTTTAGTTGTTATTTGGTGTTGTATAGCAGTTAGATTGTTAAACTTAGCATTTCTTATAGGATGTGACAGCAATGGAATTAGCTAGGAGCTGGAAAGTTTTGGGAGAAAAGTATTGATTTCTGTGGGAGTTTGGAAGACAGTGAAGACGGTATGTTGTTGTAACTGAAAGACATATTCAATATGTGCAACAGTATTCTGTTTTTACACTTAATTTTTAGGAAAAAATCATGTGGTTATTCTCAAAGGATGTGTTAAAACAGCTGTTTAGGGGGTAGAACTGGTTTTTGGATTAGAATTTTGCAGCATCATGTTTAACAGTGTTTTAGATGGTAATGTTGTTTTAAAACAGTTAATATTAACTTTTTACAAACACCTGACATTGTCAGCTCTGTAGGAAGCGATCTATAATTACGAATGCTGTCTTTTTGTAGGAACATTTTATTAGCATGATCGCATATATAAGTTCATTGATAACTACTTTTAGCAAATTAAATTCATATCCTCAGATCACTAAGTACAAGGTTGTCGTGTGCATCAATCTTTGAAGTTGGACATTTTGTCATGACTGTTGGATTGCACTTTCTCACTTAGTGCACAAAAAAAATGTGCTGTAATATCAGTGTAATTTTCAATAAGCTTCCAGCAGAACAAGAAAAATTAACATTCAACTGTCAGTTTTGTATCAATGTTGGAAAACATCTTTATGGTTCACTTCATTTCATTATGTACATGCATTCCTTGGACTTACAGTACTACAGGTATTGGTCTAAGAATAAAGATGGGAACAGTCAATTTGGATATGAATTTGTGGCACTGCAGCTGCTATGATAACTTCCCATCTAGTCTTGGGCCCAGCAGTTCTAGGTCTGTTCCACACTTATTTCCACTTCATTAATGTTACATTAATAAAAATTTATCAAGCAGGTATGCCTGTTGTGTAGTAACAGGTGTGTGTTGAGTATTGAAAGACCTAGAGCCCAAGTGATTCCACATTCAAGGTTCAGTGAGCTGCTTTGTTGCCCTGCTACTCCTGCTCAGTTAGGTGTTATACTATTATAAGTTTTAATGGTCCTATGTTACTAGTTGAATTCAGATATTTTATATTTCTGAACTTCAGAGACTGTGGAATTGGAGTTCCAGTGGACAGCTACGAGGAGTCTTACTGCTAGGTGTTGTGTATCTTTGTAAAACAAACACACATTATTTCAAGAATACATCCACTTTTCTTGTTTTAAATGAAAGGTGGCATGATTTGTTGTGTGTCATCTTTCACAAATCTCACTTCATGTATTTTGATTTTTTTAATCATTCATCTTCAGAGAACAATAAGTAAAATTATCTTGTCCAGTACACAAACCCACGGACACTTTCAGTCAATCATTGCCAGTAAAATAATTTTTATTGCAGCGACACACTTCATTTGAGAAATACTATAACTAATTCTGGTTAATTCAAGTTATCTTATGATACAAGAGAGAATTGGAATTATCTGTGAAATCTTATTTGTCCTTCAGATGTATAGCTATTGTGATAGATTCTCTGATGAATGATGGACATTGGTAATCAAGTGGAAAGATGGGAGAATTTGGGGATGCTGAAGATATTATAATTTGCAGAAACCTGGTAGAATTCTGTTTATTGCAACTGATTGTAGTAAAAGTAATTTAATATAAACAGAAACTGTGCTCTGCATGTATTTAGTCATGGGATTACAGGAGTGTCCGATTCACCCGTCTGCTTTGACCCATGACATCATAAATATGTCAAAACGGTTACTTCCAGCGTATACAAAATGATGACAATAATGCCACTACATACACACGTCACTGAACATGAACAAAAATAAAAATGACACGCCTCACTCCAAAAATAGAATGAAACTAACAGGACAACCACAGAAAATTGGAGGTTTAGGGCAAGAACAAGCTAAATATACAGCAGTAAAAGAACACCACACCATCCTAAACCATAGGAATCAGGCACTTCCCTTGACCTATATAACTCAAACGCAGCTATCGATACCAAAAACCATTACCTACAACTCCGAAAAAGAGAACCAAACCACCAACAATTCAAAAACACAAATACCCCATATTCACTTTCACTACATCAATTAAAACACAACTGACCTACCAAAACACACACACACACACACACACACACACACACACACAAAAACACACAAAAACACCACCACCACCACCACCACCTGTCCCTTGAACTCACGTCAGCCTCATGTTATTACCACTAATATGAGACCAAACATATTCAGCAACAAGACCAAACATCTGCAGAATCTGTATGACAGACACCATATCATCACTCACCTCAGAACATAATGATACACTTGTGAACTTCACTGTAATATCCACACCTAACAAAAAATTCGACTTCTTTCCGCAGAACAAATACCGAACTAATCAGACCTAACAAAAATGCCAAAAACACACACACACACACACACACACACACACACACACACAAACCCTTAATAACTCACCAAAAACACTTCCACAACCCACGTTGTCACACAAACGACCTAAACTCAAATGAACCCGGTACCACACATTAAACGCAGCATGTCCATATCCACCACAAGAGGGCACCATCAAATACAACTACACAATATCTACAAACATATCCAACTCGAAAAAACTCTGCTCCATAGTGACATCACACACCACATCACCATTACATCACAGGTCAAAGCAGATGGTTGGAATTGGATGCTTCCGTTGACCCTTAGTCATTTATGAATAATGTAAATAACAAAAGTTTCATGCTAGGGAAGGTTTAACATCTTGCAAATTTGTGTAGCATTAAGCTGACAAACCTGAAAAATATTTTCATTAAGGATATCAGTATATTATTTTCACAATCTGGGACTTCAATTCTTCTTTGAAAAATCAGAAGAGGTCATAGTAAAAGTGGATTTTGTTTAGTTTTCCTCCAACTTGGCATAATGTATTCCAAGTGTAATGCTATTGCATATAGGACTAAAATTTGTTAATATACAGAACACAGCCAAATGTGTCATCATTTTATTTATTCTGACCAGTTTTGCTTGTCACATAAAACATCCTCATACAGTCATTGACATACGCCCTTCTAATGTGCAGCAGTGCCTGGATGTTTGAGATTTAACCTGTCTGTCTTCTATCAGAGTGTGACGAGTATGAAATGCACACTGCAAATCTACTATCCAGTTTCCTATACGCAGAATATCAGCTCTATTATTACAATTGAGCTTCAGCCCACCAAACTTTGAGTTTACTACTACCGCATCAGCGCAAAAGCTATATCAGCAATTGAGCCTTGCAGTGTAATTTTGATAATATAAATGAATGTGTTTCCTCATGTCCGTGGTACTATCAAAGTTTTATGCAAGCAGTCAGCCTGAAACAAAATTATCATGCACTAGTTATGTTTTGAAACTGATCAAATGCAGAATTACCAAATGCAGGATAGTTTTTTGTAGCTTCCAGTTCTCATATTGTTCTGAGTATGTGGAGTTGTTTGTATCTTCGGCGCTAGAGTAGAGGGGGGGGGGGGTGGTTGCATGTAGCTATGCAACTATCTATTTGGGTCCCCTATTTTGTGTAGAGATTTTTGTGGGAAACGTGTGTGTGTGTGTGTGTGTGTGTGTGTGTGTGTGTGTGTGTGTGTGTGTGACCTCATGTTTTGGTCTATTGTTAATAGGTATCAGAATCTAGTAGGTTCACTGCCGATCTGAAGTTAAGGACTTCTGAATGAAAACTGAAGGGAGTGAATGAAATAGCTCAGTTAGAGCTACACTACAATCCTTAGTTTTGAGGAGTATTATACTTACTGTAGGGAAGTTACACTTAACTATACAAAAAAAATACTATTTTGCTTATTCTCTTTTATTATGAAGCAAAACAGAATTAGGTGAGGGTGATATAGTGCAAAACGGCCAAGATGGAACGGCTGTAGGAAGGTGCAGACTTTGAAGAAGATGTATGGCAAAATGTCTTGCCTTAGTAAATTAAGAAGTGATTCCATCTCAGTTAAGACAGCAATTCCTACTCATTTCTAGGTGTTACCCTCCTGTAAATAATTTGGTGATGTACTTGTTACCATAAAACTCCATAAGAACCTAAATGTGGTACAGGAATTAATTTTCATTGGGATGTGATGCTACAGGTATATAAAGAACCAGCCAGACACTTGTAGAGGCGAGGAATGTTTTTTGTATGTTGTGTGCAATTTGAGGCATACCAAACAAAAAAGTTGACACTGACACATTCATCCACACATTTGAGGCAGATTAATTTCCAGAAAAGGTCAAAGTCGTGGTTTACCACTGATATGAAGCTACATTTTCCCACCCCCAATATGGTGCTTTAAATGCCAGAACTCTGAGCATTTGTTCTCACTGTACACACAACCTGATCTGTGAAGACTGTGGCCGGCCACTTCATGAAGATTCACCAGGTGCCCTACCAGTAGTCTGAGTCAATTGCAGGTTCATTCGCAAACACTTCCATGGTGTACATGTAGGCTGTGGCTTCACCTGTATCTTTCACATGGCCCTAAGGACTCGGTTAACAATGCAACTCTCCGTTGTCACTTCCTCTCGATTCTCGACACATACCAGGGCAGTGAAGTGCTTTACACCGATGGCTCGATGGATGATGGTCACGTTGGCTTTGCCTATGTTCACGGAGGACATGTAGAACGGCACTGCTTGCCAGATGGCTGCAGTGTTTTCACTGCAGAGCTGGCGACCATATCTCATCCACTTAAGCCCATCCGCTCGTGTTGAGGTGAGTCATTTCTCCTGTGTACTGACTCCATGAGCAGGATACAAGCTATTGACCAGTGCTACCTACATCATCCTTTGGTAGTGACCATCCAGGAGTCCATCTATGCTCTGGAACGGTCCAGTTGTTCAGTGATGTTTGTCTGGACCCCAGGTCACATCGGAATCCCAGGCTGACCAGTCAGGCTATGCAGTAACCGCTTATGGAGATTGCCTTCTCTGAAATTGACCTGCGTTCAGAATTATGCCCCACGGTTTTGCAGCTTTGGGATACGGAATGGCATAATCTCAGTACGCCCAACAAGCTGCATGCCATTAAGGAAACTATGGATGTGTGGAAGACCTCCATGTACGCCTCTTGCAGGGACTCTGTGGTTCTCTTTTGGCTCCGTATTGGCCATACGTGGCTGATGCATGGTTACCTCCTCCGTCGCAAGGACCCACCTCGGTGTTGCTGTGGCTCACAAGTGACAGTCATTCATCTCTTGCTGGACTGCCCACTTTTAGCTACTCTGCAGCGGACTTTTAACCTTCCTAGCACCCTACCTTTGGTGTTGGGTGACAACGCCTCAACATCAGTTTTAGTTTCACGTTTTATTCGTCAGGATGAGTTGTATCATTTGCTCTAAGTTTTAGCACATGTCCTTGTCCCTCCACCCTAGTGCTTTCAGGGTGGGGTTTTAATGTGTTGCAGAGTAGCTTGCTTTTTCTTTTTATCCTCACGGTCAGCCAGCCATGGTAACATGCTTTCTTGTTTTAACCTCTTCTACCTGTTTCTTGCGCCTTTGTGGTTTTCTTGTCCCATTTTGCCCATTTAAGTGTTTGTTGCCCTTGAGTCGTTGTTGCGATTTTTCCTTTTATTCTGTTTTGTGTTGTCTCATTGTCTTATTCTCACTCTTGTGGCATTGTTTCCTTTGGAACAAGGAGCAGATGACCTCATAGTTTGGTCCCTCCCCCTCCCCCCCTCTTTTAAACCAACCGACATGTTTCCAGTCATCAACAGTCCAGTGTCGGTGGTGATGGGCCCAGCCGAGGTGCAAAGCTTTGTTGTGCAGTCATTAAGGGTACACGGCGGGTCTTCAGCTCCGAAAGCCCATGTCCTTGATGTTTTGTTGAATGGTTCGCATGTTGATACTTGTTGATGGACCAGCATTGAAATCTGCAGCAATTTGCGAAAGGGTTGCTCTTCTGTGATGTTGAATGATTTTCTTCAGCCTTCGTTGGTCCCCTTCTTGCAGGATCTTTTTCCAGCCGCAGCCATGTGGGAGATTTGATATTTTACTGGATTCCTGATATTCACGGTACACTTGTGAAATGGTTATATGGGAAAATCCACACTTCATCCCTACTTCGGAGGTGCTGTGTCCCATTGCTCATGTGCCAACTATAACACAACGTTCGAACTCACTTAAATCTTGATAACCTGCCATTGTAGCAGCAGTAACTGATCTAACAACTGCATCAGACACTTGTCTTATATAGGTGTTGCCGACCGCAGCGCCGTATTCTGCCTGTTTACACATTGCTGTATTTGAATATGCATACCTATACCAGTTTCTTTGGTGCTTCAGTGTATTTTTACCTCTTTCTTTAATTATTTCAGAGCTCTGATTTCAATACTACTTTCAAGCCCTTGATTTTATCACTCCTAATACTTTCACAACTACATTATATTTCTGCCTGACATCACTAATACTAGATGAACTCTCTCTTGATAGAGCGACATGTGAGCTTGCTGTTTAGTCCCTTAATCCCAACTAACCATCGTCCCTCCCTCGTACACTACAGGGGATGGAACACCTTGTTTGTTTTGAAGGGTAATTAAATTAAAAAAAAAACTAGAGAAGCTTGTTTTATTCAGTGAGTACTTCAAGTTTAACTCATAACAAAATTACACATAAATCGTAATAAATTTAAAAAATAATTGAAATCATCAAAATGTTGAAAATAAATGTCGTGTATTGACGTTTTTCACAGAGCACTTATTCACTTGTCATGGAACGACAATTTGGGAGCCTTGCTCTGCAACAGGCAAGGGATTAATATGCGAGCAAGTGCTGAACTATTCGAGCATTATGTATATCCTAAACACTAGTTCCTCAGTATTATGTCAAGTAAACCTAATTCTGCGGCTAGTAAATTTTTGTGATCATTCTATTTAATTTGTCTGTGTGTTGTTATTCTAAGGAATTTGTATGATGTGATTTAACTCGTTGCTCCTGTTGTCAGTAAGTTTTGCAGTGGTCACAGCTTTACAATTTACTACTTTTAGATCAGGTGGCTCAACCTATATGGGGGTGCGAAACTTTGAGCACTATCGGCTGGGATTCAAAATCTGTTGTTGGTTCCAGAAGAGACCACCACCTACAGAGAAATGAGGACTGATGAAGTGCTGCAGTGTTTAAACCAACCTTGGGCTTTGAAGACACCTCTGGCTTTTTTGTCACAGACAGTCATGCCACTGTCCGGCAGCAAACACAGCTCCCCCCCCCCCCCCCCCCCCCCCTCCTCCCCGTTACTAACAATTGTTAAGCATATCGTGCACAAGGTGTGTGATGTTAATATTGTCTGCCAAATCATCATTAATGGAGGTTTTGAATTTTACAAACTCTGTAATGTACTTGGTTGCCTCGGACGATGATCTTTAGGAAATCTTAGTAACACAAACTGATAGGTGGGTCTCCATGCTTGACAGTAATAAATGCTGAAATAATTGTTTGCTGAAATCCAGTTTATCTATATGTTGCAAGTGAACTGGGAGTCTCATAGTGTCCTTTGTGCTTTCGTATCCTTGGTACCCCCAGACAAGTAATATTAGAGGGAGGTCAACTGGCTCAAGAATAATGTAATGCCCCAGTATGTTGTTTAGTGATATTGAATGTTAGAAAAAGTTGCATACTATTCTTTATCAGGGTGAAGGTTCAAGTTCTGGCGACAGTGAGGATAGTGACTGAGTATTCATGTGTGTGTCTTTGCGTGTAATCTTGATTCGAGGGAATGTGAGCGTGCTTCATTCATTTGCCAGAAATGAGTTTTTCCTTTGTCAGTCTGTGTATAACAGAACAAGTCTTTAGTCTGTGATAACCTTGCTGCATTGTGATGTATAGCCGTTATTAAAGAAAATAAATGATAGCAACGCCTCAGAAATTTTTTTTGAAAAATCATGGTTTGCGAACAGCTACATTTGTCACTTTATTAAGCAACCAGTTTCTGTCATAAACAGACCATACTCAAGTATATTGTGACATCGTCATGAGATGAGATGTATGAGAACCTAGAACAACTATCAAGCTTCATGTCACAAACCAACATATCAGTCCAGGTGTAAATGTGGAGGAACACATATAGCATCGAGACTATGTTGGGTGAAGCACATGCCAAGACTGTGCTTTTTGGAAATTTGTGGTAAGGCCTTACGAGACCAAACTGCTGAGGTCATCGGGCCCTAAGCCTACACACTACTTACTCTTAACTTAAAACTAGCTTATGCTATGGACAACATGCGCACCCATGCCCGAGGGAGGACTCGAACCTCCGATGGGGGCAGCTGCACGGACCGTGACAAGGCTCCTCAGACCGCACCGCTACCCCATGCGGCAAGACTGTGCCTCCCCACACTTCTACTAAATGCTATATATGCTCCAACTGTGAGCAAACAATGAGTTTTCGTAAATAAACGCATTTTAATCACAGTCTGTATAACTTACATGCTTTCACAGGAGTAACAAAATGTGAAAACCTGCATTGTACATGGCAACATTTCTCTCATTGAGTAATAGACTCATCTGGTGACTGAAGGAAGAATGTCGGGTGACATAAGACATCAACAAGAATGTTGAACTGTAATCATGCTGCGCCCGCCCCCCCCCCCCCCCCCCCCCCCCCAATGTCGCTATTCACAGCTAGGAATTGTGCTTAAGTTTTTCCGGAGGTCAGCACATAAACGCCAAAGTTATATTGTTCAAATTTAACTTTCTTTAAGAGTTTCAATGTGTAATGTCTGTCGTTACATTCTGCTCTGAAACTGAGCAGTGGGTGTGATGTAATGGAGCGCGATATGGATTAATTTATTGATTGTGCTGATATTATCCCGTTTCCTTGTTATTTTCGCGGCTTTCGCATTAGTTGTGACAGGAAATTCCACCGATAAATATAACCGGCGGGGGAATTGAGACAATGTTATTGAAAAGAAAGGGGGAGCAAATGAAGATGATATGTGAAGTATCACACTCCGAGGAGTATTTGGCAAAGCATTGAACGACAGAAGTCGAAACAAAGCCTCAGCAGTAGACGAAATTGTCTCAGAATTACTGGTATCCTTGGGAGAACTAACAATGGAAAAACTGGTTCACCTGGTACAAAAAATACGAGACGAGCGGAATACTCTGACTTTTAGATGTATGCTATAATCCAGATTCCGAGGAGGGCAGAGGCTGACGTGTGAATATTAAAAAGGTACCAGTTTAATTAGTTGCAAAATGTTAACACTAATTATTTACAGAAGAATGGAGAAAACTGGTTGAAGCCGATCTCAGGGAATAGCAGGTTGAAGAGAAGTAATAGAAACACACGAGGCAGTGCTCATTATACGAAGTACCTTAAAAAAGACCTTGAAGAAAGGAAAACCAATGTTTATAGCATGTATAGATTTAAAGAAAGTGTTTGGACAGTGTTGAGTGGAATGCACTCTGCGAAATTATAAAGGTAGCTAGGATGAAATACAGTGAGCGAAAATAATATGTAAGTTGCATAGAAACCACTCTGCACTTATAAGACTCGGACGTGAAAGGGAAGCAGTGGTTGCGAGAGCGCGCGCTCGCGCCCCTGTCCGCAATGTTATTCAACCTTTACATTGAGCATGCTGCAAAGGAAACCAAGAAGAACTAAGGAAGGCAAATTGAAGTTCAGGGAGAAGATATAAGGTGAACATCAGCATCAGTAAAATGAGGGTAATGTAATGTAGTCGAAATAAATCAGGGGAGTCTGAGGGACTTTTAAAAATGGAATATAAATTTAAATGTTAGGAAGTATTTTCTGATGGTATTCGAACGGAAGAGAATAGAAGCTTTTATAACCTTATGCTATAGGAGAGTGTCGAAAATCGGATGGATCAATGGGATAACTAATGTGGAGTACTGAGTTGAACTGAAGAGAAAATAAAATCATGAGACAACTTGACTAAGAGAATGTATCGATTCCTAGCTACACATGATAAGACTTACAGGAATCGTCATTTTGGTAATGGAGGCGAGTGTGTAAGGTAAACTTTCTGGGTGGGGGATCCAGACCTGACTACAGTAAGCATGTTCAGATGAATGGTGGTTGCAGTAGTTGCACAAAGGCTAGCATGGCATAGACTAGCATGAAGAGCTGCATCAAAACCAGTCTTCGGACTGAAGACCAGTAAAACAACATTAGTTGCGATCTTTTTGAGCAAATAACTGTTATTACCAACAATTAGATAGGAGAGTACGAGTAAATTAATTATTTGCTGATATGATTTCTGTTCTGTTCTTATCATCTACAAATTAATACATCTAAGTAGGGTCCCCAGGCACTTTGGGCTATACTTTCTCATGACATAGTACCGCTGCGTTCAAATCTAAATTTACACCTTTTGTTGTTTCACAATTCATCCATACAAAGTGATCGCAGAAAATATTTTGCGTGCAGATACGAGAGCTTGTTTTTCATATTAAATTTTTTTTCAATCGTAAGTACTCGCATCAGGTGAAAGATGAGTAACATTATAACGTGCACATAATGGATAGAAGTGTTCGTTATGGAGGTGAACATGATTCAAATACTTATTCTCTTTGACCATGCTTCTTCCCCTCCCCTTTCCTGCCTTCCTCTACAGCGAAAAGTATCAGGCGGCCGTGTCTGATAATGTGTCATTATAAAGAAATAAGAAGTCTGTGAAGACGTCCTGTCTTTGTCATACAGAGCTAGTCTTTATGACTGCCAGGGAAATTGTGCTACCCTTGGGAGTCCGTTGGGGGAGGCGACGAAATATACTAGAAACAGAGATTAGGTTTTACAAAGACACGAATCATTGGAGATCCAACGATACGTCGATAACCACTTGGTTCATATTGGTTCCTATAATACAGAAACGTCATCTTCAATAATACCCTTCGTAAGAAGAAGCAAAGGAAGAAAATTAATCCGTATACTGTAATTTAAAAAGGGATGGTATATACTATTCTGGCTGTCTGGAACATTGTGTTGGTCAGATCTAACGAAGTAAAACCTTTTTTACTTTCGATAGAGGAGCGACAACTTTCCTTCGTGTTAAGTTGTGGTGGTCAAATTTGTGTCCCCCTCAGATTACAACCGTATCACCCATAACTAATTATCGCAACCTTATTTGGACTCTTGGAAGGAGGCAAATTCGTAATCAGAAGACACAATGCGTAGGACTTCAGAGTGTAAAAGAGAAAAAAAAGATTCATTTTTTCCCTCCTGTTACCTAAATACATGGAAGGAAGTTGTAGATCATTTTAGAAAAAGAAAACTTCATTGCTCGACGGTAAATACTACGTTGAGCGATGAAACTGAAAATTTAAAAGCAGCAGTCTGTATGGATTCAAAGAAAGTGGCACCCATACGATCAGCCACTGTAATGAGGCACTGCAGTTCCACGGACAGAGCCGACAATGAACGTGGCATAACCTTAGAAATTAGTTGTATGAATTTAGCCGTAATCATTTGACAAACGGAAACAAATGTTAAACTAAGTTCTGCTGACCGTTTTCAAAAATGGTTCAAATGGCTCTGAGCACTATGGGACTCAACATCTTAGGTCATCAGTCCCCTAGAACTTAGAACAACTTAAACCCCATGCCCGGATCGTTTACAGATCTAGCGCGCGATATTTTGTAATGAAGCATATGAACGATTATAATTTTTTTTTGGGGGGGGGGGGCATAAAAACAACAGTGCCCCTGTTTACGCGTAATATACACGGGTGTGCAAAACTTACGAAGGTCTTTCAATGGTGTCATTGCTAAACAATGACCTTACATAAAAAGAACTGCTACAGTATAGTAGGGATTGTAACTGAAAGAAATGCGCAATGAGAACAGCAGAAATTATATTTTTATTCAAGACAATATTTACACTAAAGTCACCCCGATTCGTGATGGTACCCTGGACCTTATAAACGCGGGACATGATTCTTATTTAATACGGTGTGTGATGATGACGGACGGCAGTGCATGCTCTGCAGCATTTTCCATGCTGGCCACAATATTGGTAAGGAGTTCTGGCGGTAGGCCATATTTCTGTCAATTACGTTCTGTACTATATTGTAGCTGTTCTTTCTGTGTATGCGGCAAGTTCCGTTGAACTATGTTACTTGGCAGTGAAACATCTACATCTACATCCACATCATACTCCGCAAGCCACCTAATGGTGTGTGGCGGAGGGGTACCACTATCTGACCCCTCCGACCCTGTTCCACTCGCGAATAGTGCGTGTGAAGAATGACGGTAAACCTCTGTATTGGCTCTAATTTCTCTTATTTTCTCCTCGTGGTCAATACGCGTGATGTATGGGGGGGGGGGGGGGGGAGGAGGAAGTAATATGTTGTCTGACTACTCCTGAAAAGTGCTCTCTCGAAACTTCAGTAGTAAATCTCTCCGTGATGCACAACGTCTCTCTCGTAACATTTTCCAGTGGAGTTTGTTTAGCAT
Organism: Schistocerca americana; assembly: GCF_021461395.2. Classification (NCBI taxonomy): domain Eukaryota; kingdom Metazoa; phylum Arthropoda; class Insecta; order Orthoptera; family Acrididae; genus Schistocerca; species Schistocerca americana. The sequence goes on along the minus strand of NC_060130.1, from coordinate 517,798,401 downwards.
CTCCGTAACATTGTCTCCCCAGCTAAACGATCCCGTGACGAAACGCGCCGCTCTTCGTTGGATCTTCTCTATCAGTCCTACCTGATAGGAATCCCAGATAGATGAACAGTACTCAAGAATCGGGCGACCAAGCACCTTATAAGCCATTTCTTTCGTGGATGAGTTACATTTTCGTAAGATTCTTCCGATGAATCGGAGTCTGGTGTCTGCTTTTCCCACTATCTGTTTTATATGGTCATTCCACTTAAGGTCGCTCTGGATATTTACGCCTATATATTTTACGACATACGCTGTCTCCCACTGTTTGTCATCAATAGTGTAGTTGTACAGTAGTGGATTTCTTTTCCTATGTATGCACAATATGTTACATTTATTTACGTTCAGGGTCAACTGCCAGAGTCTGCACCATTCATCAATTCTCTACAGGTCGTTCTGCAAATTTTTACTATCTTCTGGCGTTGCTACTTCGGTATAAGCGACTGCATCATCTGCGAATAGCCTTAAAGAGCATCCGACGCTTTCTGCTAGATCATTTATATATATTATGAACAGCAGCGGTCCTGTCACACTTCACTGTTTTACTACAGATATTACCTTTACATCTACCGATTTAGTTGCGTTAAGAGCGACGTGTAGAGTTATATCTGCTAGAAAGTCTTGAATGCAATCGGAGGTCTGCTCCGATACGCCGTAAGCTCGTATTTTTTCATTAAACGGCAATGCGGTGCGGTGTCAAATGCCTTACTGAAATCAAGGAACACAACATCGACCTGAGCGCCGCTGTCCACTGCGCTGTGGATCTCATGGAGGAACAGAGCGAGCTGAGTTTCGCAGGATCTCTGTTTGCGGCATCCATGTTGATTTTTATACAGGAAATTTTCATTTTCCAAAAACGTCATAATTCTTGAGCATAAAACATGTTCCATAATTCTACAACAGATTGACGTCAACGATATAGGTCTATAATTGTGTGGATCTGTATTACGGCCTTTCTTAAAAACGGGAATAACCTGCGCTTTTTTCCATCCATTAGGTATTTTCCTTGCTCAAGCGATCTACGATAAATTATTGCTAGAAGGGTAGCAAGTTATTTCGCATAATCTTTATAGAATCTTATAGGTATCTCAACTAGTCCTGAAGCCTTTCCACTATTAAGCGGTTGTAGCTGCTTTTCAATTCCGCGATCGGTTATTTCAATATCTGCCATTTCGACGTTGCACGACGGTTGAAAGGAGGGACAATGTTACGATCTTCCGCGGTGAAACAACTTCGGAAGACCGAATTCAGTATTTCGGCCTTCTCTCTGTTATCTTCCGTTTCGGTGCCGGTGTGGTCACTGAGAGAATGAATAGATGATTTTGACCCACTTACTGATTCTACGCCGGCTTTGTGACCGAGCGGTTCTAGGCGCTTCAGTCCGGAATCGCGCTGCTGCTACGGTCGCAGGTTCGAATCCTGCCTCGGGCGTGGATGTGTGTGATGTCCTTAGGTTTATGTAGTTTGAAGTCTAGGGGACTGATGGCCTCAGATGTTAAGTCCCATAGTGCTTACAGCCATATGAACAATTTTTGAACTGATTTTACATACGACCAAAATCTCCTAGGGTAATTACTCAGGTCGGTTGACAACGTCTTACTTTCAAAATCAGTGAACGCTTCTCTCATTGCTTTTCTTACGCTCATTTTCGCTTCGTTCAGCTTTTGTTTGCCTGCTAGGTTTTTACTTTTCTTGAATCTGAGATGAAGTGCTCTTTGTTTACGTAGCGCTTTTCTAACATGGCTATTAAACCATGGTGGATCCCATCCCTTAAAACCTTACTCGGAACATACTTGTCGAGGGTATATTGAACATAATGCGAAAGTTACTTTTGTCCTTAAGTTTTGCATGCCCATGTATTATTTCTGCAAGTTAGTGACGCATGTATTTTCGAAGTATACATACTATATATTTCGAAATTTACTAGGCTCGAAGGAGACGCATCATCCGTGATTTGATCTCATGAATCTGCAGCGACATTAGCGTTAACAGTAGCTTTGTCATTTGCATCTTGAATGTTATGTCACATTGCCAGTCTTTCCCAAAGTATTTGGTTTGTGTCACTCGTATCCTTAACCGTCTTAGTCGCTGATACAGCTTTTCCATTCTGACTAGTAGCAGTCTGGTATGTTTGATAGCAAACATAGTAGCCATCTGCCACTTCCTGTCGCAAACAAAGCGTATTGTGCCCTCAAATAAGAAACTATTGTGTAAGCATATATTGTTAAGAGTATTCTGACGTAGCGCCTAATGCGCTAGTTTATCTCTCTCATGTGACAGATTTTGGAGGATGTTTTCCTTGTTTGTGGATGAGGTGCAGAGTTTAAGGTTCATGTTAGTCACACCACCGAAAGGCGATAGCAAGCAATACCAAAGCGCTCCTGTGTTCAGCGCCCGTACGCGGACTGCAAAACAAAATATTTTATCTTTCCTCTTATACCTGGCAGTGGTTTGTCAAACTCAGTTCTTTATTTTGCCTGCATTGACACGTGGGTTGCCATGACATTATGTTTTGGTAAAACCCTTCGAATCCAGTTAAAAGTAGCAGATCATCGCTCATGTCCGCGATTCCTTGTGTCTGGAAAGTAGCTGTTACAGGATTTGTTAAAGTTTAATCATGAAGACTTAAAAAATTGTGGTTCGTTGGTTATCATTTGATTTCGCCTAGCCGGCCGCTGTGGACGAGCGGTTCTAGGCGCTTCAGCCCGGAACCGCGCCGCTGCTACGGTCGCAGGTTCCAATCCTGCCTAGGGCATGGATGTGTGTTGTCCTTAGGTTTAGTTAGGTTTATGTAGTTCTAAGTCTAGAGGACTGATGACCTCAGATATTAAGTCCCATAGTGCTCAGAGCCATTTGAACCATTTTGGCTTCGCCTATCACGTTAGTTAATGTACCATTTGTGGGTGTAGATATCGGTAGCTAAATTTTAGTGACTGTTAACCCTTCATTTCTGTAGTTATACAGTTCGGGACAAATAGAAGAATTGTATCCAGAATGAGATTTTCACCCTGCTGCGGAGTGTGCGCTGATATGAAATTTCCTGGCAGATTAGAACTGTGTGCCCTACCGAGACTCGAACTCGGGACCTTTGCCTTTCGGGGGTCCCGAGTTCGAGTCTCGGTCGGGTACACAGTTTTAATCTGCCAGTAAGTTTCAGAAGAATTGTAAGTTACTCAAACAACGCTAGGTACTTTAATTGAGGCAAGTTTGTGAAATTCTTGTTAACAGCTTGACATTTCATTTGATTACACGAAACGTCATGGGGCTTGGAAGTTGGTGAGTTCTGATATTAGAATTCCTTTTTCCTGTCTTGGATGTGTGTGGGATGGGATGGAGTCGCTGAAGCCCAAGCCGGAGATCGTGGGATCGAGTTCCGTATCGATAGTAACGATTTGAGTTGGCAGAGGTCTTGCGTTGCCAAAATATTAAACAACTCTGTTATTTCCTTTATTCGTCGCACAAGAGCTTTACATATAGACTCTTCGCCGTTAGTAACAGTTTCTCTCTTCCTATGAATAATAAAGTGGCTTTTACAATATTAATTTGAATTGAGAACGGGGATGGAAACATGTCTTATAACTAAGACATAAACCAAGCCTCGTTTACTTATCACTGGCACTCCGTAGAGACGTGTAAATGGGATGACAGTTATTCCAGCACGTAGCATTAAAACAAGGTCATTAGGAACGACATATTGAATTTCAGATTTTCTCATTTAAGCTAACATCTGTTGAACTCATCTAATTCTCTCTTGCATTGCAAGCAAGCGTCCTCACTGATGGTAGCTTGCGTTTTAGGAAGTATTTACGTGACTTGTTTCGGGACCAGGCCCTTCTCCGAAAGTGGTGAAAAATTTCCGTTGCTGATGGACAGTGTCCGATAGCCGTCGCTCCACGTACGCAAACAATGGCTACTTGCTCAGGCTTCTATGGCACAGCCGTTGACCACGACGAGTTGTTCGGAAAGTGGCACACGGCTGCTTCCTTGTTAGCGTTCGCGTCCGGAATCCAGCGCATTGTTAAAGCGCCCACTGCGAGTATTAATGTCTTTTCTATGTGTACTGTATTTCCTTTATATCTTACTCTCCTCATAGACAAACAAGAACCGACATTAATTGTTGTTGTTGTGTAAGGCGTAGTTGATGTACTACTGTTTTGACATGATACGACCACGAGCGAATCCTTGCTTTAGAGAATCGTAAACAGCCTGAGTTGCTGGTCAGTGAAGTTCAGTGGCGGAACCTCTGCACGTGGCGTGATAAGTGCCTGACCGGGTCACGACAATCGTAGCTGCACGCTTACGAGCGCTCATATATTTAAGTATGAATTTTACGTGAAATAACGCCCTCTCAAGTAATACGGCAGTAAATTTTTGAATATTTTGTCTGAGTTTACTGGAATGCCCATCCGGTCCTACCGTTCGACGGTTTCCATAAATTTCCTAAATCACGGTGCAAGTGGCATGGCTCACACAACAAAGCTACCTTAGTTATTTTGTGAAGGTTCGTTAGGACCAATCTAATGCTCTCTCCCAAGCTATCGCGCTTATTGTTGTACGTCAGACGCAAAAGAAGAAACAATTTTCTGTGGAAATCGGTATCGTACTGGATAAAAACAAGTCGTTGTTCAATGTTATTACAAGAAATCAGTAAAAGTTCTTGACCGATTTACTTTTAAGTTCTTACAAGATACTGTTAACTTTCGTACAGACATAGGCAATAATTTTTTAGCAACAATGTACTGGTTTTGTTAAAGCAGACTGCGAGAAATAAAATGCTGTGCTGTGCTTTGCTGTGAAAATGTGCGGTTTAGTTTTCTTTCTAGCAATCAGTTCCGACTATAGTACCAGGGCCTTTTAGCCATTAGACGAACTGTTTCTCTCATAGTGCTTGATTTGTGACGGTGCGCACTGGTGCGCCGTGCTGGTACCCCTGACGGAAAAAAGGCGTTAAAATAACTTTCTAAGGCGTCTAAATTTAAAAAAGAATCCCCGCCCCCTGAAAGGTCACGTAACGGAGAATACGGCAATGCGGTCGGCAGCGCCGATATAAGACAAGTGTCTGGCGCACTTGTTAAATCGGTTACTGCCGCTTCAGTGGCAGGTTATCAAGATTTAAGTGAGTTTGAACGTTGTGTTATAGTCGGCGCACGAGCGATGGACACAGCATCTCCTAGGTACCGATAAAGTGGGGATTTTCCCGTACGACCATTCACAAGTGTACCGTGAATGTCAGGAATCCCCTAAAACATGAAATCTCCGACATCGCTGCGGCCGGAAAAAGGTCCTGCAAGAACAGGACCAACGACGACTGAAGAGAATCTTTCAACGTGACAGAAGTGCAGTCCTTCAACAAATTATTGAACATATCTGGGATGCGTTGCATCGTGCTGTTCAGAAGAGATCTCCACCCCTCATACTCTTCCGGATTTATGGACAGCCCTGCAGGATTTATGGTGTCAATTCCCTCCAGCATTACTGCAGACATTAGTCCAGTCCATGCCACGTCGTGTTGCGACACTTCTGCTTGCTCGTGGAGGCCCTACATGATATTAGGCAGGTGCACCCGTTTCTTTGGCTCTTCAGTGTATTTATAGTTATGCTTTATACATAATTTTATCAAAGACTGTGCGTGCTACAATCTGCTGTTTTGTTTCCTTCCTCGCAGTCGGTTTTAACAGAGAAAGGAACATTGTATTTATGGCTTATCGGCGTGATGATTAGAATATTTTTATGGAATCTGAATCATCCGAAACTTTGTAATCCTACCAGTTTGCAGATTAAAACTATGCGAATACTGTCACACTGATTTGCCAGTTTATTTTAAGCGACTTCAGTTCCCAATCAATGTATCCTTTGCACTAACAATAAACAAGGTTCATGGTCACAGAGAGGCGGGGGGGGGGGGGGGTGGGAAGAGGAGGTGGACAAAGAAGGGGGGGGGCGGCGGCGAGGAGATGGAGAGAGAAAAGGAGAAGGATGTGGAGAGAGGAGAGGCTGAGGACGACAGAGAGGGAGGAGGAGATTAGGACGCGTATGCAATTCTCATTTATCAATTGCTAAGCATTGTCATGTTCGCTAATACATTATACAGGGTGTCGGAGAAATGTTGCAACGAAAGGGAGGGGTTCTAGATACTGTCTCGAAGAACAAAGCGAGAATAGGAACCCATGTTCCTGCCATTAGATCACTCGCTTCCACAACAAACGTGGTTTTGTACACTCATGGATCGTAGGTGGAACGTCTTGCTATGTTGTTTGTTATTCAGTGATCGCCACGGATTGCCACGATTGCCAGTGGAGAAGATGGAGCTAGCTGCTGCGTAGAATTGCCTTGTCGTGTATGGAAGCGATGCTCCGTTACTTCGGCCGATGAAAATTTCGTACAAGGGTTTCCACCCGCAGTTAATGTTCTTCCCGGAACCCTCTAAGATCTCCAATGTTTTTCGGTATGTAGGGAAAAAATAAACTTCACATGGAACCCGTGTCCGAAACAGTCATCCATCAATGCAACATAGCATCGCATTCATAGGTGACAATACCTGTCTACGCAGTTGCTAGCTCCATCTTCTCCACCGGTGATCTTGGCAATCAGTCGCGACCACTGAATGACAAACATTGCGAAACGCTCCGCCTACGGTCCGTCAGCGTACAAGTCACGTATGTTCTCGAAGGGATGGCAGGCGCCGGCGTCTATAACTTCGAGGCTCTGTAGCGTCGTTGGTTACGTTCCCAGACTCGGGTTCCAGCCGTCGATTTGTTCTTAAAGACACCGTCTACACCCCGCCGAAGTTTATTGCAACATGTCAGACACACCCTGTGTAGGGCAGCAAATGTTATCGCGTTTCAGAGCCACCGCCTCTTAACAGAATTCACATTTTGACTTCCGTAAGAAATTGAACTGGCGTCACGCTGATGTAGACGTACTACTGCAGACTTTTCTTTTAGTTAGCTGCGACATGTGTTTTTATCTAACAAAATTACCTCCAGCAAGAAGTAAAACTACACACTTTTCTTCAGTTCGTTAATCGCGCGCTCTACTAGACTTTCTTTTGTACACTCGGGAAACGAACGTAAAATGTAAATAAATAATACATGGCCTAAAATCCTTGACATTTCTGACGGCTGCTAATAGTCACACGACCCACTATTCTGTGGTTTGCGGTATATATATACTAACATGGACCATCGTTAACATTAGACACGTCCATTATAAGTTGAAGAGCTAAAAAAGTAAACGTGATTCGCGCTGTGGAAAACACAAGGGCTTTGTAGTGATTCATCTTGTCTTTCCTGTAGATATTATCAAACACAGCGTTGTTCATACTCCGCAGGTTGCAGTTCCAGGGATATCATAAGCCTTCAAGACTTGATTTGATTACTCAGATAACAATTAAAACCAACACTGAGTAGTGGTTTCCTTGTCGCTAGCCGTGGAATTTGTTACAGGAAGAGACTCATGACTTGGTTGATGTGGAAGATAAGTTCACTGTCAGTACGCCTGAAGTAGGTAGAAGAGGCGCAGCTTGTGATGGTCATTTGTGGACATAAGAACAAATAGGTGTTGAGAATACTAGTCGCAGACAGTCCACCTCACTATCTCACTTTCGCTGCTCTGCTCTCAGCGCTCATGCGCTGTGAAATCATCACGACTTGCTTCCGCATTGGTCACTGCCCTATGATACATAGCATGTTCCTCTGATGTATAGGTTTCTCGGGCGTGTGACTCAAAGGCGCGAGCGCGCGCGCGCGGGTGTGTGTGTGTGTGTGTGTGTGTGTGTGTGTGTGTGTGTGTGTGTGTGTGTGTGTGAAAGAGAGCCGTATAGGGATCTTAATAATTTGCCGGTTGGCTATTAATCTCATTCCCGTAAATAATGTAAAAGATTCGCAGCCGTTAGCAAGTTACACAAAATGTTCAAAAACGTCTTAGTTCACCGCCAAGAGCTCATAATGAATTCTTCTTTATTACGACCAGTTTGGCTTCTGACCAACATCGGATATCAAACGTCGTTTAATACAGGTTACATGGCGATAGTAGTAAAAACAAAGAAATACAGTAAAATATATTACATTTTCAGTAATAAAATGTACTTGACAACAGTAATTTATAATGGATTTCATGCTAGTTGACGCCATGGGTTTTATATCTCCGAGTAATCTGCCCTCAGTGTTTTATGATATGTGATGTGGCCAGAAGACTGTAACTGGTCGTAATATAAAAGTATTTAATTCTTCATATTTCAGTTGTATCCGCATCATCAGTTTCCGTAAGCATTAAACTATGCTAAAACTTTGAGTTTTATAAAGCAGTGTATATATACTTTTCGCAGGTTATCTATCCATCTCCACTGCAGGTTTACGATCTTCTTCCTGTAAAGAAGCGTCCAACAACCATTTTCTCCGTTGCGTTGACATATTAGTTTTTAATATGTTGTATGCTCGTCATTCCGTAAGTCTGCGAGACATGTTATACGACCCAGTTTCGCTCTCATTCATTTCAAACTCGCATTTGGATTGAGGAACCTAGTGAAGAGTATGTATCTGATAAAGATGTCGTGCCAAAGGCAGCTATTCATATTACTTTCAGTGTCATTTTGTGACATTAGGCTGGTGCTAACTTGTACAGAATTGATTAGACCTTACAGTGAGGTTTGTTACCGTCAAATCGCTCGCTGCTGCTCCCTGCCTAACATGAACAGTTTATACCTCACATTCTCAAGATTTAAGTTCAGTCTTAATGTACGTTACTAATTGCCTGCCGGTTACAATTGTGCTTCTTGTGCAAGCTTTATGGATTTCCTGATTCTTATTGTTGTCGCTTAGAGGAGAGAGCATCGGTGTTATAATGTATTTTGATCTTTGAATTTGTGTGCGATGGCCAGCACTCCTGTTTCGAAATGTCAGCCGGTTATGTAGACTCTACTCCGGGCGCTTTGGACGACATATGCTTAAAGCCGTTCTCGTTTGTTGTCCTTCTTTGAGGAACGAGTAGGAGATAGAGAAGATTCACACACCTCAATGCACTTACAGTGTTTAGTGAGTTTATGGATTTTGGTTCTCTTTAGAATTGTGTGATGGAAGTGCAGCTTAGGCTAACTTAAGTCTCTATTTCATCAGCGACCTCAGGACGTTGTTTGTACTAAGATAAAGGACAGCCTTTGACGTTTCAATGTTCGCTTTGTTCGAAACATGCTGCAGGCGTTTTCTCAATGGCATCACTGTTGATAAGGATGTAGCAGTGATAAAACTGGTGGAAGGGCCTTGTAACACGAAGAGAACATTCCAGCTTTTCCACTTAGTGTCATGTAGATATCTAGTTTGTAGTTAATACATGGAAGTGTACAGTACATATTTATACGATTTTTCATCATTCTAGGATGTGCTCTTAAAAATTCTCTCTCAGGTTTCTACAGGCGCTAATGTAATAAAAATACGTATATACAGTGGACATTTTTTTTGTGTACTGGAGTAGTATACCGGCGGTCATTTTTGAACACATTGTCTAAGGGTTCCCAAGTTAAATTTCCAGTATTTTCTCAGTAATGTGGACTTTCTCGTAATTTCTATAATCGCTCTAGGTGAAACAAGGGTGACGACGTAATGAAAATGTCGGCTAATTATTTCCCAGAATAATAAACTGTATGAAAGTTCGTTCTCAGGTTTCCTGGTTGACTGCACATAATAGGTGTAGAGACATACTTCTTGTGGCAAGAGAGACTCAGCCAGAGTCTGAAGACTGTACTTAATTGTTTGTCGTTTTCTTTCTTGAAAAACGTTTGCGCCGAACAAAGGCAAACTGTATTTACAACTGCATCTACTACCTATTCTGTAAGTCACTGTTCATTTCATGCAAGCTGGTTGGGAAGGTGTTACTCTCCTTTTTTTTATTTTTGCTCTCAGTAAAATAAATGACTATCCTATTTCTCCATCCGATAACAGAAAAACTGAGTTAGCGAACACGAGTTGAAATTAATAGGACGACTGGTCTTAAGCTGCCCATTGTCGCAGAGAGATTTCTTCGTCTTTACTTTTTTTCCCCTCCAAGCCACTCTTCACAAAGGATTAGTTACTTTTCAAACTTAGCACTTCCGTCGGTGTTATTTGTAGTGTTTCATAATAAATCATACTTCAGTTCTTTCTTGGTATCATTACTGTTGGTCTGTTTACAAAATGGAAATCCTGGTTCCTACAAATAATTCTCATATCTTTTTACACAGTTACATGAACCTTCCGCCTTAAACTGAATAGTGTTTGGCGGAGTGTATTTATGCACATCGATGTGTACACCCGTCCCCTCCGCGTTTTCCTCCCTCGCCCCTTGTCCTGCGAAGCACCTGCTGAGTTTGACTTGCTTGCATCCGACACACATTCCGCAACCGCAGTGTCCTGGATATGAGGCATTGTGTCTCATTCCTGTTGTATCCGGGACAGCCGCTGCGCCTGGACGCTGAGTGTTAATTGTAAGGTTGCACAACGCTTGTTTCGACGTCACCAGTGTTATCGAGTCTAGCGTGCTTCTGACAGATAATCGTTTATGCAGCCTTCGCGCACCAAGAGTTCGTGTCCTTTTTTTCTTACGGGACTACACCGATATCATTTAACACAGAAGTTGGCGTAAATGAATCTTTGTGAACGTCAGCTACGTATACAAGCAACAAATAGAAATCCTGTTTAGTTCCAAAAATGGCTCTAAGCACTATGGGACTAAACATCTGAGGTAATCAGTCCCCTAGACTTAGAACTACTTAAACCTAACTAACCTAAGGACATCACACACATCCATGCCCGAGGTAGGATTCGAACCTGCGACCGTGGCAGCATTGCGGTTCGGGACTGAAGCGCCTCGAACCGCTCGGCCACATCGGCCGGTGTGTTTAGTTCCAGGAGAAAGCAAAAGACTGTGATTTGCTAGTTGCTAGAGAATGTACATCTAAATATATACTCCACAAGCCACCGTATGGTGTATGCCGGAGGTTATCGTGTACCACAGCTAGACATTTCCTTTCCTGTTCCACTTGCAAATGGCACGAGAAAAAAAGGCTTTCTACATACCTAAAAACAAGCTCTAATTTCGTTATCTGCGCGGCCCATACGCGAAATGTACTTTGGTGGCAGTTAAATAGTGCTGTAGTCAGTTACAAATGCCTGTTCCCTAAGTATTGTCAATAGTGTTTCGCGAAAAGAACGTTGTCTAACATCCAGGGATTCCCATTTGAGTCATGAAACATCCCCGTATTACCTGCGTGTTGTTAGAACTTACAGGTAACAAATATAACATTAAGCCTATGAATTGCGTCGACGTTGTTCCTTTAATCCGACCTGATGGGGATCCCAAACGTTTGAACAGTACACAAGAATGGGTCGCACTATAGTTCCGTACCCGATCTCCTTCATAGGTGTCCTACACGTTCCTAAAACCTCCTAACCTAATAAACCTGAGTCGACCGTTCATCTTCCATACTGCCGTCCCTACGTGCTCGCTCCGTTTCATATTGCTTTGCAGTGTTACACCTACATATTTAATCGACGTGACTGTTAAGCAGCACATCTCTAATACTATATTCGAAAGATAGGATTATTTTACCTACTCATCTGGATTAACGTACAGTCTTCAACGTTTCGAGCAAGCTGCCGTTCATCACACCAACTAGGAATTATCTATCATCCTGTATTCTCCTACAGTCTCTTATAACAGCGCCATCACCAAACAGTCGCAGATTGGTCCTCACTCCGTACACTGCAGATGCGTCAGTATTGAAAAGCAATGCTTTTTAGCCTATCAGACGGCGACTGTTGGAAAAAATCGCTTATATCAGGGCCTTATCTGTTAAAGCAGTGATTGTCTTGGACTGCCGGAACAGAAAGCAACCATAGAATTTTTAAGTATCTGTCATTTCTGATGCAGTGGCCGTTATTCAGCGTCATGATTTTCTTTGTGTAATAATCACATGGATGTTCGGTGTCGCATAGTTTTTAATGTTGGAAGGAGTTGGTTGTATACAAACGAGCATTGCTACCTTTTAAACATACACGCGTGTGCGTCAGTATTCTGATAGCTTAACGAAAAGACAACGTTTCGGGAGAAGGTGAAGTAGTAAGCATTTGTTAATCTAAAACGGTGTGTACCGCCCTTTATCACTATCCGCCTTATATACGACGGTGAGTCAAATGAAAACCTTAAATTTGTAATAACAAATCGACATTTCGCGCCGTTATCCTGTAAGGCGTAAGCGCTACAAGCAGCGTGTAGAATGGCCTGTAGGTGGTAGCATAGTGCCGATGCACACACACCGTCGCAGTATCAGTATAAAGATGGCCTCCCCACTTGCGACTTGCACGAGGGAAGAACAGCGTTCTTTTATTCGGTTTTTGCGTAGTGAGGGTGTGAAACCTATTGAATTTCATCGACGAATGAAGGTTCAGTACGGTGATGCATATTTGTCACAGCAGCAAGTCTACGAATGGAGTAGGAAGTTCGCAAATGTCGTGACATCAGTGGAAGATGTTGAATGACATTGCAGCATGTTTACAGATTAGTCATGGGTCAGCACACCACATTGTGCATGATGTGCTCCAGTTTCACAAAGTGTCTGCAAGATGGGTGCCACGGCAGCTGACTCCTGAAATGAGAGAACGACGTGTTGATGCTTGTGAATCACTACTTCGGCGCTTTGAACGAGAAGGTGATGACTTCCTTGCAAGAATCGTTACTGGGGACGAAACCTGGGTTTACTTTCACCAACCGGAAACGAAGGGAGCGAGCAAACAATGGCGCCATTCATTACCAAAACCAAAGAAATTTCGAACAGAACCACCAGCATGGAAGGTTGTGATGACTCTCTTTTGAGACGAAAAAGGCGTCATTTTGGAGCATTACATGTCTAGAGGGAGCACTATGACCAGTGCATCATACACAGATGTCGTAAAAAATCATCTGCCGCCTGCAATCAAATCAAAGCCACGTCGGTTGCTGTCAGCAGGTGTCCTTTTGCAACATGACAATTCAAGGCCCCACACTGTTCGTTCAACAGTTGCAACAATCACAGACTTGAATTTTGAGTGTCTTCCTCATCCACCATACTCACCAGATCTTACCCCAAGAGATTTCCATGTTTGGACCACTCAGAGACGCAATGGGAGGAAAGAAGTTGCCTTCTGATGAAGAGGTACGCCATGCGGTGCATGAGTGGTTGCGCGGAGTACCAAAAGAATTCTTTTCTAAAGGAATTTATGCACTTTGTAAGCGCTGGAGGACTTGCATTGAGCGTGGGGGAGAGTATGTTGAAAAGTGATACAGCTTTGTACCACTTCTGCACAAAAATAATATTTAAAAAAAATTTAAGGTTTTCATTCGTACATCGGCTATATTTTTTAAAAATCTACAAAATTGGAAATATGTGTTTATGACGAGATATGGTATAAACGTTGTCTCCTGTCACAAACATCTAACCGACCTGCCAAAGTAAAAGAGGAAATGGGATCTCCCTGAATCTAGTCTCAGTTTTCGTGGGCCAGTGATTGGTTCCCAGAAAACTTTATAATGTGTTAAGTGCAATGTGCAGCAGAATTTGAAGTACGGTTTCTTGGAACTCGCTAATAAAATTTTGCAACCACTATCCATACATCTGGTGCAAAACAATATAAGAAACACTTAGCACGGAAAAACTAATTGTAATCGTTTGTAGTTTCTTAAACCTCGGTTACGGTGATTTGGTGTACGCTCACACAAAGATGTATCACGTGATCGCCCATTTTTGCACCGTAGCTGTTTACCCACTCAGTAGGTTCATACGAAAAAGTCGTTACCTTGCAATTGACAACTTTGTGAAGTTTGCCATTCGAAGTGAGAACCGTTGAAATAATATTTGTAACTATCGGTAATAATTCTCGACATATTCCAGTGACTGCTCATGGAAGTGAATTGTCACACTGCGTGTACATATTCTTGTCTCGTTGGTTGATCTATGTATCTGTATGGGTTTGTGCTGATACAGACGTCTCTTTTGCCTTAGTGGTTATTGGTGGTGGTGGTTAGTGTTTAACGCCCCGTCGTTAGTGGTTATTGTGCAAGAAAGTACACCGATGAGCCACAACAGTATGGCCACCTGCTTAATAGCGTTTTGGTTCCACTTTGTGACGCAATACAGCATGGCTTGGTTTCGATAAATCCTTGGTAGGTTTCCGGAGGTACATGTATGTTGGCACCAGTGTCTACCCATAGGTCATGCAATTCCCGTAGATAACGGGCCGGTGGTAGTAGCACGATCCTTTCGGAAAATGTCATCGCCGTCGGCAAGACATGAAGCATGAAGAGATACAGATCCTCGGCAGTAATGTTCACGTAAACCGCAGCTGTCGGCTTCGATTACTGCAACAGATGTGGAAGACTAAGCGAATGTCGCCTCCCCCCCCCCCCCCCCCCCCCCCCCCACCCAGTTGTATAATACTGCCTTCACCGGCATGCGTTCCTGGCGGGTGCTTGTTCCGGACAAGATCATCGACATGATGGAATAAGAAAAAGACTCGTCAAGACCACAGGTTTCCATTGATCCACGGTTCAATCTCGATACTGAATGATCAGTGCACTACAACAGACGATGTCGTTGGCTCAACATGGGAACACGAAAGTGTTGTCTGCTAAAGAGCCTCATGCTCAACAATGTGCGGCTAATGGTGTGCTGTGAAACACTTGTTTCTGTACTCTGTCGTCATACCTGCCATAGAACTCCACCTGTCCTAGTTTACAGAGCTGGAAGCATCTGATCTCCATGTTCTGTAATGATGCATGGACGTCCAACACATTGTCCCCTACTCCTGGTTTCCCCGTCCTTCAACGATTTTTCGTAAATGATCACGACAGTAGCACTCGAACGGCCGACCACCTTTGCCGTTTCCGAGGTGTTCGTTCCTAGGCGCCAAACCATAATATTCTGTCCTTTCTCAAAGTCTATCTTGTAAGTGAATTTTCCCATTTGCAGCCCGTATCGTTGCTAGAATTATTTCCCCATTCGTCTCTGCTCCTCTTACATACACTACTGTTTGGAAAAAGCGAAATACGAAGACTGAGAGATGCGATCATAATGAAATCTGTTCCATCGATTAAGGACATGACACTGCACAAGTAATTAGCATTACAGACATGTACATGCACTATGGCTGTGGAAATTCAGTACAGAGTAGCGCCACAACGTGCTGCAATCATCACCGCTGGAAGTCGTGGCATGGAATAAGAGTGCGTGAATTTGCTGCTGGAGAATACTCTGCCACGCGGTTTGTATGAACTGTGGCTGCAGGAGGACGTGAACGAACAAGTTGCACACCGACCATACCCTAGACATGTCCGATGGGCGACACGTCAAGCAAACAAGCAGGCTAGGCAAGCAGTGGCACCCATTGTTCTTCGGAGGCGGTTAGCATATCCCTCACCACATACACCTTTGCGTTGTCGTGATGAAATACGGCACGTGGAATGGCCTATAGGAGGGATAGTGCCTCGGGTTGTAAAACGTCCCTGATGTAGCTGTTCGGATTGCCCTCAAGATGTAGGAGGTGAGATCACGTGTTGTAGGCAGTGGCATTCAGCCCATCATACTTTGCGTTTTTCCCCTATACGGCTTAACGGCACAGTCTGCCGTAGGGTCGTTACAACCAAGCGGACGCGTTGGCAGTCACCTCGCGTTGTCAAATTGTGTCGTCCAGTACCCTGTTGGCGCTGTGTGCGGCCCTTTTCTCTCCACTGGTTTCACATACGCCTCTGATGAAGCAGCGTGCCGTGTACTAGCTGTACATCACAGAACGACTGAGCCGCCTCCTCCCGGACACCAATCATTCTGCCCTGTTCGAACGCACTCGCCTGCCGATATTCCGCTTTGCGATATTGGCGAGGCATATTGACACTTCGTTACACGTTTCCACATCTTATGACGCCTTCGCACCGACTGAACATTGGGTAACACTGACCTCTCCGTGTACACAAAAGAGAGCACTGTACCACCCACGTGCGCGCCACCTCTCAGCCATTTAAATCACTTATTATGGTTCTGCTGTTCTACACGTCCTCATATAATGGCATGTAGCAGACCATTTCTTCTGAGTGTTTCACTTTTTACAGACAGTAGCTTACTTCCCTTATTGCGACACGTGCTCATAACGCCACCAGACGGCATTCAGTTTCGTGGTCATAACGTTTTGGCTCATCAGTATATTTGCGTTCCTCACTGGGAGTGAAGTCCCGTGAAAATTCTTACAGTACAACTTGCATTTTAGGATTAATAATCAGTCAGCTGATGTAAAACTTCTACAATCCCTGCGTTGACGACTGTCGTATCGCGTGCAAGCCGAAAGTCCTGCAGGTTGCCTTTAACGATTTACAGAAATCACTGAAAACATTATTTTGGATGACTCGGCAGAGATTTGATCTTCGCCTCTCTCGAGTGCGAGTAGAGTATCTTCCCAGTGAAGAAAATGGAGGCGAAACCGACTGGCCGGAAAAACTAATTCAGCACAGTTTTCGTCACACAGTGTGTGTAAGAATGTGTTACTCTGTAGAGGAGGTACAGTGCTCGAAGAATTGTGTATTAAGGCATTACTGCGGAATCAAAGCTTGAAAGCGGCGTAATATTTAACGTATCTATAATCTCAAAAAATGCAGCTGCTAATAAGGTTCGTTTTAAAGGATAAGATAGATTTCCTTCGCATCCTTCACTAATGGGCTGGCCGGTGTGGGCGAGCGGTTCTAAGCACTTCAGTCTGGAACCGCGCGACCGCTACTGTCGCAGGTTCGAATCCTGCCTCGGGCATGGATCTGTGTGATGTCCTTAGGTTAGTTAGGTTTAAGTAGTTCTAAGTTCTAGGGGACTGATGACCTCAGCTGTTGAGTCCCATAGTGCTCAAAGCCTTTGATTTTTTTTTTCCTCCACTAATGGTATTTTTTTGCTCCGTCTGTAATGGTGTCGTCGATTGGAAGTTAACCCCAATCCTCATTACCTAAACCGTCCAAGGAGAACTGGTTTCGTACAAGGGAATGGTCCAAGCTGATATGTCGAACCCTACCGTGTAATTTTTGACACAGGAAGAGTATCCTGAAAGAAACCGCTGTCAAAACTGTACCTGCTAAGGCGCACCGCCAGTATTAAAATAAAAGTTAAAGCTACTCATTTTTGCTGTACGAAGAATCGTTTATAGCAGTGGTTTTGTACAACCCTTCTGTGCCTAGCGCGCGAGTCGCCGAATAAGCAGACGCAGCCGTTACAAGAGAACGTAGAGCCAAGTCCAAAGTGCAGAAACGAATTTTAAGCACTTAAATCGTTACAAATTCCCTCAAATCATTAATTTTTTGATATATTTGCAGGTCACATCGACAGCTAAACTGTTGCAGATGTAGTTGTTACACAAGTGACTAATAGAGAAAATAAAATATGGTCATGGCCATTATTCTGCATATGCTGCAGACGAGACATGCTTTATCAAATTCGTAAAACGTGGTGATAAATACTGACAACGTACAAATGACTGAAGTTTAAGAATACTGTTCCGCTGATAAGCTGGAAATGACAAAGAGCTATCGGAAATTATATTGTCTGACAACTTGCTGAAAAATGCTTTACACTGTTGAAAAATATCTTTATTGCGAGGCTGAATCACACTCCACCTGAGTCCGCAATACTGTATATTGTCTTTTCGGGGTGCAGCTAAAGACAGATGGGCTATGTCCAGGCCAAGCGTCCAATAAAAGCAATGAATAATTTTCTGCAACTGGTAAGAAGACGTTTCGGATGTAATATTTAAACTTATTGTCTCCTATTTTCCAGATTTTTGTATGCCGACTGCAAAAAAATTTTGCAACTTAAGTTTTTTTTTTTTTTTTAATTCTTGTTCCTAATTTGTCTTGAGGTTCCTGTAGACAGATGTGAAGCTGCGGAAACAGTAATCCACCGACGAGAGTTATCACTGGCATTTTTTTTTTATTTTTATTTTTTTTATGACTTCGTCATAGCACTCATCGACTACAAAGTGACTCTGACCTTACTCACTGGAAATGTTAGTTTTGTTCGCACTCAATTCTTGCACAAAACCTGACTGATAGGCTTTATGGATTTATACACAAAAATGAGGGATAACAAGAAGTTTCATTTTCATGTCAGCAACAAATTTCTCTATCAACATCTCCTCTACGCCTTTACTTGAAGTTAATTACGTAATTGTGCGATTTCCTTTTTTTGTACATTTTCTGTTTAACTAGGTCGAAGACACCTGGAAATCATTAATGTGCATCTCACTTGCAATTCAGAGTGTGCAGTCTCGTCGACCTCTCTCAGTAATGGTGCACTGCTCTCACGAGCAGTTCTAAAAACTTAAGAATACACTGTTCAGAGGAATTAGGGAAATACGTGTATCAAAATCTGGTATGTTAAATGTGTTCTGATACAAGCTGTACCTGTGGTCTTACTGCATGGCTTGAGATCTTTTACTTTCCGTGCAGGCAACAATTAAAATCATTTGCCATATTGCCTGTGTACGCCATTACAGTGTCAGGTGACACCTCAGAAGAAAGTGAGTACTGGTGTGCGAATGTTTTCTACTGAGTTACGTAGATGGCAGTTGTCATTTATGGGCGTTGTACTGCAGTACATCTCGATGCAGTGCAAGTTGCAAGGGTGGTCTTTCGATCCAGAAAGGAAGGGCTTTCGGTCGTGTTGCTGCAGACGTCAACGCCTCTCCATGTGTCACCATAGGTTGTGGACACGCTACTGAAAGACAGCTCATACACAAGATGAGTTGGACAAGGTCGTCGACGCATTGAAGACCGATATCTGACCCTCTCTATGTTGGCGGCGTCGTACAGATACTGCCAGAGCTCTGCAAGATGCTCTCAGGGCCACTGGAGCCGCTGTGTTCGATCAGACGGCAATGAACAGGTTGCGAGGAGGGGCCTTACGACCCACACGTCCTTTACGAGAACAACACTTCACACATCTTACAGCTTGCGTTCAGTTCCGCCATTACCATGTCACCTGGCAACTTCGTCATTGATGAAACTTGTTATTCACAGACAAGTCCAGATATCCTCTGACGCAAGGTGATAGCCGCGATCGAATTTGGAGCGCCGTAGTGAGCAGTACCTGCCAATTGTAATCCAGGAAATAGAGTGATTGCCAAGGTTCTGTGACGATGTGGGCAGGCTTCAGTGTTTATAGCCATAAAGATCTTGTCGTCGTCCGTGGTCGGCTTACCGCCATACAGTGCATCGAACAGGTACAGTTCGGACATAGGGTAACTGCTGAATACGGTGGCTGCCTGAAGTCCTTCTAATGCCAGGGATTATGTTGCGGGCGTCAACAGGGATGTATTGCGAGACCTAAACCTCATCGTGCATATGTGGGACACGCTTGATAAATGTGGGTCGTCCTGTTTCACCGCAGACTCTCTAAGAATTCACATGGGCTGCCGTCGAAGAATGGGAATGGATACGAAAGGGTAACGTCCGTAGACTTGTACAGAACATGCCGCGAAGATGTCAGGCAGTGATAAAAGCTCGAGAAGGGGATACGCGTCATTGAAGGTATCAAAGTCCAATGAAAAGCACCCAGGATGACGGGATGAATGATGGTTTCCACGTTGTTTCCGACACCTGTTGAACATTTCAGTTCTTTTTATGTAAACGATCGAAGGTGTAATGATGTTTTGTTGTGTACTTAATTTCTGAAAGATAGAGGTATATTTTGTTAACCTACCCAGTCCTAAATTATTGCTCAATGGAGTATGGGAGACGCGCCAAGTCATGTTCCCCTGCCCCCTTCGGGTCCAGGGGTTGAATAGGCCCGAGGTATTCCTGCCTGTCGTAAGAGGCAACTAAAAGGAGTCTCACACTTTTCGGCCCTATGAGTTCCATTTCGTGGTTTGACTTGCCACTTTCAAAATTCTCCAAAAGTGCGGGCCTTATGTGGTGCACGAGTACCCTTAGATTCGATCTCCTGAATCTCTTGTCATGGCTTTGCGTCTCCACCTGCGATTCAACTATTTGGACGAGGACACTTTCCGGGGTATGTCGTCTTCTTCCGTTGTTTCCTGTCCCCTTTCGCCCCATGACAATATTGGATTTCTCTGCCCAATATCCAGCACGGTAGCCAGTCTGTTGTGGTGGGGCCGTCATGTACCCATCTGGTGGTAGCCCCCTGACAACACAGGGATCGCACTGCTGATGCCTGAGCTGTAAACTCCCCACGTATGCCAACGAGTACATGCCTGTCTTCCTGGGGCATCAGGATTCCTGGCAACGGTCATCATACCAGTTGGCCTTTGCTGTGGCTGGGTGGCGCCCGTGGGGAGAGCCCCTGATCAGAGTGGGTGGCATCAGGGCGGATGACCCGCAATGAAGCGGACTAACTCATCTCTTGCTGGTGACCGTATGGCACCAGCAGTATCTAAGAAGGGCAAGATAGAATACAATGCCGACGGGTATGACCCCAAAACGTTTCCCTCCCTTGCTACACTCTGGGAGGAATGTAGAGCTACAGAACGGAGAGACCCATATTCGCCTCGGTTCGTAGTCTGTATCAGAACCGATGGGGACACTTTTATACCGACGAAGCCTCAATTGAGGATAAGTTTGGAGAAGTGAAAGCGCTGTCCAAGATGCGAAATGGCGCAGTCTTGATCCAGACAGCATCCCCAGCCCAATCCCGAGCGTTACTCGCCTGTGACAAGTTGGGTGATATTCCTGTTTCCGTCACTCCCCTTACAAGCCTCAGCATGGTCCAGAGGATTCTTTTCCACTGCGACCTCCTCTTGCAGCCTGATGACGAGCTCTGCGCCAATCTAAAACGGCGGGGTGTTCATTTCATCCAGCACTTTTACAGGGGACCCAAAGACAACAGGGTTGCTACTGGTGCCTTCATCTTGGCCTTTGGGGGTGATTCATTGCCTGAAAAGGTCACAGTGATGGTTTACCGCTGTGGCGTTAAACCATACGTCCCTCCCGATATGCAGTGCTTTAAGTTCTGGAAGTTCGGGCACATGTCTTCCCGCTGCACTTCCAGCGCCACATGTCGCGACTGCGGACATCCACTGCACCCAGATATTCCATGTGCGCCACCTCCCACTTGCATCAAGTGTGGAGAACATCATTCCTCCTGGTCACGAGACTGCCCAGTACTCCAAAAGGAGTGGAAAATCATGGAGTACAAGACACTGGACCGGTTGACTTACACAGAGGCTAAACGTAAATTCGAAAGATTCGGTTGATGTCAACATAAGCTGCAGCTACATCACCATCGCTGTCCCAAGTGCCAGTGGTTCCTCACTGTGTGCCACGAACAGTGGACCCTCTGAGCCACCAGAATACATCCGCCCCTTGGTGGTAGGGGTAAATCTTCCTCTGCTGCTCCCAAAGCACCTACTTCAGGAGCAAGGCTCTCCAAACACGGGGGATATCGGTCCCTTCCCCCAGGCCGGGGAAGCAACAACGTCCTCCAGCTCCTCTCGTGTGGAATGGGTCCCTTGGGGCCCTCTCTTCCAAGGTCTCTATGGCAGACACTTGCAAGTGGCTCAAGGAGCCAAAAGCTGCTGGAAGAAGAGCTTCACGGTCTTCCTCCGTGTCTGAAGCTGCTTCGGAGAAATCTTCCCAGCAAGCCCCTAAAGAGAAGATAGAGAACAAGGAAACTAAGTAGTAGTCTGCTAAGAAACAGGACCCTCTGGTGGCCCCAACACCACCACTCCCTCTCAGTTCTGCATCTGAATATGCAGTGAAGATCGTAGTGTCCCCTGCGGACCTGGATCTCACGGATGCCTCATCCAACATAGAAATGACTACAAATACTCAGTCGGAGGCAGCAGGTGACCCTGAGGCATAACCTGCCTCCTTGTGCGCTTCATGCCTTCCCAGCCTCACGATAACGTTATCCTCCAGTGGCATTGCCTCGGTTTTTTCCACCACATGGCTGAGCCATGGCAACTATTAAGCTGTACACCTGCTTTCTGCATTGCCCACCAGGAAACCTGGTTCCGGCAATGCAGAGCCCTGCCCTAGGTGGCTATAAGGGATATTATAGGAACCGTAGCAACTATAATAGTGTGTCAGGTGGAGTTTGCGTCTGTCCTGAACTCAGTATGCAGTGAACCTGTGCCCCTTCAAACCACTCTTGAAGCTGTGACTGTCAGGATAAGGACGACGCAGGAAATAACTGTCTGCAATGTATCTCTTCCTCCAGATGGTGCAATACCCGTGAACGCATTGGCTGCACTGATTGACTCCCTAAACCTTTCCCACTTTTGAGAGATTTTAACGCCCACCCCTTGTGGGGTGGCACAGTTCTTACTGGCCGAGGCAGAGATGTCGAAAATTTACTGTCACAACTCGACCTCTGCCTCTTAAATACAGATGGCCCACCCATTTCAGTGTGGCACATGGCGCGTATTCGGCCATTGATATCTCGGTTTGCAGTCCTGGCCTTCTCCCATCTATCTACTGGAGAGCACATGACGACCCGTGTGGTAGTGACCACTTCCCCATCTTCCTGTCACTGCCCTGGCGTCAGGCCCACGGTCGTCTGCCCAGATAGGCTTGAAACAAGGTGGACTGGGAAACTTTAGCCTCTGATGTCACCGTTTAATCTCCGCCACACGGTAACATCGATGTGGTGGTTGAGCAGGTAACTACAACAATCGTTTCTGCGGCAGTAAACGCGATCCCTTGTTCTTTTGGGTGCCCCCGGCGAAAGACAGTCCCTTGGTGGTCGCCGGAAGTCGCTGAGGCAATTATGGAGCGTCGGCGAGGCTCTACAGCGGCATAAGTGGCACCCTTCCATGGAGCACCTCATAGCCGTCAAAAGGTTCCGTGCCCGCGTTCGCCACCTTATCAAAAAGCGGAAACAGGAGTGTTGCGAGAGGTACGTGTCGACCATTGGGTGCCATGCGTCACCTTCCCAAGTCTGGAAAAAGATCAAACGAGTTGTTGGGTACCAGTCCCAGTGTTAACATAAATGGCGTGTTATCTACCGACGCAAACGCAATGGCCGAGCACTTTGCTGAGCACTATTCTCGCGCCTCTCCGTTGGGGAATTGCCACCACTGCACTCTCAAACGGCGGATGGAAAAGAAAGTCCTCTCGTTCACTACACGCCACAGTGAACCCTATAACGCCCCATTTAGAGTGGGAGCTCCTCAGTGCGCTTGCACATTGCCACGACACAGCTCCTAGGCCCGATCGGATCCACAGTCAGATTATTAAACATCTCTCATGTGCCTACAAGCGACGTCTCCTCGTCATCTACAATCGGATATGGTGCGATGGCGCCTTTGCATCGCACTGGCGGGAGACCACCACCATATCAGTGCTCAAACCCGGCAAAGCCCCGCTTGATGTGGATAGCTATCGGCCCATCAGCCTCATCAACGTTCCTTGTAAGCTGCTTGAACGTATGGTGTGTCGGCGGTTGGGTTGGGTCCGAGTCTGCCGTCTGAACAGCCTTTTACAGACGCCAACACCTTGTTGCCTTTTTTTATTATTTACAAAAAATGACACCACCTGGCGACATCATATTCTTGGCACATTATACGAGTGGGGGTTTCTTAGTCCTGCATCCGCTTTTTATCCAGAATTTCCTGTCGCTTCGTACTTTCGTGTCCAAGTTGGTGCCTCCCATAGTTCGCCCCATATCCAGGAGAATGGGGTCCCGCAGGGCTCCATATTGAGTGTATATTTTTAGTGACCATTAACGGTCTAGCAGCAGCTGTAGGGCCGTCCGTCTCACCTTCTCTGTATGCAGACGACTTCTGCATTTCGTACTACTCCACGAGTACTGTTGTTGCTGAGTGGCGCCTTCAGGGAGCCATCCACAAGGCGTAGTCGTTGTCTCTACCCCACGGCTTTTAGTTTTCGTCCGCAAAGTCGTGTGTTATGCACTTCTGTCGGCGTCGTACCGTTCATCCGGAACCAGAAATTTACCATACTGACGATCCCCTCACTATAGTGTAGACGTATCAATTTTTAGGACTGGTTTTCTATGCCCAATTGACTTTGCTTCCTAAACTTCGACAGCTTATGCGGAAGTGCTTGCAACATCTCAATTCCCTCCGCTACCTCAGCAACACCAACTGGGGTGCAGATAGCTCTACGCTGCTGCAGCTATACAGACCCCTTGTTCAATCCCGCCTTGACTATGGGAGTCTGGTTTATGGTTCGGCGGCGCCCTCAGCGTTTCGTTTACTCGACCCAGTGCACCACTGTGGCGTTCGAATAGCGACGGGAGCTTTTAGGGCGAGTCCGGTGACCAGCGTCCTGGCGGATGCTGGAGTCCCTCCATTGTAGGTCAGGCGTGCACAACTGCTCGCCTGTTACGTTGCTCACGTTCGTAGTTCTCCGTCGCATCCGAATTACCGTCTCCTTTTCCCATCCACGGCGGTTCATCTCCCGCATCGGCGGCCCAGGTCAAGGCTAACAATTGCAGTTCGCGTCCGATACCTTCTATTTGAACTAGAGTCCTTGCCTCTACCACCTATACTTGAGGTTCATTCGCGAACTCCTCCATGGTGTACATCTAGGCCGCGGCTTCGCCTGGACCTTTCACATGGTCCAAAGGACTCAGTTCACCCCGCGGCTCTCCTCTGACGCCTCATCTCTTATTCTCGACATGTACCGAGGCCATGAAGTGATTTACACTGACTGATCGTTGGCTGATGGTCACGTCGGCTTTGTGTATATCCATGGAGGACATATTGAACAGCATTCCTTGCCCGATGACTGCAGTGTTTTCACTGCCACAAGTTATCGATCAGTGCTACCCTCGTCATCCTTCGGTAGCGACCATCCTGGAGTCCATCTATGCCCTGGAACGTTCCGGTCGTTCAGTGGTGTTTGTGTGGACCCCAGGACACGTCGGAATCCCAGGCAACGAACTTGCTGACAGACTGGCCAGACAGGCTACACGGAAACCGATTATGCATATCGGCATTCCAATAACTGACCTGCGTTCGTTTTTACGTCGCCAGGTTTTTCGGCTTCGGGAGACGGAATGGCATAGTCTCAGTACGCACAACAAACTGCGTGCCATTAAGGAGAATACGAATGTGTGGCAGTCCAACATGCGGGCCTCTCGCAGGGACTATGGTTCTCTGCCGTCTACCGGCTACCTCCTGCGCCGTGACGTGTTCCTTCCTCATCCTTTTCCCACCCTCTCTTGTGCTCACGCTGTAATGACCTCGTTGCCCACGGAATTTTATGCCCCAATGTTCCTTCACCAGAGTAAAAATGATCACGGAAGGAAAAGGATAAAATATTACGAGAAAATCAAGAGATTGTAGACATTGTGGTGCAGCTTGCAACGATGTTACTTAAATCTATTACAATACGATAAAATCCTCCACAAATGTTAACATTCAAGTGGAGTAATGACTGTTTCACTCCATTGTAGTCAATGCACTGAGGCGACAGAAGTCATGGGATACCTCCTAACATGGTGTCCGACCTCCTTTTTCCCGGCATAGTGCAGCACCTCGACGTAGCAAGGACTCAACAAGTCGTTGGAGGTCCGCTGCAGAAATACTGAGCTATTCTGCCTCTATAGACGCCCATAATTGCGAAAGTGTTGCCGGTACAGGATTTTACGCACGAGCTCACTTCTCGATTATGTCCCAGAAGTGTTCGATGAGATTCATGTCGGGCGATCTGGGTGGCCAAATCATTCAAACAAAGCGAGAACAATTGTGGTCCGGCGACATGACGTCGATGTTTGGAAACATGAAGTCCATGTATGACGGCAATGGTCTCAAAGTAGTCGAACGTAACCATTTCCAGTCAATGATCGGGTCAGTTAGATCAGAGGATCCAGTCGATTCCATATAAACACAGCCACACGATTATGGAACCACCAACAGCTTGCACAGTGCCTTGTCGACAACTTGAGTCCATGGCTTCGTGGGGTCTGCGTAACACTCGAACCCAACCATCAGCTGTTACCAACTAAAATCGGGACTCATCTGACCAAGCCACGGTTTTGCAGTCGTTAAGGGTGCAACCGATATGGCTATGAACCCAGGAGAGGCGCTGCAGGGAATGTCGTGCTGTTAACAAAGGCACTCGCGTCGGTCGTTTGCTGCCGTAGCCCATTAATGCCAAATTTCGCCGCACTGTCCTAACGAATACGTTCACCTTACGTCTCACATTGATTTCTGTGGTTATTTCACGCAGTGTTGCTTGTCTGTTAGCATTGAAAACTCTACGCAAAGGCCACTGATCTCGGTAGTTAATGAAGGCCGTCCGTCCACTGCGTTGGCCGTGACTAGAGGTAATGCCTGAAGTTTGGTATTCTAGGTGCAGTGTTGACGCTGTGGATCTTGGAATATTAAATTCCCTAACGATTTACGAAGTGCAATGTTCCATGCGTCTAGCTCCAACTACCATTCCACGTTCAGAGTCTGTTAATTTCTGTCGTGCGTTCATATGATAACGTCGGAAGCCTTTTCATATGAATCACCTGAGTGTTAATGATATCTCCGCCAATGCACAGCCCTTTTATACCTTGTGTACGGGATACTCCGCCATCTGTATATGTTCCTATCGCCATCCCATGACTTTTGTCACCTCAGAGTGTTATGCCCTATGTGTTTGCGTGCTTCATGTTTTCTCTGTCTGCATGTAACTTTTTCCGAGATTTTAAACGATTGTTGGATAAAATATTTTTCTTTTATGATACTTGTTTCTGCTGCGCGATGCAGCGCTTTTGGGTCAGGAGTTCAGAGACAGACAATAGTGATTATTTTATATGGCACGGGATAGCTGTCAAAAGAGTTGACATGCGTTGTCATCTGTTCACCTTTTATTGTTAGGTGAGCAGGTGTGTAGAAATAAGTAGGAGTAAACGAACATTAGCCAATTTAAGAGTGTAATCAATATTGCGTGCAGAAGTCGTAGGTATTATTAACCATTTTAGTCAGTTATTAACTTTCATGGTTTCCTCATTGGTATTTTCTTTATTTAGAGCAGAATTTGCTATTTGCAGCTTCAGTATAAGACACTACAGAAAGTGCTAGAAATTGAACAGGCTTCTTAGTCTGTCTCAGTTTTAGAAGCCTTGAGTTTTGCATCACTTCTCAGAAATTCGTGGTTATTTTCTTGTGCGTAGTAACGTCAGTTATCTAAAATACAATATGACTGAATCAAAGCAATCGGTAGCTTCAGCATTTACTTCTGCAACTTCTCCGTGTAGTAGTGAAATCAGCCTGATGAAGATAATGTGTGGTGAAAAGCAAAGGGAGGACTTGTTTTAATAATAAAATTGAAAATCCATTTTACATAGCTTGAGAGATCGTTTAGGGCAGTCTAATGTCAAAGGATGAGTCGTCGTGAGGATGTGCGCACACGTATGGTATGACATGGCATATCTAACATTTACGTTGCAGATTCTTGCGGTGTCTTGCAGTCACTGCAGATCGCCTGTCGGAACCGGCAGCGTCTGCAGTCAATTTCCTCTGCGTCAGACTCGGTGCGGCCCTTCTGTAACAATATCCAGGCTGATAAAGAGAGGATTTGATAAGCTAGAATGCTGCAGCCAGTGACAATGAGAAATTCCTGGCCTTAGCCGAACGTGGTTACTGTTGGTGAACGAATCGAGGTTTTATTCAACCATATGAAAAACACAGTAGATATTTCTCGTGCTGCAGCTTTAGATGAATATATGATGACAGGGTATAGGACTGCCGGGGATACGAATTCTTTTCCCGCAGTACATAAAATTGCTGTAGATTAATCGCAAAGTCAAGATGTAGCTCATCTCTATTCAGTTCGCCGTTCTCATTCCATCCGAAGGCTAGTTCTACGAAAGCGTACTGAAAAGTAATGGCTCCGAATTTTTGTGTGAAAACTCTTACACCTTTTTCAATAAGACAAACGTTCTTAACATTCTACGTCGTTATTTGTAATGTCTACGTATTTATTTCTCATCATAGTTACCCTGGCGACTATCACATTTCTCATGACGAGGGAACCAGTTTGTTGATACCGCCACTGTGGAGTGTTTGCCTTTATTGACAGAGCCACAACCTCACCTCTCCTTGCACCGCTTCATCACTATGAAATTGACGTCCTCGAAGGTGTTTCCAAGTTTTGAAAATAGATGAAAATAAGATGGGGACATGTCGGGACTATACGGAGGATGATCGATGACAGTGAACCCCAGGCGTCGGGTTGTTGCAGATGTCGCAGCGCTCGCGTCTCACCTGGCATTGTCTTGCTGAAGGAGATGGTGCTCGATGTGTGGACAGACTCTTCGAAACTCGATTACACCTTGCACAGTCATAGTTAGGTTACACACCGGCGTGTTACTCGCAACAATTCAGAGCCTTCTAGCGGAAAAAGCCCGCAAATATGTTGACAAGAAGAATAAATATGTAGAATGTTAATAAAGTTTGTTTTAATTAAAAAGGCATTACTTTTCAGTACTCCCTCCGTCAAATCTAGCGTAAATGGTTGTGAATGAAGGTACTCATAGCTGCAAAGAACATTGCAGTTACATGTTATCATAAATGCTGTTTAAACGAGGGGTATTTGGAGTACTTTGAAATAACAAAAAAAAAAAAAAAATTCAGATGGCTAGCACTGAGGGACTCAACATCTGAGGTCATCAGTCCCCAGAACTTAGAACTACTTAAACCTAACTAACCTAAGGACATCACACAGATCCATGCCCGAGGCAGGATTCGAAACTGCGACCGTAGCGGTTGCGTAGTTCCAGACTGAAGCGCCTAGAACCGCTCGGCCACACCGGCCGGCTTGAAATAGCAAACATCACGATAATAACTGAAAAAGGTCGCAAAATAGACAGCTGTCAATGATTATTAGTTGTCTGGCCCTTTCATTTTTTGTATATACGAAGTTACCGCAAGTAACATTTGCGCTACTGTTTGTTTGTCATTACCATAACTAGTTTTTTCTAGTAGGTATATGCTAATATTTTAATAGTTGTGGAAACTAGAGAATGTCTTGCGAAATCTTGACGTGCAGTCTTTTTCCTGGTGCGGCTGCACAGCTTTCAGGACAACAGTACGCTAATTCGCCTCCAGTAATATTCCACAACGGAAGCGCTGTGGAACGTCTCCGGTATACCGGTGTCGTGGACTTTGCGACCCGTGACGTCAGCATGGTGTTTCCGATCACAAATATTTTAGCGGGACATACATCCCTCAACGTTTTATCCAGACTTATGACTGGCTGTGCCGGCCGGTGTGGCCGTGCGGTTCTAGGCGCTACAGTCTGGAACCGCGTGGCCGCTACGGTCGCAGGTTCGAATCCTGCCTCGGGCATGGATGTGTGTGATGTCCTTAGGTTAGTTAGGTTTAAGTAGTTCTAAGTTCTAGGGGATTGATGACCTTAGAAGTTAAGTCCCATAGTGCTCAGAGCCATTTTTATGACTGGCTGTGCACCTATTACATAGCGCATAGCTATCTTTAAATGTTTGTTCGTTATTGCCTTCATTTTCATTTTTTATATTTACCTTTGTCCTTTCTGCAACATTACTGTAGCAAATAATTAAACTTTTCATGAATTTTAATTTCTCACTCAACTTCTTGTGAGATAGCCAGGGATTTTAAACTGAGTTTTTACATCGTCTTACCTCTTTTAATTTTTTGTCAAGCTCTATGTACCTTTTTATTCTTTCTTGAAAAGGCAGGCAAATTGCATCTTTTTTACTGCTTGCTCCTTCAGCTTGTTTATCAGAAAGTATCTGTTCGCATGTATTTTGATTTATTGTGGAATTTAGTTTCGTATGCCATCCTTAGACAGCATTTATGGTTCTGTGCCACTGGTTAAAAACATTCCACGTTTCAATTGGTATACTGGGATTTTCTGTCCATTGATAAACCATATTGTCTGCCAAGTTTATGACCGTTTCTCCACTGGGCATTTCCCCCATTATTAGCATCCAAGCCTCATCGATACTGTTTGAGGAAAGATGTGCCAGTGCAGCACACATGCGGCAAAACAATCTGACTTCTTCTCTACCACTGTATTGAAATCCCAGTTCTTGTATTTTCTTCGAAATAGTTGGTTCAAGTGAAAACTGCAACCGGAAACGGCGATATCTAAGAACACTGATTGCTTGGCTTTAATTGTAGCCATTTCAAAGTCTAGCACTGCAGATGGCGGTATCCAGCCAGGCAAGGTATTTTTCGATCCAGAAAAAAGTCTTTGATATGTATTTTGACGTTTGTCGTGGAGCAAAGCGAATAAAACAGCTAATACCTTCATCTCTTTTTCTCTGCTTCCAATAGCAACATGTCTGGCGTACTGTTGTTTTGTTTCAAACGAGTGTTAAATTTCCCGTCCATAGGAACAGTTCCATTTTGACACGAGATTTTCTCCGCTTCTTCACACGAGTCTTTTGTGAGGAACAGACTTATCGTTTTTTTTTTTTTTTTTTTTTTTTTAAAGTGTTACCTTAATTGGATTTCAAAATGTCTTCGCTCACTTGAATCTTCGAACTAGTGCCAGGGTTCTGGGTCGTCCCAGTAGCTTCCCTTGTTGCTTTACGCACTGCAGTCTTGGAGTTTTCATCATTTGGCATACTTGAGACGAAATTTAAACCTTTATCC
The DNA here is from genome assembly GCF_021461395.2 of Schistocerca americana. Taxonomy (NCBI): domain Eukaryota; kingdom Metazoa; phylum Arthropoda; class Insecta; order Orthoptera; family Acrididae; genus Schistocerca; species Schistocerca americana. The sequence goes on along the minus strand of NC_060130.1, from coordinate 517,767,784 downwards.
CTCTGATCTTGAAATTCCTCGTTAAAAATTTGGGAAACAGGCACATCTTTTCTTCGTGAACCCTTTTTCTGCAGTTACGCATTCGTTTGTTAATCTGCACATCTACTTCGTCAGGTGGGCAAGAATGTTGCTGTTCAGTCATGATACTGCCATTACCAGTTTTTAAACGGCCTCGACACACACCCGTTCAAAATTCACTCACAACTAGGTGTTATATTTTGTGTGCAGCCGGTTGCTATGACCATCTTTGACAAGACACAACTTCTCTTCCGTTGTCGTAATTATTTCCATTGCCCACAGTGTACAGAACTCAAGTAGCTTAGGCATACGAAACTATACGGAAATGAAGGCTGTCAGCGAGGGCACTGCCTGACTGACGGTGACAACACATCCGCTTGTGTTAAACGACTAGTGTAAATGGACACACTTCGCGTTCATCAACAGAAAAACAATTTATGGCAAGGCAGGTATGACGTGAAGGGACGGGTAAGAATCTTTTCTCACACTTAGGTTATCCCGTTTTTATTTTCTTTGGGGGTTGCGGTGTTCTTAGTGCGAGGCAGAACGGAAGTTCGTCATTTTATCGCAGCTGTTTATGATGAGGACATTGTTGGCCGGCTTGAGTCAGTGTCGATGGGAACTGCTAGTGGATGGTGCTTTTGTGGCCGCATTTATACTGAGAGCATGCCGACTTGGTGGTTAAATCGCTAATAACGTATCGAACATAACTCATTTCGTTGGAATTTTCTGGAACCTTGTCTAAATTTGGCGCCCCCACCACCTTCAATTTCGCTACCCTAGGCTTCTACCTACTTCGCCCACGCGATAGAGCGCCTCTGGATCTGTGTTAAAAGCGGTCAGTTTGGAGTGTTATGCAAACAAATGGGAATTACATCACATTCTGCTTTATAGTTCATTACAATAATTTGTTGGCGATATTTGAACTGCTTGTGAGAGACTGTCGCTATACACAGTCAGACTCACTCATATTCCTCAGTAATTTTGGCTGTATTTTCTTTTTGCAGCAACTGTAAAAAACACAGTTTTATAAGGATTATGACTTCAAATCGCTCTCTTGATCATGTTATTGTGGCGCGCCCACACACACACACACACACACACACACACACACACACACACACACAGAGAGAGAGAGAGAGAGAGAGAGAGAGAGAGAGAGCGCTGAAGAGAAACACACCGAAGGGCACGGTGAGCCTTTGAGCCGAGCTACCGTTGGTAGCAGTTGCCAAGGTCAAGATATCCTTGAGTACTGCATTCATAGAGGCGCTGCAGGTTCAGCTACGTCATCCCGTCAGATCCGCCTCGTGCAGCCGCAGGCGAACCTCCTACAGGTGGTCAGAAACAGACAGGAAACCTTGTGGGTGTGTTGCAGGGTTGATTGTGCTGAGAAATAATTGTTCGGAAAAAATTCGATACGTTGTGCCGTTTCCGAGTTAATTAGCATTGAAGTTAGCCAATCAAATTTTTTTATCATCAATTATTTTTCAGCACAACCTACCCTGCAAAAGCCTTACAAGCTTTTCAGACTGTTCCAACCGCCATATATACAAGTTGCAAGACATAAGAGAATTTTTTATAGTTAAATGACTTTTGTTGCCACAGAAATTCGCCTTTATCTTTTCGATTACCAATTGCGACCTCCTCAGTCATCTTCAGATCAATGTGCAGCTGAGGAGGACCATGCGTCAATGACAACTGACGATTCTGGCTCCATTATGAAGCTCTGCAAAGGAGCTTTGCTTAAGATGGCGGTAGTATCGAATTATTTCGGTTTCTGTTCTCATTTTTCATAAAAGTGCTCGGAAAAATACAGAAAACGGATTTCTTCTGACGTAAGCTTACTTGTCTTATACTCTTTAGGTATAACGTAGAGAGATGGTTCTCGCTATTTAACATAGGCCTTTTCTCCTCCCAAATTACGACGTTATGTCATGAAATGTCGAGATTATTGCGTGGTGCTACGGTTTAATATAGTCGTGGGAGTATTAATCCAGAGGCTTTGAGATTCTATAGGCATGGAAGAATACTAACGTTAAGAAGATTAAAACGTTGTGTTGGTGAATGTATCCTGGCAGTCTCAGGAAGTGATTTAGGGACACCGTGAAAACACTTCTGGGGTGGCCAGACTTTGATTTAAAGAGCTGTGGATTGTTTCGACCTTTGCACCAACTATCGTAGTTTTTATTTTTTATATCTTATTTTTTGTTCGTACAATGGTAACGTAACAAGATCATGAACGTTTAATTACATTAAATGAATAGTATTTAAATCCATTGAATAATAATAATAAAAATAAAAATAACAATAATAGCTATAAAACGTTAATTTCGAATTAATAATAATGGGAAGGGAATTGGGAAATTTTGATATGGTGTTGGTAGAACTTCTTGTTGACATTGTGCTACGGTAGCAGTGCCTTTCTGTATCGGTGTGGGAGCGTCCGTAGAGTAAATCAATCCAGTCCATGTACTCCGGTGGAGAAGAAACAGCACCTGCTGTTGGAATGTTAGTCGACAGTTGAACCTTCGCAAGTCACTGAAGGTACTCATAAAATTTATTCTGCGAATTGGAGAGCCATATTTTGTTTCGCGAGAATGTTTGTTTGATATGGTTGCCTGTTGACTGTACCTGCTAGACAAACCGTCACATCGTAGTCTATTTCTCGCGCCTGTCTTTCACGCTTTCAGAGGTGAACTTTATATCTGGCGGAAGTAAAAGTTTTCTTCGTGCTCCAATGCTCTTAGGTCATTTTTTAAAGATTTTAGAAGCAGGATTTATACACTAGTATGTATCCATTTCAAAATGTGTTTCGTACATTTGGCTTCTTTTTATGGACTAAAATAATTAATTTTGAAATAGTCACTGTTGTAATAAATAAACTGATCATTCAGTAATTATCATACAAAATAATAATAATAATAATAATAATAACGATTCTGGCACCATTATGAAGCTCTGCAAAGGAGCTGTACTTAAGATGGCGGTAGTATCTAATTATTTCGGTTTCTGTTCTCATTTTTCATAAAAGTGCTCGGAAAAATACAGAAAACGGATTTCTTCTGACGTAAGCTTACACAGAAATTAATGACACATACAACACAGAACAAAATTATAAATGAACAAAAAGGCTGCTGCAAAGGAGCACGAGGATGTAAAGATCAACTGATAATAGATGCAGAGGTGACATATCAAGCTAAAACTAAACAAAGGACCCTACACTATGCATACATTGATTACCAAAAAGCTTTTGATAGTGTACCCCACTCATGGTTACTACAAATATTGGAAATATACAAAGTAGATCCTAAATTGATACAGTTCCTAAACATAGTTATGAAAAATTGGAAAACCACACTTAATATCCAAACAAATTCAGATAATATCACATCACAGCCAATACAGATTAAGCGTGGAATATACCAAGGAGACTGATTAAGTCCTTTCTGGCTCTGCCTTCCTCTGAACCCACTACCCAACATGCTAAATAATACAAATTGTGGATACAATATTACTGGAACATACCCACACAAAATCACACATCTGCTATACATGGATGATCTAAAACTACTGGCAGCAACCAATCAACAACTCAACCAATTACTAAAGATAACAGAAGTATTCAGCAATGATATAAATATGGCTTTTGGAACAGACAAATGTAAGAAAAATAGTATAGTCAAGGGAAAACACACTAAACAAGAAGATTACATATTGGATAACCACAGCGACTGCATAGAAGCGATGGAAAAAACAGATGCCTATAAATATCTAGGATACAGACAAAAAATGGGAATAGATAATACAAATATTAAAGAAGAACTGAAAGAAAAATATAGACGAAGACTAACAAAAATACTGAAAACAGAATTGACAGCAAGAAACAAGACAAAAGCTATAAATACTTATGCTATACCAATATTGACCTACTCATTTGGAGTAGTGAAATGGAGTAACACAGACCTAGAAGCACTCAATACGCTTACACGATCACAATGCCACAAATATAGAATACATCACATACATTCAGCAACTGAAAGATTCACATTAAGCAGAAAGGAAGGAGGAAGGGGATTTATCGACATAAAAAACCTACATTATGGACAGGTAGGCAATTTAAGAAAATTCTTTATAGAACGAGCAGAAACTAGCAAAATACACAAAGCAATCACTCATATAAATACATCGGCTACACCATTGCAATTTCATAACCACTTCTACAACCCTTTAGATCACATAACATCAACATATACGAAGAAAGTAAAGTGGAAACAGAAAACACTACATGGCAAGCATCCGTATCATCTAACACAGCCACACATCGATCAAGACGCATCCAACACATGGCTAAGAAAAGGCAATATATACAGTGAGACGGAAGGATTCATGATTGCAATACAGGATCAAACAATAAACACCAGATAGTACAGCAAGCATATTATTAAAGATCCCGATACCACAACAGATAAATGCAGACTTTGCAAACAACAAATAGAAACAGTAGATCACATCACAAGCGGATGTACAATACTAGCAAATACAGAATACCCCAGAAGACATGACAATGTAGCAAAAATAAATCAACAGCTTGCCTTACAACATAAACTTATAAAACAACATGTTCCCACATACAAGTATGCACCACAAAATGTACTGGAGAACGATGAATACAAATTATACTGGAACAGAACCATTATAGCAGATAAAACACCACCACATAACAAACCTGACATCATACTCACCAATAAAAAGAAGAAATTAACACAACTAATCGAAATATCCATTCGCAATACAACAAATATACAAAAGAAAACAGGAGAAAAAATTGAAAAATACATCCAACTGGCTGAGGAAGTCAAGGACATGTGGCATCAGGATAAAGTTGACATTATACCAATTATACTATCAACTACAGGAGTCATACCACACAATATCCACCAGTACATCAACGCAATACAGCTACATCCAAACTTATATATACAACTACAGAAATCTGTAATTATTGACACTTGTTCAATTACCCGAAAGTTCCTAAATGCAATGTAACTACCGTACAGTGAAAAGGAAGTCACGCTTGATCAAGGTCCGCGTCACCTTCCATTTTTAACCAGACATAACGTCTGAGACAAGAAAGAAATAATAATAATAATAATAATAATAATAATAATATACAATTATACTGTGGAATGCAACTAACCAACCAACCACTTCCGTGTATTCTGGGGCTGTTAGCAAAGGCGCTCGAGTCTGTCGTCTGCTGCCATATCCTATTAACGAGATATTTCGCCGCACTCTCCTAGCAGATACGTTCGTCGTACGTCCCACAGTGATTTCTGTGGTTATTTCACGCGGTGTTTCTTGTCTGTCAGCACTCACCATTCTAAGCAAACGCCGTTGCTCTCGGCCGTTAATGAAGGCCGTCGGCCCACTGTGTTGTCTGTGGTGAGGTGATGTCCCATGCGTCTAGCACCAACTACCTTTCCGCGTTCAGGGTCTGTTAATAGCGGCCACATAACCACGTCGGAAGTCTTTTCTAATGAATCACCTCAGTACAAATGACAGCTCCATAAATGCACTGCCCTTCTGTAACTCGTGTACGTAATACTACCGTCGTCTGTGTATGTGTATATCGCTATCCCATGACTCTTGTCATCTCAGTGTACACTGGCAGCAGGTCCATTGTGGAGGCTTCCGTAGCTAATGTGTCAGCATGATCATTGCCTGCGAGGCACATGTTGCTCTGTGTCCAGATGAATACCACCGAGGTTCCTGTAATACGGAGGTCGTGTAAAAGCTCGTGAATGGTGGAGTCGGAGAGTAATAATCACTTTTGTACAACTGAGGTTCTCATAGAATAGGAGAATATTTTTGGCAGGATGAAGTTTTACTTGTGTGAGAGTGCTGTGGATCGCTACAAATTACGCCGTGTGCATACTGTATTATGGTGGAAAGGAAGTGTTATTCATAAACTTTCTCCGATAAATTCGTAAGCAAATTTATCATCGTCCTTGGGACACCAGACTTAAGGCTGCCCATTCATGGATGGTCTGCGTACTACGGCGACTAATTTTAGGGCATGTGCAATCATTAATGCCACACCAGAAGTTGATTCGTACAATTGGTCTGAGGATACACTATGGGTGAAGCTCCTTCGTCTGTGGGTGGGCACTAGAGTTATCGCGTGGAAATAAGCTCCGGATTTGTATCTGTTTGTGTAACCGCTGCTGTCCTCCGTCTTGTCGAACGACTCATGATGAGACAGACATATGGGTTCAGGGGAAGTATCGTATAATGTGGATTTTATTGCCTAAAATAAATCTCAGCAGCAGAATTAATTAAGGGTATACGGAATGAATTTTTCAGTGAGAAAATCGGTTTTTGGGAAATTGTATTCCCCCGTTTAGAACTGTGTATAAAATACCGAGATTAAGTTTATAGAAGTATTTTACATCTTTTTTATTGTTTTTTATTTTATTTTGTTTTATTGGGGCATATGATGATCCGCACCATGTTTGAGGCAAGAAATCTCCCTTGATATAGCCTGCCTTGCAAGGATATAATTGAGCACAAGAGAGTTACCTTTTCTGCTAGCTACACTGCAAGACAGTTGACAGTCGATTTTGCGCAATTTATATTGTTTCCTTAGGAATAAATCAATGTGCTTGTTGTTAACGTCATTTTTGGCGAAATTATTGAGTTTCTTGCCTTTATCATGCCAAGATCTAGTCTGAAGTAATTTAAAAGCATGTTCATTGGCGCAAGAAAGTAAAGCGTACTCAGAATTCGTTTGATTCATCATCTGCATCAGTTATTGACATCGCAGCAGCGTCTTAACTTCTACACTAGTAGTCATAAATTCAACGTTGCGGCTGCTACTACACCTAAAAGTGCTTCAAAAAGAGAAACAGTTGCAATTTAAGACCAATACAAGCAACTAAATGCTGGGAGTACAAAATATGAGATAATTAATGTGTGTCTACTATCAGATGTTTCGGTGAACAATGTGTCCTGCAAACAATGTGGAAAATGTGGAGTTCCACTGAAAACAAACATAGAGGTGTGATCAAAAGTAACGGAAAGTTTTGTTTCTCTTACAGAATCTTTATATTCATCATCATCAGCTCTGTCCCCTTCATGGTAACCCCCCTCAGATATAATACAATTGTGCTAGAGCCTTTTTCAGTTTTGGAAGCATTTCTGGAATTCACTTTCCGTTATGGTGTTCATCTCCTTCAGCGATTCTGTTTTTATGTCATCAGTGGTGGGAAAACAACGTCGTTTCATGGTTCTCTCCAGCCTCAGGAATGGAAAGAAGTCGCAGGTGGCCATGTCTGGCGAATACGGTGGCTGAGGCAACATAACGGTTTTGTTTCCTGCCAAAAAAGCACTAACAAGCGTTGAGGTGTGAGCGGGAGCATTATCGTGATGCAATTTCCAAGAGTGTTTGTGTCATAATTCTGGTCGTTTCCTTTGGATTGCTTCACGCAAATGGCACGTAACTTCCAGGTAATATTCCTCATTGACCATGAGACCATAAGGCAGGAACTCATGGCGCACTGTCCCAGAGTAATCGAAGGAAACAGTGAGAAAAACCTTCACATGTGATTGAACTTGTCGAATTTTTTTCAGTCATGGCTCTTCAGCCAATTTCCATTGGGACGATTGTGCCTTGGCGATGTCATACCCATAGGCCTTTGTTTCGCTACGTGTTATAACCTTTAGAAGTTTTAGATCGTTGTCGATTTCATTCAGCAATTTTTGAGCGATGTCTACGCGACGACGTTTTAGTCGAAATCCAATTTCGGAACAAACTTTTCTGCTACACTTTGCATGCCCAAAACACCTGAAAAACGCTTGTCATGAGCCAGAGAATAAGCCGACAGCGTCAGCAACCTCTCTGATAGTGATTCGCGAATTTCCAGAACCATTTTCTTTGCGTTTGCAACTGTGTTATAAATTGATGTGCTGGGCGCCCAGGGCGGTCGCCGTCGTATTCAGCGTCTTCTCAACTCACTTTGAAACTCTTAAGTTAATCGTAGTAGATCCGCCAATAGTCACAGCCAACCTTTCGAATGCGGTGTGGCACGCTATGCCATTTTTCAAGCAAATTATTATGGTTCAAGTGTAGTATCGAAGTTTCTGGAGTAGGAAGTATTTATTATTAAAATGGGACAACGTTAGATGTATAAACTATTTTGGAGACGGTGACCAAGGCATTCATAGACATTGAGGATCTGAATCTAAATCTGTGTGTGTGTGTGTGTGTGTGTGTGTGTGTGTGTGTGTGAGAGAGAGAGAGAGAGAGAGAGAGAGAGAGAGAGAACCATAACCATGTGCTACTGAACAGACTACCTGAAATTAAACGAAATTAGAATTATGTATAATACGTTCAGCTGCTGACGGGCGATGATATATATCAACGGGGACAGGTGAAAATGTGTGCCTCGAACGGGACTCGAACCCGGGATCTCCTGCTTACGTGGCAGACGCTCTATCCATCTGAGCCACCGAGGGCACAGAGGATAGTGCGACTGCAGGGACTATCTCGTGCACGCCTCCCGCGAGACCCAAATTCTCATCTTATATGTCCACACATTACATTCGTAGTGTAACAGACATCATATCCATATAAGTATACCTGAAATTATGTTTTCAGGTATAAACACACTTCACTTTGGCGTTTATGATGCTGTTTCTTCATTCTATCAGGGCAGTACAACGAAGTGCAAAGTCTTGCAGAAGGTGGCACTTTCCATAGGACTACGAGCTGCACCAGATATGTTTTGTTTGCACAAGGAACAGGTCAGGTCTGTAGATAATGCAGTAAAAATCTATTCAGAGATGACTAGACAGCATAGGGGAACCATCAAGAGGAAGCTGTTGGACAGTTGTGATGATACTAGCTATGGAGCAGGTATACACCGAAGTAAAAAGTTTGAAGCTCATTTCCCATAACTTATAATTTTTTCGTATACAAGGTACATTTTTTTTCAGAGTCTATTTATAGAAGATAGATGAAATTTTCGGGAGTTGTCTTTAACGTCGAGTATATTTGAATTAAAAAAAATTGTGAATTCGTTTTGGGTTAAGGAATGGTATTTTAAAACACTTGTTAAAATGTAATCTGTGTAAGTCGCCCGGGTTAGCCGCGCGGTCTAATGAGCGCCTTGCCACGGTTCGCGCGGCTTCCCCCATCGGAGGTTCGAGTCCTCCCTCGGAAATGGTTGTATGTGTGTGTTGTCTTTAGCGTTAAGTTAGATTAAGAAGTGTGTAAGCCTAGGGACCGATGACAGCAGATTTGTAAGCTTAGGGACCGATGACAGCAGTTTGGTCCCATAGGAACTTACCACAAATTAAAAAAAGTGTAACTTTAACATTTAGGAAAAATAAAATTCAGAAAAGTAATTTTCTTTTTCGAAAATGGTTAATTCAGTAGAAAAGCGAAACATACGTCCGCATGCTATGAAAGAAGAGTATAGGCCCAGTAACTAGTGAGAAAATGTTCCCACGTTCTGGCACAGTTTAACATTGTAAGTATAGGGCATCCCGTATACCCTTAATGAGTTCTTAACGGCATATTTCCAGATGCCGATTATCCAAGGGTGTGGGTGAGCAGATCGAATTCTGCAGACGTGCATGACTCGGTATTCTATAGGCGAAAAACTAGTCTATACCAATATCTTCTGAAAGGCCGTTTGAAGAAGACGTTATGCTGAGCACTGTAATGCAGAACTACAGTAAAAACGAAAGTCTTTGGCAGGTATGGCTGAGGATATAGTTTATCCTTAAACGGATGCAATTTTGTTTATGGCAGTTGCAAAGGGGGCTGCGCTTAAGATTAAACACTGTGGGAGCCCGTTTTCCGGTAAATCTTGATTAATAATGGCCGTACCAAAAGTAACTAGGAAATGCAGATGGAATAATTTGTGTAAGTCAAAATGGTACACTGCCTCGGAAGCCCCATCTATTTATCGTAGCTAAGATGCGGCGACGTGACTTGGTATTGAATGACATTTTTAAGTCTAGGAAGACCACCATCGGGTGTCGACGAAGAGCAAATGTCTTTCCGACAGCGGACGAAGACGTGAAAGGTAGCCTGTTGTGGATCTGTATCGTCAGAATCTGAATATGAAATTGTAAAAGGAAATTTCTTTTTCCCAGACACTAACAAAGACTGATTGGCCATCCGGTTCAGGTGTCTGAATAGACACGCCGTTAATCTTATCGGTCTGTGTAACCGTCTATATTTTATTTACTTATTTTTTACCACGTTTAAACAGTGGCCCAAAGGTACTTTGTCCATTCGGTGGGGGAAAACTACCTCTTGCCACATTTCGTTAAACATCATTAGGATCCTTTGTTATAGTTACTAGATGATGAAACATTTACATGTGTGTGGTATCTGAATCTGGGGAGGTATCTTTGCATTATGGTAGCGTACTGTTGAATTATCAGCCTGTGAAAGTGGTGTTACAGGACTGTATCTGCCGGGTGTTAAAAAGACTAGAGTACTACGTTCGGTTAAAATTCGATTTAGAATAAAATCTAAGTGAAAACTGTTTGAAGCTGACATTTCATCACAATACGTTCCCGGTAATTCCCTTACATCACAAGGATTGGTATGACGTACTCCTCGGTCTAAAATTCCAGGTATTCCGGCTAGGAATGTCCGATGGTACGTCGCTGTTTTCTTCAGACGTAGGATTCCTTTGTATGTACCTTCAATGAAACGACATACTGTTCCTGTAATTCTGTTTCTGCTATCCGATGAAATTGTGTGCTTTTGCTCGTAGTACGTCTACATAAAATTAGATTATTATCGGAGAAACGCGTCCTTCGTACTGTATTACTCCTCGTCTGTTTCTGATGGCCATGAATTTCTTGTGACCACCATGGTAGAGAACTTGCCACAAGTTATACAGAAAAAGTAGGGTATCGAATTATGCACTGCGCAAGTCATCACACACACACACACACACACACACACACACACACACACACAGAGAGAGAGAGACACAGAGAGAGAGAGAGAGAGAGAGAGAGATGCAGAAATACCAGACCGAAGTGATGGACCGACCAGTTTCTCGGTTGGTAGCACTACAATGAAAACGTCATAGAGACATGACATGTTCCCCAGTGAAGCATTCCTTCATGCTGGACTCGAAAGCCATCTGAGGGTAGTGGTGCTACACGGCCATGAGCAAGAGCACTATCCTGATAAGTGGAAATGGGTCAGGTCTACATGAGCGTCTCGCTTTAGCTTGGACAACTGAATAGTTTCATCAAACGAAACTATGGTGAATGTTGTGGTTTAGTAAATTTTAAATCCTAAATGATGGCAGGCGTTATGGTGTGGGTATCATTGCTCAGATAGATTGCTGCCAACTATAGATACTCTCAACGACTACGGTTATTTATGGGAAGTTAATGAAACTTATGTGATACGCTACCTTCAGCACACTCCAGATATTCTGTCATGGCAACATACGACTGTATATATTCCGAAAAATAACAACCCACCCTTTCCGTAGAGGAACAGCTGATTCAGTAAGTTACCCATTTGACACGTACGAGGTGCTATCCAAAATTTTCGGGACTGGTGCTGCCATTTGTTGAAAACCTCCTTTGGACTAATGGTTACCATCACCCTTTAAGTAGTTCCCATCCACACGTACACACCGGGCCCAGCGCTTCTGCCACTGGTCAAACGTTTTCTTGAAGTCCTGTTCTTTGAGGGTGTTTATCACTGCCAGCGATACTTCTTGAATCCTCTCCAGTGTGTCGAACCGACGGCATTTCAACTTGATTTTCAGTTTTTGGAATAGCGCGAAGTCGCAAGGTGCCAAATCTGGCGAGTACGGTGGGTGGAGCACAATTGCCATGTTGTTTCTTGCCAAAAAGGTCCTGGTGAAAAAGGACGTGTGACAGGGCGCGTTGTCGTGATGCAGCAGCCAGTTCCCTTGACGCCAAAGTTCGCCGCAGCACGTTTTCACGGAGCCATCGTAAAACGTCACAGTAGTCCTCGGAATTCACTTTTTGGTTGGGTGGGACGAATTCTTTGTGCACAATTCCATTGGTATCAAAGAAAACGATAAATAATAATGTCGTGTGACGAGGGCCTCCCGTCGGGTACACCGTTCGCCTGGTGCAAGTCCTTTGATTTGACGCCACTTCGGCGACTTGCGCGCCGATGGGGATGAAATGATGATGATTAGGACAACACAACACCCACTCCCTGAGCGGAGAAAATCTCCGACACAGCCGGGAATCGAACCCGGGCCCTTGGGATTGACATCCTGTCGCGCTGACCACTCAGCTACCGGGGGCGGACAAAGAAAACGATGATCATGCTCTTCACTTTGCTCTTCACCTGTTTCGCTTTTTTGGGTCTTGGAGAGCCTGGGCTCTTCCTCTGGGACGATTTTTGCTTTGTCTCTGGGTCATAACCGTAAATCCAGCTCTCGTAGCCGGTGATAATTCGTAACAAGAAAGTTGGATCATCAGATGCGGTCTGATGAAGGTCCGTGCACACTTCAACACGCTGTTCCTTCTGATCGGCAGCCAAGAGCCTTGGGACAAATTTTGCGGCGACACGATGCATGCCCAATTCATCAGTCAGCATTCGTTTACATGTCCCATAACTAATACCCACTTCATCTGCAAGGTCTCGAATGGTTCGACGTCGATCCGCACGACCCAGTTGTTGAAGTTTGTCTACAATGTCTGGCGTTGTGCGGCTAACGGGCCTTGCAGCGTGAGCATCATCTTCGACGTCTGTACGCCCGGCCCTGAACCGAGTATGCCACTCAGATACGCGCGTACGGCTCATGCTCTGTCCCCCAAACACTTATTGAATCATTGCAAGGGTCTCCGTTGCACTTTTCCCGAGATTCGCACAGAATTTGATACACACGCTTAGGTCTGGTCGCGGACCCATCTTAAAATCGCTACACACCAAACACAGAGAATTACGGGAATCACAGTGGACATTAGTGGTGGGCAGGAAATCGCGTATCTGTTAGAAATCACAGTGACTGAGAAGTCACAGATATCACAGTAGCAACTTTACAGAATCTAACTGCGATTTCAGTCACAGTTAGCAGTCGCAAGTAGTATTTCACACTGAAAGACGTGAGCCATCTATTGGTCGAATTTAGCACTGCTTTCTGCGATTTCAGTGACAAGTCGCAACTAAGAGTCGCAAGTAGCAACTAAAAAGCGCGGTTAACAGTGGCATCTGTTGGCCGAAGTTCGTACTACGTCCATCTCTGCGGTACGCTATGGAGTCTAACTGCGATTTCCGTGACAAGTCGCAACTAAGAGTCGCAAGTAGCAACTAAAAAGCGCGGTTAACAGTGGCATCTGTTGGCCAAAGTTCGTACTATGGAGTCTAACTGCGATTTCCGTGACAAGTCGCAACTAAGAGTCGCAAGTAGCAACTAGAAAGCGCGGTTAACAGTGCCATCTGTGGGTCAAAGTTCGTACTACGTCCATCTCTGCGATACGCTATGGAGTCTAACTGCGACTTCCGTGACAAGTCGCAACTAAGAGTCGCAAGTAGCAACTAGAAAGCGCGGTTAACAGTGCCATCTGTGGGTCAAAGTTCGTACTACGTCCATCTCTGCGGTACGCTATGGAGTCTAACTGCGATTCCCGTGACAAGTCGCAACTAAGAGTCACAAGTAGCAACTAAAAAGCGCAGTTAGCACTGCCATCTGTTGAGCAAAGTTCATACTACGCTATTCGCTACCGAGTCAAACTGCGATTTCTGTGACAAATCGCAACTAAGAGTCGCAAGTAGCAACTAAAAAGTGCAGTTAACATACTTTTCCTAGTGTCATCTGTTGACCGACGTATGTACTTCGTTATGAGAGCCTTGTGCCTCACGAGATCGATGTGCTGTGTGTGCATATGAAGGGCTTATTTCAATAGTGGTACAAGTCTATTTTTGTTAATTTTGAGATATAGAGTCGTAAAGTTAAATGAGTGCTGAAAAATCTGCAGTTGAGATACCAGAAATATTCAATCAAATGGCTTCTTGCTAGAGATGAACCTTTATTTATGTTTGTTTGGATCACTAATTTCAGAAGCATTATAGACAGAAAAGTGGAGGTAATGGACTTGTACCACTATTGAAATAAGCCCTTCATATTATATGACGACATGCACATTCAGCATCAGTTATGGTTGGTCAAATACTGCTGTGACTCTGGATGTATTATATTAATAAGAAGCAACATTGCCTTTTTCTCCTGAAAATATCAAGTAACGTAACAAATGTGTTTGATTCTGCTTCCAATATGACAGTTTTGGTTAATACTCCACATGCCTACAGGACTTTGCAATGTTAACACAGCAGAACTCAGACATCTGTATAAGTGTAGAGAAATGAAAACAGTCATATGAATGCCTCACTTTTGTTCCGACACAGTTCAAGACTCGGGAGAAAAATTTTACACCTGGTGTTCTACATGGCAACTTCACACACAATAACTTTTTGCCGAAACTACTACCACCTACATAAGTAAGCTTTTCCTGTGTCACTTTCAAGTAATGCACTTAAGCTATTCTTGATTTAACTGGAAGATCTGTACTTCCCACTTTCATATCAACAGCCTCAAAATGCATATTGTAGACTTCGGGATATGTTACAGGTCAGTGTCACACCAAGATTGTGGAGTAAGGGGGTGGAGGCGGCATGTCACTCTCCAAGTGTTTACCAATAAATAAGTGGCGGAAAATTGCGGGTATAGGACGGCTTAACACGTGGAAAATGAGATTTTTATTATTCACTCAATGTATTTAACATTTATTATTCCTTTAAAATCGCACAACAACTTCAATAAAACACTTTAATCAGTCACACAATTATTTCATAATTATTTCACTTTTAAACTGCAAATCCTCTAAGAGCTGTCTTGAATCTTCACGAGTCTCTCTCAACAGCCTTGATGTGGATAGATATGTACAGCAACCAGTAATCAGTCAGAACTGCGTCTGCAAAAACACAAGGATTATTAAACAATTTTTGCTATCACTAATTACTAGCAATATAATTGACAGAGTAGATTGCTAATATTTGCTATATCACATTTGCTAATATTTGCTGTATCACATTCGCAAGAACGATCTCACTGAAGTAATTAAGTCTATCAAAACGCTTAGAAACTAACCTGTCGTCTGACGAAAACGGTCTAAAGACAATTTCTTCAGATCTGTTGACCATGATATTTTCAATTATCACTTTACTGAGTGACTGAAATGTAGTTCAGGTACCTATGAACATAAAAATATGTTAGAATTCATTTTCTAAACACGAACTATTACGGTACTGTGCGGCTACTTACATATTAATTACACTATTAATATTTTCACAGTTGTTTCTTTAATACAAAATTAAAGCCAACAGAAGAATAAACGTAAAACATACTTACCAATGACAGGTTTGTTGAGATGCAATTTTCTGTGTGGACAGATGTAACTTTTTCATACGGTGGTACGTCGCAGAAATCGCAGGAGTCACAGAAATCGCAGAAGTAGCAGAAGTCACAGAAATCGCAGAAGTAGCAGAAATCGCAGAAGTAGCAGAAGTCGCAGAAATCGCGGAAGTAGCAGAAGTAGCAGTGGCGGAGGGATACGCGACTTAGGTTCCTTAACTGCGACTCTTAACTGCGACAAATCACAGTTAAGAATAACAGATACTGAAAAGTAGCATTCACAGAAATCACTGATATCGGAAAATCGCAGTTTAGCCCATCACTAGTGGACATGCAACATGTCCTCCCAGCAGAATGCCACTCCGCACACTGGCTCGTCAGATATGCAGCTCTCGCCACCTAGCGGTGCAAAGATCTACTACTCCTACATTCCAGATGGCAGCACCAGTCCCGAAAATTTTGGATTCCACCTCGTATTTCACCGATCAGACAACGTACATGTTTGCAATTTGGCAAGTGCGAACGCCGAAGTACTTCCTTCTCTAGCTTAATCCCACAGCTCACACAAATCTCAGACGACTCTATAACCTAAGAAGCTAAAAATGTAGTGGAATGGTGCATCTCCTCAAATAATAGTTGACGCATCTAAAATGAACATTTACTTTTCACCAAAGAACTCGAGGGGCCCGAGCGTGGAACATTGTATTATCGTAAAAAGTGCCTAAAGTCGTTTATCGGAATTTATGCAAAGGCTATACTCTAGACATTGCCGATAAATGTTGCATGACACGTTACTGGAGCTAAGAAAGGCTACATGAAGCGCACAAATAGCCACAGAGTTGTTCACGCTTTGTGGAAGCTGCGTGTACCATACCACCGCAACCACGTCTTCTTGCCCGCAAAAAATGCACTGGAACACCTGATGAAACGCATGCATGCCACTGCTCGAAAATGCCTCAAAGCTGTAAAGCATTAACAACCCAAAAAACTGAGCCCGTGATGCTAACACAGAAAGTGTGATATTTCATTATTCTGAAGAATTTGGGGTTTCTCTAAATACTGTAACTATATTATTCTGAAGAATTTGGGGTTTCTCTAAATACTGTAACTATATTATGTTTGTAGTGTTATAAACATATATATGGTGGTCAAATGTAGGCGTGACCCAAAAATATATTATTCCCGTGAAACTATAATATTTCTGTACTCTATTTTTGCAGCTGATCATTTTCAGTGTGGTAAGTTGTTACTGTTGCACTCATGAGTGTACATAATGGGATGGTTAATAATTAACCAGAGACATTTAATTCTCATGTTTCAAGCCCAGCTATCCTCCTACCAAATGGAACTATTAGAAGTTCTTACTGTACTTCTTCACACTGGTTTTACAAATACGGAGATTGTCCTAGTAATGTAGTTCCAGTGGTCTGAAGTACTACAATTGCTTTTGTGATTAAGTTAATGTGTGTCAGATGTCATGCTTTTCGTTATGAGACCTCTATGGTGTATCCAGTTTCTCTTAAGATCAGCATAATTTAAGAAAATTCCTGCCTGATTAAAGCATCGTGCAGGAACGGAACTAGGACCAGGACCCCTGCCTTTCACGTATAGCGATCTCACCAACTGAGATATCAAAATACACCTCCGGACCTGTACCAGTAGCCTCAGTTAGTTGCCACTTGGCTATTGTTCAGAATAAACGTACGGAATAGGCGTCTGTGAAAATGCCATTGTTTTGGAACATTAGTTATTAGGACATTGATGAAAAAAATGATACCTTACGCAATAATACAATAGATTTTAAGGGAATTTTGAGCACGATCAGTGTCGTGCATGACTGGCAATAACATTACCTCGTGCCCAGAAACTGCAAAATCCTCTTCTGTAGTTAGTATAACAGTTTAATCACTCTTGTAGCACAAATAACTTGTGTGTTTCAAATTTAAGTTCTACAGACACATCAGTGTCTTCAAAAACTTATGTAATAAATTTTTTTTGTGATTTTCTTTGTTATACTTGTGGTTTCTTGGATATGGAACACAGCAGAGAACCAAGTTTCGACATTTCGGAAGAAGAAAGTGTAGTGGCTCTCTTGAAGAACTTTAGCTTTAAGTAATTTAGAGAAACAATGTTCGAACTCAGAGTGATTAGACTTCAATTTGGACAGCTCCAGTGGAATAATAATCCACAGTTTTGTCACTTTTGCAGATAACAAAGCACAATACATTGGAGCCTTGGGGCATCAGTTTTGCAAAAAATGGCATTAAGAGATTGGACGGAAGATATTCTACATGTATTTTGAGTAAAAGAGAAGCTCTTATTGATTAGCGTTGCATCGCCTAAGACGCTGAAGAGTTAGTTATTATAGGCGAAGATAACGAAAACATTGTATAAACTAGTTTGCGACAATATTAAACGCGCACAACTGCTTCAGAGAGAAAGCTTTCCTTTTTATTTCCAAAGTTCCAACCAGTGAGTCGAAGAGAACCACAAAAGGCTGTTATAATTCGAACTACGCTGTTATTTTGTATGACTCATATTGGGGAAAAATTGGAAATACGTTAGTCCACCTGGATTCAGTTACTTACACCTTTAACCCTTTCAGACCATCTGGGTACAATTGTCATTAATGTTTGCTTATAATTCTTTTGTACTGTCCTTTGCATTTACTGACTGTTCGCTAGGCTCAAGTGGTGGTACGTGCAAACAGAAATCGTGCATTGAATGAATACTTCCAGCGTATGTTGTCCGACCGTATATAATTACTACTATTATAGAGAATGCGACAAAGCTTTAGCTGTTGTCGAATATTTAATTTTTTCCAGAATAGCACAGCGAATAATAAAACGGCAGGAGGGCATGCATATGTGTTATGGAAAATCTGCAGCATCAAAGCTGATAAATTTGCAAGTGAGCACATGTGAAAAGATTGTTTTTCGTTGCCTTCATCGGTAGTACATGAAAACGAAGTTTGAATAGAAGGAAAAAGCAGTCGGAAAGGTCAAATGGCCCGACATCGCCTGCTGCCGAGCATACCTCGGCATACCTTATTACGTGGCGCGCATTCTGGCAGTATCTTGCTGTTGCTTCCGCCGTGTCACATGGTGTATGACTCCACTGTACGGAACCGTTAATTTTTTTCTTTTCAAAAAATGTTTTCTTTTAAACTTAAAGATTTACGCAGAATTCCATTACAAGCCAAATTACAGCACAAAATTTTAATGAACGTGAAAGCAGTTACGAACAAGAGCAATAGGGGAAACTGTGTATGTGGTAATTGGAAGAGTAGTCTTCATTTTTCTCCGTCATTTTTAGGGTTCCGTACATCAGTTGGTTAAAACCTTATAGGTTCACTTTGTTGCCCGTCCGTTAAGGTCCCTTTTCCCCAGGAACGGTTAGAGGTATGAAATTGGAATTAATATCAAATACCAAGGTCCACGAGTCCTTCGCCGTGTAAAAAAAAAAAGTACTGCAATCAAAAGATACAGCCTTTCGTTTCATCATTTTGATTCGCGCAAACTCTCATCAGAAGCTGTAGATGAACTATTTGTACAGCCGGCCGGTGTGGCCGTGCGGTTCTAGGCGCTTCAGTCTGGAACCGCGTGACCGCTACGGTCGCAGGTTCGAACCCTGCCTCGGGCATGGATGTGTGTGATGTCCTTAGATTAGTTAGGTTTAAGTAGTTCTAAGTTTTAGGGGACTGATGTCCACAGATGTTAAGTCCCATAGTGCTCAGAGCCATTTTTTAACTATTTGTACACATAATTAAGGTTGTACGGAACCCTCAGAGTGAAAGTCCTACTCGCACTTTCCCGTGTTTTTTTTAAGGCTTTTAAAAGTAATTATGACCACTTATAAGCCTACCTTTCCGGATTAACTTAGGTATGTTTCTCTCGAAGCTCATTCATCATAACCCAAAGGCCGCAGAATATGTGTAAATGTAATAGAAATTTTATCACACCCCTGCGCTACAGTGGATACGAAGAGGTGATTCCAGTCACGTTGTTGGCATCTGGACCCAAACTTTGAGTATTTCCACAACATTTGCGCAAATAATGTGACTATTGTTAAACTGCCTTTCCAGTACAGTACTTTGCATCACTCAGCGTCGACTGTATAAAGCAGTTGATCATTGATTGTGTTGAAAGATTCCGTACAAACTTTATTATGTATATAGATAGTTCACATCAATAGGTTTTGATGGGTGAGATTGCGAGTATCGAAGTAAGTGACATAAATGTCCTTATCTTTTGGCTGCATTGACTTCGAAGCTTGAATTTTTTACACCGCCAAGTGACCGTAGACCTTAGTAATTTCAACTGATACCTCTACCTATTTCTGACAAAAAAAAGCGGTCTTATACGGATCTCGTTTTTACGGATTGAGGCACAGAACCCTAAGAATCAACTCTGATTAAACTGAACATGGAAATCTGCCTCATCTAAATGTTAAGCGCAGATTATTCGCCACGAAGGCGAAATCAACTCTGACTAGCAAAATTTTGCCGATCAAGTCAAGTTGCAGTCGTCAGTTTACAACCTTGTGACGCTACAGAAGCACGGATTTCATTTTGCGCTAATATATACTGAAAATAAGTAAATAAAAAATTGTTGTTCACACAGAAGTGGTAAGCAAATTGACGTATATACTACTCACACACTGCTGAAGTTCGAAATGTTTCTGGACTCGCATTCGGGAGGACGACGGTTCAATCCCGCGTCCGGCCAACCTGATTTAGGTTTTCCGTGATTTCCCTAAATCGCTCCAGGCAAATCCCGGGATGGTTCCTTTGAAAGGGCACGGCCGACTTCCTTCCCCGTCCTTCCCTAATCCGATGAGACCAATGACCTCGCTGTTTGGTCTCTTCCCCCAAAACAACCAACCAACCAAAATGTTTCGATCTGTACCGTTACGTCAAGGAAGTAATTGGCTACGTAATGAATGCAGATAATGGCTCCCACAAGAATATTTTCCGATGCAACTCTTAAATGTGATAAAGCGAAGGCATTTCATAGATACTGCAGCAGAGTAAGGAAGTGTAATTCGAAGTATCTGCATAGAACAGTAAGCATATGTATGATTGAACGTTCTTACAAATATGCTCGCCAGCGTGTAGCATTACGTACAAAATTCGCATTAATTTCTACGCAAGTCAGTGTCTGCAAGAGTGCGATAATTTAACTGCCGATCGCCCTCCCTTGTGCGTAAATTGCTTATAAATTTAACCTACCGATACCGACTTCGCCTTTGACCCGTGGTTTCTGCTATGACAACTGCGCGCGTTGGTGATAGCAAGCACATGTAGGTCAGTTAGCAATGGCTGTTTAATCGGTCAGTAAGCTCGGTAGAATAGAAAAATGTGATGTTCGGCTCCCGGTCAATCTTAAATTTTTTCTGGCACTTAGCACTTCTTTCACCTCTGGGTCTGTTTGTTGTGAAAAGTACCAAGTTGCACTGCGGTTCGAACGCCACGTTAAATTATTGGCCCCCCTATAAATAGCTACGTCAGCCAGCTCAGAGGTCGAAGGAAGGCAGGTGCATAACACCTCCAAAACGACTATGCTTAGTAAATCAGTGTGGCTTTCATACCAACCTTCGGGTTTATGTCAGCTTTACCTAAGCCGGCAATGCAAATGCATACCTCTGCCGATATGTACGCCGATACTTTCTGTAGCATTGAATGTCGGGTATGTGCCAGTTTTACCACTTCTTTTAACAGTGGCTTTAAGACTTGCGAACTATTAAAACTTTCGTCCACACAAAAAGCTGTGTAAATCACGGCCAACGATGTGTTATATGTATGTTTACCGTACTCGACAAACAGTTGAAATCCCGATGCGAAACGACGTCAAAGTGAGGTAAAATTGGCCCCTCACTTATCCGATAGGGGCCATGAATTATAGCCGAACGATGTATTTTGTTCTGTATTTATTACAAAGAAAATTTTGACAGTAACACAGCCAGGATATGCTTCTTGCTGTTTTCCAAGCCTTCTACTACAGTGGTGGACAGCGTTCTATGTGCAAGAGCCTTTAGCGCTGAGAATTATAAATTTATTTTATAGATATGACAATTTCGCTGTGTGTATTGAGGAGGGAAATGAGTCCCAACGAACTCCCCACATGTTTCACTAAAGAGCGAACCAATTCTTGGAATTCAAATGGTTCAGATGGCTCTGAGCACTATGGGACTTAACTGCTGGGATCATCAGCCCCCTAGAACTTAGAACTCCTTAAACCTAACTAACCTAAGGACATCACACACATCCATGCCCGAGGCAGGATTCGAACCTGCGACCGCAGCGGTCGCGCAGTTCCAGACTCGAGCGCCCAGAACCGTTCGGCCACCATAGCCGGCTTGGAATTAAAAATGAACAATTTAAACTCAGCTTTCACTTGGTCGAAAGTATGGTGCAATGATTAGAACTGACAAGGGAAACTCCCCATCGTACCCCCCCGCCCCCCCCCCCCCTTCAGATTTAGCGATAAGATGGCCCATTGCATCGCTAGTCAAAAACTGACCACATATCAAGCATGAAAACTGAAAGATGATATAATGCACTGAGAAAAAAAGAAGCAAAGTAGAAGCAGTGAACGGTCCAAGATTAATATGTGCAACATTGAGCGACTTCGTACGACCGTAGAGTTGTGGTTATGTGATCACGATGGTGGACTGTGAAGGGGAAGATCCGGGTTCAAATCTCCCTCATGTCCAATATCTTTTTTCCCGCAAAATTATGAACCTTATGTCCGGTCATTGACGTGTCTGTTCGCTGTATTCAAGTTTGTGTCTTTATCGTGGTGTAACGTCCGTTCACAACAGCGACGTGTAACTAAGGACCTCCAGACGTACGTACCTCTTCATTGTACACCAGTACCACATATTATGCCTCTTGCGTTCTGTTTTGGAAGTTTTGACTCTGAATTCCTTCGTTGTTACATAGTTCACAACCGTTTATCTGCTATTTTCATTTCTGTGAGAGGTCTATGTCACTATTAATCACATTTACTTGCGACGGTAATATAACCTTACCTCATGACTCATTTTTTATAACCATTGTATAGTATGACAATTGCCAACACTACAGAAGCAGAAGAGACACGTCAATGACCACACGGACAGTTCATAAATTCGTGAAAAAAAAAGTCATGAGGGAGATTTGAACCCAGATCTCCCCCTTCGCAGTCTTAACACAAGCACCACTTGACAAAGATGCCACGGTCATTCAATGTCGCTCTGTGTTGCACATGTTGATCTTGGACCGTTCACAATTTCTATTTTGCTTATTTTTTCCCCACAGTTCATTACACCGTCTTCCTGTTATCATGTTTGATTTGTGCTCAGTTTTTGGCGGGCTACCCACTGGGCCATTTTACCACTAAATGTGAGGGGGCTGCGCTGGGGAGTTTCCCTTGTAAGACCGAGAGAACATCTACTGAAACAAACCAAACAACCAAAATAAACCAGCCACGTTGCATGCCACTGCTAACACTTATGCTGAAAGACGATTCCCACCGCAAATATTTTTCGGCTGTGGCGAAGTTTGAAAAGTGCTCCTTCTGCTTCTTTTTTTCTATCTTAGCAACACGAAACTTTCAACAATACCGTGTATGTACGATTAATATCTGTTGTCGAAGCGCCATAACCGTATCGACAGCTGAGTTAGCAGTGTTGCGAAGCGAGTCTCTTATTAATTTATATCAACACCGGATGTTGTTCATTTGATGCAGGCTTAGTGCTACACAACACAACATAGTATTGTTAACAAATTGCGCGGGTGTGTGAGGCCAAGAACAACGCAATAATGTTGCGCAGCATTTCCAAGGAGCTTCAGTTACACGTCTGTCTTCATAGCGAACATGTCGGCGCTTGACGATGTGTACCTCGCATGCATTGCTACTTAGATGCTTGCCTTGCAAAACACAAGCAGAAATTATGCAGAACGGGCGAAACAAGTCTGAAAACTTCCCAGTGGCCATTTCAGTGGGCCAGGAGATCATTCACGGCAGCAAAGATTCGTACTTAATTTTGCTCTGCTATTGTGGACAACGTAGTATCTGGCGTTTCCTGATCAGTTAGGAATTTCATTTCACAGCGCACCGAGTGGTGCGTTTATTTACATCTTCCAGTCCGTTTCCTGATCTTTTCATTTTGTCTAGTTTTTTGCAGAAACCGATCGGAGCGTATTGAATTTCTCTCGGTGTAGGCAGGAACTGCCTTTTACTGCCCAATACCAGCCTTACACGATACAATATCCTAAGCGAGCGTCAGTGTTTTTTTAAACTCTGCAGTCTTTTTCACTAAATTTTGCGAACCGACAATACCGGTCTCAGACGCCCAATGTTATTGCGTAATGCTCAATGTTGCGCAATAAATATTGAACCCCTTTAAGGTCTAACTTGTCTCAGTCAGCGAAGCGAACTTGGCCATCAATGTAGGAGGGGTGTTCTATAAGTAATTCAACACATTTTCTCCTCGGCCAATTTCGGCGGAAAAAGGTGGAATTTGTGGGACATCGTCCTCGGAAAACCAGAGCATCACGGACATTCACAGGCGCTTGCAGAATTTGTACGGAGACCTGGCAGAGAAAAAAAGCAATGCATCTGTCATCATCGCAAGAAGGTCGCGCAGACGACTTCAGCAAGTTCGTCGCCACAAAAATGCAAACGAATGTCTCTTCCTTCATGACAACGCATGGCATCACACAAGGCTGCGCACCCGAGGGGAGCTCACAAAACTTCATTGAAATGTTCCTCCACATCCACCCTACAGCCCGGATCTCGCACCTTCCGCCTTCCATCTGTTTGGCCCAATGAAGGACGCACTCCGCGGGAAGCAGTACGTGGATGATGGAGAGGTTATTGGTGCAGCAAGACCCGTAGAGTCGTACCATGCGGGCCTACAGGCCCTCCCAGTAACGTGGCGTAAGGCCGTCGCATTGAACGGAGATTGTGTTGGAAAAATAGTTTTCTAGCCAAAAGAGTGGGGAATAATATGATTATTGGAATACTGAATAAAACCAAGCTGCTATCAGAAAAAGATAAGTTGCATTACTTACTGAATGCCCCTCGTGTGATTGTCTTACCCAAAATTGAAGGGATGTATGTAATCTCTGCACCTAGGAGACTAACAATAGCTAAACAGTTCAGAATTCTTAAGAGCTTTGCAAGATATTTTCCTCGAATATAGATTACCGTATGCTACAGAAATTACAAATAAATGTGTTAGTTGTGCAGATATTATTTACTTGAGCCGAAAAACTTTAAATTATAAATACCAAAAAAGTTGAGGGGATCGCATTACGGACCGACGGATAAGAGAGCATATCAGTTGCGACACTGCGCACAGTATATTAATAGCGTTACCCCATTTCCTTGCTGCTTGGTTTATGCGAGATGATATTAGGGGGATTCCCCTTTTATCTTCAGACACATAATCTGTACAGTAGCAGTGAGTCGCAGGCGATGATTCATAGCTATCGTAATTTGATTACTTAGTGATTCATGATTTATCTAGAGTACAGCGATATAAGTACTCAGTATATTTGTTTATCCATTGGTAACCACAATAATCCAATTGAGAGATCAAAGTTGCACATGTTTCGCAGCCTCTTTGTCATCACACAGCAAAACCTTGTTGGTCTATTAAAGCACAATGTATCTCCTATTTGGTACGACATATTACGATCTTTGATGGTTTACATTAATGATTTTCAATTTCTCTAGTAACATATCACGCACTCATCACTAACACAATTTTAAGGTGCAGCACCCTTGCAAAAATATAGCTATTTTCACACAGACAGGTCAATTTGGTGACACGATGTGATGCAAAAGAAGCACTTTTTTCGAGGTTACTAAGTTTTGCACCTTTCCCCTTCTATTCCAAGCTTAAGCACCTTTCCCCTATTTTTATCTGCGTTTTTAATAGATTAGATAGAATTTTCGTCTCTTCTGGACAGGACGAGATCTTAAGATTTTGTTTAATCAGAAGTCAACAATGGTCAATAAATATTAAAATATAATTTATGGAAAGCACTAGCATTTATTTATACCCCTAGCACAATGGCCAACCTCAGCATCAATGGTCAACCAGCAGCTGTGAAATCAAAATGTTGACAATCTTGCTGCAAAAGTTGAAACCTAAATTCAGTTAAGCTGGTACGAATTTAACGGTTCCTGTCTGTCGACTGTGTGTCATCTTGTTGGCCATGTGTTTTACCAGAACGGATTTTTCACAACAAAATCATGCCGAAGTTTGTGAAGGAGAAATTTTGTGCACTTTCAGAAGAATTCAGGTCTCAGTGTATCGAAACGGATTGCATCATTCTTCGATGTGTCGTCTGTGAGGTAAATATTGCAATCGATGACAAGCGTCAAAGAAACAGATTAAACCAGCACATCCAGAACAACAAACATTTAAAGAACATTGATCTTCGCAAGTCGAAACCTAAGGAAACTACTATGACACGCTTTGGCATCAGGATCTGAAAAGCAACTGTCATTGAATGAGCTTAGTGCGGATCTTACCTTGACATGAATCCAGTCAGGAATTACAATCCATAAGGTAAACAATCCTGCAGTCAAATCATTTCCTGAGAAGTACACACAAAGGTCAACACCGGGTTGGAGCACGCTGAGAAAAAGTTACGTACAGCTAATTTATGAGAACGTTTTAGAGAAAATATGGAGGGGGGAGGTGGCAAACATGAAGTGAAGTGGAATTTGTTTTAGTTGAAACTACTGATGAGCTGCAAAGACATATTTTGAATGTGTTGGTTTTTCCATTATCTGGTAATGGGTAAAACATTTATGCTTGTTAAAATGTACCAACTCGAGAAGAAAACAAATACCTGAACGATAATGCAATCATTCTACGACTCATGTGAACCTGTGGCCGGGGAGCTTACAAGACGAAAAAGTCGTGCTTGTGGTGATTAATCAAGCACGCTACACGCTTCCGGCTTTCCAGCAATTGAATTGCATGTACCCCAACTTGAATCATGTGACGTTTATTGCACAAGGTCTACACCAGGGATGGGAAGCCTTCTAGCTTACTTCGCCCACATTCGAAGAAGATGAGTATTTTTGGGCCGCACATAATATACGCAACACTAACAATAAACGCTGAGAAGAAAACAAAAGATGGACCAATGAGAATAGCATTGTGTGGCGGGAGTTTCAAATTGAAAATATTGAGTTTTCATAACATTTCATAAACTTTTTTTTACCACTCGTGTCATAGATGCTCACTTCTTGGGTCGCGTTGATACGTGGTTTGGCGCCGCATGCGGCCCATGGGCCGCAGATGGGACACGCTTGGTCTGCTCCGTGTTTGCGAAAATATCAGGGAGAATTACTGCAGGGTAAATGACTTCAGTGTAGCTCTGAAGAAGATTCTGGTAAAGGCTCCCAGTCGCACCAAGTTTTTTTATAAAAGAAGGGTCAGGGCTCCACCTTCTACAGTTCCCTGTTGTCACAAGGTGGGGTAAATTTCTTGTGCGGTAAAATCAAACACTTTATATTTCTAGGCTCAATATACGCAGCAGCTATCAAGCAGGCTCAACAGTTAGTCAGCAACAAAGACCTAGAGTTGTGACTTTTTGCAGTGTATTGCTCCAAATATTTGCATGGTGTGGTTTAGAGTTTGGTAAATATATGGAGGAGGAGGAACTGTGGAAGAAATTGGAGAGTGTTAGAGACATCCTTGATGGATATACTAAGGACAAATTCGAATTAAATTGGAATAACAATCCAGATGTGGAAGCCTTTGCACCTATGACTGAACTTCCTTTACGGGTGCTGACAAGATATGCTCCATTGGTTTGTGTGCATACGTAGCAGAGTTTCTCCGCATATAAGGAGCTGTTGAGCTCAAAGCGCCAGCGAATTACGCGTGTCATAAACATTGAAATGATGTGAGTGATCCAGGATAACGGAACCATGTAAATGGTACAGGAAAGTTCATGTACCTGGTTTAAGCCCAAATAAAGTCATTTCATCAGCACTTTTGTTTGCACCTTTCTGCATGTATTTTCAGAACTTCTCCCCTTTTCTGAACATAATTTGTACCTTAAAATCCTTTCACTACTCACAAGCGTATCCAGGATCTCAGTTGGGGTCATGGGGTTTTGTGGGGGACCGGACACTCTTACTATTAGCTTCATGATGAATAACGGAGTATTAGGTTGACGCATAGGTTCGTAGCGTTTTTGTTTTGCATGTTGGTATTCCCGTTGCTATGGGTTTATTTATCCATTGTAATTTTTTATTTGCAGTTCACTGTTGCTGTTGAGTTTATAAGTTGTCTTTTGTCATTTGGAGATAATGAGTGGAGCTGTGGACGCTAGAAAATGGAGTGCCAAATGGGGAAATCGGAACATTTCCGATACATTCTTCTGTTTGAATTCAGTGGAGGCAGCCAGAAACATTTGCTCCCTGTATGAGGACAATGCCATTGGACTGAGCACCACTAGAAAATGGTTTTTCTTGCAGTTCGTTTTGACGTTAGTGGGCCTTCCCGTTCAGGCAGGGTTTGATGAAGATCATTTAAACGTATTAATCCACAATGATCCATGTTCGTGTACTCGAGAACTGGAAAAAGTGACGACCTGTGGTCATTCTACCACCTTTTGCATGCAGTGGGGAAGGTCCAAAAATCAGGTGTATGGATGCTGTATGCTCTAAGCCAAAATCATAAAAATCAGTGATGGCAATACGTGCATATCTTCTTGCTCATCGTCAATTGGATCGTGAACAACTACTACTATTTCTTTCCTGCATCGTTACTGGTGACGTGAAATGGTGTCTTTGTGGTAACATAAAGGAATAATTGAAACTAAACAAAGCAGCGACTCCCTGTACAAAGACCTTCGCACACCCACAAAAGATAATAATATGTATCTGGTGGAACAGCGGCGGCGTGCTGTACGACGAATTGCTTTCCCCGAGGCGTAACCACCACTACTGACATTTATTGCCAGCAAATGAGACGTCTTGTAGACACAGTTCAAGAAAAACTACCAGCAAGACTACGTGAAGTGATGCTGCTCCACATAACGTCCGCCCACATTCTGCTAGACTGACAAAAAACTATATACAGGAGTTAGGTTGGGAAGTCATTCCGCACCCACCTTATTCACCTAATGTTGCGCCTTCAGATCTTCACTTTTTCCGCTCGTTGTCGAACAACCTTCAAGGAACTTCCTTTCCGAACGAAAATACTCTGCAAAAGTGGCTCGAGGAGTTCTTCACCTCACTGTTTCTAAATCGGAAATTTACCCCTGCGTTGGCGGACTGTTTTAAATAGTCAAGGAGAATATATTACTGATGACTAAAGCCTCTGCTATGTGTATCTGTTGTGCTTATTAAACTTGTGAAAAAACGGTGCGAACTTATGCACCAGCATAACAGTTTAGAGATTCCACAGCGAATGATTGTTGGTACCCATACTACTAGTCAGTATCATTACAGACTGTTTTCGTCCAATATTTCATGACTTGACTTCAGTAAGTGATCAGCGTAGACCTTTTTGTTGGAATGTAGAATTACCCGTTCAGAAAATCACGTAAGACAACAAATTTAGTACAGTAAAACTTGTTCAAAACGGAATCGCATTGGACTAAAATGATTTTCCAAATTGTACAAGTTTCCGGATTGCACAAAACGCACTACGCTACATACATGAAATATGAAATATGTCCGGTATGATGCACAAAAGAATAAATTTGAAATTATGCACGTGTTTACGTACCTTTATTCCTGTAGAGTATACGTAAATTTACTGTCCACTGTACAATAGGACACTAGACTATTACACTAATTGATATATAATACGGTGTGTGTGTATTTTTAGTGTATCTGTAAATTCTTGTATTGTTGCACACACAAATTATTCACATGTTAATTTGGCTTACATTTGACTTTCGTCGTCACGTATCAAGAGGGGAAACCTGTTCGAATTTCCTGTTCAAAATCGTTTCTTTCTACGGAATGTTGTGTTCTATACATTAGTTCCAACAGCTTGGGACAAAACTTGCATAACATCGTTCATGCATGCAATTGCTTCTTCAGGCGCATTAATTTTTCTGGGAATTCCATTTTGGTTCTCTTCTTTTTTTTCCTTTCTTTCCTCCTCATCATCCCCTTTGTTGAAGATTTCCATTAGATATGTTGCCGAAGTAAAAGTGCAGTGTGTTGACAGAAAGTCATCATCTCGAATGTAGTCATGTGGACTACGTGAAATGCTTTACATTCGAATTAATTCAGCAATTTTTGCGGCAGTTTCTTGAGCTATGAGTACAGAAGCTTCCTGTTCATCACTTCCAATCCCCCCTTTGTGAGGCACTTGGTGACAGTTCAGTTCTGGGTTTTATTTCCCGTACTGCTAAGCCAGTTCAGTTTACTGCATCCAGGACAGAAACTAATTGTATAAGAGCAAATGCGTATTCGGCTGTAACACTAACAATAAGAATAAGAGACTGCATCAAAAATCGCCCATAATGTGACTGGAATATGTAAGTTGTAAGATGGGTTGTGTGAGGCTGGTTGAACCTGGCGGGAAGCAGCCAGTCTCACGTTTGAAAAGTAGACTTTCGGGTGGCTAGCTGCATTGGTTAGGGAAAGGAAAACTTCGCGCTTTCGTGTTTTGTATTTTTATTTTTTTTATTTTTGACTTCGAAAGAGATCAGCTACTAAGACCATCCATGCCTTTTTATCGCTTCGCCAGCTGACTGGAAGCAAAGTGACGTCTTTATTTTTGAAACAATGCGGTTTTACCATCTTCCTAATCACCAGTGGCTTCTCCATTTCACCAAACATGCTTCTACACAGCAGTATAGTGAGTCTTTACTTTGACATTTTTCCGCCGCTGCACTTTTCACCTCGAATTGCTAGAGATTTTGAAGGCAGTGCGCGATAAAGCAGTCCTGCTTCGTCGACACTGAACATACCTTTCGTGTCATAATTCGCAATTGGGTTGTGCAGTATTCGTTAGTGGCTTTCAGGTCACACTCTGCAACATGGGTCCAGGCAAAGATAAACTCGCCCGCACACTTACGAACCATTCCCACGCTATCGCGTTACTTTCATTTCCCGACGTCTTCGCCTTTCTTTGCCTGTTCTTCTTTCTTTATTCATTCATGTCGTATCGTATCCTATCGTCGTTCCTTAGAGTTTCATAAATGTGTGTTTTACCACATTTTAATCCCAACATTATTTCTCCCATAGAGTTGGTCTTTCTCACTCGCCTAGATTACCTAAAACATTTCGTCAAATGTTAGTGACACATACCTTTTGTTCTACGTCATGTAATCACGTAGTGTTAAAAGTCAATTGAAACTGGCAGAAAATATGCGGATTTCTTTGCAATTTTTTACCTTCCCGGGTAAAACCGTTGTTTAAAGGAACAACAATCACGTCTTTCACGTATCATCATAGTCAGGGCTTACACAATCTTCGTGTTAAAAGTTGCGTCCTTGTGTAGACGTGAATAGCTAAGGTATAAAGTAATACAGTAGTACTGTACAAGCTTCGTGTAATCTCACATTCGTGTAGTCGCAAATATTTGTACAGTGGTAGGCCGGTCTGCCATGAACAATACACTAAAAATACTGACTGATGGGATGTGAGTGTGGGGTTGGTGGTGCATTTTGAAGGTCACGCTGTGTTTTTCTGGAATAACTCTAAAACCGCTACCTCCAACGAAAATATTTCCCAGTACAAAATTAAACTACGCTAGATTTACTGCAAAAAAGGTCCTATTCATATTTTTCTCTATGACCAATAATTCCCCTCGTTGCAGGAGATGGAAAATGGAAAAAAACTGCAGATAATTGAAGATAGTGTTTTAATGGTATAAAATTAGTGTTAACTTAAACAAAGTGGATTAAGAACAAATATTAAATGTGTATGTACCCCATCTATGTGCAGTAGAACCGCGTATGGGATAAATGGTGTTTTGGAAGTGTGACAAACTGAGGGTGATGTGTATAGACGTGTGATGGAAGTCAGGTTGCCAGATAATGGTCATGCACTTCCCAAATACACTGCAAACTGAAGAGGAGCAGGCGAATCTGCACTCGCTCCGCCTGACTCTTGTCACAGGCAGTAAATACAGGGTGTTTGACAAAGTTGCACCAATACTTTTGCAGCTCAGCTTAGAAATCACTGGGACGCAGTGTACAGACGTGCATAGGGGGCGTTTATTTTCCAGAAAGTGCATTAACACTACATGCAATGCAGGTGAGAGTAACTAATAACACTAACACAAGAAAAGCATGTGACAGAATCAATGTAAATCTCTGCCTACTGTTTTACACTGCTAAAGGGGGAATTGATTACTTGTCATCCTGGGTGGCAGCGGTAGTATTCTTCCACCACCACAAGCAGTGCTCTCTTTTCAGTTTACAGACTGACTATACCTCACCGGCATTTCCTGTCCAATTCCTTTATGTGAATGCATAAAATAACTTCAGTGAGCTCATACGTTTATGGTGATTTTTTGTTTGTTTTTTTTGTTTATTAAGTGGTACTTATTTGCAGTCGTGAAGTGAGCTGTTATGTAAAAAAGCTTAGTAGCTGTATCTGTCAACTGCCTACCACCCTAAAGAGTCTATCCATTTGTAGCATGCTGTCAAAATGTATTCAACAATGTTGATTTCATTGTCTCAATTACCACTGGCTTGAATACTTTCCACAGCGTATGAAATGTCAAATGCATCACCCAAGCCTCAGTTCTCCGAAGATACAAAGAGGCCCAGAGCCTTAAATTGGCTTATTCTGTGGTGGAAGTAGGTCACGTAGGTGTTATTGAATTTCAGCTATTTCAGCGTAAGTCAAGTAAATCATTGGCAGAAGATTAATGTTTTATACTTGGATGTGTTCAGCCTCATTCCATCACTCAGATTCAGATCCACATTTCTGAATAAGCTGTGGCTGGGTAGTAAGGGGCTCCACTCAGTGCAGCCCACAATACATATACTAGGAGTTCCTGAAGGGAATAGATTTATGAAGTCTACCAGTAACACAATTAATGGTGAGAGAAAAGGAGTAAATTTCTGCTAATTTATTAATTGACCATCAAGTACACAAACACACTTACACTGCTTTACAATACAAAATGATAGCCAGCTACTAGGGGCCACATTTAATAATCCAGTCCCTTTCCCACCAACACTACATAGGCCACTGACGACAGCTTACTTACAAATTAAACACTTCTCAACCGTTGATAAAATTCTCTCCAGCTTCCACCCACCTCAAGTGGTTTAAAATGCACAATCTTTTGGCCAAGTACTCCTTGGCCATTGTTGAGTGGTGACTGTCTTTTGGTTGCTGCTACCATCCTTGTATAGCGGTGCTGCCTTTTGCAATGTCTTTGGCACTCGCTCCAGCGCTATGTAAGGTAATGTTTTCGTTACGCATTTGCTTCAAGCCTCCAAGGCTCCAAGCCTTGCTTAGCTGCAAGCTGCCATCTTTGTTGAGGGTGTTGTCACAAGTTTTTATCTCAGTTGTGTCTTTTATTACACTATCCCAGAAACTATTAGTCTGTGTATTAACAGAAGTCTCTTCAAATGCAATACCCCTATCACTGTCCAGCCTGTCATGCCCCCTAAATACAATTTATCCCTTAATATGATTCAACTTCACTGAGATGGGGTACGCACATTTAATGTTTGATCTTAACCCACATCATTTAACAGTTAACATCAATTTTATGCCATTAAAACATTATCTTCAATAATCCCAGAGAAAAATCATACTTTTGGAGTAAATTTGATGTAGTTTAATTTTATGCTGGGAAACATTTTTGTCAGAACAGAAGTTGCAGATATATGAGTGAGAGAGAGAGAGAGAGAGAGAGAGAGAGAGAGAGAGAGAGAGAGAGAGAGAGGGGGGGGGGGTGACCTTTAAACACACCCCAATGCTTGTACCCCATCAGTCAGGATTTTTGGTATATTGTTGATGGCATTCCCTCCTATGACTGTACAAAAATTTGCACTTACACGAATTTTTTTCCTAATTTTCCGTTTTTGACTGAACTAATACTCCACATACAGGTCTATTGTTCACATAATATGTGGCGAGACTAGTCTTCCCCTTAACAGTTGTGTGCAGTATTTAATGAAGGAAATGTTATGAAAGTACTCTGCCTGACTGATGGTGTGTATATCAATGACATTGATTTTGCCACCTTGATACGTGTTGTACAGTATCAGAAGTATCACTGTGACTTGCAGAATGGTTTTTATACTACTTTTTAAAGTTGTCATGCTGCTTGTGTTTTGTTAAAATGGATAAATTTTAACGCTATGCCAGGGTAAAATATGGTCCGGACAGTTTATCAGCACTGGAAATTCATCCAAATTTGGTGGACCCTTATAACTCTAATGTGGTCATATTAGAATGTAATCCACATAAAGTGCACCTGAGAACTTTAGCAAGAGGTGAAGCCAAAGAAGTGAACAACGTGATATTGATTATTGGCGAGTATCAAATAGCTGACGCTCTTAGGCATACGAGCAGAAATAGTATGGTAAATTTTATGTAAAGAACACTCCTACACTATGAAAGAGTTTTATATAGAAAAATGAGAGTTGGTATAATTATTGCAATGTTTAATCAAGTATGCCCAGTTAAATAAATTACAATGACTAAAATAACTTGCCTGTACTTGGCACTTCTTTCTCAAGATAACTAATAGTCTGCAGGAGATGACGTGTCATATATTGAAGTGTAATTTTCACCTCTGTTTCATGTGTAATGCCGCTTAAGAAGAATTATATAATTTTGTAAAAGTGTCATCTGCCAAAAATCAGTGGTCGAAAGTCTTACATAGGTCACCAGTTAAAGAGTGAAGAATGGATAACCATTCCTTTGCTGAGTGAGCATTCTTGTCAATGAAAGTAGTTTTCTTACTGAAAACCATGTGTTCTTGCATATTTTAAACATTTACGGAATATCTTCTGATCTGTGTTGATACAGGAAATTGACACTTAATTAGAAAAGCTGCCAATTTTATTAATTGTTTACTTGTTCCAAAGATAAAGGAACATTTCAGAAAATACATTTCCGTACAATGTAGAGTTGAGTTTTAAAAACCAGTATTGTTACAGTATTTTGACTCGTTTAGCTTCTGTACACACTGAATAAATGCTTATTATTCCTGTTCTTTGATTGCCAGTTATAAGAATTTCTGCTATGTGTTTTTTTTTTTTATTTTTTCAGCTGGATACAGGAGTGCAAAGATTTATGGCCATGCGTGCTACGCAATATGAACATTTTCGCCCAACACCAAAGTCTTCATTCTATGGCCTTGCATTGGTTGCAGCACCTATGGCACTGTTCATATGGTTTATAAAGAATAAGAGGGTGAGTTTGACATTAGCAAAAATTTTTGAACTAAATCCTTGTGCTTTGTCATGTCACAGACAAAGTTTTTAAATACCACACTTACTTATTATATGGTAGCTGCGTGCTTAGGCGCTTTTGAGTTTTAAGGTAGTAGATTTCCTTCTTTTGTAAATAGCTTAGAGATAATGGATAAGGCAAAAACATATTCATTATTATTTTGTTTTCATTTTGGGAAATAAGTACATCAAAACAGTTCAGCTGTATTGCACTTACAGCTTGTAAATGAACATTTATGGATTCATATAGAAAAAGTAAGAATGTTCAAAATTTAAAGAATAGTTGATATTGTCTATGCCTAGGTTAGTCATTTCTCTGCCGCCTGATGACTGTGTAGAAGGAACTTTCGAGAGACGCACAGTGCAAGACAGAACAACAAAATCTATTGAACTGGGGATTGTTATGCATGTGGATATTACTTAGGGAAAAAAATTAATCAAGCTCTAAGTGCCCAGTCATAATAGTCAAAGTGCTTAAAATGTGCAGAGCAATACATTTAGTCACTTTATTACATGATTGTGTGTGGAAGTGAATAGTTACAAGCTTTTTTTGTTTGTTCATTGGTGCTTTTTAATCT
Organism: Schistocerca americana; assembly: GCF_021461395.2. Classification (NCBI taxonomy): domain Eukaryota; kingdom Metazoa; phylum Arthropoda; class Insecta; order Orthoptera; family Acrididae; genus Schistocerca; species Schistocerca americana. The sequence continues at coordinate 517,732,343 of NC_060130.1, read as the reverse complement.
CTTGTTGCTGTCTGTGCGTGTTCATGACACTCATATAGTTATCTTTTTTGCATAGGGTAGTTGTATGCAGTCTAATTTACATACTCCATCAAGATTTTTCTTTAGCCTGGCATATTTACTTATTCGTGTGTTTCATGACATATGGGGCCATGTGTGCAAATCTTAATAGTGTTTGGAACCTCAGCCAGCTGTTGTAAAGTTAGCACTTTTTTGTGTGATTCAGTACTAATTAGTCAGTCTCAGATCAGATGAGACACCTTTTAAATCTCTCAGACATAGTTACTTGTATTGATAGCAACATAAATTCAGCAGCTACAGTAGGTACAGTTAATAGGCTACAAATTGCTGCACTACATTGTAATGGGGGCGAGCTCATTATACTGGTGTTACCTGGCAGCACTGATGTTGCTTCATCATCCAAGTGTGCCTCATAAATCTGGATTGCCATTGTCCATGTGTCAGTGGCAACCATGCACAGATTGTACATCAACAGGTTAATAGTGAACGTGGGATACTAGTTACCAGGCTGCTCCTGCATACTTCAACAACAAATGTTAGTTGTATGATTTTACCAAGATTCGTGAGCCTGTGTTCTAATGTAATTTTTAGTTCATATTAGTAGCTGGCTGAAGTGTTGACGGCTACCATCACCAGTGGGGTTTGGTAGTTTAGCTAACGATTAGTAGTGCTGTATCCTGGACCAAGTGGATGGCTCTGATTCGGATCTGCATAGAAGGCTTAAAGCAAAGGCTATGCTGATTCTCTGACACTCTTGAGTGCAAATTTGTCGACCTGGTGTGCTGGGTGGAGAACTGTAGGGCCCTCTAAATAGGTAAGGTGTACATAGTGCACAGATAGCAGCTTCTTGGTTAGAATAGTTCATGAATTGTGCACATTAGGATTTTTTACGTCAGAGAAATATCTTTGTAAGCCTGGTGAGCATGTGTGTTAGAATGGATACCCTTCAGAGAGAAAGAAAAAAAAATACATGTCCAGCAAGGATATATAAAAAGAGTTAATTGAGGGAAAATTCAGAGTAATACCCCAGAATTAATTCCACAGAAATGCACAGCATATTTCAACAATAGGCACTCCAAGAAAAGCATTGTTCTTCACAGAAAGCACACCCAAAGAAAACTATACACAGTGTGAGTGAGGAGGAAAGATACTTGCTTTGAAGGGTGATAGTATTGGTGGCCCTGAACAGAAACTTCATATGGACATGCACCCTAATGCGAATGGTTTCAGAGACAAAACATATTTGATGTACATTGTTGTTTATTTTCTACATTATTCAGTACATTGTCATTGTTAAAAATATAACACAGTAATGTAGGGGAATTTGAGATGAAGAATTTGAAATAGGACACTTGTGGCTATCAGATTGGGATAGTACCTCAAATAGACGTACAAAAACTACTTAAGGTACAGTGCATGTGCGTTGAGATTGATTCTCCTTATTCTCTCGCTCTCATCACACAGACTATTAGCCCTAGAGAAAAAATAAATAAAAAGGACCTTTTTTTGCAGAAAATTTAATCTTATTTTTTACTATGACACACATTTGCTAGATGCCATGGTATTAGTTATTCAAGAAAATGGTTAAAGACTGACATTAAAGGAAACCATTCAGAATAGGGCATATGTCCGTATGAAATTTTTTGTTCAGAATCCCCAGTACTCAAAGCATTTACCTTTCCTCCTGACTTACCCTGTATATAAGATGGCATTGATGATAGGTATGAGTACCCTGTATATAAGATAGCATTGATGATAGGTATGAGTGCCCTATACTAGTCCGGCAGTAAAGAAGTAAATTCGTCATGTTCTCTCTCTCTCTCTCTCTCTCTCTCTCTCTCTCTCTCTCTGAGAGAGAAATTGATTATGTATAGCTATGAATTCATGTGTGATATCTTCTACATGTGCCAATATATTGAAACAGAGAGAGAGAGAGAGAGAGAGAGAGAGAGAGAGAGAGAGAGAGAGAGAGAGAGCGCAAGTATTCTAGAGCATAACTTATTGAATAATATAATTAATTAAATATTTTCATACAGAAGGAGAAAAATATTTTGCAATGAACTGGTTTATAAACAGTGGTACACGATTTGTTACAGGAACAAATTTTATGATGATGACACAATTGACAGTGTGTAGGGATGAAGCAATTGTAAAATAGTTCCATATTTTATTAATCATTGCAAATTAACTTTGTTTAACAAACTGCTTCTTCTTTCATTTTGTAGATAATGTCTATTTAACTGGCAGAGTTAAATACACAGCCATTTCATTTGCTCTTTAGGTGAATCACAGTGTTGTCTTTCTTTCCATCTTGTACAGTAGTGAAAATAAGTAGAACAACACAGAAATTGATTATGTATAGCTATGAATTCATGTGTGATATCTACATGTGCCAATATATTGAAACTGATATGTACCACATATATATTTTTTTAAAGTGATCATAGTGGCATTAGAGTAAGGTAGTACTGGGCTCATTTAACAGCTTGCTTCAGTTAGAGTTATTGAAGGATGCCTGAAATGTACGGAATTAGAAATTGGTGTGTTTCTGCATGTGAATATGCAATTTTTGAACTGACCCAGCTGTCAAAATTATTCTACTGTTGATTCAGTGTAAATACTTATTCTCAACCCAATCAATTTAATTCCATAGTACATAAAGTGATAAAAACTGATTTGGATGTCATTGTAATATTGTGATGTGCAATTCTAAACAGCCCCATTTAATTCATTCTGTAGCAGTTAATTTGTTAGAAGTGGACTGTACTCACCTCCTCCTCCTCCTCCTCCTCGTGAAAGAATTTTTCCACTGTAATTTTGGTATTTTCCTTTGAATCTGTTGACTTTTATTTCATTTTATATTATGTATATAAAATTAGTTTTTACTTCTTTTTCTTTTGAACCACGTGTAGTACTGATTCTGATTCAAACTTCTAGTCACACTTGCTGAGTACATGAAGTAATTTCCCACATAATATTAATGTGATTGAATATTGACCTTATCTATGACCATCACCACTTTTATGACAGTTGAACACTAATTTTATGCACTGAATAAAACAACTCATTGGACAAACAGCAAACTTCTTCTTAACCTTTAGACACATCATTTATCTTTGGTTTTACGAAGCTGGTCATTCACTATTTTGTTAAGTGATAACGATGAATAATGTCGCAGTAATTTTGGTCTTGTTTATTGGAAAAACTTTCATGTGTATAACAAATTGTAGAACAATGACCACGAAATCACACCACCAACTGCTATTGAAACCCAGATCTTACGTTATTACTTCAAAAGGTTCTCAGCTATCTTGTCGAAGGCAGCTGCTCCATTGAAAGCGTCATTTAAAACAGGCAGGTGTTTATTATTCATGAAGGCATGTATTACTTGCCTCTGTCTAGTATCTGCTGGCTTAGTTTTAGTAAGCAAGGACTGTGATAAGAATTTTTTGTATCACAACTCACTAACTACTGTTTTTTTATGTCTGCTGATTGTGGGAATCAGACCATATTTGTATTTTGTGTACAAAAGTACATTTCCTTGTGAATTTAATACTTGTATCTCCACTTACAACTTTGTACATCTACATAAATGCTCTGCAAGCCACCGTACTGTGCGTGACAGAAGGTGCCATGTACCTCTACTTCTCATTTTGCCTCCTGTTCCACTTGCAAATATTGAGGGAAAAATGACTGTACACCTCCATATGAGCCCCAGTTTCATGTATCTTTGTGGTCCTTATGTGCGATGTGTGTTGGCAGCTGTAGAACGTTAGACAGTCAGCTTCAAATGCCAGTTCTCTAAATTTCCTCAATAGTGTTTCTTGGAAAGGATGTCGCCTTCCCTCCAGGGTTTCCCATAGGAGTTCTTGAAGCAGCTCCTTAACACTTACGTGTTGTTCGAACCTACTGGTGACAAATCTAGCTGCCGCCTCTGAATTTATTGACGTCTTCCTTCAATTCGATGTGGTACAGATCCCAAACACTCAAGCAGTACTCAAAAATAGTTCGCACCAGCGTCCTATACGCAGTCTCCTCCTCTTTCCTAAAATTACCCCAATAAACCGAAGTCAACAATTTACCTACCCTACCACAGTTTTCACATGCTCGTTCCACCTCATATCGCTTTGCAGCGTTACGCCCAGGTATTTAAGTGACTTGACTGTGTCAAGCAGGACCCTAGTAATACTGTATCTGAACATTATAGGTTTGTTCTTCCTACTCATCCGCATTAACTTATATTTTTCCAAATTAAGAGCTAGCTGCCATTCATCACACCAATTGGAAATTTTGTGTAAGTTGTCTTGTATTTTCCTACAGTCACTTAACTTCGACACCTTACTGTACACCATGGCATCATCAGTAAACAATCGCAGATTGCTGCCCACCTTGTCCGCCAAATCATTTATGTATATAGAGAACAATAGCAGCCCTATCACACTTGCCAGGGGCACACTTGACGCTACACATTTCTCTGATGAACACTGAATGTCGAGGACAACATACTGGGTTTTATTATTTAAGAAGTCCTCGAGTCACTTGCATATCTGTGAATTTATTGCATATGCTCGTACCTGCGTTATCAGCATGCAGTGGGGCACCATGTCAAATGCTTTCTGGAAATCTAGAAATGTGGAATCTACCTGTTGCCCTTCATTGATTGTTTCCTTGGAGAGGCGTGTTCATAGCCTGTAGGTTTAGAACGCTTGGCTGCACAAGTTCCGTCAGTTTTGCTTCGTTTACATCCAGAACCTTCACTTACATAACAGTTCCTGATGCATCTTTTATAGTGTTTCCACATTTAGGTATTTCCAAATTTTTCAGAATATTAGCTTTCTTGTTGCATCATGTATCAATTTCACCATTATTGACTTTTCTTTTTGATCTGTTAATCCAACAGCTGAGTGACGTGTTGCAGTGGTTAGCACACTGGAATCTCATTCAAGAGGATTATGGTTCAAACATGCATCCAGCCATCCTGATATAGGTTTTCCGTAATTTCTCTAAATTGCTTCAGGCAAATGCCGGATGGTTCCTTCGAAAGGGCATGGCTGACTTCGTTCCCCATCCTTGCCTAATCCGATGGGACTGATAACCTCAGTGTTTGGTTCGTTCCCCCAAACCAGCTAACAAACCAACTTCAACATTATTTTTAGTTCCTTTGTTTATTTGTTCAGTGTGCGGTGTGGCCAAGGCCATCATCTCTTCAGATCTGACACACTGACACATTTCCTACTGCAGTCTCTGGCTTCATGTCAGGTTTGTTTATTTCACAATCTTCTATGGCTTATTCATTTGTATAATTGTCGTATCTCTGGGAGGAGATTATATCAAGATCAAATGCAGAAGCGTTGGAGGAGGATGAAGAAGGAAAAGTAAACATTGTAAGATGAGAAAAGAGAAATTAAGGGTTGGAACACACTATTTCAGACCGACAAGCTGGAAAATGTCAAACAGAAAATAGTGAAGAATAGACTGGATGTATCAGGTGCATGTGAAGTGAGATGCCCATGTAAAGGAGAATTGGGTTGTCGAGAGTATAAATTGTTTTACTCGAACAGAGAGAACAGTGACAGCTGTGGTGTAGCAATTGTGATAGGAAAATGGCAGATGAAAAATGTATTGAAAGTGGAGTACATAGATGAAGGACATGATGATGATGATGATGATGATGATGATGATGATGATGATGATGATGATGATATTGAGGTGACAAGAACGATGTTGTTTTAATACAAATACATGTACCAACAAGCCCACACATTGAAGAAGCAGAGAAATATAATGAAAAGCTTCAAGAAATTATGAATAAAGAAAAAATTAATGCCTACATCGTCCTAATGCAAAATTTGAGTGCAGTTGTAGAACACGGAAAAGAAGGGGATGTGGTTGGATGATTTGGATTGGGAAACAGCAATGAGAGGGGTGAATGGCTGGTTAATTTCCACAGAGAATTATCTCTTGTGACACACAATGTTTGAAGATCATAGAAGATGAGGATGTATGTAGATATCTAGGGTGAAGCAGGTCAGATCCCAAATTGATTATATCATAATTCAATATAGGTACAAAAACTGCATAAAATATGTCAGAGTATACCCAGGAGCCAACAGATTTGGACCACAGCTTGGTGGTGATGGACTTGCAAATAAAGTTGAAGAGAATGAGAGGAGGAAAGCCAAGAGAGAAATTTAACTGAGAAAGACTGAAGGAAGAAGGTAAGCGAGCTGAGTTGGAAAACACATTTCTCAAAAGGGTATAGAGGATCCAAAGAAGAGAGTGCAAGTTAGAAATAGAAGAGGAGGAGACAACACCTGAAGGAATCTGCAGTAGTAGTTAGAGAGGCGTGGAAGTTCAAAAGAATAAGGAAGGAATAATTCACTAAGACACTGTTTGGTAAGATGTAAGGCATTAGGAACTGAGGAAGGGAAAAGAATCTACAGAAAGCGGAATAATGAATTAAGAACAGAAACAGAAGAGGCAAGAAGACATGGATGAAAGAGGAATGTAAAGAAATAGAGAAACTAGAAAAGGGAGGAAGATATGAAGTAATGTATAGATTAGCTGCTGACCTAGTCTTTGAAGCAAAGAAAAGCAGAACAAGTATCCAAATAGAAATAAGTTACAGTGTAATGGATCATAAACCAGAGGAAGTGTTGGGCAGGTGCCAGGAATACATAGAGTGCATATATAAGGCTGATGGAAAAACCAAACAATATTGAGTTAGAAGAAGAGACGAGAGTTACAGAACAGGACAAATGATGCCGTTTCTTGGAAGGAGAAGTAGAAAGGGCTTTAAGAGAGAGAAAGAATCATAAAGCAAGTGGAATTGGTGGATTACCAATAGAGTTGTATAAAGAGCTTTGGGAGTAGTGGTGTGAGAAAGTTAACTTACATAGATAATAAGATAATGAAAAAGGTAAATGGCCGGATGACTTTATCTCGGCATTAATGATACTAACTGAGAAGAAAAGCAATGGCAAGAAAGGTTAGGCTTTTAGAACCATAAGTTTGATTTCTCATGCAGCAAAAGTTCTAAGGGTGATAAACAGAAGACTTCACAGTAGACTGGCAAAAAGTATTGCAGAGGAACAGTATGGATTTAGAAGAGGAAAGGTAAAAGAGATGCAGTTTGACTGTTGAGAATTAGAGTTGAGAGACACATTGAAAGAGAAGTTTAGACTGTTTTTATTGACTTGGAGAAAGCCTTTGATAGAGTACAGTGGAATAAATTAATTTACATATTAAGGAAGACTGGAGTCAACTGGAGGGATAGAAGGTTGATTAAATATCAATACCTATAACAGATGATACCAGTGCAGATTGGGAGTGAGATGACAGAGGAAAGCACATTTGGAAGGGGAATGAGGCAAGCTTGCTGTCTCTCCCCAGTATTGTGTAACATGTATGTGTAGTATATTACTCAGAAATGTTTGAGACGAAAAGAGGAGAGCAGGTTGGTGGTGGGAGGATGACTTGCGGATGATGTGGTGTTATTGGCAGAGAGTGAAAGGACTAGGATTGTAATTTTAAAAGAATTAAATGAGACCTGTGAGAAATTCAGAATGAGAATTAGTAAGAAAAAGACAAAATGTTTAGCAATAAGTGCAGGAAAACGATTACTATAAAGATAGGGCAGGAAGATACAGAACAAGTTAGTGCTTTCAATTATCTCAAAGGGCATAATTACAGAAGACATGGGATGCAGTAAGGAGGTGAAAACATGTATAGCAATTGCCAAGAGGCATTTAATAAGAGGAGACTTGTATGTGGGTGCATGGTCAGGGAATTCAGAAAGAGACTGGCAAAGTGCTGGATATTGAGCATGGCTTTGTACAGAGCTGAGGTACGGACTCTGAGGAAAGTAGAAGAAAGAAGAATAGAAGCATTTGAGATGTGGATTTGGAGGATGATGGAAGGGATAAAATGGGTAGACAAAGTGAGAAATGAGGTGGCAAAGAGAAGATTGGGGGAAGAGAGAGAAATTTAAAGTTAACAGGAAGAGGAAGCACGTTTGGCTTGGACTTTATAAAGAGATTGTTTACTGATGGATGCTGTGGAAGGAATGATGAATGGAAGGAGAAGAAGATAATTTGGTGGAGAGTATAAGGATAGAAAACAATTACAAGAAAACAAAGAGGGTAGCAAATGACAAGACTGTATGGAGAGCAAAGTATGGAGACCTGCCCTAGGGCAGAACACATGATGATGATGCTGATGATGATTGTGTATGATTTTTGAATGGTCCTGTTCATTTGCATATTATCTTGCTATGGCATCCTGCTTGTTCTTTGGAGGATAGGTTTTTTCCCCTCTTTGAATCTGTACGCAACAGGTTACATTCTTACCAATAAAAACAAGTTGTTCTCAGCACATTCTTTTTGTACAGTTTTTATTATTCAGTAATCAAATAAATAAAGTATATATTTGTCAGTCCTAGGAGCCACCCATATTTGTAGCACGAAGAATCTAATTTAAGATGTCATGTTATGCTAAAATTAGACCACACTGTTCTGTAATGCATCATTATAATCATTTATTATCTTGCTGTACTCTGTTACTTTCACATAAAACTGGATAAATATTTCCACTAGTGATAGTTTTACTTATGCTATCGCATGCCCATGCTTTTCAATTTATCAGAATAAGTGTTGTGTTATGCAGCCATTTTTCATCTTTTCTGTCCAGTATTCATGTGTATGTTGTAGAGCAATATTGACAGTTTGACAATTGTTGTCATGTTTATTTTGTCTAATGTCTAGTTACTTGGCTCTTAAATTGAAGGTGTTAGTGCATCAAAATATTAGTGTACAAGAACATATATTTCCATAGGACATGCTTATCCAGTGATCATGTGCTAATACATTACAGCACACTGTAAATACTGCACTTAAATTATGCCATTTATTTTTGAATACAAGATGAAAAACACATTTAAAGTATGCCATTTCTCTTAAAATGGGTGCTGTTAGGCAAATAAAATGGAAATTGAGTGCTGAAATGATCGTCAGCTGTACTACAATCAGCTCAGAGAAGGGACACAGCTGTCTTGTTTTTGACTACACATGCCCCAATATGACATCATTCCTTCCCTTTCTTTGAAAATGTGTGTAAAGTATTGTGTAAACATAGGATATGATGGAGTTTTGAGTAGTAGTTGACGTATCGCTACTGTGGCCCAGTGGTTAAGCACGCTGACTAGCAATTCGTTGGCTAGGGTTGGGTTCCCATTTTCACTCCCTCTTTCCCCACCCCCTTGCTATGTTAACCAATTAATTGTAAAATTTAAATATATTTTTAACAGTTCAATTTATATATATGTAAAATTAATATATTCAGTTTCGTTATGATTACTACCCTTGTAGGTCAAAAGACAATAGGTGGTGTTAAAAAATGAGTACTTGGGGAAATTCTGTATGAAAGTGTATGAAAAGAGTTGGATCTGTGAGTGTGATGTTCACAGTGCACTTTTTTGCTTACCGTGTTCTTCAGGAACAATGGTGTGCAGCGTACATGATGGGTGAAAGATGTGGGACACATTTATGCGTTAATAAATGAAAATAGCAGAAATCATAGACATATAACCAACATATTTGATCTTTGTGTATTAGGTAAAACTAATACCATAACTATATTAAGTCATGAAGACATAGTGAAACACAATCTGCTTAATTTTTGTAAAACTGTATTGCAGCACATGGGTAAAATTTGCACTAACCACCCAGGGTTTGTTGTTGTTGTGGTCTTCAGTCCTGAGACTGGTTTGATGCAGCTCTCCACACTACTCTATCCTGTGCAAGCTTCTTCATCTCCCAGTACCTACTGCAACCTACATCCTTTTGAATCTGCTTAGTGTATTCATCTCTTGATCTCCCTCTACGATTTTTACCCTCCACGCTGCCCTCCAATACTAAATTGGTGATCCCTTGATGCCTCAGAACATGTCCTACCAACCGATCCCTTCTTCTAGTCAAGTTGTGCCACAAACTTCTCTTCTCCCTAATCCTACTCAATACCTCCTCATTAGTTATGTGATCTACCCAACTAATCTTCAACATTCTTCTGTAGCACCACATTTCGAAAGCTTCTATTCTCTTCTTCTCTAAACTATTTATCGTCCATGTTTCACTTCCATACATGGCCACACTCCATACAAATACTTTCAGAAATGGCTTCCTGACACTTAAATCTATATTCGATGTTAACAAATTTCTTTTCTTCAGAAACGCTTTCCTTGCCATTGCCAGTCTACATTTTATATCCTCTCTACTTCGAACAATCATCAGTTATTTTGCTCCCCAAAAACCCAGGGTTTATATGTGGTTAAATTAAAAAAAAAAGTTAAGTCAAAGTAATTTATATTGTAGACAGCATTTTCTAGTGGTACATACGAAACTACTCGGTTCCAGCATATGGTGCATTCGAAACAGAACGAATAGTATAGTGACACACACACACACACACACACACACACCATATTCCACTGGAATATATCAATTGTAGTCAATGAAAACCTCGTAACTTCATTTTGCAGATGAAGCAAAAATGGTTTCTTAAAAAATAATATAAAGTACAGAAAGTTGCTGCATGTATAACCATGTAATAGAAGCCTAGTTATTGACAGATACGAGAAATCCACACACTTCCAAATCTTTCTTTGATTGTTAAGTCACTTGTTAGTGGAATTACAAGTTTCCACGTAGAGGTAGAGGTAAGAGGTTTTCATTGCCTACCATCAATGTAATGTACCCATACTCTTCGTTTATTTGTATTAAAAACTGTTGAAACTGACAGAGTAATAGTGCATGCAATTTCAGAAAATTTACTGTTTATACCCCCAATTTCATCATGAAAATGCCTGCAAATTTAGCACAAAGTGCTTCTTGATGCACAGAATGATAAATTCTGGGTAAATCTATTGGCTGTTGTAATTTTTTGCTCTTTCATTGTCAACTAATTTTTTAAACTCTGTTTGTGTTGTGGTGTAATACCATTCCGTAGTAAATTTGTGATGCCCATAAATTATATGATTGCATAATGGATACCAAGAATTCCCAGCCTTCTCTTCAAAAAAGAAGTGTGGTTTCTATTCATTTTTGAAGGCTTGTGATGATAGATTGGTAGACTGCGTATGTTTGAGCAGCAACCGCTAGACCTTTGAACTTCCTTTATATCATGAGCAGATAGTGAGGGATAAACAGTGCTGTCACTAAGATTCTGCTGAACTGAAGAAAGTTATGTCGAGCAGAGGATGCTACACCAAATGTCGGGAAAAACAGTGGCGCATCACATTGCTAAATGAACTGTCGTGCTGTTCCTGAAGAGATGGATTGAGCACAGCCGAGATGGACCGAACAAAGCTGAGACTTACTGATTAGCGATGAGACAGGCTGAGTCTCGGACCCCACGCAAGCAGTACATTACATGTGCATAAAGCTTTTACTCCTTGGCCAACCCTTATCTACATGGTTTGCACATTGTTGCCATGTACAGGTTATTGTGAAAGACATATCAGACATTTTCTGATAGCAACTTTAGTTTGCTATTAACGAATCATTTGATCAATGATGTCTACACCATACTTTGTAGCATTATAGAAGGTCACAGTTTCTGGTTTCTTATTTCCTTCTCGCCTCACTGCTACTTCAAGATGTAGTGTGCTGGAATAATGGCATTCACCTTCATTGTTACTTGGTATCCTGTCTGGGTGCACTGTGGCTTATCAGTCTTTTTCAAAATGATGGGATCTCTGTCAGAATTGTTCTTCTTCTCAACTTGGTGAATCTTCTTCATTGTTCCCACCAATAACATTTCCTTCTGTGGTTTCTTGTCAAGCTAAATGAATATGAAAAAATTGTCATGTTCCTTCCTTGGTTTAGAAAAGGTTCCATGAGCCTAAGAACAATTTACTCTTCCAATGGCTGGTTGTTTGGTTGCCCTACCTTCTTACCAAGATATGGTAAGGCATTGCAATGATCTTGGATGCCCCATCTACAGCTATGCAATACTTGAGTCTCTATTTGTCAGTTACATTTGGCATAAACTGGGTAAATCTGCACCTTGCTTTACTTGGAAGTAGTTGCTCATCAGTTGTATTATTTTCAGCAGGATGGTGACAGGGGAGGTAGTTTTGCACAAGCTTATCCGCTATTTCAGAAATAAGAGCGCTCTTTTCAGCAGGGGTGCATTGAGCTCGGTATGACTTCTCATTGAAGTGGAGGAATCTGATACGCTCAAAATGTGTCATCATTTTATCAGTGATAAAATTATGCTCTCAAAAATGTGACTAAGGGTCATCCAACAGGACACTTATAGCACAACTAATATTGTCTCCAGTTCCTCCAATATGTTCTGAGTGGTGTTTTTCTTATTTTGTTCTGAGTCTTCAGTTCTGTGTGTTTTTATGGTACATAGCGTCAATTCTAAAAGAAGCCTGAAGGCACTCATGACTGAGTCACGCACTTGGTGGCAGGAATATGCAGTAGGCCCTCCTGTGTTCTTTTTCCTTGTGACGACATGTTAGTGTCCATCCATTGTGTCCCATCTCTAGCTGCCATCTTCACTGTTATGCCAGCTGACTCTTGAGAGTGTTGTGGAAAGAATTGTGATGGGGAGACATCTACTGCAACTCTTTCTCTGTTTCACTATTTTCATTGTCAGTTGACTCAGGCAGATAAATACCATCATGATCTGATGTATCATTTCTGATTAAATATGAGTTTTCTAGAATGTGCTAAATATCTATATTAGTATGACCTACAGACACAACATGATTGAAAACAGTTTTACAGGCCAAAGAACACTGTCTAACTGTTGAGGCAAGTAACGACAGCAACACACGAAATTTGGCTGTAAAGTTACATTCCAGCATCCAGTGTAACACCCTTTCTAACAGTGCGACTATCCTCATTTGAGGCAGGAATTGCTGACCAAAGCAAAATGCAACAAAATGTCTTTGTAATTATCAGAACAGCAGTATTATAAAAATGAGTTGATCCAGTGGTTAGTTCACCCCTCCTATTGTTCTATATATACTTCACGAAGTTTGGTGGAAAAATGGTAAAAATGGAATTCTTTATTGTGAAAATAAAAGTTGAAAGATGCCTTTTGATCAATTTTTACTGTTCTAGTATTAATAGTAGAAACCCATTAGGACAGTATTCCTGTTCTAAATTGAGCTCCTATATTGAGACACAAAAATAATGAGAATTGTTAAGTTGTACATTGTGTATGCCAAAGAAAATGTACAGAATTGCATTACCTTTAAAATAATGCTCATTGGACATACTACATTTGTCCTTACATTTAATTGATGGAAACATTTTTAGGGCCATCTGAAGTTATACCACATAGTGCCTGCAGTGATACTTGTTTCATCTCTACTGTTTTCTGCTAATGTTTTCCTTTTAGGTCACTTTTTCTTTCCAAGTAACTGGAAAAAATCACAGTGGTCAGATCTGGTTGGTGCAGAACTGCCATGATATTATTTTTTCACCTAAAACCTCATAAGTTCTGTGTCACTGACAGCATTTTCATGGTGGTGCAGCCTGTTCTTTGGTAATGACAAAGCATGCCTATTTTCTGTAGTGTACAAAATTCTTTGAGCACTTGAAGATAGTGTTGTTGGTGTACTGTAGTTTCTTGAAGGAAAAAATTCATGGTGGACTGTATTCCATTCATAAAAGGTATGAAAAAAGGCTGTTTTTGCGTTTTTCCTCATCTGGTTTGCTTTTGTTGAGCATGGTGGAAAAAGCAGCCAGAATCCCAATTCAGAATGGTATTGGCAAAGGTATTTACTGAACTTCTACCGTATCAGGTGATTTTGTGAGTGGTTACTTGCTTCATATTGTTCTTCTTCTTGAATTACATTTTGGGAGCTACCAGGTTTGTAGAGACTTGGTACAGTCCATGTGCCAATACTCTGCTCCTTTAATGATGTTTCTGGTTGGTTTTTATTGATGACAATAAAACTCAAAGGCAAATGTAGAGGATACCGAGCACATAGTACATAGAGTGCATAGAGATTTGTAATCTGCACTTATTCCCCCGTGAGTGTTGACTTCACCTTGCCTTTTGCTGGGGGCAGGGATAAGAGTTTAGGATTAATCAGATACTCATTCATGCAGAAGGCAGTACCATATCTAAATGTACTCCTGTTTAGGTTGTAAATTTAACTTTATTTTGTATTGCTTGGTTCTGGTCATGAAACTGCTGACATAGTCATGTTGACATTACAACTTCCCTTTGAATTGCCTATAATTTTCTCTCTTTCAGTAAACTGTGGTGGAGGTATGCAGTTTCAGCACATGATGATATGATCATGTCTGGCTTGTGGCCTACTGTAACTGACAATAATTTAATTTACGTGACCTACAGAAAATGAATACTAGTGTAAAAATGATTCTACAAATAAGTAGGAGTTCCACTAACAAGGCCAGTCACATTCCATATGAATCATTTATAATTAATTTAAACAAACACTTTCCTTTTGTGTAGCTAATAACTGAAGTGTTGATTTTTCATTTTGACGCCATTCAGTTAACATGGTTTTATGATACGGCCAGTGAACGTAGTATGCCAGCACCCTCTACCCCTGGCCTTGCTTCTCCTCCTAACTGTAGACAGCCACACCCTTTCAAAACGTTTATTGTGTTTGTGTATATTTTGCAGCCAAGATTTTGACTGTCACTGATGCACTTTATATTATTTCTAAGAAATGTCTTTTGAACACTACATTTATCTCTCATGCTTCAGGTGTTTGTATTTGTGTAAGAGAACCCTGGAGTACACTTTAAAAAATGCAAGTTTCTGAAGTGTGATAAATTAAATATTTTCTTGCCACTGATAATTATTGTATTTTACATTAATGTAGTACTGTATTTTCCTTTTAATTGTCTTTCAGGATGAACAAGAACACAAACTTCGTACTGGACAGGTTGCCTATAGGGACAGACGCTTCAAATTCCAGTAACTACAAGCAATTTCCTCAACTGTAAATAATTCTTAGTATTTATGTCTCTTTGTTTGTCTGTTGAAACACATTGTAATGCAGATAAAGAAATAAATATTCTTCATAGCTAAAATGTACTGTGTGTACTGCAATTTCTCCTTTCCCCTTGCCTGTTGCTGATTTACCTGAGGCTGAAAGTATTTGTTCCCTGTGACACAACATTTTGAAAATGTTCATGAAATAAAGTGGTTGTGCCATTATGTAAGAGATTTTGTCAAATTGTCCAATAGTTTCCTTGTCTACTGACATGTTTTTGGCTTAAAATTTATCAGCAGTTAATTTTTTGAACCTAGACGCAACCATTGTAATTTTTGGTAAGTTAAAAGTAGAATGTAAAATATCTTATACATGATACATGAAGATGTAGTAATTGGAATATGCTATGGGAGCTTGGCTGATTCTGAACTATATCCTCACCATGAGGAACTGAAGGGACCATCTCACATGACGATCTCTATCTACTAACTATATGTAACAGTGCTAGAGATTAATGCAGACAGAGGAGCATTGTGACTGGGCACTCGAAGCACAAGGAAAACAGTAGCTCATGCTGATGTGTGGTAAATGCCATTTGAAGGTAATAGTGCTTTGAGAAACATGTGATACAATAGATTTCTCTTTGTAAGAGATTGCATTTCAAGCAGAAAATATCCCTGATGTAGAGTTCATGCAGTAGGAAATAGAGAACTTCTAATGAGCCTTTCACCATCAAACTCATATGGGACAGGGACGTGCTTCAAATTTTGCACCCTTCATATCTTTACAGCATCTCACTGGAGGCAGACAAGGGTGTATATGATGATAATTCACCTCACAGTCCCTTCCAAATTTTTTCAGAATGCTTTTGTTAACACATCATGGGCATGAAACTATGTGCTCAATTGCTGAGCAGTTGTGGGTTACCATGATTACTGCCTCCTGTTTTTGGTACCTGTTTGACTCCCATTAGCATACTTACAACAAAAGAACCATTAAAAATAATTTTCAGCTTCTTGTGGCCATCCTGTCACTGAAGTAAAAATTAAGCTGTTAGTATTAGCCAGTAGCATTTATTAATGAGGAAATGGATTGGAGACATAACTTGGTTGGTACTTCTGCATAGCAGGTGTTACCCACTATCCATATGCAGTATCTTGGCTTGTATGACTGTTGTTACTATTCTTGATAGCTGATTGTGACTCCTGTCATCAATACATTGTTACCCATGGCATTTGACTGTTGGTGATAGTTCCCTGTCCTTGTACTCGAGATACCCCGTATAAACAGTGCCATTTGGGAAAATTGGCAACTACACATCATCAGAGATTGAGCATTTAGACGATCTGGCATTTGACTGTCATGTGAACAATCAGTATAGGGACTGACAACATCCTAGTTGTGTGAAATTTTGAACTAGTACGTATTACTTATCTCTGAAGTGGTAGTTATTTCTAATTCAGTTGGGTCTTAGGGCGTAAACCCCTACCTCCAGTGTATGACCTAGCTTTGGCTTCATCCAATACAGTGTAATTTTAATAGAAAACCAAACAGTGATGTTTCCTTAACATACTCGTTAAAACTGTAATTTATACGCTTATACATATTTTCAGACACTGTTTATAGAATAATAGTTAAAATTTATGAAAATCTCGAGATATTTTACACATTCTAAAGGTTTCTGTAAAGCTAAAAATCAAAAGTTATCCAAAGGATAGTTTTTTAATATAATAAGATCACCATTTGATATGTACTGCTTGAGATTTACAATACCACCCCATTTTTCCCGGGAACATTATGTCCAATATTTTAAAGGTAATGTTGTTGTAAGGAAACTGATTAGGAGAAATTGAACACTACATTACCTGGAAACTCCTACAAAATGGAGAAAACAAATTCAACTGTAGAATACAAATTCAACTGTAGAATTTCAAATAGGAACGTAGTACAAAACTATTACCATTTTATAGAGCTCTGAAAACTCCACCTTTTTGTTTAAAAATTTATTTTTGCACCAATTTGATGGACATTGTCAAAAAACACTTCTCTTTGAACTTGAAAGAAAAACATATTTTGTAAGATAAGGCATTTGAATTTTAATGTTGCACTGAGGAAAATCTTTTTATTACACTTTCAGCTTCTGAATAAACTTTATTTGCCATGTTAGTGCAATAGGACACAATTTCCTATTTCAGTGTACAGTAATAGGCCTTCATAATGCAGTCATCAGTGCAAAAGTGTATGCTACACACTATAACCTGTCCACAAAGAGTACAACAAGGGCTCCCTAGTTCTGAATTATCAGATGTCTGTAGAGGTTGGTACACTTCGGCCCACTTGTGTTTCATGTCCGCCCGCTGCAATCCTCAACAATTTAATGAAGAAACTTGTGTATATAGCTGTTGCGAAGTGATTGTTGTTCCATGTTGTGATGTCTTGCACATCACAAAATGGTTCCTGGCCTACCACGGGCAGTGCTAGATACGCTTTTCATCCCTTGGAGAAGGGCATTTGGTGGTACTTTATGGAGTGGAACAAGAAAAATATCATCACAGAATGTTGCAAGCAGGAGAGCAAAAATTGAGAGTTGCCCCACCCTCTCTCTCAGCCAGTAAGACAAGGTGTGTGTGTGTGTGTGTGTGTGTGTGTGTGTGTGTGTGTGTGTGTAAAATCACAATTACTGATTGTAGGAATGTTTGGTACTTTTTCACTTCAAGGAGACTTTTTGGAACCACATATGCAGTTATGTATGTTAAGGCTCCCCCTCCCCCTGAAATCATACACCCTGGTGGGCCCTAGTTGAGAAGTAATCAACAAAAATGTATTTCCTGTTACCCACTACATGACTGAAGCCAAAATAACAACAGTGATTATTACCACAATGTAAGTTTTTCTACTGGCACTTTTTGATTTCAAATTGTCTATGTGAATTGATGCAGAATTGGTTTTCTGTTGAATAATGGTGCTTTCTGTTACTTTCAGTTTCACAAATCCTGTAAGCTTTTGTTATGCCCCGTCCCAGTTTTTACTTTCATAGGCATGCAGTATATAGCAGTGGACAGCTGGTATGATGGCTAATACATCACACTGTCAGTGCCACTTGGGGGATAAATTTACATGTGGGTGCAACTGTGGTGTTTGCACTGTGGGACTTAGGTGTGGTTTGTTCCCTCCTCACACCTTGGTAGTCAATGTGCTGGGAGTCCGTGAACAGAGGTTGCCTCTTGCCCAGTTCGCACCTCCATCAGTGTTAATTCCTTTTCCTTGTGAACAGATCGTACTATGGTAGATGCTTTTAAGTAATTTGTTCATGAGTGTACTTCCCTTGTAAACTGCCCATAGTTAACAAAGAAACTCTCTTTTCTATCCTCTTTCTTAAGCTGAGTCACAAGGTATATGATAGTGAAAGAACATGTCAGCTTTTTGAGTCTCTCTCCCCCTCCCTCTCCCCTTCCCTCTCCCCCCTCTGGTCCGTCCGTCCGTCCTTGTGTGTGTGTGTGTGTGTGTGTGTGTGTGTGTGTGTGTGTGTGAGAGAGAGAGAGAGAGAGAGAGAGAGAGAGAGAGAGAGAGAGAGAGAGAGAGAGATGTCAGTGCCCTGCAAGCTCTTTAGCTGGTAGTAGGTTATCTAAATGGAACTCTCTTTCATCTGAGAGAGATGTACGAAGTGTGAACAAATAATATGATGAGAAATTTTATTAGAAGCAAACTAATAAACTTACATCGAATTTGATTTAATCATCTTCAAAATATTGTCCTTACCCAAATGTCGAATCCATGACTAGAAACATTTCTGGAAGGCTTCTTTTGGAAGGGCATTCAGCTGCTATGTTGTGGCCCTCAGGAATGGTGCCAGTGTCTTCCTTAAAAGTGCAGTTTTAATATCTTGGAAGAGCCAGAAGTCACATTGTACTAAATCTGGTGAGTAAAGCAGATTTGGGCTGACAGGAACACTTCTTCCAGCCTCAAACTAGCATATCAAAAGCCAGGTAAGGTACAGCTCATTGTGCTGATGTAGAAGGAATCCCAGTGGCCCATTTTTCTGGATTCTTCCTTCATACATAGTTTTGCAATTGTTGCATTATCCCCTTGTAAACTTTGGCGTTCACAATTGTTCCCCTTGAAATGAACTCAGATTGCACTATGTCCTCAAGATTGGGGAAGGGGGAGAATGAGCACGATATTGAGATACAATTTTGACCGACATGCCTTTTTAGGGCAAGGGGGAATCACTGTTTTTCCATTGGGATCTCTGAATTTTCATCTCAGCATCATGCCCATAGGCCCAAGTTTCATCTCAAGTCAAGAGTGCCCATATGATAAGTTTGTAGGGGGTGGTGGTGGGGGGGGGGGGGGTGCTAGACTTGGATTTATGGAGTGTTTGTAATATTTTGGAAGATGAAGGTGACTTGTGAATAGCCATAAAACAGTTCCAGTTCCAACACAGTTAAAACCCACATAATACTGACTTTTAAATCATAGGTTGAAAGAAAAACAGCTGACTACACCATATTTTTTCATTTGCTTGAGAGCTATTGAGTGGCAGTTGGCTTGCCCCTTGTGCCCGGGTATGGGCACGATTGTCTCCAGTTACAATTTTGGGAATGAAGCCTGGCTCTAAGTGAAGATGATCCTTCAACTCCATGCAAACTGAAGCACGATTCTCCTTCTGTTCATAACTCAAAATTCTGAGAACAAATTTTGCGCTCACTCACTCATCTCATTTGCAAGTAATTGGTTAAAATGTATTGCACAGACCTGTATGAGACACTAAGTTCTTCAGTAAGCTCTTAATAATTATTCATCTGTTTGAATGAACAATTTTTGCCACTTTTCCTTGTTTTCTTCTGTTTTTGAGATTAATAACATTGTTCGAATACCGTGATCTGTGACAGGCAAAGGTAAACACAACCTCATTCTAGCATCTCTGGACACTGACTGATAAATCAGAACATGTTCCAACTTGATGCTGCCTGCCTCAACAGATCAGGCTATTGGACAAATTACATCAAATGGTTTACCATTTGCTGCTACAAAAATTCATTCACCATATTTTTTGATCGGACATTTTGTGTTGGTCTTTGTTTGTGGTTTCGTGATAAGAATTACTGAACAGTAGTAAGTAGCCTTTCTTTATTAATACATTTAGTTAATGTGAAACTGTGTGATTGGAATATTTCTGTCAAAATTACATTACTTTCAAAGTTAGAATTCAGATATTTATGTAGCATCAGTATGGCATATTGTATGCACATTCATCTTGAATTAAGCTGTGGTTATGGGTGGATGCAGACAAGTTAAAAGTTAATTGGTGTTGTCATTAAATACAGTTACATATCCTGGAATTATGACTTCTTTCTCTCCTTTTTCATCTGTGTCCAAGACAAGTTTGTTGCACACTTGTGTTAAAAATACTAAAAGGCTGTCGTAAGGCAGGAGAAAATTGTCTGACAGCACTGCTGATAGTAATTACTCTTAGACCTGAAAATTTCATGTTACTGTAGAGTTCCAACTATCTGGCCTTCATACTATCCAGCCTATTTAACTGATATCATAATAATACTTCTTCATGATAAAATTAGGATTAATTTGTGGTACATGCTGTACTTACGCAAAGCTTTAGCAAATGGGTACCAGCTATAATGATGTGTGTCCTACCAAAATGTTTTCTGCATGTTTTGTGCTTCTAGCACAACTTGAGTCACAATTATAATGTACATATTATACTGTTAATACAGAATAAATTACTTTTGCCACTCTTCAACAAATGATAATTAGAAGCCCTCGTCCAGCAATCACAAACAACAATGAAGCTCCATTGGTAATACTGTGTTCGTTTCCTCAGTTGCATATCAGACATCAAAAGTGCATGTGTTGTTAAATTGTTGTTTTGTGCAGTCCTTAGAGCTTTCAGAAACCTGAGAAATAAAGAATTAGTGCCCCTACTTTACACTCATCAAAAGAAAGCTTGGATGAATTCAGAAATCTTTAAAATCTGGTTCCAAAATGAATTTGTACCAGCTGTAGAGAAATATCTGAAAGAAAACAATTTACTGAAGAAAGCTCTGCTGCCTCTTGATAACATGCCTTTGCATCTTGCCAGTGATGAACTCCCAGATGGTGATATCAAAACATTATTTTTACCTCCAAATGTGACTGCTCTTTGTCAGATGATGAACCAAGGCATCCTTAAATTCTGTAGTAGCAGTATTGCCGCCGTATCCTCAGTTTGTTGTTATCAGCAATTGATGATAATGAAGACTGTGTAACCATTCTGATGAGGGTTGACTTGCTAGGTGTCATAAGGTGGTTAGCTGAAGCTTGCGAAGAAATTCTGAATATATTACTTGTAAGGTCTTGGAAAATAGTTTTAGACCATGAAAGTTGATGTTTTAACTTTTAATCCATGTGTGAAACTGGAGTCAGAGATGGAAATGATAATATCGTTTTGTTGCTCAAAAATGCACTGGGCTGCGAGGATGTTGATGCAGAGGACATCACAGAATGGATGACAAATTATGTTGACAAACTAACCGACAATAGTAGTGTGGAAATGCAGTGGGAAGTAGCACGAGGAGGCGGCAGCAAACTTAGATGACAGGAGAAATCTCATCCTACATTCAGAAGGGTTCAAGACGACTGAGGCAGGACAGCAGTAAATTACTTAGCCGGATGAAGCAGCACCAGCTGATGTGATGTCTTTGTATAAGTGGAGAGATATTGCAGCATGGAAGAGGACTAAAGGAAGGAAACAGTTATCTATCAAATACTTTTTTGAAAACCTCAGACATGTAAGTTTCATCTTTTCAGTTAGGCTTGTGTTTTCACATGTGTGTAATCATTCATTTGTAGTTTACAGTCGATTGTTTTGTTTCCTGTAATAATTTTTGAAGGATGTAGCATGTACATAACAAACACTTATAAATACCGTGCATTATGTAAGAAGTCAGAAAATGTTAATAAAATTGGGGTCTTGTATAAAATAAAGGATGTTTTGAAAGTTATAGCTGGGGTCAAAAAAGTGAATACATGGAACTCCCGTCTATTTGGCTGGATTCTGCCACATTAGGCCAGATAATTGAGAGTCTACTGTAGTTGGAATTAGTTTTCTTCTGTAACGGTTCTCATTTCGACTAACTGTATTATCAGTAATCCAGCTAATATAATTTTCTGGAAACATTTCAAAAAGTTCCACCCGAGGATGACATCATGACTACACATTTGCAAGATGAGTAATCAAAATAGGTACAGTTTTGTGCACCGAGTTGAATAATGCACCTCCTTACATCATGCATCTGTTTTCAATCAGACTATGCAATGTGAGTATTTGAGATGCCAGTAAATGTTATTTTCGTGGCAATGTTATCCCCTTGAAATAATTCAGAAGGGTGGTCTAGAAGTTTTACTTTCTGGTTGGCTAGACATAGTATGATGTTTATGTGGTTATGTAATACTTTAGTCATGGTTCATGTAGTGGCCCCATCTACAGGAGAGGTTGCATCATTCTGCTTTCAAGACTGTAATAGTAGGCGACAAGTTGGAATGTATAGACAGCAGTGAATGAATATGTATTCAAAGGTGGGTGTAATTTAGGACATACTGGTAATAACCATAACTAATTACTGAGAATTTTTGCTATGAGTCGTAAAGTAAGATTGAAAAGTGCACATTGCAAAATGGAATACATCAGAGAATCAATTTAATTTGGTAATAAAAGATGTGAGTTAATGAGCATTTCGCTCTCATTTAAGTGTATGGCCGAAAGAGGCAGCCTTCAGGAATTATGCCACAAAGGTAGATTCACCACGAGCTGGGGAAACTCACAGGCGTCTATTGTCTATTGAGGCCTTAGCACTGTAGTGTGCGAGTGGGACAGACGAGAACCTATGTCATAGGGAAACCCAGTAGAAGGCTTTTGTGGCCAAGGAGACGTAGCAGTGTTAGATACGGCGGACCTAAGATCGGCCATAAAGGGAACATTTATGAAAACTATTTAATTCTGTAGTAGAGCAGGGAATCAAGCAACAGTAATTTTAATGTGCCATCCTCCATAAATTTTCATGGTGATGCCAATAAAACTTGAATATTGATCATATCTATAATTGTTTAGGATTTACTGGTAAAGTGAAATTAACTAGTTTTGTAACAAAGATCTGAATGCTAAAATCTGAACGCTTTGGTCAATCTTAACGATTGACATTTCATACAGAAGCGCATTATTAAAATGACAAATGTTGTAAATATCAACTCTGTAACTTTATTTGTTTAAAAGATATAGTAAATTTAAATTATCAGTATTTAAAGTTAAGCATCAGATCATCATTGCCTCCACAAAAAACACATTGAACGCTGACAGCATGATGCCTTATTGAATCATTAGGTAATAGAATATTTGTTGTCAAGTTTAGTGCAGAATAGTTACTTTGTTCTTTATTTGTTTATCAGAAAGCACATTGTGACATTCATAGCTAAGAAGAAAATTGTATTGGTTATATGTAAAAGAATTTAACATTTATTATGTAATGGATATTATTGTTACTTTATTTAGAATGTGAAAGTGGTCAAGCTTTGATTATTTAAATATGTTAAAATGTAAAATAATGTAGAATAAGCTGTAGCCAATCAGATGGACGGCTTCAGAAAAGGGAATTGCCCTAGTCAGTTGAGCTACGATGCTCGGCATGCCAGAAATGTGGCCGGGGACAGGCAGAGACAGTGCTGTGCAGAGGTGAAAGCAGACAGTGCTGATCGAGACACCAAAGGGGTCAGTTCGGATGCAGACACGAAAGCGGATGGTCAGTCATTAGGCAGCTAGGATGTGAAACAACTTAGAAAATTTCGCGTTGTGTGGTATCGCGGAACTTAGTCACTGAGCAGTGACCAGCCAACGCACCTGGCATGAACTCTAATTTTTTGCTTAGATAATTTGTATTTCGCGATGAGCTTGTGAATGATCAAACTGTGTCAAATGGATATGCGCTTGAGTGTAACAGTAACTCTAAATACAACCACTTTTGCTATTAGTTTGCTTTCTGAATAAACATTATTCTAATCAAATCACAACTGAATAGCCTGCATCATTTATGGGTCATTAATTTAGTTTCCAATATTATTATTACTGTTAGTATATGTTATATTAACTTCGTATTTTGCAAACTTGCCATTAGGCGGACGGTGTAACCAAAGGATCACAAGTTAATTTAGGGCATGTAATGCGACACGTGCAGTTTAAATCCCTTGATGAGTTTGAGCCAAGACATTTCGACGAAGAGGAACCGCATGTGAGCTCGAACATGTTTGGGATGTTAGCTCCCAAAGATAAAATTTTGTAGTAACATGGCAGCTTGCAGAGCCAAGGATCGCAGTAGCATTACTTTTATGCATTGACAATGTAATTAAGCTGTCACCATTACATAAACTTTGAAGACCTTGCTCCACTGTTAAGCTAGTATTACACTTAGGTAGCTTAGCCGTTACCAAAATGTGGCTGGTTGGTTGGATTACCTCATCTAATGTCTGATTAAATGTTTTATTCAGCTGACAATGTCTATGATCTTCAGAAGTCACCAAGAGATTGGTGAGGCACTCACATGCGGATGATTGTTATACCTCACAGATTGTGTGGTCTCTATTTGAATGCTACTGGCAGGAGCTTACTTGCACAACTAATTTCCAAAACATTCAGAGTTAGCAGAACACCATCTGTCAAGTCCATGTGATTCCCAATATTTTCACCAGGAATTTTTTTCTGAAAATACAGAGGTACCGGACATCTGTAGGCACAGTTTCAACAATCAATGGAGTAACAAAAAACAGCAGCTTGTATGTCACAGAGGGTAATGGTCGTAATAGACATGGACTTTCTCCCTAAGATATAAAAAGCTTATTAATAATGAAATATGAGCTTCTTGTATCACTTTAGGAAACTGAAAAATCTAAAGATATTTTTGCAGACTTACTTTGCATAACAGAACAGCATTTGGAAGTTGCAGAAATTGAACAGATGTAGCTAGATGGATACAAGTTAGTATCATGTTACGGCATGTGTAATATTAGAAAAGTGGCAGTGGATACAAACACAAAATGTGGGATAAAGTCCCAGGCCATTGACTTAAATGAATACTGCATCGAATAGCTCACTGAGAGCTGTGCTTCAATAACAGACTTGGAAACATGCAAGATAGCAGTTCTGATAGTGTACAGCCTCCCAATAGTAAATATTTCAAACTTCAGTCAGCAATTAGAGAGTGTACTCATAAGACTTAATAGAAATAACTAGGAATTAACTGTATTTGGTGATTTTTATATTGGTTTCATCTTGGATAGTTCTGATCGAGGACACCGAGAGTTGCCAATGTCTCACTTTGCTTTGATACCAACAGTGTCATTCCCAGCAAGAATAGGAGTGAAATAACAATTGAGAATTTATTTTTGAATCCAACTGTCTTCTGTGAAATATATGGAAATCCCATGATAAATTATTTATCCTACCATGACGGTCAAATGGCAGTAATAAAGCATCCCCATTGAGAAGGCTAAAATAAGATACAGTTCCACAGAATCATAAATGATGCTTCAGCCACACTATTCAGAAAGACTTTAATGATTGGACTTTGGGAAGTTGTTCACCGAGGAGAGAGGAGACCTGGGATTTAAGTATCAGGAAGAGAGAACTTTATTTTATGCAGAGGGCTAACTGATTGAGAATTAAAGGGGCACTAGACGCAGTATTGTGAAATTGTTTACTGCATTATCAAAAAGGCAAAACCCATGTACTATGAACAAAAATTTCAAAAGCAAAGTAAAGGCAGTTTGTAACATTATTAGCCATAAAATGAAAAAAAAAGTGATGCAAATGATGATCAAGTCCTTGATGACAGTAGCAGCAAGACAGGATTTCAACTCAAATCGTTGTCTACTTTATTGAATGCATTCTTAACAGCAACTGAAAACAGGACAAATAAAGGCTACATAGCAGATCAATTAACATGCTTAGACAGATATTGCATACTCCACCACTGGGGAAATCGTTGTTGACAAATCAGCTGTTAGAGAGACCATAAAAATCATTTTGTCACTGAAACACAAGTTACTCTTCTGGCTATGACAGCCCAGTAAACAAAGGCCAAAAAGGTTAGAAATGGGGGAAAAATTTGTGTTGTCACAAATTTTTGTGCTGTGGTAGGGGAGAGTGCAATGAAGGACAAACTAAGAATCCCCACCTGTGGAGTATGAGCATTTTAATGGGGAGGCATTTAATGGTGACTTTTTTTACATTTTTCTTGAATGATTCAAAAACCACGGCTTCGCGCAAAAACGTTTCCCGATGCGGAATTGAACTACATTAAATTCTGTACAAAAAAGGTCCTATTCATTTTTTTCTCTAGGACTTATAGTTTTCATGTTACATGGGTTGGAAAAATCACAGATTATTATAAATAGTAGTTTAATGGTATAAAATTAATGTTTACTATTGAATGAAGTTGGTTAGAAAGAAATATTAAATGTGTGTACCATGTCTAAGTGCAGTAAAGCTATGCAATGGATAAATTGTGTTCTGGGGTGTAACAGGGTGGAGGGGGGCAAGGGTGGAGGGTAGAAGAGCGAAGGAAGGTAGGTCATCAGATTGTGGTATTGCACTTCCCTCATTCTTCAGTCTGCAAACTGAAGAGGGAGCACGTGAATCCCCACTCCATCTACCCTGGCATATCACAAGAAGCATCTACAGGGTGCGTCACAAAGTTATATTGAGCTTCTGCAGCATGGCTTATGAATCACTGGTGACACAGTGTGCAGGCGTGCCCAGGAAGCTTACTTTCCATGGAGTACATTAGCACTTCTTGGAATACAGATATGACTTACTAATAATATTTATGCAAGAAATGCATATGGAAAAACTGTATGTAAATATCAGTATACTGCTCTACACTGCTAGAAATTGATGTTCGTCATCCCATATGGCAGCTGTAGCATTCTTCCGGGCAACTTCCCCCACCACAAGCATTGCTCGCTTTTAATTTTGCAGACAGACTATTTCTCCACAGAATTCCCGGTCCAGTTCTCTTATATGAGTAGACAAAATAACTCCACTGGTCTTGTGTTTATATGGTGGAGTTATTTTCACTTGATTAAATAAGTACTTCTTTGCAGTTGTTAAGTGAGCTATTATGAAAAATATGTTTCTATGAATAAACATTGAGAAGTGTATAATTTGTATGTGTGATGTTGCCAGTAGTTTATATTGTTGGTGGAAAAGAGATTGGATTGATAAATGTCGAACATTGCTGCTGTCTTATCGCTGACAGCCTATTTTAAATCTGTGTAATTGTGTTGTAATCACTTGGTGGTGAATTAATGAATGTCCAGAAGGTTATTGCACTTCTCTCAACAGTAATTCTGTTAGTGTTAGACTGTATAAACCTCTTCCATTCAGAAATTGCTGGCACTGGTAGAGTGGGCTGCACTGAGTGGAGCCACTATCATTGGCCATGCCGAGGTAGGTACACTAGTTTCTGTCAGATCACTGAAGTTAATCACTGTCAGATGTGGCCAGTACTTGGATGGGTGACATCCCAGATACACTGTGTTCTTTTGGCTATTTTTACTTTGTCTCTACAGCAGAAGGGGCAGGAGGGGTGGTGGCATAAAGTCCCTCATCACCACTCTTTGCACCAATGTCCTGGATTCAGTTCCAAACCTCGCTCCTGTTTTTCATGAAGGAAGGGTGTGCAACATATTGATGCTGATCTGTCTGTCAGATGGGGATGTTAAGCTTGGGGCCCTCTGTGTTCTTCAAGAAGAGTAGGCTATGTGCCAATACCAGGTTTCACCTTCTCCCTTCTCTCATTATTTCCAACATTAACTCAACACTAAACGACATGCACACCATTACAGTCACCTACATTTAACACATACACTTGCATGCACAACTCTCATACTTCATGAAGGAAAGTGCCTGCAGGCACGGAGGATGGGGAAAATCTTTCCAATTACACAGCTGAACCTACCCTTTGGGCTCTCCTAGCCAATCATGCCATACAACTTTAGTGGAGTCACATATCACACTTCCACAGTATATCTTCCAAGGTGGGTATGAGTACGTCTGACAGAATGGGACTGATCTGCTGTAATGCACTGTTTGACTTACGTCAAAACATCGGAAGTTCCATAACTCTTAGGTGAACTACTTCCATGGCATAGGGTGACATGGGATACACCTGGTACTGTGACAAGTATCCCAGTCAGTGATAGTGGAGGCAATGAAATTACCTTTGTCAAATACTCATTGACAGCATTTTACACACAGGCACTTCAGTGTTGTAGACAGTTGACAGCTCGAGCTGTTGAACTTTCTTACATGACAGCTGACTTAACACATGCAAATAAGTTATCGTTTAATAAACTGAAAATAACTTAATCTTATAAACATGAGCTCAGTGAAATAATTTTGTCTACTCACATGGCAAAACTGGTCAGGAAATGCTGGGGAAGTATAGTCTGTCTGTAACTTCAAAAGCAAGCAGCGGTCATGGCGGGGAAAGTAGCCTTTCCTGCAGAAATGGTACAGCTGCTGTACAAGATGACTAAGAACCAGTTTCCCATCTAGCAGCAGGGTGTATACGACCCGGGACAACCGGGAAATCCGGGAAAACCCTGGGAATTTTTCATTGTGTTAGTTTTCAGTTAAATTTTTGTAACTTTGACTGGTAAGAACCAATACTCTAACAAAGAATATTACTGCATCTCGCTAATGCAGAATAATAGTGCAACCATAAAAAACGAACGAGAGAAAAAAAAAACGAAAATAAAACTTAAGTAGCAAAGGAAATGCACCATATACAACAACAAAACACAGAGCTCATATAAGTGTCTGCCGACAGCAAAATGTGCCAAAGGCTGTAGGAAAACTATGCAATGTTTCACAACAACAAATTGCCTCCGATGAGTGTGACGTCACAACTTTTTACATTAGATTCGTTTTAGTGGCTGCGAGCGAGCTTATGTGCATGTGCAGTTGAGTCACGTATCAGTAGTACCTTCTCCCACTTCTGGCTACAGAAGTGTATAAGCAATAGCAGCATGCAGCTAGATGCTATCTGGAAAAATTTTACTAGTGTGCGTAAGCTGACAGATTCACGTATGCGCAACAGGCCCGGAACTACGGGGCAGGAGCAAACCTGGGTACTGCCCCGGGCGACAGTTTCGGGGGGAAGGGCGCCAAATTCATATTATTGAGGAAAAAGACCTTGTTTCACAAAGCACCTAGCGTCCAGTGCACATTGGTCTATCGATTACTCATATGATTTTGAACTCATCCCTGCTGGTTTTTGAACATTTTAGAACAAATTCTAAGTTGATTTCTGAAAGAATCGTAAGTTGATTTTTGAATGCGTGCATGGTGTATGTGATGTCACTGCCAGTGGAATCCCCGTCGCATCTAGAAATAAACTTTCCTGCAGACAAAAGGAGACGGGTCTATACGAGCTGAGCGAAATAAGGCCGAACGGGTGAATGCCAATCGCTGTTTATGTGTTTGAGTAGGTTTGCAAATGATCAGCGTTGTTATAACTAAGCCGGCCGGGATGGCCGTGCGGTTCTAGGCGCTATGGTCTGGAACCGCGTGACCGCTACGGTCGCAGGTTCGAATCCTGCCTCGGGCATGGGTGTGTGTGATGTCCTTAGGTTGGTTAGGTTTCAGTAGTTCTAAGTTCTAGGGGACTGATGACCTTAGAAGTTAAGTCCCATAGTGCTCAGAGCCATTTTTGTTTAACTACTAGCGAATTCCATAGATTCAGACTACCAGAGTGAAAAAAAAAAAACGACTAGCAGGAATAACAGGCAACAAAGATTGCGTATTGTCTCCTCCGTGTATCCGAGAAAATGAAATTTTGACGGAAAATTTTTGACCAGATCGCTACACCACTAAGGGCCAATTATACAGGGTTATTATAAATGATTGAAGCGACTTCACAGCTCTACAATAACTTTATTATTTGAGATATTTTCACAATGCTTTGCACACACATACAAAAACTCAAAAAGTTTTTTTAGGCATTCACAAATGTTCGATATGTGCCCCTTTAGTGATTCGGCAGACATCAAGCCGATAATCAAGTTCCTCCCACACTCGGCGCAGCATGTCCCCATCAATGAGTTCGAAAGCATCGTTGATGCGAGCTCGCAGTTCTGGCACGTTTCTTGGTAGAGGAGGTTTAAACACTGAATCTTTCACATAACCCCACAGAAAGAAATCGCATGGGTATAAGTCGGGAGAGCGTGGGGACCATGACATGAATTGTTGATCATGATCTCCACCACGACCGATCCATCGGTTTTCCAATCTCCTGTTTAAGAAATGCTTCTGCTTTAGCCTTTTCCGTAAGATTTTCCAAACCGTCGGCTGTGGTACGTTTAGCTCCCTGCTTGCTTTATTCGTCGACTTCCGCGGGCTACGCATGAAACTTGCCCGCACGTGTTCAACCGTTTCTTCGTTCACTGCAGGCCGACCCGTTGATTTCCCCTCACAGAGGCATCCAGAAGCTTTAAACTGCGCATACCATCGCCGAATGGAGTTAGCAGTTGGTGGATCTTTGTTGAACTTCACCCTGAAGTGTCGTTGCACTGTTATGACTGACTGATGTGAGTGCATTTCAAACCATTTTGTCTCACAGCGCTCTCGAGCACTCTGGCGGCAGAAACCTGAAGTGCGGCTTCAGCCGAACAAAACTTTATGAGTTTTTCTACGTATCTGTAGTGTGTCGTGACCATATGTCAATGAATGGAGCTACAGTGAATTTATGAAATCGCTTCAATCATTTGTAATAACCCTGTACAGACCCCGGCTAACAGCCGCTGAAGTTCTATTCTGGGAGTAGCGCGGAAAACGCGTTGTACGAACACGTAATAACACCTAACCGGAGAATAAATGCGGGATACCTAAACCAGTGATTGTGGCAGGGTTATTGAAGTTAACCAAAGAATAAGTTTTGACACTGGCAGGAATAGTTACAGAATTAGTGATGACAATATTGTCTGTTAGAACGAGGAAGGAGAAGAAACGGGGACTCATACAAATTTCAGAAGAATATGAAGATCCCAAATTTATATAAAAATTTCATACTACTACCTTTTTCGATCTCGTGCTTCAGAAGCTAGAGAGTATGAATGAAATGTGAAACTATTTCCTGACATAAAACATTTTCTTGTAGTAGGCCTAATAGGCATTTTGATATTGGTACTTCGTGAATCATATTCGGTCGTATTATAAAAAGGACCATTTGTGCTAAAACAGTCTCGTTTATTTGGTGTGTGTAACAATCGCTGCAATATTAGACAGGCCATTTCGTTTTATCCAGCAGTGACAAAATACACGTCATGAGATCGAAAAACCACACCAGTCTTGGGTACAACTTGTATTAACAGCTTTTCTAGTATTAGACAACGACATTCCGTTTCTTTGTGTAGCAAACCGTTGACGAACTTTGATGAGGTAATAGATTCTTTCCCAGAAAGGAAAGTACGCCATATAAAGCTGTGGCAATATTAGAGAGAAAAAACCTAGGGCTTAAGGATTGAAGAAATGTGTACTGTTTTGTTTGTCTCTTGTCTTTACTCGTTTTATGTATCCTATATTTAATTTTATATCACACAAAACAGCAATTTATTAGCTAATAGGCAGTAAGGACTACAAATTTTGTGAAGAGTTCTTTTCTGCCAGTTACATATAACCCCATTCAGTATTAATTGCGAGATTTTTTTAAAAGAGAGGCAGGATGTCAAACTGGCCGACTGGGAGCAGAAGAGGCACTACAGGACGTTTTAATTTCCACTGGTGTGAATATAGTTTGATGGCACCCGTTACAAAATATTATGTGTCTGAATTCCACAGAGCGAAATCAGAGACGGGCGATGGAAGAATGTTGTGTGAAGAGGCGTGACACCACTTAGGCACACATAAGACCAAATAACATGTGTTACGTTTCCTCGAACATGTATGTTTTATGTATCAAACATCTTCAGAAAGATGTGCGTTACACAATGAAGATATTTTTGAAAAGTCGATTTTTTGAATTTTTGGCGTCCTACCACAAACGCTCGAGGGAGGTGGAGCGCCACTATCTAATATTTCCCCAGTTCGGAAATATCGTAGATCCGGGCCTGATGCACAGAGCAGTCTGAGTTTCAGTGGGGAGGTCGTAGTCTCCACGTGACCCGTGTTTGCGTTGGTGATTTTGCTGTTTCCTCTTCGTTTATTGATCTCACGTGAAATGAAAACAAAATGGATTTCTGTGGCCGGGAGCTATCAAGGCCAAAATATGTAACTAGTTTCAGATTTTATTTTATTTCCACCTTTCTTACAGTCAAGCGTTAATCGCCTTGCAGAACAATGAAGTTATTTTTGTCGGTTTGTTAAAGAAATTCGACTTTTGTTAATCTTTTCTGCTGAGGCAGTCAATTTATTTGAAACGAAGTGTTTAGTTCCACACTATTGGCTGGTTTCAACTGTTCGCTGCATTTCAAGTTCACGTTTACATCTTCTAGCACGTATGGCATTATGCCTTAATAAAGAACCAAACATGAGATAATACAGTACTGGAACTCCAAGAAAATTTACATATGAATCTGAACACACGAATGTGCACTTTAAGCCGAATGATGCATTTTAGTATAGTTCACAAAATTCCCATGCTCTTGGAGTATCCTCTAATGTCTTGTTTCTTTTATGACATAATGTAAGATCTTTCAATGTTTTACACATACGAACGTACAGATTTCATGCGTCATCGTAGCTGCGCAAGCGCGGCGACGCCTGTTATCTGGCGCTCTCTGGCAACTGCTGAAACGAATCTATTTCTAACAGGTCGCGGGAAAATATTCCGAACGGTTGTTTGGAAAGCGTTACTTTCAAGGTAAATTTCCTTTTACCACAGATGAACTCTGTGCGCGAATGTCTGATGATTTTCTTAAAACACAGAGCGTTTGACTCTCATTCAAAAATCAAATATTTGAGGACGACCATTTAGAATATTTTCGAGCCCAGAAGATCAGACATTTATGTCGATGTTAAAAATTTTACTGACACATTTGTGTGATGTATCTTAAAGTGTAACACGTGCAAAAAAGATCAACACTATGTGTGAAAGCTGAGCTTCTCTTGCAGCTTATTAATCAGAGAGACCAATATTATACGTAAAAGCGTTTCTTTTCTTGTAGCAACACTATGTATATTAATTTAAACCATTACCTTTTCCTGTTTGTGTTTTCGCGCTACTTAACAGTGATGTTGTATTGGCTGACTACATCACATGTCCTATGCTCTGAATGCCCACTGTCACTGGCTGGCGATATCGCTTGACATGAGCTACGACTGTCTTACAGAAGCGCATCGCAATCTCGATTTCAATCCTTCGGAAAGTAACATGCGATGTTTAGTGGAATTCGAATTTATACTTTCGTAATACGAAAATATGCAGTGTACATGTTGCTACATTTCAGACATCTTTCCAAGATGTGTTTTTTCCCCTGAGGTTTTTCTTTTTCCCTAAACTGCCTGGAAATTATATGCCAGTGTATAAAATCACAACCATTGAAAGGATTGATAAGTTTTACAGTTCTGAGGAAATCTATACTGTTACTTAACATGGAAAAAGTGTATTTTCATCCAGGAGGAAGTGTATTTTTAACCGGGAAATCCGGGAATTTTTTTTCCTCGTCCACATATACACCCTGAGCAGTGTAGAACAGTGTGCAGAGATTTATGTAGATTCTGTCCACATGTTTCTTGTGTTAGTATTGTTTGTAACTCATATCTGCATTCAAAGTAGTGTTAACACCCTTTATGGAAAATAAACACAACCCTGTTATGTCTGAACATTGTGTCACCAGTGATTCATAAGGCACACTGCAGTGCGTTGGTGCAACTTTGTTTATCACCTTGTAGTTGCTTCTTGTGATGTGGTGGGGTAGATGGAATGGGTAATCACCTGCTCCTCCTTCAGTTTCCAGACCTATGATGAAGAAAACTACACAACTACATTCTGGCGATCTACCATCCATCGCACTTCTATCTGCAACCCCTGGCCCCTTCACCCCAGATGTAGTACACAAATTTAGTATTTGTTCTTAACCAACTTTATTTAACAATAAACAATAATTCTATACCATTAACACTCTACTTTTAATAATCTGTGATTTTTTATCCCTGCAATGTGGAAACTGTTGGTCCTAGAGAAGAAATGACTAGGATTTATTTTGTAGGAAATTTAATGTTGTTTCATTTTGTACTGTGAAACATTTTCACTAGAAGCTGCAATTTTTTAGTTATTCAGGAAAAGACATAAAAAGTTACCTTTAAACACTTCCTCACCACAATGCTCACACCCCACAAGTGGGGATTTTTAGTTTGTTGTTCATGACACTCTCCCCTACCACTGCACAAAAACTTTTGACTACACAATTTTTTTCCCTAATTTTCCTTCATGGAGTGGACTATGATGTTATTTCAAGTAAAGTAATAAAATTTAGTGTGGACTTGGTGGCATCCACCTTGAGCTACATTTGGAGCCAGTCAGGACAAAGGTGCATTTCTTAAAGGACTGAAGGATGCAGTAGTAACACCCATTTATAAAAATGGAAATCAGAAAGTGCCCTGCAGTTACAGATGTATCTCCCTCCTTCCTATGTTCTCAAATCCTTTTGAGAAAGAATTTTAGGACAGAATATTTAATCACCTTGTTGGGACTAAAACTTTGAAAGCTGCTCAGTTCACCTTTCTTAAAGGCTTCTCTACTGAGGAAGCACTATATGTTCTCATGAACTGGGTTCTGGTAGACATAAACAAGAAAACTTATCCTGTTGGAATTTTCTGTGATATTACCAAAGCAAAAAATTTCACTAAAGAAACTGAAGTTGTATCACATTAAAAGCATTCTGTTGTGTGGATTGAGTTCTATTTTAACAACAGAAAAAAATTATCCACATTTACAAATGATGAAGAGGATAAGACTAAATTCAGAGTAATAAAATAAATTATAGAATAGTATAAATTACAGAATCCAATCCGTCAAGGTTCGATTCTGACCGTGTTCCTTCCCTACATCTGCATCTACACCTCAATCTACAACCATATTCTTCAAACCAATGTGAAGTACGTGGGAGAAGGTACTTCCCACTGTACCACATGTAGTTTCCTCCCGTTCCATTCGTATATGTAACATGGGAAGAATGACTGCTTAAACGTCTCTGTGCATGCTGCAATTAACCTAATCTTATCTCAATGGTACCACAGGAGCCTGTTGGGCATTTTGATCACAATAGCCATACATCAACACGATATCGGCCTTTTCCGCAATTGGTGAATGGTCCATTTTAACACAGGTAATGTATCACGAAGCAAATACTGTCCACACTGGCAGAATGTTACGTGATACCATGTACTTATACGTTTGTGACTATTACAGCGCCATCTATCACAAAGCGAAAAAAGTAGTCCAACTAGAACATTCATATTTCTTTACGTACTACATGAATATGTAATAAAAAATGGGGCTTCCTGTTTAAAAAAATGCAGTTGATGTCTGTCTGACCTATGGCCTAGTGGGCCAACCGTAGCGTCATCTGGTTTCCCCCTTCAAGCTAGACGAGTTTCGTTCTTTGTAGTTTTTTCATTTGATGCTTATTTCGTGAGATACGTGGCTCGGTCACTACCAATGGATCACCCTGTATGTATCATAATGGTGCAGTCAAAACACCTACCTCCTTGAACAGGTATCTACAAGACCTCCATGGATGAACACCACATATTATTCTTACTGCTCGCTTTTGTGCAACCAATACTTTCTTTCTAACTGGTGAGTTACCAGAAAATTATTCCATAAGACGTTATTGAGTGGAAATATGCAAAGTATATCAGGTGGTTGAGTCATTTGTTTCCAATATTAGCTATTATAGAAAGACCAAAAATAGCTGAACTTAACTGTTTGAGAAGCTAAGTAATAAACTTCTTCCAGTTCAAGTTTTCATCAGTATGTACACCCAGAAATTTGGAGCATCCTACCCTATTTACTGACTCCTGCTCATTTATTACATCAGTTGTTGGGATGACTATTTGTTGTACAGAACTGAATGAAAGTGGGTTTTTTCCAAATTCAGGGAGTGTCCATTTTCTCAGAACCATTTAACAGTTCTTTGAAAAATGTCATTTACAATCTCTTCTGTTTCCTTCTCTTTAATGGGATTCATTATAATGCTAATACCATCTGCAAGAAGTGCCAATTCTGCTTGATTAATGTTAAGTGGAATGTCATTCACGTATATAAAGAATAGAAGTGGACCCAAAATTGAAACCTTTGAGACTCCTGTACTGGTTTCTCTCCAGTCACTAAAATTTTCTACCCTTCTAACATTCTTTCTACTATTCAGCAAACTTTAAGCATTCTGTTTGTTGACTCTGATTTGAACCAGCTGTACAAAAAGTCATCAGTTCCATAAAACTTGAGTTGTGGTAAGAGAGTTATATGATCTTCTCAATCAGATGACTTGAAAAATTCACAAAAAATACCAGCTGGTGACATTTTATTATTTAAGACTTGTGCTATTTGATGATTGAATGTATAAACAGCATTTTCAGTCAAGGAGCCCTTAGGGAATCTCAGCAAAGTTAACTGAGTCTAAAAATTCCTAATACTAACAAAATACAATCTGAAAACTAGTGCACATGCTGGGCGTAACAGACTGGGACAATTTATTTCTAAAATGTGGTTTCAATGCCCAACTTGTTTATGAAACTTTCCACAATCAATTAATTGGTATCTTACGTGCCCATCTCATTCCAGAGAAAAAACATGTAATTAGAAGGAGAAAACCATGGTACACCCAAGAATTGGAGAACATAGAGACTAAACTACTGCTGTTAAAAGGCTCATGCAAAGTTAAATAATTCTGATGAAATTAAGGATCTGCAAAAAATTACCGAGAAGCTATCCAAGAAAGAGTTCCGGTTGGCTAAACAAAGAACCAAAACTAAAAAGTAGTAAAAACCAATGCAAAGCAGCCTGGTGAGTGATTAATAATATTAAAGGTGTAGCCAGAAACTCTGATAACACAGTTCCAGCACCAGCAGATATCATCATTTGAGGACCATGCTCATAAACAGGTAATCTTCTGTGATCTGAGTAATGCCTTTGACTGTGTTAATCACCATGTTTTGCTCTCCGAACTAGAATACTATAGAATTTGTGGCAATTTACAAAAGAATGAATTTGGTGAAAGAAAAGGCATTGCAAATGATTTTCTATTAAACTAAAAATATATGCACAGTATGTGGCTCCATTTATCAAAGACTGCAAAAAGAGAAGAAAAAAATGTTAAATTTTTGGGTATTACACCTGACAACAAATTAACATGG
Source organism: Schistocerca americana (assembly GCF_021461395.2). NCBI lineage: Eukaryota > Metazoa > Arthropoda > Insecta > Orthoptera > Acrididae > Schistocerca > Schistocerca americana. The sequence goes on along the minus strand of NC_060130.1, from coordinate 517,694,937 downwards.
AACACCCATATGGAACAAGTAACACTTGGTTACCAAGAGTATTATACTTGCTGAAGAGACTAGTGTCAAGTGTCACATTTAAATATTACGTAAGGTCAGTGTATTTTGCCTTTTTTCAGTCTATTTTAATATGTGGATTAATACACTGGGGAAACAGAAAAAAATGACATTCTTGTAATTCAGAAGAAGGCATTTTGAGTAATGGCAAGAACAGATAGCAGAACTTTGTTCACTAACTGTAAGATTTTAACCATAATTAATTTATATATTCTAGAAATTGTTAATTATATACTCACTGAAGTACCAAATTTGTTTGTAACAAATCAAATATGTGATTATAATACAAGAACAAGTACTACTCTGCTCTTACCACAAAACAGACTAGCAAAAGCGATGAGAGGTTATGGAACAAAGAAGGTCTAATGAACTTATGTTTGGAAATGCATGGTTCCCATGCTAGAGACCATTTATTCAGTCATACATTGTTACAGAGACTGCAGTCTAATATGGACTGTACTATGTAGTCACAGTTACAATATGTGTTGAAAACGGTTTCCATGTACCTCAATGCATGTGTGTATGCACGGTAGCATGTTCTGTCTCACACACTCACAGTGGCCAGGCTGCATCTGAACAACGCCAAACACAGCATGAATACGCTGCTCCAGTGTCTCCATATCTGGAATGGGCTCCACATTCACGATACTTTTGAGATGCCCCCATAGCCAGAAATCACACGGGTTGAGGTCAGGTGAATGAGCAGGCCATGCACCTGGACCCCAACGTCTGATCCATCGACCAGGGAAGACACGATTGAGATATGTCTGGATATTAATGACGAATTGGGCTGAAGCACCATCATATAGCAGCCACATAACCCTTTGAATCATTAATGGCACTTCTTCCAGCAGGGGATGCAAGGTCACCCACAGGAAACACCAATAGTTAGGTGATGTGGAAGGAAGACTGCTCCCAATATACGGTTGCCAATTATCCCGGCCCACACATTCCAGCTGCACCAATGTTGATGATTCAGTGTCACCATACCATGGGGGTTCTGCATACTATCCCACAATGACCATTATGAAAGTTGAAGACACCACTTTATGTAAAGGTGGCCTGTGAATAAGATGGATGACACAAATCCTGGAATCGTGGTTGCCTGGTGAAGAAACCAGTAACAAAACTGCTCCCGACGTGGAAAGTCTGTCACTAGGAAGCCCTGCACACACTGAAAGTGATGAGGGTAGTAACAATTGTCATGGAGAATGTCCCACGGGGTTGTCTGGCTTACCCTGTACTGGCAGGCCAAATGTCTGGTAGTGACATGGCGGTTGCCTTCCACAGCGTTAGTCACATTTTTCTCCAATTCTGGTGTCTGAACATTTCGGGTACATCCTTCAAGGTTGTTTGATAGAGAACGAGAAAGGTGAAAATCTGATGGCACAAGATCAGGTGAATAAGGTGGGTGTGGAACGACTTCCAAACCCAACACCTGTATAGTGTTTTTTGTCAGTCTAGCAGAATGCGGAAGGATGTTGTCATGGAGTAGCATCACTTCACACAGTCTTCTTGATTGTTGTTCTTGAAGTGCATCTCCAAGAGATCTCAGTTGCTGACAGTAAATATTAGCAGTGATGGTTACACCTCATGGAAGCAATTTTTAGTACACCACACTGTTGCTGTTCCACCAGATGCATAATACAGGGTGATTCAAAAAGAATACCACAACTTTAAAAATGTGTATTTAATGAAAGAAACATAATATATCCTTCTGTTATACATCATTACAAGGAGTATTTAAAAAAGGTTTTTTTTCACTCAAAAACAAGTTCAGAGATGTTCAATATGGCCCCCTCCAGACACACGAGCAATATCAACCTGATACTCCAACTCGTTCCACACTCTCTGTAGCATATCAGGCGTAACAGTTTGGATAGCTGCTGTTATTTCTCGTTTCAAATCATCAATGGTGGCTGGGAGAGGTGGCCAAAACACCATATCCTTAACATACCCCCATAAGAAAAAATTGCAGGGGGTAAGATCAGGGCTTCTTGGAGGTCAGTGATGAAGTGCTCTGTCACGGGCTGCCTGGCGGCCGATCCATCGCCTCGGGTAGTTGACGTTCAGGTAGTTACGGACAGATAAGTGCCAATGTGGTGGCACTCCATCCTGCTGAAATATGAATTGTTGTGCTTCTTGTTCGAGCTGAGGGAACAGCCAATTCTCTAACACCTCCAGATACTGTAGTCCAGTTACAGTAGCACCTTCGAAGAAAAAGGGACCAAAAACTTTATTGGCTGAAATGGCACAGAAAACGTTCACCTTAGGTGAGTCACGTTCATACTGAGTTGTTTCCCACGGATTCTCAGTGCCACATATACAGACATTGTGACGGTTGACTTTCCCGTTAGTGTGGAAAGTTGCTTCATCACTAAACACAATCTTTGAAACGAAAGATTCATCTGTTTCCATTTGAGCAAGGATAAAATCACAGAAATCGATTCTTTTAATCTTATCAGCTGCAGACAGTGCTTGAACCAATTTCAGACAATAAGGTTTCATAACTAACCTTTTTCATAGGACTCTCCATACAGCTGATTGTGGAATTTGCAGCTCTCTGCTAGCTCTGCGAGTCGATTTTCCTGGGCTGCGAACAAATGCTTGCTGGATGCGTGCTACATTTTCATCACTCGTTCTCGGCCGTCCAGAACTTTTCCCTTTGCACAAACACCCATTCTCTGTAAACTGTTTATACCAACGTTTAATACACCACCTATCAGGAGGTTTAACACCATACTTCGTTCGAAATGCACGCTGAACAACTGTCGTCGATTCACTTCTGCCGTACTCAATAACACAAAAAGCTTTCTGTCGAGCGGTCGCCATCTTAGCATCAACTGACGCTGACGCCTAGTCAACAGCGCCCCAAGCGAACAAATGTACAACTAAATGAAACTTTATAGCTCCCTTAATTCGCCGACAGATAGTGCCTAGCTCTGCCTTTTGTTGTTGCAGAGTTTTAAATTCCTAAAGTTGTGGTATTCTTTTTGAATCACCCTGTATTATCTTTTGTGAATGCATGCAGGTCTCTGTATGGAGAACTGCTGCTTTGTTTGTGCTCAACCATTCTTTTCTTTTCTGTATGTTAGCATAAAGACACTATTTCTTGTCACCAGTAATGATGCAAGATAGGAATGGTTGGTGTTGTTCATGAGCCAATTAATGACTAGCAAACAGAGATGCACATATGGCCACTCACAGATTTTCGTGATTTTAGCTTAGAGCACATTGTACCCGTATACCCAAGTTCTGAACCTTCCCCACTGCATTTGAATGTCACACAATGGTGAAATGATCACAGTTCATCACATTTGCAAGTTCATGACTACACTGATGTGGATCATTGTGGATTAATACATTTAAACAACCTTCATCAAATCCCAAAGGTCTTTCTGAGTGTGGAGAGTCAATGTTAAAACAATCCTCCTTAAAACAAGAAAACCATTTTCTTGCTATGCTCTGTCCAATGGCATTGTCCCCTTAAAGGGCACAAATGTTTCTGGCTGCATCCACAACTGTCATGCTTCTACTGAACTCAAACAGAAGAATATGTCAGAAATGTTCTGATTTCTCCAAATGGCACTCCATTTTTTAGCATCCACAGCTGCGCTCACTCTGTCAAAATGACAAAATGATAATATGTAAACTCAGGTAGCAACAGTGAACTAAAAGTAAAAAATGACAATCAATAAATAAATCCATAGCAACCAGAATACCAACATAAAAAAAACCTCTATGAATTTATTCACCAATCTAATAATAATCAGTAAAATCATATCTTTTGGTGAGTTGTGTAGTTAACTTCTTAGCAGCAAGTACAAGTAAAATAATCAAGAATGTAAACAACAGCCAGTATTTGCTGAACATAAGTTTTAGATTGCAAAAGAAATGAAAGGAATGAAAATTAAAAAGCAAAATATTCGCTAACAACAATCTTAACTTAATGATATCAGGAAATAATGCATACTACTATAATGAATCCAAAACAATACATAATGATTAGACAGTGGGTAGATGTTAACACTAGATTTCACTGATTGTAAGTTGTAAATTACAGAAGACACAAAATGAATGAAAACTCAAAAAAGTATGATATTTACAACAGTATTAAATATACACTATCTGGAAATTGTGGCAAACACTCCAAAGTAAGGCTTAGGGTTCCACAATTGCTGTTGTTTATGCCAGAGAACTTAGAGTGCAACCTTCAGCAATGACTGCCAGCTGCCAACCTCAGGAGCTCTTCAAAAGCAAGAAAATATATGTAGAAACAATGGCCTCACAACTTCCATTCCAAGAAGGGAGCATCTCTTAGTTAATGAAACCGAAGAAACTTATCCATTGAACCCTAGAAACAACGCCATTACGTGTAGCTGAAATGATGAGCAGAACAGAAAAAAATGATAACTACATCCACATTCTGCAAACAACTGTGAAGTGTTTGGCAGAGGGTACTTTGGACTACACCATGCATTATAGTTTTGAGGGAATATGGTATAGTTGTAGGTAAACAATTAGGATTCTCTCATATACAGATTTATTCACACTTAGCGTCTACACAGATACAAGTCCGGAGGCTAACTGCCGTTAGCGTCCAACATGCTCTCCCAAGCCCTCTCCTCAAAGATAACACACTTACACACAGAACAAATATCGATTTTTATGGCGCTCTACGCCACAGTTTCATTCACTTCCATTCACATATGGGGTAACAGCTTAAATAGCTCTGTGTGCACTGTAATACGTCTAACCTTATCCTCAACTAAGCATTAACTGGTGACCATTTGGAGCTGCTTTGAATCATTATGATACTGACCAATGGTGGCCAGTATCAGTTAATGATATAAAACATGTTCTGTGATTGTGTCAAAGAAAATACTATGTGTACAATTAAAAAGTTAGTCACTGTCTACACAACGAAATGTCTTTTTTTTCCATTATGGAAGCCATTGTAGAGAATACCAGTAACAGAATTATGTGCCTCAGTTACACCCTTGATACAGGGTACCAATTACTTCTTCAGATGCTCCTTTTAATGGACTGCAGTTGATCTCTTGGGCTGGTTTCCCAAGCTGACAAATGGAAATAAATGGATAATAGTGCACACTGGCTACCTCACTCAGTAAGCCATCACCAAGGATGTAATGACTGCTGAAGCTCCAGAAATCACCAGAATACTTGCAGAATCCATACTTCTAAAATATGGAGCGCCACTCATAATGATCTCTGACTGTGGAAAAGTGTTTCAGTCAATACTGATGTCAGAAGTAATTTCATCCACAGGATGAAAACTAGCTACTGCCAGCAGTCAAATTGTATGATGGAACAGTTTAATAATACATTGACACACATGCTCTTGATGTATGTTGATGATAAACAGAGGAACTATGATACAATATTGCTTGTTGCCACATCCACATACAGAACTGCAAACCTAGACACTGCAGAATTCATGCCACTTTTCCTGGTATATAGCCAAGAGGCTAAAGTTAAAATGAAACTTTGCTCCCATTTCTACTTGACAATGATGAGGATGATTCCATTAAATAATTTATCACTAGAAATAAAGAAGCATGATAGCTGGCACATGAAAAGATGACCAGGATAAGGGCTGTGAATGTTGTAAGTTCAAATACTGCCCCTTTAGCCGCAATTCAAGTGATTGAGTATGGATTTTTACACCTCTACAGGACAGGCTACCACAAAGACTATTAAAATGCTGATTTTAACCAAACTGAAACCTTGGCACTTGTCAAATTTCACTTCAAAGTTGAGGACAATAATCCTACGTTGAGGAGACAAAATCAAAGAGATGTCAAACACAGCCTTTGTACGAACCTCTACCATAGTCTTGAGGGACAAATTGATGATGGGGATTCATATACAATGAACAGGAATTTTAGCCCCAAGTGTACTTACATGTGTGCACAATAAATGTTGTTTCAGTGTGTAGCGTCATAACACAGTAAAGGAATTTTTAAAGGGGTCAAGTATCATCCCACCCACCATAGGATGCACCAGCATTCCATCAACTGTAAAACAAAGAAAATAACCAAACTCCAGCAGTGACAGCACCTTCTTGTCCTGCACTGACTGCTTCTATTGTGCAGCAGCACTGCTCAGTCACTGCTGGACTACTTGTTGTTCTTCATGTTTTAATGTCCTCTTTAATAGATATCAATAAAGCAAATATTGGGACTGCTCTGTCAAATGGGCATATAAAATGCCACTTTGGAAATAATTTTGTTCAAAATGGGAAACAAACCAATGCTTTCTGCCAGTTCTGGGCATTGCATGAAAGAATTATAGTGCATCCTATGGTGGATGGGATGATGCTTTACCACCCCCCTTAAAAATTTATTTATTGTGATCTAACGCTCCACACTGGAAGAATGTTTATTGAGCACACATGAAAGTGCACAGGAGCTAAACTTCCTGGATCAGCAGACAGTGTGCCACTATATACATATACGTATTTCCTAAATGTCACCAGGCACATTTTCTCTGGTGTTTTGGCATTCATATCAATACCTGATGCATGTTAATGTTATCTGATATCTGAGTCTTTCAATAGGGCAGTCTGTACAACTAACTGTTCAGCACAGTAGGTTCGGGCATATACTGCTGACATAGTTGGCATGTTCAGAAAGCACAATGTGTCTGACTGTCCACACGGTTGGATTCTTATAAGTGAGCAGATTACAGTGACATATCGCAGCACCTTTTCAAAACCTAGAAAACTAACTGAACAAGTGAACAACTGTTGGGTAGAAATTAGCTTTGCTACAAAGAAAGGGTGTTTAAGACTGAATAGCACCCAGTGAATCAGAGCATCATTAGTATTAATATGAAAACTTAATGGTTTACTTCAGTTGCACGTTGATTTCAAATCAGTCCTAAATTCCCAGTCACAAATAGAACATCATCTCATTCCTTGCCAGAAAGAACTAATAATGTAGCTAAAAGGCAGCAAAAATTTTTCAAAATACGTTTGGCTGGTACACACATATAATTACCACTAAATTAAGCATTACAGAGTGTTTTTATAGTTGATACTGCATATGATTGCATCATTACAAATATTTGCAATTTTCTACAGTTAGTTTTCCCATAATGTTTCAAAGATTTCTAGAGCTATAATGAAACAGCCTACTGCATGTGCTAACTAACTTGGTGATATGATAGTCACAGGAAACTCTTCTGAAGAACATTTAAAAAATTTTCATACGCTGTTCCCAGTTTTACAAGCTGCAAGTCTACAAGGGAAATTAAATACATGTGAATATTTGCAACAGAATGCAGATTATTTGGCAACACATATTAATTAAATATGGCATTTTATCCACATCCTGTTATGTGGAAGCAATAATGACAAGTGACTTGCATAGATAAACAAAGAAAACTTAAGGTTTTGCTTGCAAGATCAATTATCATGTGAGTGTAATCCGAGAGTGACCTGCATCATCATGCTTTGAACCCACTCATTAAGGAAAGGGTTTTGTTCAGTTAATTAAAGAGTGTAAACAAGTGTTTATCAAACTTTCAAATCTTTTGAAGCTTTCCCCAAGATGAGCTATATTTTTTCCATGTGAATATGAAAATCTTGACATTGTAATATTTCTGGCTTTAAAGCCATCATGATTGGTCACAAGAAGCTCTTCTTAGAGCAGTTGAGAAGATAGCAATGGCAAGATGACATAATGTGGTGTGAGGTACCAATGACAGATTGTTTGTTCGGTATGGGTATTCTGAGAAAGACCGCCTAAATTGTGGTCCTTCTCCCTGATTGGCTGCTGTGCTCAGAAGTAGCATGCCAAAATGATAAACTTCTGTTATTAATATTAAAAAACTACACATTGTATGTACTTGAATTTCATGTTAAAGCACCTCTCATTATTTCAAAAGCATTGCCTGTGTATCCAAAACACTGACACCTGTGCAAAGCATACTCCCAGATCGAGAAAGAGGTGTAGCTGATCATCTTTGCTGTGAAGAAATTCCATGTATACCTATTCGGATCCCAGTTTACACTCATTACAGACCATAAACCACTTGTAGAACTCTTTGGGCAAGGCTCTCGGTTTCCAGACCGAATGGCCCAGAGGCTACAGCATTGGGCTCTTTTCCTTAGCTCCTACAATAACAGTATCAAGTACAAGCCTACTGTGCAACATGCAAATGGAGATGTGGCGTGTCACATACTGTGTCCTCCATGGATGGCCCACTTATTTTTCAAAGTCAGCTGCTCCTGAGCTCTGAGCCTGGGCTCACCTCTCTTATTGTTTGTCCATTGCCTCCAATGTGCTCCTGCTGGTTGCGGAGATGGGTACCAACCGTGTTGTCATCCCGACCACCTCTTGTCTCATGTCTTGGAACTCCTCCATTGTGGTCACTGCGGTATGTCTCAGGTGAAAGCCCTTGCCAGGCAACATGTCTGCTGACCAGCACTGAACAAGAATGTGGAGGCTATAGTGCACCATTGTTCTGCATGTGCTCAACATCAGGCTGCTCCACTCCAGTCTTTAGCCCAATGGCCTAACCCCCATTGCCATTGGGATCACATTCATCTAGATTTTGCTGGCCACTTTCTCAGCCTGATGTGGCTTATTGTCATGGACACCTACTCAACCTACCCCTATGTGGCTAGGCTGGTGTCCACCAGCACAGTGGCCATACTCAATGCCTTTCTGCAGAGCATTGCCATTGAAGGACTTCCCGACATCATCATCACTGACAGCGGGCCCCAATTCACTGCTATGGCCTTTGAACAGTTCTGCAGCACTAATGGCATCAAACATTTGTGTAGCCCTCCATTTCACCCTTCCTCCAATGGTGAAGTGGAGTGGATGGTGCACACCTTCATGCAACAAATGTTCCTGAGCACCTACAGGTCAACCCCTGACCATTACCGCAGCCCAGCAGAACTCCTTCATGGTCGACAGCCATGTACACTCCTCCATCTCCTGGCTCCTCAACCCAAGGAACCCCAGACCCAGCACACTGGATCATACTCTCCTGATTTAGCTGTTTGGGCACATTCCTATGGGCAAAACCCTAATGGATGCCGTCTACAGTGGTGGCTACTCATGGGCACTGCCTTACGATGGTTGATACCCTGAGAAGTTTGGAGCATCAGCACATGAAACAACTCCATCCCCACCTCCAGCCTACTCCTCCAGCAGGGGATAGCTCTGAATTGGAGTCCCCACCCTCACACATCCCTCTACCTCACGAGTACTATTTGCACTCCAAGACACTGTCGGTAGCTCCCAAAGGCATGTGTATGGATGCTGAGACATCACCACTGCCTCTGTCTGGTCCACAATCATTCACCACACTGCAGTTTTCCAGGGCAGTGCCTGATGTCCCGTGTTCCTTCTCCCAGCTGGCATGTTCCACTGATGGGACACCACTTGTTCACCTCCCAAAACATTAACCAGGGAGCTTCTAGCCCTTTGCACTCATTTCAGGTGGGAGCGATCTGGTGTCCCAGTCCAACAATTTTGACAGCCACGTAGAATGTAGACAACAGCCACTAGGTGGCACCCCTATAACCTGTGAGCACTGCTATCGACACCACAGTGCTGTGCATGGGCTGTGCCTGCTGCACCAGCCTGTTGGCACTCATTAGGGTACACATTGTTGTTGGTTCTTGAATCTCGCTACATCATGGCCCTCAATCTGGTTTACTCTATGGACTTGTCTACTGCCATATCCGATCATGGTTGCTGTTGTTGTCATGTTTGCCATATCCATTCGTGGTTCTTGTTGTTGTCTTCATTGTCACCCATAGCTGCCTTTCTGTGGGTTTGGAAGACTCACTGTTGATGCCCTCTACCGGCTGGCCTGTGGCTCCCATTCTGATTCTGGTTACCAGATAATCCATACCAGGACACATGAGCACACAATCTTTTTCAAAGCTTTCCAGACTGGATGGATAACTTCCTTTGCTCAATACATTTGGTTGTCCTGAAACATCACCTCGACCCCTCAGGTCTAGCAACTCACTTTCTAGTGCCCTGATGGCAGACCACCAGCTGTTCAACTATACTATCCTCAAATCACTTAGCAAAATTATTTTAACAACTGTGCCCTTTAGCCAATAAATCTCAGGGCAGAGGGTAGGCGTTTTTACTGGCCAGTAAGTGCTCCTCCTGACAGCATTACTCTGCAAAGTGCCACATCTTGCCAGGATTATTAGAAAGTTTCTTTCCAGTGGAGGTGGAAAACACCTGTCACTATAGGAAAGTTACAAGACTTTAAGCTAGGCTCTGACAACAGCCCATTTAGAAGGACTATGAAAAGACTGAACCACCATCTCCAAGTGAACAAAACCCCTGTCTTCTGGATACAAGAAACTGGCCCAGACTTCCACATAGTGAACAGAACAAGCTTGCAGTTATGGACAGAAATATTACATCTGGTCATAAGCAGTAGGGTATGTAGCTGATGCCACTATATTGTTGTCTATGGGAGTCAACTACTGGAAGTGATGGATTCCATGCTCTATCCGAATGGAAGCTTGAGTATATACCTTGTGTCCATGGCAGGGTGTAGCATTCATTCATATCTCAGATATATGGTAGTCATCAGCTTATTTGACACAGTCTTTTGCAATAACTGTCAATGCTTTGTAGCATTATTGCAAAGTGTGTGGAGGCAGTTTCCTCAGGAAATTGTTCAGGTCCTTTTTGATTTCTTGTCATAATATTTAGAGGGTGTGATTGCTGTATGTGTGACACAGTAACAAAACTGAATTCTCAACCAGAGATGATATATAGTTCTCTAATCTATGGTATAAAGTTCATTTCAGTCACATTTATCACTATGGTACTGCAGTTTTCACAAACACTAGTGTAAAAATCAGTATTTGACTCATCACACAAGGACAGTCACTTACTTGTTAGCAGAAAACACCTTTTCACAGCTTCCATTGTTCTTTGCATAAAACAATTAGAAACATTAAGTGCTGCAAGATTCTTTGTGCTGTAAGTATAGGAAAATGTAAAATAATATAAACATATGTAAGGCATTAACAAAATCTAGTACCATCTAGTACTGCATCACAGTTGTTGCTGGATGAACAACACAGCATAAAAAAGTGTGCTACAGGCAGAATCATATCTGAGATATGGTTTCATTTTTAGAGAAGTCACTTCCTACCAGAAACTGTTTTGTAATTCAAATCGAATTTAATGTGCATATAAATCACAGCCTCCTTGGAAACACGAGAGCTTAAATGTGGAAGATAGAGAAATATGCAAGACAGAGATTACTGACAAAATGTTGTACATGAGTTAATAAGAGGAGAAAGCTAAGTGCATTGTATGTGATGGTGATTTGCAGAAAGGGGGTGGGGGGAGAGGATGGCAAAAATAGATAGGTCAGAAAATGAAAGATATAGAAAACTAAAGGGAGTGAAGGAGCATATAGTTACTGCGAAGAAATGCTGAGACCAAAGAAATTAATATAAATTAGGGCCTGGTGGGTGGTGAGAGTAAGGACATGTTGTCATGCCAGTTCACACCTGCTGAGTTCTGAGAAACTGGTGTCTTGGGGAAGAATCCGAATGGCATATGTGGTAAAACAGACACCCAGGTCATGACTGTCATGTTGTAGAGCTGCCCTGTAAGAGGTATAGTATGTTGCCAGTATTTACCTCCTGTCTACGGCCATTATCCTAACTGATAACTTGGTGGTAGTCATGCCAATGGAAAAGGCCGAACAGTGTTTACATAACAGCTGGTATACACCATGTGTCATTTCAAAAGTTTCTCTCCCTTTGATAGTACATATTTTGCCAGTTATGGGGCTGATGTAGGTGGTGGAAGAAGGGTGCATACGACAAGTCTTACAGCAGGGGGGTCACAGGGATATGAGCCATAGGGTAGAGAGATGGATGCAGAAGAAACATAGGGTTTGACAAGGATGTTGCAGTGATTGGGAAAGACAAAAAGCTATTCTAGGTGTAGTGGGAAAAATATCAGACAGTATTGCTCTCATTTGAGGGCATGATTTTAGGAGGTCGTAGCCTTATCGAAGTAGCTAATTGAGACATTCAAGACCAGGATAATATTGAGTGATAAGAGGTGTACTCCTAAGTTGTTTTTTGGAGGAATAAACTGTACTAGGATTGGATGTTATGTCGTGAAAATTCTGCTTTTGAACTAAGTTGGTAGGGTAATTAGTCCAGTGAAGTTTGAGGTGAGAGTAGTGGTGTATTGCAGTAGAGAGTCTGCATCTGAACAAATACATTTGTCTCAATTGCCAAGGCCGTATGGGAAGGAGCATACTCTACAACATGACAGTTATGACCTTGGTGTCTTGTTTCACTGCATTTGCCATTTGGATTCTTTCCCCAGGCACCTGTTTCACATAACACTACAGGTGGGAATTGACAGTATAACGTGTTCTTGGTACTCACCATCCACCTGATCTTAATTTACATTAATTTCTTCAGTCTCAGCATTTCTTCCCAGTAACTATTTCTTTCATCACTCCCTTTAGTTTACTATATCTTTCATTTTCTGACCTGTCTATCTTTGCTCCTCCCACCCACCTCCATCACATAAAATGCACTTAGCTTTCTGCTTTATTGACTAATGCATGATGTTTTGTCATAATTTCTGTCTTCCATAGTACCCTATCTCCCACCTTCCAGCTCTCAGGTTTTTAAAACTCATCCAGTGCAGTCCCCAACAATCAATCTTTCCTTCTTATCACATCTGGTAAGTCACCACTGACCCAGGATTCTGGATGAGTTTTCAAAACTTTATCTCTCTTCTTAAACCTCACCAGTCCTTTTCCTTTGCCCCTCTTCCTTCCTCTTCAACCCTTCTGTCAGAATAATGAGCCACTGGCTCCAAAGCATCACAAACTTAAATACCTTTATATGCATGTTCTCCTGCCACTGCTTGATGAGCAGATTTTTTATCTATAAAATTACATAATATAATTAAAATTGATTATTTTCATTGACATACTATGTTACCTCATTTTCTTTGAAATTGTTAACATAATAAAGAAAACTGTGTAGGAAACAGTGCATGTAAAACAAGATTTTAATGAATACATGTAGAAACACATGCTTGAATGCCTATTGAGTATTCACACATAAAAAATAAGGAAATGGAAGACAACAAGCTGGAATCATCTATACAACAATCTAAAGCCACCTACTGAAGGGGACTTGTTCATGAATAACTGTCAAAAAGTCAATTTTTTAATTTTTATCTTAAAAAGTCTCTGCTTTACAGTTGTTTATCTTTTGCTTATACAGAGAGTTTAGTCATTGTCTGCCATTGTTTGGCATGAATATTTTGTTTACAGTGAATTAATTGTGTGTGTGAGTTTCTTATCCAGTTGAAAGCAATGGGAAGAATTAAGACGTTTGGTGTTAAACAACATAAATTTTATGGAAATCGGTTCACTAAATGGATTAACTCTGCTAATACTGAAATCCAGTGTGATACAACACTTGAATCAGCTTCAACTACTCCAAGTGCTTCAAAGCTAAAACTGAATATTTTTTACAATGGGCTTGACAGTATTAAAGCTGATAATATGGAGACACCAACTACTGATTCAGGTTGTGTTATTGTCGCTCTGTCTGAAATAATAATAAAGCTTTGCAGTGTAAGGTTTGTGGAAATAGTGGTGTGGTGGTGTGAAGGTAGTTGAGTATTATTGTGCTATAAGAGGTTGTGGATCAAAATTAAGAACTGTTTGTAACTTTTGTGATTTAAGCGAATGTGGTTGTACTTGTGGCATTAGTAAACAGAGAGTGTATAACACAAATATTAAACTTGTTTATGCTTTGAGATGTATAGGCAAAGGGTATAGGCAATACATGTATGTCTGCAGCCCTCGATGCATCCTGGCAACGAAGAGGCCATAGTTCCCTAAGTGATGTAGTGACAGCTACCTCCTAAAAAAGACAGTGGTAAAGTCACTGATGTGGAATGTATTACCAAGTACTGTCACAGCTGTACTAGTGGAACTGAAAATTATAAATGTTTGATTAATTTTTGTTGTTATAGTGGAGGGATGGAATCTGAAGGTGTTGTGAAGATATTTGACAGGTCAGTGGAGAAATATGGTGTGATGCATACATCTTACCTAGAAGATGGAGACTCAAAAGGGTACCAAAGAGTTTGTGAATCCAAACCTTATGCTGACACAAAAATTGAAAAAATGGAATGTGTTGGACATGTCCAGAAAAGGTCAGGAACAAGATTGAGGAACTTGAAGAGGAATTTGAAGGGAAAGAAATTAGCTGATGGGAAGTGCATTAGTGGATGTGGTCGCCTTACAGATAAAGAAATAGACAGGTTGCAATATTATTATGGACAACCCATAAGACAAAATAAAAATGACCTTGAGGGAATGAAAAATCCAGTATTGGCTACCTTCTTTCATAAATCACCTAGCAGTGATTCATGGTGTGGCTACCAGAGGGCTGTTACTCAAGGTGAGACCTACAACCATAAACATTCTTTGCCATTTGCTATAATCGAAGTCAGAAAACCTATATATAGGGATCTTAGTGACACAAGATTATTAGAGAAATATTACCATGGTAGGACTCAAAATCCAAATGAAAGTCTCAACGATTGTGTATCATAATGGATACCAAAAACTGTTCTAGTAGAACTAAATACTTTGAAAATAGGTGTGCTAGATGTTGTTCTATGTTTCAATGACACTGCAGTGTCTAGGCCTGATGCTATGGAACTGATGGGAGTGCCTGGTGGATTAAATATGCATATAGCTCTAATAGCCATTGACCAAAGGTGACTCTTCAAAGCAATGTTGCAAGCCACCAAAGAAACAAGAATAAGAAGAAGTGTGTAAGAGAGAATGGAGGAAGAACAACACAGGAAACAAGATGAATATGGACCTGGGATGCATTAGTGCCATGCAAGTTTAATAGAAAAACCAAGTTTTAACTTTAACTTGAATTTCCTGAAAGTTAAATTATTTCATGTTCTGGTACATTTTGGCTAAAAACTGTTAAAGATAGAGGGATGAAATTTTGTATACTGTCTTAAAACATGCTTAACTAAAAAGAAGATTACTTTTGTGACTTAACTTTGAAAACAAAATGCTTTTTTGAAGAAAAACCCTGAATTCATTTCCAAAATTTTTGATGATCGTACTTCAAACTTTTTTGTACCACAATTTATGACAGCACAATCTTTTCAATAGCATGCTTGAAAGATAGTTGTGTAAAGAACTTACAGGAAAAAATAAACCTTCTACTTTGTTTGTATTTTGAGTAATGTGTGCCTATGACTACATAAATAATTAGCATGGTTAATTTCATGGGCAACAAAAAAATACAATTAAAAAATAGTATGAGAGCTCAAGCTGTGGTTCATACACAAAATGTTCCCAAAAATGTCTTAAAGGATATTAAGCATTATATGGGCTTACAAATCTTATTCTTTGAGTTACAGTGTTTAGAAAACCGACAATTTTTTCAAGGTCTCCCCTGGTATTCACGGACCAGTCCCCTTAATAGCATGTTGGTGCCCCTTTGGAATGTGATACAGCAGTGATTCTATATGGCATGAAATCAGCAAGTCCTTGGTAGGTTTCTGGAGGTATGTGGTACCAGATATCAATGCATAGATCATAATTCCCATAAAATTATTGGCCAGTGGTTTCTGGGCATTAAGCAGGGGCTCAATGGCATTGCAGATGTGTTTCAGTGAATAAAGATCAGGCAAATTTGGTTGCTAAGATATTAACATGAGTTTACTATGAAGCCCTTGAAATCACTGTAGCATGATCCTGGTCTTGTGACATGGACAGTTACCCTGCTGGAGGATGCCATCACTCTTGGAGAAGGCACCATTGCACTCTGTTGTTCAGTCTGCCAAAGATTGTGGCCCATCCTGCTTTACAGAATGAGCAAGCCTCCAACCTCCTTCGTCTGTGATGAGGCATGGGCTTCCAACACTTCGTCACCTACTTGTGGTTTCACTGTACTTCATCTTCTTTCCACATATGCTCATAACAGAAGCACATTAGCAACTGACCAGCTTCACTGTTTCTGAGAAGCTTCTCACCAGGCAACAGGCCATAACAATCTGCCATGTGTCAAAGACATTTATGTCAGTTGATTTCCCCATTTGTGGCCTGTATGTCCCCGCCCCCCCCCCCCCCTCCCCATTTGTTGCTGCTCCACTGATAAAATTTTGTTATCACATCACATGCCTGCACTGTCAGCAGTGGCAATCAATCTTCTGGTAGTCAGTGATCATAATGTTTTGGATCATGAGTGTGTTTACTCCCCATAAATTGATGAATGTGATGGGAAGTTATAAAGTAGTAACTATCACTCAAAAAAGTGAAGTTACACAATTAATTTAAGTTAGTTTGCAGCTACATGTCTGCATCACGATACACATTTAAGTCTTTATGCTGCAATGACATAGCACACTTCGCTAGAAGAGCCGAAATGAAATGGGAGTGGGTGGTGGTGTAGCAGTCGGGGTTTACAGACACTAGATATTGAGAGCCAGTGACAGAGGGGAGCAAAGGTTATTATTTTGTCAGGGATGGCGGGAGGAAAAGTGACACTTTGTGGGAGATGGAATGGGTTTTCTTCTTGGCTCAGTGGGTGAGGTGTGAGAGAAACGTTGGTGGTTCCACTAATAGTCATTTATTGAGACAAAAGATCCTTTGAGCAAACAGAATAATACAGTGCATTTTAACTCACTCAATTTCTTGCACTGCAGAATGGTGGAGTCATGGGGTGTAGATTCCAGTGACCGCTAATATGGCAACATCTTGTGTTGCAGCAGTGCACCGGCGGAGTATTCTTCCATTCAGTACCATACCCATGACTCAGTGCAATGGCAGTGCAGTCTTCTCCTTGTGAATTTATTCGTTGTGTTATTAACAAGTGGGTATGGTGTGCCGCAGAGCGCTCTGCCCTGGAATCGACCCAGAAACCCTCAGGTTCAGCGTCTTCTGGTGGAGTTCATCAACCTCTAGGTTCCCAGGTGACCCATTTTTTGAGGCTGCAGTCCCTTCATCCTTACTACACAACTGGTTAAGTACCCACGAACTTCTTCCTGGTAACATCTGGGATGGCATCTTCTGCATTGCCCTATTGGCATGGTATCAACATCATCTTCTGTCGATCAACCTGGCAGCTAAGTTGTTGTAGCGAAGTATGATGTCCGCTGACTAACCATCGGTCCGTCTGTCAAGGTGCCTTCCTCCTTCCCTTGAAGGACCTACTCCTGCCTCTTTGTCAGAGATATTTATTTGATGTTTTTGCCAGTGTTGCGTAGTTTCTAGGGCAGTGACTGACTCTTCAGTCGTTGATCTATGCTTCTCATTTTGCGCAGAAACATCACCAATGTTGACACACGTGCTGGCTTTCCCCATTCAGGTGCTGCCGCTTCTGAATATTGTGGCTTAACATGTCAAAGTCTCTAAACTGTCCACTTAACCTATAATAAGACTTTACATATTTTTCTGCTTTGAACAACCATAAATAACACGTAATTATTATACATAATTTTTAGACACCCCACATTCCTCCCCCATCTGGAAAAATTTGTTCTCAAATTTTCTCTTATGTCCATCTACAAATGACTAACAAACAAGAAACAAAAACACAGTGGCAACCTTAGTCAGTCAGGAAAATTATATAATACATTCATTCCATGATAGCTTGAATTCCATCAGCATTAAGAAAACTTCTGAAAGTAATGTTAAAAATATGGTAGAATGATGATCAGTAACAATACAATGAAGTAGAAAGCAACAATTATCTCTACATACATTTTAGCAGTACATGTATGTGCTCAGGATTTTTGTAACCATTTGACTGGAATTTGATGTAGTGACATGGTATTGTTTGTCTTGGGTTTTTGTCTGATGCACAAGAAAGCAGTACAAAGTATGATTATTAACAAGAAAGTTTCAGAAATATCTGTGCCCAATGCCATAATTTGCATTTTATGTTGCTCATTCAACTGTGCGATATACTGCATCATAGTGCTGGCATCAATCTTGCCTTGTTGTGCAGTGATAAGAACATCTAATGATTGCAGGATGGAGGAATCAAGGGAGTTGTTTAGGTTAGACAAATTTTGAGGAGCCAATAGTTGCAGAGGTGTTTCTGGCCAGTAAATTAATTGGTAAGTGAAATTTCATGCCTAAGAGAGATCATAATGTGCCTGTAATATGGAAAGTAGTATTGCCAAGTGCATCTAAGGTAATTGTGATTTTATGACAAATGAAAAATTATTGTGTACTTTGTGTGACCTAGATAGCCTTATCAATACATTCCATTTAATGACTTACACTGTTCTGGTACTGCGAACGGCTGAAAGCAAGGGGAAACTACAGCCGTAATTTTTCCTGAGGGCATGCAGCTTTACTGTATGATTAAATGATGATGGCGTCCTCTTGGGTAAAATATTCCAGAGGTAAAATAGTCCCCCATTCGGATCTCCAGCCGGGGACTACTCAGGAGGATGTTGTTATCAGGAGAAAGAAAACTGGCGTTCTACGTATCGGAGCATGGAATGTCAGATCCCTTAATCGGGCAGGTAGGTTAGAAAATTTAAAAAGGGAAATGGATAGGTTAAAGTTAGATATAGTGGGAATTAGTGAAGTTCAGTGGCAGGAGGAACAAGACTTTTGGTTAGGTGAATACAGGTTTATAAATACAAAATCAAATAGGGGTAATGCAGGAGTAGGTTTAATAATGAATAAAAAAATAGGAGTGCGGGTAAGCTACTACAAACAGCATAGTGAACGCATTATTGTGGCCAAGATAGACACAAAGCCCACGCCTACTACTGTAGTACAAGTTTATATGCCAACTAGCTCTGCAGATGACAAAGAAATTGATGAAATGTATGAGGAGATAAAAGAAATTTTTCAAATAGTGAAGGGAGATGAAAATTTAATAGTCATGGGAGACTGGAATTCAAGCGTAGGAAAAGGGAGAGAAGGAAACATAGTAGGTGAATATGGATTGGGGCAAAGAAATGAAAGAGGAAGCCGTCTGGTAGAAATTTGTGCAGAGCATAACTTAATCATAGCTAACACTTGGTTTAAGAATCATGAAAGAAGGTTGTATACCTGGAAGAACCCTGGAGATACTAAAAGGTATCAGATAGATTATATAATGGTAAGACAGAGATTTAGGAACCAGGTTTTAAATTGTAAGACATTTCAAGGGGCAGATGTGGACTCTGACCACAATCTATTGGTTATGAACTGTAGATTACAACTGAAGAAACTGCAAAAAGGTGGTAATTTAAGGAGATGGGACTTGGATAAACTGAAAGAATCAGAGGTTGTACAGAGTTTCAAGGAGAGCATAAGGGAACAACTGACAGGAATGGGGGAAAGAAATACAGGAGGAGAAGAATGGGTAACTTTGAGGAATGAAATAGTGAAGGCAGCAGAGGATCAAATAGGTAAAAAGACGAGGGCTAGTAGAAACCCTTGGGTAACAGAAGAAATATTGAATTTAATTGATGAAAGGAGAAAATATAAAAATGCAGTAAATGAAGCAGGCAAAAAGGAATACAAACATCTCAAAAATGAGATCGACAGGAAGTGCAAAATGGCTAAGCAGGAATGGCTAGACGACAAATGTAAGGATGTAGAGGCTTATCTCTCTAGGGGTAAGATAGATACTGCATATAGGAAAATTAAAGATACCTTTGGAGAAAGGAGAACCACTTGCAAGAATATCAAGAGCTTTGGTGGAAACCCAGTTCTAAGCAAAGAAGGGAAAGCAGAAAGGTGGAAGAAGTATATAGAACGTCTATACAAGGGCGATGTACTTGAGGACAATATTATGGAAATGGAAGAGGATGTAGATGAAGATGAAATGGGAGATATGATACTGTGTGAAGAGTTTGACAGAGCACTGAAAGACTTGAGTCGAAACAAGGCCCCCGGAGTAGACAACATTCCATTAGAACTACTGACAGCCTTGGGAGAGCCAGTCCTGACAAAACTCTACCATCTGGTGAGCAAGATGTATGAGACAGGCGAAATTCCCTCAGACTTCAAGAAGAATATAATAATTCCAATCCCGAAGAAAGCAGGTGTTGATAGATGTGAAAATTACCGAACTATCAGTTTAATAAGTCACAGCTGCAAAATACTAACGTGAATTCCTTACAGACGAATGGAAAAACTGATAGAAGCCGACCTTGGGGAGGATCAATTTGGATTCCGTAGAAATGTTGGAACATGTGAGTCAATACTGACCCTATGACTTATCTTAGAAGAAAGAATAAGGAAAGGCAAATCTACGTTTCTAGCATTTGTAGACTTAGAGAAAGCTTCTGACAATGTTGATTGGAATACTCTCTTTCATATTCTGAAGGTGGCTGGGGTAAAATACAGGGAGCGAAAGGCTATTTACAATTTGTACAGAAAGCAGATGGCAGTAATAAGAGTCGAGGGGTATGAAAGGGAAGCAGTGGTTGGGAAGGGAGTGAGACAGGGTTGTAGCCTATCCCCGATGTTATTCAATCTGTATATTGAGCAAGCAGTGAAGGAAACAAAAGAAAAGTTCGGAGTAGGAATTAAAATCCATGGAGAAGAAATAAAAACTTTGAGGTTTGCCGATGACATTGCAATTCTGTCAGAGACAGCAAAGGACTTGGAAGAGCAGTTGAATGGAATGGACAGTGTCTTGAAAGGAGGGTATAAGATGAACATCAACAAAAGCAAAACTAGGATGATGGAATGTAGTCGAATTCAGTCACGTGATGCTGAGGGAATTAGACTAGGAAATGAGACACTTAAAGTAGTAAAGTAGTTTTGCTATTTGGGGAGCAGAACAACTGATGATGGTCGAAGTAGAGAGGATATAAAATGTAGACTGGCAATGGCAAGGAAAGCGTTTCTGAAGAAGAAAAATTTGTTAATATCGAGTGCAGATTTAAGTGTCAGGAAGTCATTTCTGAAAGTATTTGTATGGAGTGTAGCCATGTATGGAAGTGAAACGTGGATGATAAATAGTTTAGACAAGAAGAGAATAGAAGCTTTCGAAATGTGGTGCTACAAAAAAATGTGAAGATTAGATGGGTAGACCACAAAACTAATGAGGAGGTATTGAATGGAACTGGGGAGAAGAGGAGCTTGTGGTGCAACTTGACTAGAAGAAGAGATAGGCTGGTAGGACATGTTCTGAGACATCGAGGGATCACCAATTTAGTATTGGAGGGCAGCGCGGAGGGTAAAAATCGTAGAGGGAGACCGAGAGATGAATACACTAAGCAGATTCAGAAGGATGTAGGTTGCAGTAGGTACTGGGAGACGAAGAAGCTTACACAGGATAGAGTAGCATGGAGAGCTGCATCAAACCAGTCTCTGGACTGAAGACCACAACAACAACAACTTGTTTAAGCACATGGTGTCTAATCATATGTCAGTACTTCCTATTATTTAAAACCCAGAATTCGCCTTCATGTATTTTGCTAATTCCCTTTCCTGTTCCTGACTCCCTGTTAGTACATCATAGCCTGTGCAATGGTGTTTGCTTGTTGATCAGGGAGACTTACCATGGTTGGATATATTGTGAAATGATCTGTAGTTGTTAGTACATACCTATTCCTAGCTGGTGTTTTATTAAAGGGACCATATATGTCCATTCCTGCTATTTGAAATGGCCATGATGCTTCCAGGAGTCTCTGTAATGATATATGTTGATAGCAATAGTCTGTTTGCTGGGTGCATGGTATGCAATTGCACACATATTGTGCCAAATCATGCTTTCTTGTCTCAAACCAGAAACATTCAGTAATGCGTCTTTCAGTAGTTCTTTGACCACTGTGACCTGAAAGAATGTGATCATGGGTCTCTTGCATTACTTCATGTCAGAGGCGATTGGGAATCATGATTCTTGGCCCAAGTCAAGTTGTTCGATACAAGACCCCATCCTGTAGGCAAAACTGCCATTGTGTCACATATCTTTTGCAACCTGCATCTGAAGCCTTTGCCTTTTGCCATTCTTCTGCATCATGGCCTATTGCTTCTAATACCACTACCTTTATACTGAAACAATCTGCGTTGGAATGTTTCTTCCCTGGTTTATGAATGACTTCAAAGTCCATTTCAGAGAGGCATAGGGATCCATGTTTCAAACGACTTGATGGGTCTTGGTAACCACTTGAGAGCAGTATGGTTCATGAGTATCATGAATTTATTCCCATAGAGATAGCACCTGAAATATTTTATACCATCCATGACACTTAGCAACTCCTTTTCCATCTTTGAGTAATTCTTTTGAGCTGTATTTAATTGTCTGGACATGTAGGCTACTGGATGTTCTGCACCATTAATATTTTGATCTGCTCCGATAGCCTGTCCAGATGGATCGCAGGACAGGATGAATTCTTTGCTGAAATCTGGATAGATTAATATAGGACTACGTCTTAATTTGTATTTCAGTATCTCAAATGCTGTGTTGCATTCTGTTGTCCAGCGAAATTAAGTGCCTTTTTCCAATAACTGCATGAGAGGTCATGCTATTTCTGCATAGTCTTTACAAATTTTCAATAATAATTTGAGATGCCTAGAAATTGCTGTACTTTCTTGGCAGATTGGGGTGTTGAAAAATCTTTAACTGCAGTTATTAGCTCTGCATTGGTTTTGATTCTGTGTTCGCTGATAACATGGCCTAAATATGTTACTTCCTGTAATGATTTTCCAAATTTAATGTTAATTTAGTGTCCCTGAGATGTTGGAAAACTTCTCATAAGCGTATCACATGCTCTTTGATGTCTTTTGAAAATACGATTACATCATTGAGATATATCATGCACTGTCAAGGTTTTAATCCATGAAACACCCCATCTAGCAACCTTTGGAATTTTGCAGGGGCAGCCATTAATCTGAAAGGCATCCTTAAGAATTGCCAATGACTTGAATAGGTGGAGAAAGCAGTTTTGTGTCTGTCCTCTCGTGCAACTTCTATTTGGTGGTACCTGCTCCTCAAGTCAATTGTGGAGAAATATTTACTGTTGCCAAGATGGTAAATGGTATCTACGATATTCAGTAATGGATACACATCCATAATTGTTTTGTTATATAAATGCCTGTAATCACAACAGAATTTATAATGTTTTACACCATCAGCAGATTTCCTTGGCACAATTACGACACTTGTACTGGATGGCAAATCTGAATACTCTATTACACCATCCTTTAATTGCTGATCTAGGAAATCATTAAGTAATGGTTGTAACTAGTGAGAAACTCTGTATGGTGTCCTATAAACTGGGGTGTTACCTCTTGTCGGAATCCTGTGTTATGTGATGTTTGCTGCTGGTAGCGGTCCCTGTGAACTAAACAGATCCTGAAACTTGTCCAACACTGCTTCTATCATATCCTGTTCATTTCCTTTTAAGTGTGATGATATCTTCTGATGCAATGCAGTTTTGTAGGTGGCTGGTTTGTTGTTATTGTCTACGTCTGATCAATCAAAATCATCTTCCTGTATGGCACATCTATTAGCTATTAACATTCCCTTTCATAGCTCCTTGGCTCCTGTCCCAAAATTGTCTATATGCACCAGTATCTTCTGTACTCCATCAATTGTTGTGGAATGAACTATACTCCTGTGCACAAAACAATGTGCTGTGTCTAATTCATAATTTTCCTCTAATGATTCCACTATGCATAGTGTGTTTGCAGGTAAAGCAACATTAATGTCCACCCAAAGTAGCTTTCCTGTACCAAATGGTATTTTGTCCCATGAATCTACCTTCAAGGATATTGCTCGAAGTTAAGTTGATTCCTCTTTCGGGGAGAGGGATCTTGCAGCAGAGCATCCTTGGCAGGGTGTCAACTAATCAAAACAATGTTCTGTTAAACTCCACTGTTTGCTGCCTAAGGTTGATTATGGCATGATGTTTATTCAGGAAATCTGACCCTAGGATAGCATCATATTTGTTGCTTACCCTCGATATGACTTCCACAACCTCCTGAAATATTGCACCCTCAATGTGAAAAGTCAGTGACATACAGCCTACTGAACATATGTCACCTCTGCCTATACCAGTTAAGTTATATCTTGGAGGGTCATATCTCCTGAAGTCATTGCACTGTTTACCTATGACTGATAAGTGAGCCCCAGTGTTGACTAATAGTCTGTGTGCTTTACTATTAATACCGCCTGGTAACCAGCACTCTGCCTTTACATGCACTCTAATAGCATAGAATTTTAATGGGAATGCCTGGCAGCGGTTCCAGAGTTCCTGTTCCTGTTTAACGGACCCGTGTTTGAAATTTCCCTGTACTGCTACACTGACGATATGTATGGCCAAGCCTTTGACAATTTGCACACGGTGGTTGGTGACAGTTTTTTGTGATGTGCCCCTGCCGATCGCATCTAAAACAACAAACCCCTGTGAAAAATATATTTTTTGTTTCCTTGCGCCACATTGTGACATATATTTCCTCTAATGCTGTAGCAATGTTCAGTGCATCAGTTAAATTCTTTGGAAATTCTGCCATAACACAGCATCTGAGCATCTGATCAGAAACCAAGTTTAGCAGCTGTTAACAAATCAGCAAAAAATGCTTCTATATCCTCGCTTGGCTTGCCAGAGAAGGGAGTCAGAAGAGTGGCTGTTAATGAATCTAGTATGGGATGGGTTGCACTAGATGTTGATCTATACTTGGATAATCGATTCCACATTTCGTTGTTGTCAGACCTCAAACTGGGCTACCTGATTAAGAAGGCTCTGAATAGCCTCAGAGGTGGAAACTCCATGTGCCTTACTGTCTGTCATTGTAATGCTTTCCTGTTTAGAAAACGGTTATTCCCACAAATATACTCCACAAATATTCTTACTATGGCCACAGGAACATAGACTCAACTATATAACAAGTAACATTAGATTTGATTAAAATTCTGATCAAACTAACGAGAACATCTAACAGCATCAAAAAAGAAATTTTCTAGCATCAAATTTCTTAGAAAGAATGAGAGCTTTACATTGTTAGTTTTCTACACCATGAAAGCTTTACTTGAAAAGGGAAAACATCTGGTACCAATGTATTGAAATACTGTCTGCTGGCTGCATATTGTTGTCTGCTGTCTGTGGGTTGTTTGTGGCTCATTGCTGGTGATGGCGTCATGAATTTCTTGTACCACAAATTCTCTACCATGTACACCTCAAAATAGAACCAAGGTTATCTAACACCAAACGTAGCAGGTCAGGGTTCAGTGACTCTAGATATTGAACATCAGTGACAGGGGAGCAAAGGTAATTATTTTGTCAGGGGTGGCGGGAGGGAAAGCAACACTTTGTGGGCGGTGGAATGGGTTCTTCACCTGGCTCGTAGGGTGAGGTGTGGGAGAAATGTTGGTGGTTCCACTAACAGTCATTTATTGAGACATAAAACCGTTTGAACAAACAGAATACTACAATGTGTTTTAACTTGCCCAATTCCTCAGGGATATGGAGCGGAGGAGTCGCAGCATGCAGATTCCAGTGACCGCTGATATGGCGACAGCTCGTGTTGCAGTGGCGCGCTGGTGACGTATTCTTCCATTCAGTCTTGTGCCCATGACTCAATGCAATGGAGGTGCAGTCTCTCCTTGTGAATTCACTCATTTGCATTATTAATAAGTGGCTATAACGTGGCATGGAGTGCTCCATCCTGGAATTGAACCAGTGACCCTCAGGTTCTGTGTCTTCTCCACCTGTTTAAGTACCACATGAATCTCTTCCTGGTAACATCTGGGATGGCATCTTCTGCATTTACCTATTGGCACAGTACCGACATCATCTTCTGTTGAGCAGCATAGCAGCTAAATCATTGCAGCAAAGTATGATGTATGCTGCCTAACCATCTGTCCATCTGTCCAGGTGACATTTCTTCAGGTATTCTTTCTCCCCTTGAAGGGCTTCCTCCTGCCTGTTTGTTGGAGACCTTTATTCAATGGTTTTGCCAATGTTGTGTAGTTTCTAGGGTGGTGACTGACTCTTCGGTTGTTGATCTATGCTTCTCATGTTGTTGATCTATGCTTCTCACATTGTGCAGAAACATGACCAATGGTGACACACATGCTGGCTTTCCTTGTTCAACTGTTGCTGCTTCTGAATATTGTGGCTTAATGTGTCAAAGTCTCTAAAATGTTCACTTAGCCCATAATAAGTCTTTATGTATTTTTCTGCTTTGAACATCCATAAATAACACATAATCATTAAACATTATTATACACCCTACACTGCATACAACAGGAATGTCAGGCACCTGATTTCTTCATCAGACTTTTTCTTCGTGTTCATCTGAAGAGCATGTTTTATTTGCATATCTGAGTAAACATTCATACTTTAACTCAAGACACACAGTTCCTATGTGTATTTGTAAGAATGGGGGGCTACAAATCTGTTACCAATGTAGTCAAATTCTTGAATGCTGCAAAATTCTTATGTCATAGCAATTTGTTGTCCCCTTAATTTATGTCTCAGAATGTGAGGTTTTGGGAATACTTGTGAAAATTTTGTAATGCACCACAAACAGTGACAGTATAATTATCTTACATAATGTACATTACATTACTGTTAACAAGCAAAGAATTTATTAGCAACTAAAAGTAACAGCATATGTTTAGCCATAACCATGCTTTGGCTGACAGTAATATTTTGGCTGTAAATCATTCAGCCGTTGTCAGAGCATTTCAGACAGACTCATGGTTAAATGCTCCCATTCCATTACAAACTGGCAGGGTGGGCCAAGTGCCTATAAGTAAGTGGCAAATCATAGCAGAAGAAATACCACACAGATGACTGAGAGATGTGCTACTGTGACTCCTTGTGAAAGATGATGTTTCACAAATTCTGATCAACAGTGGGATAGAGCCATGGTCTGTGAGATTTAACTATTGCCAGTGCTGGATTCCACATTTTGTCAAGATTACAACTATCACTTTAATTACTTGTTTGTGAAATTGTATCTCAATAGCTTCCCTGAAGCCTCTCTCCCACATGGGTGAAACAGATGCTGAAATCTGGACATTCTTGTAGTCCCTAGCATAGTTTGTTTAAATAGTGCTTGGCCATGACAGATTTATTAAGTTGTAGCAGACAGGTATAATGCTGATGTTCTGCACAATGTTCTTGAACTGTACATAAAGAGAGTTCAATATAGGACAAACTGCACTGACACTGAATCTTCTACATGCCTGCTTTTCATCAAATCACATCATCTTTCAGAGAGCCAACAAGCATGGCTAACTTTGGTGCTCACTGAAAAATAGCCTTTCACAAGCCTGCACATACAGGGTGTTACAAAAAGGTACAGCCAAACTTTCAGGAAACATTCCTCACACACAAATAAAGAGAAGATGTTATGTGGACATGTGTCTGGAAATGCTTAATTTCCATGTTAGAGCTCATTTTAGTTTCGTCAGTATGTACTGTACTTCCTCGATTCACCGCCATGATTTCATACGGGATACTCTACCTGTGCTGCTAGAACATGTGCCTTTACAAGTACGACACAACATGTGGTTCATGCACGATGGAGCTCCTGCACATTTCAGTTGAAGTGTTCGTACGCTTCTCAACAACAGATTCGGTGACCGATGGATTGGTAGAGGCGGACCAATTCCATGGCCTCCACGCTCTCCTGACCTCAACCCTCTTGGCTTTCATTTATGGGGGCATTTGAAAGCTCTTGTCTACGCAACCCCGGTACCAAATGTAGAGACACTTCATGCTTGTATTGTGGACGGCTGTGATACAATACGCCATTCTCCTGGGCTGCATCAGTGCATCAGGGATTCTGTGCAACGGAGGGTGGATGCATGTATCCTCACTAACGGAGGACATTTTGAACATTTCCTGTAACAAAGTGTTTGAAGTCATGCTGGTACGTTCTGTTGCTGTGGGTTTCCATTCCATGATTAATGTGATTTGAAGAGAAGTAATAAAATGAACTCTAACATGGAAAGTAAGCGTTTCCGGACACATGTCCACATAACATATTTTCTTTCTTTGTGTATGAGGAATGTTTCGTGAAAGTTTGACCATACCTTTTTGTAACACCCTGTATACAGATATGTGAGTTGATGTCTGTCATCATCCTACACAGACCAATGGTGTCCTGAATATACTTACACACAGGGAACATGTGACTTCTAATAAGGATCGTCAGTAGGTATACAGAGCACTTGCTGGCCCAAGGGCATTGTTGACTGATTTCCTTCTCTCCATATGATGTCGTACAATATTGCCAGATATTCTCTAATAGGTTAACTGCCCTATGTATAAAATGGCAAGAAATTCAAAAAATAGTGGGAAATTAAAAAATAGCCTAATTGTGCTAATGCTCTGCCCGCTTCCCCCTTGGGATATTAAAAAATAATTCAATTGTGCTAGTGCCCCTCCCCCCTTACACACACACACACACACACACACACACACACACACTTATGACATGACTGTGGAAGCGGCCCTGTTGTCCTAATTATGAATTGGAGGGACATTGAAATATCCAAGATGGTGCATTGTTATGTGCATGTGAAATTCGAAACTTGAAGATGGTGATCTTCAGTTTCAGGCACAAACTTTATGACAGAATCCGAGATGGCAATCCAGGATGGCTGATCTGGAATACAAGCCCATTGTGCAGTGTTGCCAGATTTCCTGTTTTTTCCCCTGGGATTATTCATGTTAGACAAAGAATGTTTGTTTCCCCTGCAGGTTCAAGCCTGCCTGTTAGGCAAAAGATGTTTTTCTCCTGCCAGTCTGAGCTTGTGGTTCTAGGACAAAGGACACTGTCTCCCAAGGTCACCTTCCTGCCCCCTGTATCAGTTCTAGGACAAAGGGCATTCTCTCACTCAAGACATAGGATGTTTTCCTCCCATGCAGGTCCAAGCATGTCTGCTATTCCTAGTTGGGACAAAAGGTGTTTGTATCCTGCAGGTCCAGGCTTGCCTACATCTAGATCTAGATCTACATCTACATCTACATCCACATCAATACTCTGCAGTCCACCTTATGGTGCATGGTGGAGGATACCCCATACCACCACTAGTCATTTCCTTTGTCTGTTATACAAAGAATGCCAACTTGAACATGTTGGTTACATAAATATGTTTTTCAACCAACAGGTAGTAACCAGCCTGAACCTGCTGGCTGACCTACATTCAGTTCAATTCAATTCAGTTCTGTTCTGTTCAATACAGGAGCCCAATTTCCCTAAGTTCAAAAATGCTGCTAGCCCAGCTGTCCAAAGGTTAAACAATTCCCCTCTGACATCCCCTAAGTTTGGATCTTTCCAAATGTGCTATGCAGGGAATGTTTAGAAGTATAGAATCCAGTCCTAAGTTTAAAATAGCAGGAAATTAAAAGAATCATTCATTTTTCTTGTTTTAAGTTTAAAAACAGTGCACCCTGCATGTTTAAACACCCCCCTCTCCTCCCCCCTAACATTATAGTTTAAATAATTAAGTGTGGAGCTGATTTGCCTTAAGTTTCCTTCTAATCAACATGCCACTATTGCCTGACAGCCTGCAGCAGACACAGAGCCTGGCACAGTATCACACAGGACTCGCACAACCATCGGCCAACTATAACTGGCAGCATGCATACTGTCAATTCATCTGCCTAACACAGAAGTGGAGGATAGGAGTTTTGATCTCCACCAGTAATATGCTGTTTGTAATAGAGCTGCTGCAGCCACAGCCCATGTGATCTAAATTGAAATGATGGGAAATATGAAAAATGCAGGAAGTACTCTTGTGCTTTAACCCATATTCAAAAATGAAAGGGGTTCAAAGTTTACATAAGCTGAAAATAACCTATAAACCACACATATGTTCTGTATGAAAACTGACAAATCAAAGAGGTAGTAATCCTACTAGCCAGCACAGTTACACCAAACACGCAAAATTTTATGTACACTGGACATGCATCAAACACATTTGAGAACTAAAAGCATTGATATGAAGTGACAAGGTGAATTGCAACTACGAAAAACATGGAAAATATATATGACAGGATAAAACCATTTTGTGTGAGAAATTTCATGATGAAAATACTCAACTACCATCACAATAGAGTGCAGTGCCAACTGACAGGAGGTGACTGTAGCTATCAATAGTGACACAGCACAGATCTGTCTACAGAACTGAATGGTGAGCAAAGAGGTCCAGTGACAGACAGTAGAATCCAAACCATTCCATCAAACACATCTATATGGGCAGTCGCCGCCTGCTGCTCATGACTCATGGCATGTCCTCCCACGGAGACACCCAGCTACTGCTGCTGGCCAGTTTTGGCTATCATGATTGCAGTCATGGAGTGATACATCTATTCGCTAGCAATGTAGGATATACACACAGTATAATGCATATGTCATTAACAAGTCACTGAGAGTCAGTAATAAGCAGTCGACACTCACAATTTAGCAATCAACTACTTTATTGCCACTTTGTGTGTATCACGTAACTGGACTTGTTCACCAGAATCCTGTACATCCCATGAGAGTAAACCAAAAAGCTCTCTTCATTCTTAACCTTGTTTGGGAAGAATCAAAGTTTTCCATTTTTATCGATCCTTTAGTGATCAATTTCTTCTGCTATGAAATGTTTGCTTCAGCATGTTGCCACATAGCCTCTCCCATGCAGTGCGGAGCATGGGAACATGAATTGTTGAGAAGGAGACAAAACATGAGCAGTCCATGTGAATAAACACAGAGAGACCAATATAGTAACGGGAGAGAGAGAGAGAGAGAGAGAGAGAGAGAGAGATAAAACAACAACAATGTGCAAGTACAATTGACAAAGTGAGGAAGGAAAACATGACACTACCTAATACATGTTGAAAGGGATGCACATGTAGGCACTATCAAACACTTAAGAAACAATCACTATATGTGTTATATTGCAGTAAACACAAGTATCTGATAACACTTCAGCCAGGGAAATGCCCCACTACGACATGCAAAAATCCTACAGCTGAGCTGGAGAACTGTGCCAGCGACCATAGCATGACTGTGTTGCGGCTTTCATTGTAACCGAAGGGTCTGGTCAAGAGTGGTCTGCTGGTGTGGGGTGATGGGGTCTTTCATCCTAATATCTTGCAGAAGTTGCATCTCTGCTGATTAGTGTGGCTCCTGGTCTGTGGTACTATTTTGCAGGATCCACGTTGGGTTCAGGTGATGAATAGAAACACTGGTGTGCTTCCTGTGAAGTGATATGTCAAAAATCTTTCCACCTTGGCACAGTGTATGGCTGTTGAAGTGACTGGTGAATTGTATCTTCTCTTAATATAACTAATTTGCCCTGCTTAAGATCATTATGTACAAAGACCTTGGGAAACCCATGACTGTGTGACATGGGAGTTGAGCCATGTGTTTTCTCACCCTCTGTTTGAAATCAGGTCGGAGCGTTGACACCGGTACTTCTTCCAGTTTGACCAGTACTGCCAATGAGTAGTGTGAGCTCTTATCTGTACATAATCTCCACTAGTGAAGCTTGCAAATACTCTTTGAAAGTGGATCTCACTCACAATAAGACCCAAGGCAGTGAATCTATTAAATCTCCTCTATGACACATGAAGGCTGCCTTCAATGTACAGTGCCATTGCTCTACTAGTCCATTGCTTTGAAGGTGGTAGGCAGCTGTGTGGAAGCATTGCATGCTGCATAATCTGCAGAGGCCATGAACAAAGCCGATTCGAATTGATGGCCAATTCAGTAAGAATAGCTGCTGGGCACCCAAATTGGCTAATCCAAATATAAATAAAAACTTTATCAGTGGACTCTGCAGTGAAATCTTCAAAGTTATTGCCTCTACCCATCTGGACACCCTATCAATAGCTGTAGTATGTGTCTCTATCTCCATGGAAAAGGGAGGGGGCCCACCAAGATGAGATGTACATGTTGTAGTTGGCCTGAAGGTATATCAATTTGTCCTAAAGATGAGTGTGCATGTGTTCCAGTCTCAATTCTGTAGCAATCAATATAAGCTTGTGTCCGTGATTTACAATCTCTTTTAACATTTGGCCATACTTAATGGTGCATCATAAGTTTGAGAGATGGGTGAATTTTCCAGTGGACTAACCCGTGTAGCCGGCCGGTGTAGTCGAGCAGTTCTAGGCGCTTCAGTCCGGAGCCGAGCGACCGCTACGGTCGCAGGTTCAAATCCTGCCCCGGGCATGGATATGTGTGATGTCCTTAGGTTAGTTAGGTTTAAGTAGTTCTAAGTTCTAGGGGACTGATGACCTCAGATGTTAAGTCCCATAGTGCTCAGAGCCATTTGAACCATTTGAACTAACCTGTGTAAGTGCATGAAAATAGTTCTTCTACAACTTTTAGGTACAAAAGGTCTGCTGCACTGTTATGAAGTGTCACACCAGATGTAGGTCCTTGAGCCATCCACATCCTTGCACTGTGATGTTAGACAGGTAGTTTGTCTTTGAGAAATTTCTGGAGCTCCTCGTCTGTATCTTATGCTGTATCTAGATCCTGGAAGTTGAGGTCAACAGATACAGAATTGACTCTGGAGAGTCAATCAGATACCATGTTGTTGGTACCACTGATGTGGACTACATCCATACAAAATTGGCTTATTAAGTATAACACCAGAAGTGATGAGGGGGGCATTCCTTGCTAGGGTTGTTGATCGCTTCCACCAGAGGTTGGTGGTCCGTAAACATTGTAAATTCATGACCTTCAATATCCACTCTGAAGCAACAGAAAGC
This sequence comes from Schistocerca americana, assembly GCF_021461395.2. NCBI lineage: Eukaryota > Metazoa > Arthropoda > Insecta > Orthoptera > Acrididae > Schistocerca > Schistocerca americana. The sequence goes on along the minus strand of NC_060130.1, from coordinate 517,662,151 downwards.
TTCATAAACTGCCAGCAATTCACAGTCAAAAGCTGACTGTTTTTATTGAGAAGCAGTAAGCTTTCTTGGGGAAAAGCATAGGGGATATTGTCCATCGATTTGCTGATGCAAAACAGTGCCAATTGCTAAATCATTTGTGTCTGCTGTGACAGATAGAAGTGCACCTTCAACAAGGTGTGCTAATGTTACTGCTTGTTCTAAACTGTCCTTAATATTGTCAAAAGCCTGTTGCATTGCAGGGTCCTCTCGAGAGGATGTTGTCCGTGATTCTGTTTGCCAATGAGTGCATCTATCAGGGGAGCTTCTAACTATGCTGCTATTGGTACAAGCGGTCTATAAAAATTTATGGTACCAAGAAACCTTCATAACTCCTTGAAGATCATTGGCCTTGTAATAGATCTGATCACCCCAATCCTCTCAGCAGTAGGTCTAATCCCCGACTTGCCCACAGAATGTCCTAAAAATGTTACCTCATTCTTTCTGAGTTGGCACTTTCCTTCATTTATAACTACACCATGGTCATGGAGTGTTCTTACTTTACTTATGTTGTATATCCTTTTTAGGCCATTTTAGTGATATTTGTCATTTTGGGTTGATTTCAAGGTAGTTTAGATCATAAGAATCAAGTCCTGCGGTGACAGGTCCCTTTTCTTATTTGTGAACTAAGTGAATTCTCACTAGGGGCAGATGTCCCCACTACCGCCCTTCCCCCTCTCCCCCCCCCCCCCCCCCCACCCCTCTTCCTTGCAGTCACCCCTGGACAGATGACGTTTTCAGAAACATGGTGGGGTTAGACAAACAGGGTGGTCACCCAAGCTTTGTAACCAGTTAAGTGAAATCAGTTAGTCATCTCTACCATTTATCTGTGCCATCCTTGTGGATTGTTGGATTTCAAGAGAGGTATTTCATTGCTTAATTATGAGTGGAATCCTTATTAAAATCTTTGTCATAGAACATTTGTCTACTGGCTTACTTTGGGGGTGCAATTTCATAGACTACTCTAGAAACAAGTTTGCTTTCAAATTTAATCCAGGTATGGATTATCATTTACACTGAGGTGACAAAAAGTCATGGGATAGCGATATGCACATATGCAGATTGTGTTCATATCATGTACACAAGGGATAAAAGGGCAGTGCATTGGCGGAGCTGTTATTCGTACTTAGGTAACTTATATGAAAAGGTTTCCAACATGATTATGGCTGCATGATAAGAATTAACAGACTTTGAACTTTGAATGGTAGGTGGAGCTAGATGCATGGGACATTCCATTTTGGAAATCGTTAGGGCCACAGTTGTTTGCAATTGGTTTGAAGAACATTCTGGATAATTTGAGTGAATGATTTGGCCTCCCAGATCACCCAACATGATTCCCATCTAACATTTTGGGATGTAATGGAGAGGTCAATTTGAGTGCAAACTCCTGCCCTGGCAACACTTTCACAGTTATGGACAGCAATATAGGCTGAATGGCTCAGTATTTCCACAGAGGTCTTCCAATAACTTGCTGAAACCATGCCACATTGACACACCATGCTGGACAAAAGGTGGTCTAATATAACACTAGGAAGCATCCCATGACTTTTTTCATCTCAGTGTATATAGTCATGGTCAGCTGCCTTCAGTTAATAGTACTGATTTGAGTGATTTCCAGTTTGATGTCCAACATTTGGAGGGAGATGAATCTCAACAGTTATTAAGTGATTAAATGAATTTCTGGATATTGTGACTGAATGCTAGGGTATAAACACAATGTCAGCTATCAGGTCAAACTTACTGATCAGGTTTCAGTGAGTCCTTACCAATTATTGCTGTCAAAAATGAATGAGTTAAGGCAGATAATTGATAAATTGCTTCCAGAGGGCCTAATTAGGCCTTCTACCTGTCCATGTGCCTCACCAGTGTCTTTGGTTTTCAAAGGCAATGTTGAAAGTTATAGGCATCATGGACGAACGAGTGCTTAAACAGAAGGTAGTTTTGCAGTCGGTGCCCATACCTGAACTTCACATGTGCTTTACTTGATTTTCTGGAGCCCACTATTTCATTGTTTTGGATTTAAATCAACTGTACCATCAGATAACTCTAGCTGAAGAATCTAAGCCTCTGACTGCTTTTTGCACGAACTGGAACTTGTTTGAGTTCAACACAGTTCCCTCTGGATTGTCAGCTGGAGCAGCAGTCCTATCATGTCTGCTAGATTCCATCTTGTGTGAACTGAAGTTTTGTTGTGTATACAGGGTGGTCCATTGATAGTGACTGGGCCAAATATCTCACGAAATAAGCATCAAATGAAAAAACTACAAAGAACAAAACTCGTCTATCTTGAAGGGGGAAACCAGATGGTGCTATGGTTGGCCTACTAGATAGCGCTGCCATAGGTCAAATGGATATTAACTGCATTTTTTAAAAAATAGGAACTCCCCTTTTTTATTACATATTCATGTAGTACATAAAGAAATATGAATGTTTTAGTTGGACCACTTTTTTCGCTTTGTGATTGATGGCACTGTAATAGACACAAACGTATAAGTACGTGGTATCACGTAACATGCCGCCAGTGCAGACGATATGAGCTTCATGAAACATTACCCGTGTTAAAATGGACCGTTTACCAATTGCAGAAAAGGTCGCGTTGCTGTATGGCCACTGTGATCAAAATGCCCAACGGGCGTGTGCTATGTATGCTGCTAGATATCCTGGACGACATCATCCAAGTGTCCGGACCGTTTGCCGGATAGTTACGTTATTTAAGGAAACAGGAAGTGTTCAGCCACTTATGAAACATCGACCACGACCTGCAAGAAATGATGATGCCCAAGTAGGTGTTTTAGCTGCTGTCATGGCTAATCTGCACATCAGTAGCAGAAAAAATGCGTGAGAATCGGGAATCTCAAAAATGTTGGTGTTGAGAATGCTACATCAACATTGATTGCACCCGTACCATATTTCTATGCACCAGGAATTGCATGGTGACGACTTTGAACATTGTGTACAGTTCTGCCACTGGACACAAGAGAAATTACGGGACGATGACAGATTTTTTGCCCATGTTCTATTTAGTGACGAAGCGTCATTCACCAACAGCGGTAATGTAAACCGACATAATATGCACTATTGGACAACGGAAAACGCATGATGGCTGCGACAAGTGGAACATCAGCGACCTTGGCGGGTTAATGTTGTGGTGCAGCATTATGGGAGGAAGGATAATTGGCCCCCATTTTATCAATGGCAATCTAAATGGTGCAATGTAAGCTGATTTCCTACGTAATGTTCTACCAATGTTACTACAAGATGTTTCACTGCATGACAGAATGGAAATGTACTTCCAACGTGGTGGATGTCTGGCACATAGCTTGCGTGCGGTTGAAGCGGCATTGAATAGCATATTTCATGACAGGTGGATTGGTCGTCAAAGCACCATACCATGGCCCACACTTTCACCGGACCTGACGTCCCCGGATTTCTTTCTGTGGGGAAAATTGAAGGATATTTGCTATCATGATCCACCGACAACGCCTGACAACATGCGTCAGCGCGTTGTCAATGCATTTGCGAACATTACGGAAGGCGAACTATTCGCTGTTGAGAGGAATGTCGTTACATGTATTGCCAAATGCATTGAGGTTGACGGACATCATTTGGAGCATTTATTGCATTAATGTGGTATTTACAGGTAATCACGCTGTAACAGCGTGCGTTCTCAGAAATGATAAGTTCACAAAGGTATATGTATCACATTGGAACAACCAAAATAAAATGTTCAAATGTACCTACCTTCTGTATTTTAATTTAAAAATCCTACCTGTTACCAACTGTTCATCTAAAATTGTGAGCCATATGTTTGTGACTATTACAGCGCCATCTATCACAAAGTGAAGAAAGTGGTCCAACTAAAACATTCATATTTCTTTACGTACTACACGAATATGTAATTAAAAATGGGGGTTCCTATTTAAAAAACACAGTTGATATTTGTTTGACCTGTGGCAGCACCACGTAGCGGGCCAACCGTAGTGCCATCTGGTTTCCCCCTTCAAGCTAGACAAGTTTCATTTTTTGTAGTTTTTTCGTTTGACGCTTATTTTGTGAGATATTTGGCCCAGTCATGATCAGTGGACCACCCTGTATAATTACCTCAATAATGTGGTTGTTTACATTAAGACATTTCATGAGTACCTTCAACATTTTAGGCAGGTGTTGTTTTGTTTTAGGGAAACGGGATTAACAGTGAAACCTACAAAGGTTAATTTAGTCCTTGCCAAGATTTGTTTTAGGGTCATCTAGTTTCAGCCAGTGGTGTCAAAATTGATAATGAGCACACCAAGGGCATTATAAAATTTTCTGACCCTCCCCTCCCCCTCCCTGGGATAGGAAGGGAGTTACACACTTCATCACGGTGTTAAACTTTTCCAGGAAGTTTATTATCAACTTCAATCAACCAGCCACCCCTTAAACAAGCTTTGTCATAAGGGAGATCTGTTTCAGTGGTCATATACTGAGCAATGAGCTTTTGATGCACTGAGGCATGCACTCAGAAATGCCTCTATGCTAGCCATTCCTAATTTTCAACATGAGTTTATTCTCCAGATCAATGCCTCCAATCCTGGAGTTGCTGCCATCCTGTCACAATAATGTAATGGAGATCATCAGCTGGTTGCGAGTGTCAATGGCTCTCTCAGCAACAGAAGTTAAATAATCCATATATTAGTTGGTAGCATTGTCAGTTTTATTTGGCCTAAAACATTTAAGTTCTTTTTGGAGCATAGATATTTCTAATTAGAAACAATCAAGACTGTGTTGGGTACCAGCTAGGTCCTGCAATAATGATAGGATAGCATTCTGTTGTTTGAATTCCAGCTTTCCAGTTTGCTATAAAACACTTAAATGATTTTGACAACCAGCTGGCCAATGTGCTAAGTTATATGTTTACTGGGGATCAGGAGTCTGCCTAGATCCTGCAATCAGGTGTTAATTTTCAGTGTACTGCAGTTATACTAGCAAAAATTCCATAACTTTCAGGAGTTTGAAGGAACAGCATGATTGGGATCAAGCACTCAGGAGCATTAAGGATCAGCTCCTTAGTTGGAAGCAAGTATCTGGGTATCATCTTAACAAAGGCCTCCTATGTTATTGTATCTGCTACAATGGGGAGTTACAAGATTTGTCTTCCAAAAGACTTAATCCCATCTGTGTTTAAGTACTTTCATTACTCCTTAGGTGGGGGTCATTTGGGTACTTTTAAGACCGTAAGGAAGATTAAATAGCACCTTAACTAGCCATCCCTTAATTCAGATGTCAGAAAATTAAGAATGTCAGTCTGCCAAGAACAAGCCCAATTCTTGTCATGGTTTGTTTCATTCTAATAGGGATGAGAGGCCGATGGATATATTCTTTGTGGTTTATTTAGGGATCCTTCCATGCATTAAGAGTGGCAATTAGTACTTTTATGTTTTTTGTTGTGATGGATGCTTTCACTCAGTTTGTGTGGCTTGTCCAAAGTAGGTGTATGACAGATAGGTTTGACAGTTAAGCATCTTGATAAAATATTGTCATAAATTGTCTCCCCCACCCCCCAAGACATTAGTTAGTGATAATGCACCTACTCTCACTTCTAGGGAATTTAAGAAATTTTGTTTTGCTAGTGCCACACAACTTATCAGAGCCATCCCATTCTACACTCAACTGTTATTTTCTGAATGTGTTAATCAGAACCTGAAATTGGTGCTGATACTTTATTGTAGATAATTTCAGAATAAATGGGATAAATCCATCAACTGACTTTATTTTGATTTCAGTTCCACTGTGCATGAGTCTTGCAGAATTAATGCTTGCGTACCCAATTAACTCTCTGATAGCCCACCACTGGATATCAATGACCTCCTCCCTGAGGAAACTGATTCTGACAGCACTAAAAGAAACTGGAAGAAGGCAATTAATAACATTCATTTTGCACACAGGTGGGAGGCCCAGACATATGAGTGTAGGTGACATACTTATTGGAGATTGGGCATCCTGTTTTCATTAAGAATTTTTGGGTCCAGTGCAAGGAAGCAGAGAAAAGTTTTGCTAAGCTATTGCCTTGCTTTGTTGGAAGCGTCTGTGGCCACATACATGTGCATTTGTGTGTCTGTGTTGTTGTGTGCATGATTGTGTGTACTTTTACTAGAGAAAGAGCTTGAAAACTAGTAAAATACTGTTTCTGTTGCATAGTTCTGTGGACCGCACATAAGTCAGCATGCCAGCTACAGATGAGTGATTAATGTTTTTCTATTTTATATACTATACATCCTGGAATTTCCATTGGTATTAACCAAATGTTTATTCATGTGTTATGTATTATTCTGGAACATTTGCAGATTGAAACATTTTTGTGTCTGTTTTGTAGTTCCTGAATTTGTACTGTGCTTTGTTAAATTTATTTTGAGATAGAGCCACCTGTGTGGAATGAAGCTCTACACAAGGTCACAATTTGAAATCTCAGTTTAATATTGATCGAATTTGAAGTATTCAAAGTTTATTGCAGATTTTTTTGGATTGTTACAAATAACTGCATTCATTTGAACTTGTCATATTTCATGTGTTTGAAATCACAGTAACAATTTACACAAACTGTTAAATAAAATTAATTTATCTTTTCTGTGTGACATGCTATGTTTCTTTTGTGGCCTGGCACCTTACCACTGTCCGCCCCGGTAGCTGAGTGGTCAGCGTGACAGACTGTCAATCCTAAGGGCCCGGGTTCGATTCCCGGCTGGGTCGGAGATTTTCTCCGCTCAGGGACTGGGTGTGGTGTTGTCCTCATAATCATCATCATTTCATCCCCATCGACGCGCAGGTCGCCGAAGTGGCGTCAAATCAAAAGACCTGCATCAGGCGAACGGTCTACCCAACGGGAGGCCCTCGTCACACGACATTTCCATTTTACCTTACCACTCCCAACTCATTGCTTGCTCTTCTTTTCATTTAGTAATTCTAAATCACAAAACACAAACTTACTACAGAATAGGTTAACACAACACATCAGAATATCATCTTCACTGCTGAATCCCTGAGAATCAAATTTTTAAATTTCCTAGATCTCAGCATAAGTACACCTAACAACAGACATACAGCCCTGGCAAAAATACAGCACTAATGATAAATAAAAGATTATGATTTTGTCTCCTTCACAGTTTGACAATTCAATAATTCTGTGTAACATGTCATTTACTTCCTACTTTACTCATCCAAAAATGTTCATTCAATATGTCAATCTTTTAACTTTGTGTGGAATATGTGATGTAGGCTTGGTGGTTTAGTAAGTAGAGAACTGAACTCTGGCACTGCAGGTCCCATTTGCAATTCGAGAAAAGGGCAGAGATTTTTCTCCATACCAGTCCTTCCTGAATGGCCCAAGGTCTACTCAGCCTGAGATCAAATGAGTATCCAGGGATCATTCTTGGAGGTAAATGATGCCTGCATTGATGGACCCACCACCCTCCCAGTGCTGTGACAAAGAGAGGCTCACTCTGCCTGCAGTCAGGTCACTAGTCCAGTCCTTACCCGTGTGATGACAGTACTTATGGAAGACAGCAGAAAAACTTACCTGCTGTGGCTGATTATAACAGTTATGTTCTATATTGAAAAAAAAATTGTAATCACACAGAACCATGTATGTAGTTTTAGGGACAGCCATATTAAGTCTATAATCATAAGTGACTTCAACACAAGTCTTAGAATGTGCAAGGTGACTTTAACTTGATTTTAGCTGTAAATATAAACAAAGGTAATAGTTGGACACATGGAAAACGCTCTGTTACATCAGTAATGTGTAAATATAAAAGTGTTTGTGCTATGGATAAAAAGGCAGAAGAAGGTGCCACAAATTACAGGACAAAACTAGTAATTTAACATAAATAGACAACTTGTAAAATGTGGTAGCTAAACTACATGTTATTTTGCACAAGGCAGCTGCAACATTCAAAATCGCAGTCTAGAAAAGCATTATAATGACGAAGATCTAAATTTATCATAAATGTTAAAAGGAGGTGATATCCCAAAATGCGTCCTTCTATGAAACAAAGCTATACAAATAAGTGGCTGGTTACTTAATTTCTTCAAGTATTTCAATCCACAACCACCTACCTCAATAATCATTAATGTGGATAAATTAATGGTAGTCTTGAGGTGTGAAGAGCTTGAGATTTATAAACTGTGCATCCATAATCTATGTCTACATGGTGGATCAGTACCCCGTGAATCCACAATGAGAGAGACTTAGGAGCTTCCTGATTTCTAAGATTCAGACCAAGTGACTGTTTTCTATACATTCCAAGGTCTCCCTTGCACAGCTAGTTAAGGTGCCACATTGATAACTACTGGTGCATGTTTGCTCTTTCCTGGTGTAATGAGGTGGATCGAAAGTGCCTCTTTCCATGCCTTGCAAAACTTTCACTCTGCCATATTTTATTAAAAAGTTCTAGAAGGATATCCTGTGATTTCTTTCTAAGTAGTTGCAGCATTGTGTACTTTAATCACTACTGAGTTCAGAATTATGGGTCTCAAAGTGAGCTGAATTCAATTCTCACATGGAGAACTGAAAGTTATAGAACTCAGAATTAATGCTTATATTTTTTTGTAATCAAGCAATGGTGATGGGATTCCAGATTTAGGCTTATGGTAGCAGTAATCTTGGCAAATAGCTGTACCATATTCTGGATGATGTCTCTGGGTATAATTTGAAAAGATAACACTTCAGTACAGGTTCTTTAGGTGGCTTATTGTGCATTCAGAAAATCATTCTGATGGCTTCCCATAGTTATACTGCACTAGTGGAATGGTATAATTTGGAAAGATCACACTTCAGTGCAGGTTCTCTAGGTGGCCCACTGTGCATCCAGAAAATCATGCTGATGGCTTCCAATAGTTATACTGCTCTAGTGGAATAATTTATTGACTTAGGACTTGATCTCATATGACTCTCCTCAATGATTAATACAGTACCACCTGAAAAGTTACGAGGTTCGCTGTGGTTGTTTGACATCCTAATTTCAGAATAGCAATCTTCATTCCACCAGGGCATGAAGACATAGAGATGGATACATCAAAGTCTTGGTAGAGCACCATTGTAACATGATACAACAATTCCCAGATGGTGTCTCAGTGCCCAACCACATCCAGCTGGCTGTAGAGCATTCAGCTGGCACTTATGAGAATCCACTTTGGTGGATTACCTTTGAGTACAGTTTGGCCTTTGACATTAATTGATATGGAGAAGTGATAACTGGAGTCCAAATCACTGTGCATTTTCCAGTGATAATGTTGTCAAGGTTGGAAGAGCATATTGAGAGCCATGGCAGAGAATGCCACAGTAGCAGTACTGAAGTGTGCTGCATCCTGTCTTCAGAAGGCAAAACACTACTGAAGACACTCTAATGTATTTAAGAAAAATGGGAGTTTGTTTTGATATCATGATATGCTATTGATTAGTTCATTTTGTAATTTTCATTGGAAGAGCTCAGTTATAACATCACAGTTTCCTTTTTTTGAAGTAATGTTTGTGTAACTAACACTTGTGCAAGTGTTTCTTTCACATATGAACCAGATATTATAATTTTTTTAATATTTCTAATTACATTATAAAATTCTAATTTTGAAAATAAAGTAATGATTTCATTTGAACAAATGTGTATAACATAGAAAAATATAAATTGTAAATAAATTATTTAATGATTAACATTTATATCACTCATTGTATAATCTTTGAAATCTCTTAACATCTGTGAACATCTATGAACTGTAATGAATCAAACAGCGTCTTTAGCCACAGTACCGTGTTCTGAGCACTGACCACCACAGTCAAGGAGCCATGCCAACAAGGTAAAATGTTACCACTTTATGTGTAAAAGATTGCTGTATTAAACAGAGAAACAGGGCAATCATTGCTGCTACCGCTAGATCACATACTTCACGGGAATCTGTTCACCTAAAGACTGCAGCTGCAACCTGAATAGCCTTGGCTCTGATTTGGTAGTTAAAGCCATGCATTTAATAATGTTAGATCCAAACTATCTGACCTTGGGATAATTTAAGCAATTCATAATTTATGGAGAAAAATGGCCTGTATTTAATTATTGCACAAGGAAGTGTTGTAGGATGAGCTCTGGGTGGGGCACGGGATGAATTTGAGTTATTGAAAGCCTGAATACAATGGAAGTGACCAGAGAGCAGGCCTTCTGTATTTTACCAACCTACACAAAAGGTTCCACCAAGGTTAACAGAAACCTCTTTGCTACCCACTAAGCATCTACTAAACTTGGCCATACTGTCATGGTAGCAGGCTACTTTATTCCCATGGTTATACACATAATATCCATAATTGCACACCACACCACACACACACATTTTATTTTTCCAGGAGGTAAAAGAAAGGGCAGGGACAGAGAGATATAGCACCGAGACATTGTAAACATGAATGTGGGATTCAGAAGTGGCAAAACTTAATGGACTTTGCACAAGAGCATCTGAAATGAATGATTAGCAGACAGTTTAGCATAAAACATGAAAAATATGTAAACTGTGGCTGATATGAATGCACTCAGATACCAGAGGAAATTTACAAATGACACAGTAAATTGAGGTGCCAGAGATATGGAGATGAGAATGTGCAGGGAGTGGTTTTGCCATGCAAGAACATGCTCAAGCACACTTTATCTCAGGCCACAAATGCAGAAAAATTAAGTATTTTGCAAAAACAGAAACAATTTTAAACAAAAGATCAGCATTAAGAGCAGGCAACTAGCACTATAACATGAAACATTACTTAATACTAATAACATTTACATTTTAATCATTTAATCCTGTGGCATTGATTTCAGCATTTAAGTGAAACTTCAGCAAAACTGACTTTGACTCTGTGTTCTTCTTTTACTTGAAGAAGAATGATCATCCTCTTCATGTGACAAGTTATGACAATTCAGTCTAACCCAAAATGAAACATAGCTCAGCAAGACTACTGGATATCTATAAAAAAAATAATATGCAAATGTGCTTCAGTTAAGAACATAAGCAAACATGATACTAAGCAAACACCACAAGGGAAATAAAATATTAAATACAAAATGAGATTAATTAGAGCATCATAGAAAGGAAACAGTACACTAGACATCTTATGCAAAAAAGAACCAACATGATGAAATAAGTAATGACACTCAGGTAAAATACATGACAAGCAAAATATGATTACCATACACAATGAAAAATAAGAAAAAAAGGTTAAAACAACTCATCAATATTTCAAGAATAACAAAAATCAAATTATTTAACTGACAAATAATTAATTTTCAGATTTAGAATGTTGTTATCAGGAGTCCTTCCATTCTATAACCACACAGACTAAAAGATTCTTCATACCTATTCAGAAAATTATTATTGTCCATTTAATTGCATCAAGACTTGAAGATTTAAACTGAACTGAGTCATTAACAGGGAGTTCAATGTAAAAAATGACAACATAATTAATATAATTACCAGCAACTATGTAAATCTAAATTCCATTGAAGGAAAGCCACTAGCAATATTATTGATTCTGCTGCACTTAAAATTGACACTTGCCACGTCCCAAACACAACATTTCTAGGGGCAGCACCCCGGCAGTCTGCCATTGAGGGGTAAAGGGGATGGGGCTTGTCGTCACAGCTGCCAGTGGTCGTACACTGGTCATGTATGATGCACCATTTGCCTACACCCGAAGTTCTGAAAACCTATCTTAGACAGCATGTGTGGACCCTCTCTTGATGCAGGCAGTCATACCAAGATGTGTTCTCATTTCAGTATGCCAAAGTGTGATCAGTGGTAGGTTTCTGGACAAGGCTGGCACAAATGAGCACTTCTCTGTGTCCCCCTTGGCAACAGAGAACACTGTGCAGCCTCTGCGATGGTGATCATGCTATCGCCAGACAGTCGTCAAATGTGTAGGTTTATTGGTCTACCTCGTAGACACCTCATGGCCTCTGTTGGCTGCTAATAGTACCAGCCATGCATAATATACTCTCGCACACTTTCCTCCAGTGGTACTCTGCTCCTTTAGTGCATGGGTCAAGTAATGGCAATCCATACACTCTCTCCTCCACTGATGTCACAGGTGGGCGGGTCGTGTGTAAGCACTGCCCACACTGTTTTGACAGGTGCACCTGTGTGCAACCAGTGGTACTAGAGTGAGTTTTTCACTCTGCAGTGGAGTGTGCGCTGATATGAAACTTCCTGACAGATTAAAACTGTGTGCCGGACCAAGACTCGAACTCGGGACCTTTACTTTTCGTGGGCAAGTGCTCTACCAACTGAGCTAGCCAAGCACAATTCAAGACCCATCCTCACAGCTTCAATTCTGCCAGTACTCGTCTCCTACCTTCCAAACTTCACAGAAGCTCTTCGTGAACAGTGCAGAACTAGCACTCCTGGAAGAAAGGATATTGCGGAGACATGGCTTAGCCACAGCCTAGGGGATGTTTCCAGAATGAGAATGAGAACAGTTCAGTCTCATAATGCAACATCATCTAGTTTGTTAGCATTAATTTAATCATTCTCAGTTTCTCTTTCACAGGAATGAGACCAACTGTCCCCTACTTTGATAGTAGAATTTGCCATTGGATTTTGAAGAAGAAACAAGGATACCATTGATGTTAGTTACATCACAACATGTACCTACACTAAATACTCCTTCCTACACATAGAAATACAATACACACTATCTAATACTAATTCGATATGTATACAAACAATACAAACATGTGACACAACGATAGTACCATACTTAGCACACACACTACAATCACATACTGGCCAGATCTAGACCACTTGTCACCATACACTTGGAACAATTGTTTGGCATTCTTTCTTCTGTTCGACATCCCCAGGCTTCTCCATGGCTATTGAGATACTCATGGATTCAGCTTGAGATGGTGAATCAATAATGGAATATACCAGCATTTTCTAAAACATATACAGTAATAGCAGTAACATTTTATCATTACTTACACATATATTCAGCAACTTCCTGAAGGCATACAACTTATACATTAGACATTACTACACACAATCTCATGAAAATTACACTGATGTCTTAACTATTATTTACACAGAATAAAATAAATAATCAAGGTACTATTGTCACCCCAACATATCATGGATCCTCTCATATGATGACTTCCTACTCATTTGAGGAAAAGCATTATGTTGGAGATGTGGTGCAGTCTCTTGATCATCTAGATTGAACTGTCTCCCTGTACAGCATGTTGGGATGTGGAATGTGCCACACCCGATATGTTCCACTGAACCATTGAAGATTTTTTTATGGAGAGTTCCTGTTACAGAGGAGCACAGTGTATGGTCTACATGTCATGTATAATACTATTTGCCAATAGCTTTACTGTAAATCAATTGAGGACAACACTTCCACATCTTGGGACCATTCCAAGAGCTTGTGTAAACTCTGTAGTTTGTATGTTTCTGGCATGATAATAGTATTCAGTTGTTTGGAATATAACACTAAGTTTGCTGATCCATCATGTTTTGGCATTATGAATAATAGTGATTTGTATGAGCTCACTGTTCATTCAGTCACATCTTGGACCAGCATATCATTAATTTCCTTATGTGCTTGCACCTTATTTGTAAGTGGAATGGCGCATGGCTTGACAAAGAATTGATTGTGCTTACGCACCCTAAACTGATATACAAAACATTTGATCATGCCAGGCATGCCTGAAAATACCCGAGCAAGATTTTGCAAAATGTGGAAAAATCTATTTTGGTTGGCATCTAATGCTCCAATGCTGGTAATACGGCTTTCTGCAATCTTTGTAAAAACAGTATGCCTCTGCTGATTGTCATATGAACAGCTCAACTCTCTTATGCAGTTATCGAGGCCCTCCAGTTCAAGTCATGATCCAGATTGAATACAAGATCTCAAGCAGCTCACCTCAGACTCGCTATGTAGGATACAGTCACTAAAAATTAACTTTGGGGGGCCTCCCTCAAGTTTAACAGTCATAATTGCTCCTCCTACATCAATCATTGCCTGATGGGTATTGATAAAATCAGTCCCCAGAATTGCTTTCACATTCAACAGTGGAACAATGAAGGAATTACACTCAAATGCCTTACCTTGATACATAAAAATAACCTGATCTGCTTTCTTATTTTGATACTCTTTCCATGGATCGCTCCCCTCACCATTCCTCACAATGGAAAGGTGGGCCATGCTCCCACTTCCTCACAGTTTCAAAATACTGCTTCACTCAGAATACTAAAGGGAGTCCCAGTGTCCAGAATGCACATAAGTGGCCCTCCTTAATTGAAATTGTCACCACAGGACTGACAAATGGAACCATCATATTTGTAGTTTGATGCAGTAGTTCCTTCCTCATGTTTTCCCTCGCAACAAACTGTACATCACAGATTCCAGTCATATTTTGTTCTGCCACAACGCTATCTGCATCAGGTAGGCATCATTCTGGTGTCCGTGGTCTGCAATTTGACTGATTATGGTGGGGATTAACTGACTGAAACTCAACGCCAGGAGGCAGGTGCCGGCACAGTGTTCTGTTTATGGTTCCCACCACTCTGATTATGAAAGTGGTCATGACTGCTGTAACTATTCTGAGCTCCATACCATCTACCACACCTATAGTTTCCTGGATTACCATTATGATAACCACCACCATTATGGTGCCAGTTATTTGGGTATGGTTGGTGTCAGTTGTGATGCTGATCATACCATTGTGAACGGTCCATCCTCCTGTGACTGCTATCATGCAGGCACGATATGTAATAGTTTTGTATAACCTGACCACCATTCAACGTGCACTCACCTGTGTCACAGTCCAACCCTTGCAGCAGGGTTTAAAATGTTTCTACACCATTCTTGCACCTACATGCCAGAAGGATTTGTTGAAGGTGCAGCAGCAACTTCATAATACATATGCAAGTAAGTTCTGCTGGCCCATATGCATTGTAAAAGAACTGATTGCACTGAACCATGTGTTCAAACATGAGTGCTGGGCTCATAAACACAGACTGATTTAGGTTTGGCTGTATTATAATGCCATGTTTCACTTGGACCTGTACTGCTTCTGACCAGTAAGCTGAAAAGAACGCCTCACAAAATTTGTACGTTGTGTTGCAGTTGTGTGTAACTGATCTCATTTGTAGCACAGGTTCTCTTTCTAGATATCCACACATAAATCCAATTTAATATGCACTGGGCCATGTGGGAGGCAAGTGTGTAGTTTCTTCTTCAAATGTAACAGTGCTTCAGCTTGCACCTACCCATAATGCAGCCTATAGTCTAGCTCCTATGCATATATTTGCCACAAAATCCACAAGCAAAGTAGTTTGTACCTAAGATATCAGCTTACAACGTGATATTCATGACTTGCTCTCTAAAATATGCAATGAATAAACTGTGCCAACATACTGAGACTAAGTGTATCAGTGTGCCTGAACTTGCAGTGAAGGCACAAGAGATAATTTGGGAGACGACTTCCATACCATTCCTGGATGTGAAAGGCTAACTCTATGCATTTAATACCAAACCAACTCTATCACACAAGAAATATGTTCTCCCAAAGACTGGAAACCTGATGGGAAAACCTGAACCTTGACTAACGGAAGAGTGAAACAGATAATGAATCTTTGAGACTTACAAACGACCTCCTACCCTTGGAAATAAAATTGATTACAAGCAGAAAGCAAACAGAGTCAATCAGTCTGAGAGAAACGATAACTAAGACATGCCAATACATTAATCTAAAACATAAGGACCAGATGCTCTATGGGAAAACTTCGGTGACCTAGGGAAGAGTTGGCAAAGTAGAAGCTGCAGCTGATCCCATTGCCCCAACCAAAGAACTAAGCCTGTACATGACTTATAGTGATAACCTTCATTGAACTGCAAACAGAACATAGACTTACTGATTATTTCACAGAGGTAAATGATATTAGCAGTGAAAAATTCTTGTTTTTGAGCTGACAAAGCTGTTGAAAAATCCTTGAGCTCAGCATTTACTGTACAGGACGGTGTTCCAGCGGTGTTCCAGTCCAAATGATCAAGCTTATTGTTCACCCACTACTGCTCATAGTAACTACTGCTCTCTAGACTTTGAAGCTCTTGTGCCTGGACAACACAGTGGAAACACTCATTCTCATCAGAATACAAGCACTAGAGATCTGACTACTAAGAATAGTAGCCGGGTACATTCTGTCTGATGGGAGAGTGAACATAGACACAAGAAAAGAACTAAGAGTGAAAATCATAAATGAGAAGATTAAAGAATACAGGAACAACTGGACGAATTATATCACAATAATGGAAGGCGACAGATTAGCAACATTGGCGGTGATTATTACCCAGTGAACAGAAGATATTTAGGAAGACTGAGGAAGGTTAACAATTTCAACCAAGGGGGCATAACAGGCTGATGCCTAATATATGCAGAGAGAAGAAGAGATATCATATTAAAAATATTATGATTTTTAAAGTGGCAGTGATTTTAATAGTTTTTGTAATTACATATGAATCTGTGGTCTAATGTAAGAGGACTCCTGAAGGCATTAATCTGTTTAGGTTAAATGAATAAATAAAAAATTAAACATAATATGCAGGTTGTCTCAGGATGAATGGTCAGTATTCAGGGATATGACAGGTATGATTATTTGAAGCAAAATACTTCATGTAGATGGATGCGTTATTCAGAATGGTTTCTGAGATAGAACATATTTAATGTACATTACTACATTTTCAATATTGTTCAGTACATTGTCATTGTTTACAGTGTACCATAGTAATTTAGACGAAGTGGAGACGAATAATACGATGTAGGACATGTGGTCTATCAAGTCGGGAAACTTCCGCAAACTGGCTTACGTACACGTCAATGTACGCCTGTTGCTCAAGATCTTCTGTATTCTCTCGCTCTATTAATGTAACCTGTAAACCATTGAGGAAATATGAATAGGACGTTTACAAAGAATATTTAATGTAGTTTAATTTTATACTGCAACAAGTTTTCGCTAGAGGCTGCAGATTTGGTGTTGTTGAAGAAAAACGTACAAAAGTAACTTTAAATATGTCCCATCTCAGAAACCATTTGTCCATATTTAGTTGTTTGCTTCAAATGATTGTTCCTGTCTCTCAATATTGACCATTTACCCTGAGACAACCTTTATACATGGACTATCATGTATGTTAAAATAACAAATCATGTGTTATACATACCACTGCATTTAGTCTCCTATCCACCCAAAGTAATTAAAACCTGAATAAAGGCTACCAACACACCAACAACAGCAACTATAAACTCAACAGACCTAGAAGGAGACATAATAGTACACCTAACAAGAACACTCATACGACAAGAAAACAGAAGAGCAACAACACAAGATAATGACCACTAGAGCAAATCAAATAAGAATACAAAGAATAAAAAGCTGAACTTGGATGGAGAGACGCTTAGTCAACAAAGCGAGCTGCAAGCTGTATCACTGTGCCAAGAGCGCGGAGAACAGAGTGACACCTCGAGTCGTCGTGTGGCCTGATCCATGTGATCTCATCCGCGAGAGCTAGTTGCCTCGGTGGGGAACAGTGAGCTAGTTTGCAATACAATCCGTAAGAGTGGTGGGGAGTAGTGAGCTAGAGAGCTACCTTGCAATCTGATTCCTGAGAGTGGTGGAGAGCAGTGAGCTAATGAGGTGGCCTGGATTCCGGTCGGTGAGTGTGGCGGGGAGTCTGAGCTTTTGGCAGGTGAGTGATGCCTCGATCGGTTTGCGATACGCTCCGACCTCCCTGTGGCTGAAGACTGCAGCTTGTATTATCGCTGGCAACACATTCCAAGTGCAGTGCAAAGTCAAAGGATAAGAAGTAACAAGTCAGTGAAAAGTATGTAAACATTTAGTGAACTTCTGAAATTGGAGATAATCTTTTGAACTCAAGAGTGGTAACAGGATGCTGCAAGTGTTTTCTGCCTTAATGAATTGTACTGAAGCAGCCCTGTCTTGTGTACTGCCGTAGCTGCCCGGTGAATGCGGTGGATAATGAAGTGAGAGTGATCTGGTTCGATTTGTGGTTGGATCAAACTTTTTTTCACTCAGGGACTGGGTAAAATATTGTGTTTAGTTTCATATTGTCATAATTAGTATTACTATTGAGGTGGATGAATGGGTACTTCCTGCCAGCCAATAAATTGGAAAAAATGGAGATTTCGTTATTTTCTGTTTTCATGGAAGAGAGTGCACATGGTGTACACATTTTTTGTTGCTTGGGAAATGTTTTTGTTAGGATATGGGACCCCAGGCCATCTCATTAGCTCACTGCCCTCCACCACTCTCAGGAATCAGCAGCCTAGAGTAGAATTTTCATCCTGCCCATTACAGCCACCATAGACACATTTTGAAATCAGATGAGCTACCATTCATTTTTTCCGAATCATTCATCAACCACTCTTTAGAAAGATCTGGCTCTTTGAAAGACTGTCCATCTCTACTTGAAACCAAATACTCATTTTGTGCTTTGTTGTGGCTAGGATTACTGTTTGATATAATCTTTTATTTTAATGATTGTTTAATCCATTTATTATTAAAAATTTATTTAAGTCAGTAAAATTGAATTGGTGACTGAAAATGTCAATTTTAATTTCACAGTGAACTAAAGAAATTCCCTCACAGTAATGTTTTTCACAGATTTGGAACCTATTTGTTAAATCTTCATTCGAAGTAACATAGTATGTATTTATATGCATCTGAATGTATTTATATTTATTATGTATTTATATGCAATATCTGAACACAGTTTCCTGTAAGTCATAAAAATATTAACAGGTGGAGCT
This sequence comes from Schistocerca americana, assembly GCF_021461395.2. NCBI lineage: Eukaryota > Metazoa > Arthropoda > Insecta > Orthoptera > Acrididae > Schistocerca > Schistocerca americana. The sequence goes on along the minus strand of NC_060130.1, from coordinate 517,643,288 downwards.
CCAATTTGACAGGGTGTATGTAGCTGTCTAGTTGGAAGAGAGAAATGAAAGATAAACAAAGCAGGACAGGTAGAAAACGGAAGAGACAGGGAGAGAAATCAGGAGAGCACAGCGCACAAAAAAGTGATAGAGTAGAAGGTCCTGATCCATTCATTTTGCCACTATCAATTTTGCTACATATAATTCATAGGTAATGAAGTGAAAGTGTGTGAACTGTTCCTGCACCACATATTTCAAGATTATTTACCATTTCTAAAATACATCGATCCTAAAAACTATATTCTCAGAAAATTACTTTAAGTAGATTTCCTAGAAAACTCCTACTGTCTTCTGAAATTTTCAAAATCTACCCTACAGATTATTATGAACATCATATGTAAGTTTCAGGTTGATTGGAATATTGGCATAGTGAAAATTTAAACAAATCTGAAAGAATTTGCTACTAGTCACTCCCAGTAGTACCATACAAGAAGGAAAGAGCACCACTTGTTCTTTTTGTTGGATTTTTGGAAGTCTGGACAATGAGTGGATACTTCATGGTTTTCAAAATATGGAACATAAAATAACACGTATTTGTTGGTGAATAGTACAATAAACTTTTCGTCATGAAACATGAATTTATATTGCAAACACATTGGTATTTAGTACAATATAGCAACATATATGGCTTAACTTAGGTGCTGGTATTATCTGTAGCTGTCTCCATCATCGATGACTCAGATTCCAAATCAGAGAACAGAGAAGAGCATTGGTTATCCACAGAAGACAAATACGATGTAGATAATGGGGTTGGGTGATTTGGGAGAGGGGACCAAACAGCAAAGTCATCGGTCCCATCTGATTAAGGAAGGATAGGGAAGGAAGTCGGCCGTGCCCTTTCAAAGGAACCATCCCGGCATTTGCCTGAAGTGATTTAGGGAAATCACGGAAAACCCAAATCAGGATGGCCAGACGCTGGGTGCACGGTCGTCCTCCCGAGTGTGAGTCAAGTGTGCTAACCACTGCACCTCCTCACTCGGTGAGTTACTAGGGATGGGGGGTCAAGGAAGATTTCCTGCACAGTATCCTTGTTACTGTGGAGGAACAAAATGTTCACGTGTTCCTTGCCAAGCTTGAAACGTCCCCTTAGAAAAACTATATACGTGACTGTGCTTAAACTGACACACAATATTTTTAGCGCAACGCAATCTGACTTTCAAAAATCCCTACAAATGAATGGCCCTGACTAACATTAACCTATACCTTTCACAAATCACTTACCTCACCAAAAATCTTCGTTACTCGAACTACTGCTATACAGCGAGCGCCACTACTGCCAGCTAAATAAAAGATTCAAACTACTGAAGGCACTAACTACTGATAGGCATAGTTAGCAAATGAAAGATTTTAATAGAGAACAAACAATGTATTTCCCATGCTCCCCACAAAAAAATTTTACAAGTTCTTTTGGGTAGTGGCCAATACAGATTTGAAAAAATTTTTCATAATTACAGTAACAAAGAAATCAAATACACACACTTATTGATACAATGTTGGTCAAAAGCTAAAATTTTCTCACAGTCCATAAAGACAGTCCTGATCGTTCATCACAGTAAAATAGCAGTGTTTTTCTCTAAGTCTGAGCAGTAGAAGAAAATGCACACAGAAGTAGTGGATTTCCATGCAGTCTTGAAGAAGTAGTGTTATCCTTCCAACGAAAAGACAGTGCTGACTCTTGACATGCAGACAGGTAATGGGCCACAACAGAGCAAACCCACCGCAGAGTCAGTCGAAGTTTTGAAGAATATTGGTAGGTAGGTCATCACAGAGTAGACCCACTGCAGTCCTTGTAGAGATGGCCAGCAGCCATCTGCTGCGACTGTGCAGGTGCACAATCACCATCGAAGAGTCTTGCGGAGAATATAGCAAGTCCATAAACCACCACTTGTGCACTCACACAGTTTTTGGAATTGTCCTTAGAACCAGCAATGCTGTTATCCAGTCCCTTGATGAATTATTAACACACGTGCAAACACTAACAGTCCTTACTTCTCACATATTGTCCATATACTATGACCAACAGAAACGTGTGCAGTGAAATGTAACTTACAAGTTACTTAATTTGATGAACTGGTGTCAATTACAATTTTATAACATAAGAATACAATAACAAAGGTACAAAATACATCATTAAAGAACATAATAGTACAGATAACATTTGTAGTAAAACAGGCTTTACAAAAGAATAGAAATAAACATATACACCAGTGTTACAAGAATTATGACATAAGAACATACATAAAGATCAGAATAACTTTAGAAACATCAACTTCACATATGAGCAACAAAACAGAACAGATAAATAATGTGTAAACATCTTTACAAAGTAAATAACATAGTATTAGAAAAATTCTACAATGTAACTCATATCAGCTAAACACATAAAGACAGGAAAAACACAAATATACAAGAGTACACAAACACATAGCAGAATAACACAAGAGGAAAGGGCAGGGTTTGTTTTCAGTGTAACATTTGGTACTGCAGTCCAACCTAAAACTTCATTCCATAGATCTTTCGTCTTATTTCAACATTTGTTTCCACCAAAAAAAATCCTATCCAAGCATGCTTTCTGTATTCTGTTCACATCCTCTTTCAAAAATAGTTTTTCTCCACTGTGCACTACTTTTTTGGCGAAACCATTTTCTTATAGCTTCTCAATGCATTTCTTCCAATTCATCATAGTTAGTTTCTTATATAGTCTACCCCCTCTTAAGCTAACTTAAATCTACTGAGCTCAGATGCTAAACTAAGGGACGAGGCAATGAAGCAGCACAAAACAATTAACACAAACAGCAATGATAAACAATACAAATGGCAAAGCAAGCAGCATAAATTAGTAAAGCAAATGCAATATTACAACTAATATGAGCCAATGTGCAGCAACAAGAAAAATAAATCAGTAGTAAAACCAGCTTAACAGAGTAATACAAAGTGAAACTTAGTAGCACTATGCCTGGCAAACAGCAGCAGCAAATGCAATAACTTATACCTGAACATGACATAGCTCAAGCAGAAAAAATATTACACTAAAGACAACAATGCAGACAAGGGAAATGTATATTCACATCTTAATGTCTATGTAATTAAAGTGGTGCACCACAAGAAGTTATTCTACCAAAAAAATTACCAAGTAGTTGAAAAGAAAATTCCGTATGCAATTCCTGTGAAGGGAAATGTCTTTTTACGCTCCTTCGTTTTTTTTAATAGATCATAAAATTATTTACTGAATCTGTAGGCATAAAATATTTATATTAGTATATCTATTAAATTTTATTTTAACCAATGCTGCTGCAGCTAGAAACTTGATATTAAACAAAACGAGCAAACTCTCAATTAGTACATCTATTAAATTTTATTTTAACCAATGCTGCTGCAGCTAGAAACTTGATATTAAACAAAATGAGCAAACTCTCAACTAGAAAGACAATAGATGTAAAATGTTTCTCATCATTTCATTAGGCGTTTTAGTAAATATCATAAATTAAAAGCTCCACAGTATAATCATATGTTTTCAAGTTTGAGCGTGTCGTATTTGCAATGCTTTCTACAAAGAAATGTCAATAGCGAGGATAATGACCTCTTTCTTTTTTTCCACCTGTGCCTCTGAAAGGCACACACTAATGGCTTTTTTCCAGGCGACTGTCGCGCAGCTGCCCACGACGCATTATGTACAGGTGGTCACTTAACTTTCTTACAGAAATATTTACGACAGCAGTTTCCATTACAGTGACAGTCCCATATAAAAATATTTCACAGGTCAAGAATTTGCGTTACAAATCTGTAGAAACAAAATCCTATTGATATAACAGAGTCCAAAAAATTTTCATCGGCATTGTAATACATTCACGCATTTACATATATTTCATAACTCTTAAAGTACGATTCTTGGTTTCCAACAACCTTTTTCACAAACCAGAGTCCCTAACCACTACTCATTATTCCTTACCTTATTCGTCGACACTTCTTCAATATTTCATTATAACAGATACGTAGCATACTCAAATAACTCATATAGCATCAGCTTATTGATCATAAACATACCGCAACAGCATAATACACATAGTCGTCGTAATAATAACATCATAACACCTCAGACAACTCTCAAAATCGTCGTAGCTTCCTCCAATAATTTCAAAACCTAAAAAAAATTCTCTGCTCATGTCAAAAGTGTCATCTGCCTCAAACGTACTTTAAAAATCGTGATCCCATACCAAATATATCATTCAAAGCTCTCATAACATTACAATGGGTCCGAAAAAATATGAACAGACCACAAAGTACTGACAAAATACAATTTCGTAAGTGTGAAGTTACCCAACTGTGTAATTGCGTAAACATGTCACTGATGTAGTAAAAAAATGTTTGATTCTCTGTTAAATAATCAGGTAGCTGTGTAATTCTGTATTGGAGAAATATGGTACTGATGTGTAAAGTTGTATAAGCAAATACCATATTAGCTAGGGCTCCTTGTGCTTGCCACACACATGGTACACAAAGTAAGCGTGTACCCCCCTGAGGATTAATGCAATTATACCCTCAGGTGTTACAGATTACAGCAATGGAATGAAATGTATCACGGAAAACTTTCTTTGCAATTCAAAAATCTTTAAAAATAAATGTTTTAAGTATAAAATTAATCACTCAAATACGTGTACTGTAGCGCTAAACTGTGCGTCTTGTTGCAACATAATCTCTGTGGAAGTGTAGTAGTTATCGTCCTCCGAAAGCTAAGTTCTGCAGAAGTCAATGTACTTACCTCATGATAAACAAAATTGAAATGCTTTGCGTATAGATATCGTAGTTATTATGCTTATTGGCGTGATGAAGAAAGTACTGTACAGTAACGTATTGTTGTGCCACAAAAAAGGCTGTCTCATTGTTGCTATACCACAAAAGTTACTACTAAAACATGTTTTACTTTCCAGAATAACGCAGAAAAACTGTGCAGATATAAAACAGAAACAGCGCAAAAGCAACTTTGTAAATTGTCACTCATTAGTAGCGTCGTGATAAAACCGTGTATTTGTCACATAAACTAACCACTGTGTCGTCTGGTATCTCACAGAAAGTACTTTAAATCCAGAATGTATTTTCAAGTAAACCAAAACGTAGCATTAAAATCTCATTAGCAGTACCAGTATATGTTCTAAGTATTTAAACCTTATAGTCGTTACGTAATCGTGCAACTAACAAGCAAGAATGTACACACACAATAACACTGTGACGTCTGTTCACTATAACAATGCATTCGTAATTTCTGTTTCAATAAGTTCTCTTGGTTCTTGACTGGATATTTAACTTCAAACATTGTTGCATGTTAACAGATTCTAAGTCTGACAAGCATACTAGTAATGTAACGTGAAAAGTTATATGGCAAAGACAAAGTTAAAAAGCAGATTATCTTTCAATAAACGGTTTTACATGTGAAATGTGGTGCAATCCTTTACTCTTCCTAGCACACAGAGTTTCAACTTCAACGCAATTATCATGTGGTATACGTCGGATTCTGTAAGGTCCATTGTAAACTAGAAAGAATTTGTGACTCAGGTGTTTCTTCTTATGTGATAACGAATGGGCTTTAATGAGAACTTTCTGACCAATGTATAATTTCTTTGCATTTGCTTTACCGTGTAGTTTTCTCCTTTTGTCTGCTGCAGATTTTATATTTTTAATAGCCAAATCAATTATGTCCTTGTGTCGAAGTTTACGTGTATTCGGGAAAGGTACAAGCTCTCTGATTCTGTTCGGTGGTTCTTCATTCTTCAGTACAAGAGTAGGTGGTAAAGCAGTGGAATCATGAGGCATTTCATTCAGCACATTTTGAAATAAGTCTAAATATCTGTCCCAATGCTGATGCTTTCTGTGACAATAAAGTCTGCAAAGCTTATCGATTTCTTTCATAATCCTTTCAGATGGGTTACAATGTGGTGAGTACAATGAAATAAAAACAGGTTTGATTTTATGATTCCGAAGCATGCGTGACCAAACAGCAGATCTGAATTGCGGTCCGTTATCTGAAATGACTTTAGCAACATGGCCAACTTCACGTAAGAAATTTTTAATAAAGGCGTTGGATACAGACTGTCCAGTGGCTTTACGTAACGGAGTGAAAGAAACAAATTTTGAAGTAAGTTCAACAGCGACTAGAACGTACGAAAATCAATTCGGTGTTCTGACAAGGGGTCCCAAGAGATCAACAGCAGCAAATTCTTTTAATTTAGAAGGAATAATAGGAAACAACGGAGCACGATGTGAGATAGTAGATGGTTTCGCCTTTTGACAAAGTTTACAAATAGACAAGACTCTTCGAATTCTCTTTTCCATGTTGTTAAAATAACAAGTCGTGCGAAGAATATGATAACATTTTCGTGGACCAAGATGTGCATAGCTGAAATGAATGTACCAAATGAGCTTATTAACAAAATCGTCAGGAATGCAAAGTACCCATAGCTTGTCATCAACAGTGCAGCGTTTGAACAGTATGTTGTTTCTAACCAGATAATAATGCCGAATCTGAGTGTGCGGCTTTTCATGCCATTTACTTTTGATGTCTTTCCAAATCGGATCTTTATCTTGTTCATGAGCAATGTCCTTTAAAGATGTGGTGATGAAGTTTTCAAAGGCGACTTTCTGAATGTAAAGAATACTGAAATTTTTCTCGAGGTTGCCTTCTGTGTTACTTTTCTCAAGCCCAGCCGGTGCGCGTGACAGTGCGTCCACGACAATGTTCTCCTTGCCGGGAATGTAGACTATTGTGAAGTGGAATTCTTGCAGAAACAATGCCCAACGTTTTAACCTGTCATGGTTTAATTTTGAAGACATAAGAAATTGTAATGCACGATGATCACTGTATACTTTTACGTGCTCACCAGAAAGAAAGAAACAGAATTTGTTAAATGCCCAAACGGTAGCTAAAGCTTCTAATTCAGTAACGGAATAATGTTTTTCAGATTTTGTTAGCACTCGGCTAGCAAAAGCAATGGTTTTCTGAACAGTAGTGTCATTTTCTGTGGCTTCTTGAAATAAATGGGCACCAAGACCGACTTTAGAAGAATCCGTGCTAAGGCAGAAATCTTGTGACAGATCTGGATGAGCTAGTATTGGCGCGTTAAGTAGCGATTCTTTCAAAGAATTGAATTCCAACTGTGCTTGTTCGTCCCAGTTCTAAATAGTATTTTTTCCAGTGAGAGAACAAAGTTTTGGTGTAACTAGAATTTATATATTCAGAAAACGACGGTAAAAATTTACGAGACCTAGAAAACTGCGGACTTGTCTTTTTGTGGATGGAACTGGAATGGCTCTGATTGCTTCTAACTTTTCAGGATCCAGCTGAATGCCTTCAGAAGAAATAATATGTCCCAAAAACCTCACCTTTGACCTACCGAATTCAGACTTTTCCAAGTTAACTGTAATTCCAGATTCTGCAAAAATACGTAACAAGCTGTTGAGGATGCGCTTATGTTGTTCCCATGAAGCTTCTGCTATTAGAATATCGTCCACATATAAGTTGATGTGACGTTTTAAGAACTCAGGTAATATGGAATTTAGCCCGCGAATTAATGCTGTCGAAGAAATGTTCAAACCAAAAGGAAGTTTCCGAAACTGATAACAAACGCCGAAACAAAGGAAAGCTGTGTATTTTCTACATTCTGGATGAAGTTCGATCTGATAAAAGCTGGATCTGAGATCAATGGAAGACAACACTTTTACACCATTAAAATTTTGAAGAAGTTCTTCCAACGTTTGCGGCCTGTCTGTTTCAGGAATGATGATAGTATTGATTTGTCTCGAATCTAAAACAAGCCTGATCGATCCATTTTTCTTCTCAACAACATGTAATGGATTGTTGTATGAGCTTACTGCAGGCTCAATAATGCCCTCGTCAAGCATAGATTGTACTTCTGTTCTAACACGGTCCCTATAATGCGCCGGAATTACGTATGGTCTAACACAAAATTTAGTATGCTCACGAACACGAAATTGGTATTGAAATCCCTTGATTGTTCCTGTTTTGTGAGTTAAAACTGTGGAATGTGCTTGTAAAATCTCAAAAAGGTCCTCACTATCAGTGTCATTACAATTCTCAATTGTTTGAAATTTATTCTGAATTAACTCATTAGTATCAAATGCGCCGTCGATATCATCCCTGTCAGTACTTGCAGAGTGATTGTTAGTGTCAAGTTCCGTCGAAAATTCCCAACAGTTGTCTAACAGGAGGTAAAGCCGATTAATTTCTTCGTCATGGTTTGAGAGCCAATCTTCAAATTTCAAAGCTACTGACTTACTTTCTATTTCTAAACTTATTTCAGCATGGTGAAAGCTTAAAATTGCTTTGTATTCATTCAAAAAGTCTACTCCCAGTATAATTTCCGTCGACAATAATGGAACAATAAGAAAGTTCGTAGAGAAGCTGTGGCTTTGACAAAGGAATTCTAAGTTGGTTTGTTGGCGTACATCTACACTTTTTCCAAAGATTGCACCTTGTAATTTAATCTTACGTAACGGAAGTGTGGGGCAATCGTTCGATTTGTTGCATTTGCTAAGGGCTGTTTCACTAATTACTGAAATGGGACTGCCAGAGTCAAGTACTGCCGTAAATTTTACGTCATTTACTGTAATGTGAATCACAGGATATGCAATGTTGTTATGTTTTACGTCGTGTTCTAGGAGTAAGATGTCCCTAATGTCTTCCATTTTTACGTAATTACTAGCTACAGCAGCTGCGTCGTTAGTTTCATACGTACGTTTTGTGGCGGCCAGTGGTATGAGTCATTGCCTATTGTCTCTTTGTTGGCGCGCGTCGTTATTGGGGTTTGGAGACCTAACTTCTACAAATTCACCTTGTCTGTTTAAATCCCGCCAGTTCTGATGCAATTCAGGTCTGTCGTTACGATCATATCGTCTGTCGTCATGTCGGTAGATTCCATAGTTTCTTTCTTGTCGGTCACGTGGTGGAAAATTTCTCCCTGAATCATAACTGCGCGCTAGACCGTTGCGTCTAAAGTTATTCTGCCTCCCTTGATAATATTTATTTTGGTTCCCAAATTGTCTGTTTCTCTGATCGTCTCTGTGATAGTCATTACCGCAGAGAGGTGATCTTTCCCTGTAATTATTAATACTCTGCCAACGGTTGTCATACGGGTGGTGTCTGTTTTGGTCACGATTTGTGTTGTGAGAATAGCCTTGTCGTGTCCAGTTATTATTTCTTTCATCGCGGAATTGCGACGGATGTGACCTGTAATTGTTGTGTTCCTGTTTTCGCGTTCCGCGATTGTCAGTGTCAATTTCTAATTCTTGTAAGAGTCCCTGAAAAGCTTCAATGTCGTCTTTGCAACGTCCTGCCAAAATAATATGTCGTAAATGTTCAGGTAATTTGATTAAGCAAATGTGGATGAGTTCTGAGGGGCTGTATGGGTTTGACAGGTACTGATGCATGTGCAACATGTATTCAAAATATTTCACAAGACTGGAAAATTCAGATTGTTCGAAATGTTTCATCATTATGATGCTATGTTTTACTCAGTCTTGTGTAGCTTGAGACGAATATGCTGAGAGGAAGGTATGATACAATTCTCCTTCACTATGACAATCGTGAATGACTGATCGCATTCTTACAGCTGGTTCATTCTCTAAGTAGCCACACATAAATTCTAATCTGTGTTCTAACGACCAGTTGGGAGGAAAACAATGAGAGAATTGATGGAGCCATGCTTGTGGATGAATGTCGTTGCTAGAATTCTTAAATGTTTTGAATGTACGTGTAGTAATGAACAGCTTATAGTCAAAATCATCATGTCGGCGAGTCACATGTTGGTCATTGTTACGTCGTTTCGGCGCTTCCATCTCAAAATTCGGTGTGCCTTGCCAATTTCTTTCATAATTTCCGAAGTGTCCTGTGTTATTATTTTGTGGTTGTTCCGTATTTCTAAGTCCCTCTTCCCGTGTTGGAGCGCGAGTGTCCTCTGAAATATGTAATTTTTGTATTACTTGTGCCAACTGATCTTGTACTTCCCGGATTTCTCTTTTGTGTTGCGTATTAATTTGATTCTGATTTTGTTTGAATTTCTTAATTTGTTCATACTCTTCTGTGTCAGTGATGGCTACAGGTCTTGTGTCATTCAGATCATCATCTACCTTTGTAGATAAGTTAGTGAACTGATCCGAAAGTTCGGCTACTTTCTCCGATAGTGTACTTATTTCCTCAGTGTGTTTTTCTGAACCATGTTTCAGAGTATCTACTGCGTCCTTTAAGTTTTCCTGAGTTTTTGCAAGTTGCGTAACTGAATCGGTAAATGCAACTGAGTCAATTTTAGCTTGCAAGGTGTCATGATTTTCATGAACAATGGTTTGCAGTTCTTTTATGGCTGCTTCATGATTCTGTAATGCATTTTCATCCCGCGAAAAAATAGGTTGAAAATGCTCAGAAATTTGTGTTTTTACTTCATTAGAGACTTTTCGCCATTTCGATTCAATGTTATGTAACTCAGTAGTTAAATCTTCACGTGTTTGTTCAAGTGTGGTGTCTAACTTGTGAAGCTTTTGTTGTGTTTGTCTCTGGTGTTGTTCCATTGTGTCTAACTTTTGAAGATTTTTTTCCATTGTGTCTAAATGTTGCTGTGTGTTGTCTCTGGTGTTGTTCCATTGTGTCTAACTTTTGAAGCTTTTGCTGTGTTTGTCTCTGATTTTGTTCCATTTCTTGCATTAGCTGTAATAACAATGCATTAGTGTCTGGAATCTGTTCCTCTACACTTTTCGGCAGTGCAATTGCACTGGCAACATTCACGTTTTGACAAGCAGAAAATGTGTCTTGACTTATTTGAGAAAACGGTGAGGACGCAAAACCTGAATCTACAGTATTTGCAAAATTGTGTCCTTTTATTTCGGATTCCTGAGGCGAGCTGTTGCCGAGCGATCGATCGATAATGCTTCCCTGTTCACTAATTGTTTCACTGCCTACGCCGTTGTTTGCCGCCCGCTCCATTTCCCTATGCACAATTACCAAATTACTATGTTGAGCATTAGTTAATTCATTACACGGTGGCGCTAACACACTGCTTTCGTCTTCACTGTCATTTCTCAGTTTACTTTTCACACGCCATAATTGTCACAATATTTCACACGATAACACAGAAAAGCACAATTTGAAGAGCAAAATAAGATAACATAGCAATGGAAATAATGTCTACTTAATTGCAAGCGCAGCTGCGAAATACTTGTTGCAAATCCACATGCATGTCACAACTGTTTTACTGTACAACAATGAAAAACTACAGTTGCAAAGGAAATTCTGTCTATGATTATGCGCTAGCAATAAACAAAGGCTACACTAATTACACAAACTACAAGAAAAAAATCAGAAGATTCCAGGTATCCTCGGCTAAGGGTCGACATATGAAGCGTCCCCTTAGAAAAATTATATACGTGACTGTGCTTAAACTGACACACAATATTTTTAGCACAACGCAATCTGACTTTCAAAAATCCCTACAAATGAATGGCCCTGACTAACATTAACCTATACCTTTCACAAATCACTTACCTCACCAAAAATCTTCGTTACTCGAACTACTTCAATACAGCGAGCGCCACTACTGCCAGCTAAATAAAAGATTCAAACTACTGAAGGCACTAACTACTGATAGGCATAGTTAGCAAATGAAAGATTTTAATAGAGAACAGACAATGTATTTACCTTAATAGTCATAATATATATAGCAGTTCATGACATCCAGTCTTACAAATTTCAAAACTCTGCCATCTCTCTCCCCACATCCACCACTGCTGGCGGCTCACCTCCAACTGCCGAACGCTATGCGCTGTTAACACCCAGCTGCCCAACACTACAATGGCAGACAACAATGCAAACTAGCCACAGACTGCACACAGCACAGCCAGTGATTTTCATACAGAGCGCTACGTAACGTTGCCAATAACAAAACATAAACAGCCTACTTACAAGCTTGTATGTCAGTGCGTTCAGCACATATGGCAGGGATGAGAAGGGCCATTCCACGCTTACCTGTGTTGCTGGGATAGAGAGAACGACACAAGCAACTGCATACAATTCTAGCTGTACTAAACGTTGCTCCTCCCAGTATTGGAGAACATTAGTGCTCTTCTCGAGTTGCTTCGCACCTTCGAAATAACTGCGGAGTTTTGTTCTAAGTGGCTAAATAATATATGAAGCCGTTCGGTTACACCAGCTCAGAGCTTCGTGTCCCTGGGCATTCTTCTCTGCTAGTAGTCGCTGAATTTCATCATCCTTCTCATCGAATTCATCATCCACCGCAGGACCTTTCGCACTTCTTCCTTGCCAGTTTCGGTATCAGTCACATTCTGTACCTTAAACTATATTTTACATAGGTACGAAATAGCAGCTTCCACGTCATCTTCTTCCAGGAACGAAAAAATCAGGGATTCATTAAGAGGGCCGACTTTAGTAGATTGATTTTGTAGGTTCTGGGCCACTAGACCAATCTTATAAAAAATAAAGAGTTACTCGTTAACACTCGTATTTTTTATTTTCCATAAGATTGATCTAATGATCCAGAACATACAAAATCAATGTACTTTCCCTTTTACCTAATAATAATATAATATAATAATAACTATAATAAAAAATCATTTATTTTATAAACATTTCCCATAGGTGAATGCAATGTAATTAAATAAATTAGAGAATTAACTACACTCCTGGAAATTGAAATAAGAACACCGTGATTCATTGTCCCAGGAAGGGGAAACTTTATTGACACATTCCTGGGGTCAGATACATCACATGATCACACTGACAGAACCACAGGCACATAGACACAGGCAACAGAGCATGCACAATGTCGGCACTAGTACAGTGTATATCCACCTTTTGCAGCAATGCAGGCTGCTATTCTCCCATGGAGACGATCGTAGAGATGCTGGATGTAGTCCTGTGGAACGGCTTGCCATGCCATTACCACCTGGCACCTCAGTTGGACCAGCGTTCGTGCTGGACGTGCAGACCGCGTGAGACGACGCTTCATCCAGTCCCAAACATGCTCAATGGGGGACAGATCCGGAGATCTTGCTGGCCAGGGTAGTTGACTTACACCTTCTAGAGCACGTTGGGTGGCACGGGATACATGCGGACGTGCATTGTCCTGTTGGAACAGCAAGTTCCCTTGCCGGTCTAGGATGGTAGAACGATGGGTTCGATGACGGTTTGGATGTACCGTGCACTATTCAGTGTCCCCTCGACGATCACCAGTGGTGTACGGCCAGTGTAGGAGATCGCTCCCCACACCATGATGCCGGGTGTTGGCCCTGTGTGCCTCGGTCGTATGCAGTCCTGATTGTGGCGCTCACCTGCACGGCGCCAAACACGCATACGACCATCATTGGCACCAAGGCAGAAGCGACTCTCATCACTGAAGACGACACGTCTCCATTCGTCCCTCCATTCACGCCTGTCGCGACACCACTGGAGGTGGGCTGCACGATGTTCGGGCGTGAGCGGAAGACGGCCTAACGGTGTGCGGAACCGTAGCCCAGCTTCATGGAGACGGTTGCGAATGGTCCTCGCCGATACCCTAGGAACAACAGTGTCCCTAATTTGCTGGGAAGTGGCGGTGCGGTCCCCTACGGCACTGCGTAGGATCCTACGGTCTTGGCGTGCATCCGTGCGTCGCTGCGGTCCGGTCCCAGGTCGACGGGCACGTGCACCTTCCGCCGACCACTGGCGACAACATCGATGTACTGTGGAGACCTCACGCCCCACGTGTTGAGCAATTCGGCGGTACGTCCACCCGGCCTCCCGCATGCCCACTATACGCCCTCGCTCAAAGTCCGTCAACTGCACATACGGTTCACGTCCACGCTGTCGCGGCATGCTACCAGTGTTAAAGACTGCGATGGAGCTCCGTATGCTGCGGCAAACTGGCTGACACTGACGGCGGCGGTGCACAAATGCTGCGCAGCTAGCGCCATTCGACGGCCAACACCGCGGTTCCTGGTGTGTCCGCTGTGCCGTGCGTGTGATCATTGCTTGTACAGCCCTCTCGCAGTGTCCGGAGCAAGTATGGTGGGTCTGACACACCGGTGTCAATGTGTTCTTTTTTCCATTTCCAGGAGTGTATTATTTAAAAAAACAATTTAAGAAAAAGCATTTTTTACAACTTTTTCTTAGCCCAAAAAATTTCCTATTTTTGATTTCTGTGAAAAACGCGTTTTTTAAAATTATATTAAACAATATATACATAACATTATTTGCTTTCCGATTTAGCAGCTATAAGATTATATAGATGAAGTAAATATGATGTTAGGGACTAAATTTTTTGACTCTGGTTTTCTAAATAATCTAAATCAGATATGTATGAAATTTACTTTACTTTCAGCTACTTTTTGGATGTAAGTAAATTAATTAAAACAAAAGTAAATTACTTTAAAAATTTTATGATTTTGAACATAAGTAAATTAATTAAAATAAATTAGTTAACAAAGTACACTTTTAAAAAATATTTTTAATATAAACTTCAAATTTATTTTTGTAAAAACTAATAAAAATTTTTATATATTAGTGGAGACTACTTTACTCAAGAAGCTAAATAATTTAAGTATTTGTAAAGAAATTAGAAAAGTAAATGAGCTAGAGATAAATGTATTATATAATATTACGGACTATGAATATTTAAATTCTAGATTTGGAGAACAACTTTGCCTAGAACTTAATAATGATTTTAAAGTTATTTTACCAAATAGATTTTCTAAATTGACTGACGATTTTGATTTTGATATAATTAAAAGAGGACAAATGAAATTAAAATATAAAGGAATGATGAAACTTAAAAATAGAAATAATGAATTTCATGATATAGAGTACGCAATGTGGTTATGTAATTTTGAAATAATAGCTAAATGATTTATTTTTATAAATCAAATAAAAAATTATTTCTTTTAAATGGAGACCCAAAACGAAATGCAAGCTAAAGAAAAAGATGCTTATGAACTAATTGAAGTATGTTCTTCTTCTTCCGTGTCCGGATGCACCAATTATATCTTCCCTTCCCAGTAATTAGTAACGTAAATTGCTTTGTCATTGACTTTCAAAATATCATCTTTAGTGCATGTCATAGACATGTCTGGGCAGATCAGTAGGTGGTCCAAGTCCTGTATTGCTCCGCATTCACACCTATCGCTATCACTGTAACCCCATTTAAATAGGTTTGATTTGCACCCAGTTACTCCAGTGCGCAGCCGGTTTAATGACCTCCAAGTTGTAAAAGGTAGTTGAAATCCTGCAGATCCCTCCTCAAGTAGTTCCATTGTGGAGTGTGGCACCATTTCTTCCCAGAGAGATAGCCGCCTTGCGACGGGCTTGGTGGCGAGCTCTTCAGTAGTTTCCATGAAACTCCTGCGGGATTTCAGCCGGACACGTTGTTTTCGGTGCATATACATCGGGTGTCGAGGATCATTCTTTTGTTTTGATCTTTCGATCTCGGCGGCTACTTGTCTGCGGATAGTGGGTGGTGCTATGCCTATGATGGGGTAAATGATGTCTGTGGGAGTTGGTTTGAGGCATCCTGTGGCAATACGTACAGTTTCGTTTACGGCGACGTCAACTTGCTTAGCGTGGGCAGAGTTCCTCCAAACTGGCGCCGCATATTCCGCAGCTGAGATACTCAGCACCAGACCTGTGGTGCGCAAAACATGTGGTTGAGCTCCCCACGATGAACCTGTTAGCTTCCGCAGTATGTTGTTCCTGGCACAGACCTTTTTTTTAGTGTTGTGACAGTGCTGCTTAAAAGTAAGTGCTCTGTCCAATGTTACTCCCAGGTATTTTGGGCTGTTTGTGTGTTTCAGCTCTTCCCCTTGCCACATGACTCGGAGTTTCCGTTTGGCTTGTTTGCTCCTAAGATGGAAGGCGGATACTTGTGATTTACTGGGGTTTGGTTTGAGATTATTGCCGTCGTAATAGGTAGCAAGTTCTGTTAAGGCTCCTGTGAGATTCTCCTCCACTTGTTCAAAGGTTTTATCCTGTGTGGCCACTGCTGCATCATCAGCATATATGAACATTCGTGTCTGGTGGCTGATGGGAAGATCATTGGTATAGATGTTAAATAATATTGGAGCCAAAACACTGCCCTGTGCAAGTCCATTTTTCTGTGTCCTCCATCGGCTGTTTTTAGATTGTAAGGTTACATAGTAGCGTCTGTTCTGTAGCATACATTGCACGAACATAGAAAGGGTGTAGTCCTTAGTGACATTATACACTTTCTGGGTAAGCAACTTATGGTTAACTGTGTCATATGCAGCACTGAGATCCAGGAATGCGACCCCAGTTACTTCACCTCTCTGATAGCCGTCTTCGATGTACTGTGTGATATTCAGGATTTGGCCACAGCATGATTTTCCTGGTCGGAATCCAGCTTGTTCGTTAATGAGGACTTTGTCCACATAATCAGCTATGCGTTTGAGGATCATTTGCTCCAGCACTTTAAATAAATGACAAAGCAGTGAGACAGGCCGGAAATTTTTAGCTTCAGCTGGGTCTTTCCCTGGTTTTAGTAACGCAATAACCCGGGCTTTCCTCCACAGTTTAGGAATTTGCATTGTTGTAATACAGTTATTCATTAGCTCTAGGATCCATGCTTGTACTCCCGGTCCAAAATGTTTTATTTGCTCAGATCTCAGATCGTCGAGGCCAGCGGCCTTATTGTTTTTCAAATCTTTGATGGCATCTTGTAGCTCCTGAATGGAGAACGGGTGAGCTAGGAAGCTAATCTCCTCGTTCAATTTTCTTTTAATTTAGCCATTCCTGATCTTCCTTTTAGTTTTTCCGTTCATGAGTAGTTGGTGAGCTATCTGATCAGGTGTAACTTCACTGTAATTTGGTTGTGGTTCTGTTGGGTCGTTGTTGAGACTTTTGACCAGTTTCCATGCCTTCCTACTGCTGTGCTTCATGTCCGTCTCTTGTAGGAGGTTGCACCACTTTTCCTTTCTCGCTTCGGAGATACCAGACATCAGTACCTCACCTGCCTGGATCGTTTCCTCTGAGAAGGGGTCCTTATTGTACAGTTCTTCATACTTTTTCAGAGCTTCCTTGCTGCTACCATTGAGTCCAGCGATATACTGGGTGCGGCACCCTCTAGGTATGCGCCGACGAGAGATTTTCTTGACAAGGTCTATAAAAGTTTCATATGTTTGTATCTCTGGTTTAATTTCCAGGATCTCCTTATCAAGGTCCTCTGTGAAAAGTTCCCAATGAGCTTTTTTGAAATTGAAGCGTCTCTTGAAGGGCATTACATCTGATTTGATTACTGCAGTAATGCAGCAAGTTATTGCTCTGTGTTGCGATCTTGGAATTGGGTCCTCGATTTGCTTTACAGTTTGCAGGGATACCTTTTCGGAGACAAAAATGTTATCTGGATTATATCCTCATTTCCATCTTCCGCTGTTAAATGATGCAGGCAACTTTGGGTCATGTATCAATTTCAGTTTAGTCTGGTCTGCCCAGGCCTCCAGCATTTCGCCATCGTCATTTGTTTCTTTATAACCCCATGAGGTATGTGAAAAAGATATTGACTGTCCTATTTGTTTAAGTGATGAAAATAATAATCAATTTGTTAAAACAAATTGCAAACATATTTTTCATAAAGAAAGTATTGATGAATGGTTAAAGGAAATAGAAAATTGACCACTTTGTATAACTATTATTAAAAGAAAGTACCACAGAAAATTGAAATAACTGATATTTATGCTATATTTGATACTCAAGATGAAGCAGCTTATTATGGTGATTATGATGATGATGATTATTATTGGTGATGATTATTTTTAAAATAATTTATATGAATAATTTAAAACTAAAAAATTACTTTTCTACAATTCTAACAAATTTTTTTCTATATAAACGGAGAATGTTCAACAAGACTGTTCTGTGAAAACTAAGTTTTATAAATATTGTAATACAGAGAAATCAGTTGATAGTTTTACTTTGCAAAAATACACGAAAGATGTTTATAAAAACTATATGGAGACCATGTTTAAATAAATATCATGTAGAAAATTACGATAAAAATCGAATTCCTTGTGTATGTGGAAAAAGTGTTGCTAAATATTATTTCAGGAACATGTAAGACGAAATCCGAGTGAAGAACATACAAAAATGAAAATGAATCTACAATGAATAATGAAGAAGTTGTAAGTGAAGAAAAAAAGGAATGTAAAATTTGTAAAGAAGTTAAAGATTTAAATGGTTTTTATATAAATCCATCACATAAAGATAAATATAATAATAAATGTAAGAAATGTAGTTTAGAATATATTAAGAATAAGAAAACTTTCACTTTAAATAATACCTCGTGATGATTAATTATCTATTATATAATTCTACTTATCCACGTATTTAACAATTATAATTTTATCAATAAAAATAATTTTTAAAAATCTAATGAATTTTTTTGTAATAAATAGAAGAACAAACTAATTGATTGTTAAACTAAATAGTAAAATAATTTGTAAATTAATTCTTTTAAAAACTAGTTGATATTTAAACTAATTCTCTTTTTGATTAATTATTTATTAAGTAATAATCCTTATCCATATATTAGATTATTATCATTTTATTAATAAAAATAATTTTTTAAATATCTAAAAAATTTTTTTCTATAAGTAGAAGAGCAAAATGGAAAGTAACATTGCTGCTCAACTAGAACAACTTGCTAATCGACTACAACAATTTCCTGTTGTAAGACTTCATGAATTTTGTAGAATAAATTATTTTCGAGGATAATCAAGTCTATGGAAAGCTGATTTAATTAGATTTATTATTAGTAATCGTTCAATTATTGTTAGAAATCATAGAATTAATTTTGGAAATAATACATCTGATCGTAAATCTGAGAATGCTTCAGCTGTTGGTGAATTAAGTGAAAATATTAGAAATATTGTTGAAAATAATATGTCTGAAGTAAGTGCAAATCATAAAAATTATATAACTGAAGTAAATAAAAAATATAAAAACACTGTTAATATTTATACACCTGAAGAAGTAAGTGATAATCAAACAAATATGGTTAAAAATAATAATGTCAAAGTAAGTGATAAACTTCTGAAAAAGTTACCGTTTTATGATATTTATGATGTTTTTTCTAACTAAAGTAGCGGAACCATTAAAAAGAATATTCCCATTTTCTACAAATATATTTGTAAAACCAAAAGATGGAAAAACAATTGAAGATTACTAAGTTGAAAAGGCATTTGCAGACAGATTACGAACTATAAATTTAGAAAATAATATAGATGTACTTGATCCTAATAATTTCTTAAATGCTATAAAAAATTTTTTTTAAAGATTGTTAAAGACTATTTGAAAGTACACCATGGTGTAAAGATAAATTTTAATTTATATTGTGAATATTAACTACAAACAAATTAAAAAACCTGAAAATGTTCAAGAATTTGTGCAAAAAACGCCAAACTATACTATTTTAACAGAAAAAATTTTTAATAAAATATTCAAATATGGTAAAAGACATAGTTTAGGAAAAATATCTAATTTTCGAGCACAAAGATCAGGATGGTCATTAAATGGAATAATTCGTTTGCAATTAGCCATTAACAAATATGTTCCTCATCTTATAGTGATTTACCAGATAATATTAAAAAGAAAAAAGCATGTGTTAATGTGAAAAATAATGATCAAATATATTTTCTGTGGGGTATAAAATCAGCTTTGTTTCCTGTATATGATCATTCTGATAGAATAACAAAATATAAAAACGTTGGTCTTGATACAAAACTTGAAACTATTGAATTTATCTGTATTTGTTGGTCATATTTCAAAAATAGAAAAAAATAATTAATATAACTATTAATGTTTAGTTATTTGATGGTGAAGATAAAAATTATCAAGTGTATCTATTAAAAGTAACAGAATCTAAAAGGGAAAAACATGTAAATCTACTTTATTTCAAGATAGATAATAATTCACATTATTGTTATATAAAATATTTATCTAGAGTTGTATCAAGTCAAATTACCAAACATGAAACAGAAAAATTTATTTGTGATTAATGTTTAATACATTTTAATAGTATAGAAAAATTAGATGAACACACAAAAAATTGTTTAACTAGTAAACCATTAAAATTTGAAATGGCAGGTAAAGGAGAATCTGTTTATTTTAAAAATTATCAATTGACACAAAAAGTTCTGTTTGTTAATAATGCCGATTTTGAAAGTACATCATCGTGATCATTTAATTGGAAAATATATTTCTCAATTATGTAATATGTTTAATTTAAAACTATTACAGCTTGATTTTGTACCTATTTATTTACAGAATTTATCTGGTTATGATTCAAATCTTTTTCTAAAAGAACTTGTTTATGATGATAAAGAAATAGAACTAATACCAAATAATGAAAATAAATATATTAGTTTTGGTAAACATACAAAAAAATTAAAAATGGGATTTGTTGATACTTTTAGATTTATGGCTTCTTCACTTGATAAACTTGTATCAAATTTAAAGAAAAATCAATTAAAAATACTAAGAAGTATGTTTCCTCAGAATTATTTAACTTGGTAATTAGAAAAGGTGTTTATCCATATGATTACATGGATTCTTGGAAAAAATTTGAAGAAACACAATGACCAACAAAAGATAAACTTTATAGTGGATTAAATGATTGTGACATAAGTCATGGAGATTATGAACATGCAAAATTAGTTTGGGAAAAATTCAATATAAAAAATCTAGGTGAATATCATGATTTATATCTTAAATCTGATGTTTTATTATTAAGTGTTGTTTTTGAAAATTTTGGAAAAACATGTATACAAACATATAATCTAGATCCTTCTTGGTATTTTACAGCAGCAGGTTTATCATGGGATGCAATGTTAAAAATTACTAATCAAAACTTTGAATTATTACATGATTATGATATGCTTGTAATGGTTGAAAAAGGAATAAGAGGTGGAATTTCAGAATGTTGTAAAAGATATGTAAAACCAAATAATAAATATTTAAAAGATTATAATAATAAAGAAATATCAATATACCGTATCTAGATGCAAATAATTTATATGGTTATGCTATCAATCAATATTTACCATATGGTGGATTTAAATTGGAAGAACCGAATAATTTTAATTGTACAAAAATAAGTGAAATGTCAAACAGTAGTCAAGATGGATATATATTTGAAGTAGATCTAGAACATCCAAAGAATTACATGACTGACCCGAAGATTTACCACTAGCTCCTGAATCAAAACTTGTTCCAGGTACAAGTGGAAGTAAATTAATAACTTCTTTAGATAAAAAGTGTAATTATGTTGTAATTGTAGAAATCTTAAACAATATTTAACTTTAGGAATGAAACTTGCAAAAATACATAAAATTTAAACAATCTGATTGTTTAAAGAAGTATATAGATCTGAACACACCGTTAAGAACTAAGGCTACAAGTGAGTTTGAAAAAGAGTTCTATAAAGTGATGAATAGTTCAGTGTTTTGTAAAACAATAGAGAATATAAGAAACAGACAAGATATAAAATTAGTTTCAAAAAGTGAAGTATGTGATAAATTTGTAGTTAAACCAAACTTTAAACATAGAACTATATTTACTGAAAATCTTGCTGTTGTCCATATGAATAAAACTACACGAACATTTAATATACCTATTTATGTTGGATACTTGATTTATCTATGGAATTGATGTACAATTTTCACTATAGAGTAATGAAACCAAAATATATGGAGAAAATATAGAATTATGTTATCAAGATACTGATAGTTATATTTATAATATTAAAACAGAAGATATCTATGAAGATATGAAATCGATGATTGATTACTTTTATACAAGTGATTATCCAACAAATAATATATGTGGTATTCCACAAGTAAACAAGAAAGTTGTTGGTAAAATGAAAGGTGAATGTAATGGAAAAATAATGGAAAAATTTGTGGTTTAAGAGCAAAGACATATGCTTATAATGTTGGGGACAAAATAGAAAAGAAATCTACAGGAATTGAAAAATGCATTGTTAAAAACAAAATAAGTTTAGAAGATTATAAAGATTGTTTACTTAACAGTATGGAACAATATAGACAGTTTAATAAAATTAAAAGTGAAAAACATGAAATATATACAATTGGAGTAAACAAAGAAGCACTAAGTCCTCATGATAATAAAAGATATATATTGGAAAACATTACCATATGGTCATTATAAGTTATTAAATTAATAAAATTATTTCTACATTAAATTATTTCTATATAAAAATAATGACATTTTTAATATATAAAATATTTCTATATAAATGGAAACTCTTTACGAAGATCTAATAAAATATAAAAATTTTTGTTTACAAAAATTAGAAGAAATGAATAAATTAAAAACAGAAATAATTCAATTAAAAGATGATAGAATTAAAATGAAAAATGAAAGTATTAAAGTAAACGATGAAAGAATTAAAGTAAAAGATGAATTAGTTAAAGCACAAAATGACCAAATTCAAAAATTGATGGAAATAGATAAATCTCATTTAAAAAGTAATTGATTGTTAAACAAATTGAGTGTTAAACTAAAATAGTAAACTATCTCTTTGCAACAGCAAAAAGCTGTCTTCAGATTGTGTCTTTATGAAATTACTCTATTTTTATTTTCCCAACTGTTGTGTGAATTATCAAAACCTAACCATTTAACATAAACTATATCTCCTTTCTTTCTTAAAACTTTTCAACTAAGTATACATCTGGTTTTTTCGTTTTCTGTAGCTCTTGTTCATAAAAATTTCCTTTTATGTCTTTTAATTTATATGTAATTTCATTAGAATAAATAACATCTTCAATTTCAAATGTTTCTGTTGACCAATTAGCTGTATATCCTTTTTCAAAAAGACCTTTCAGTTTACTAATTCTATCTTTACCACCTTTTTTAAATTTAGGTTGTTCATTAGATATAATATCACTTATTTTTGAATTTTTTTCATAAATTTCTATTGGTTTCATTCTTATTGTAGAATGTTTTGTATTGTTGTATTGGTCAACTATATCTTTAACTAAGTTTATCCATTCATAATTTCCTTGAAAAGCAAATGTCTTCCACATTTTTTCTTGAAGTGTACTGTTAAATGGTTCAACAACAGATGCTTTTAATTATGAAAAAGTTGAATAATTATTAATGCTATATTTTTTCACTAATGCTTTAAATTGTTTATTATAGAATTCTTTACCATTATCTGTTTGTAAATTATTTGGCTTTGTATCTATAAACAGTTTCTGGAAAGCATCAACTATATTTTAGATGTCTTATCTTTAATAGGAACTGCAAATGCATATTTTGGAAAAACGTCAATTACTGTTAATCAATATTTATAACCTTTGTTTATTTAAAATTCGTTTTAAGTTACCAGAACCCATTTCAAATCAGCTTGCCATAAATCATCTATACTAAGAGAAACATCATTTCTTCATTTAAAATTCTTTATCATTGGTTTATGTAATTCATTAATTATATTTTCGTGAACATTATTATTATTTAAACCTTCACTAGCACTAACAAACTTTTTTTTAAAAATTTACTCTTTTTACTTTTAGATATTGTACAAAGACCTTCAATTCTTTGTCTATCATTTTTAGTACTCTGTGTGGAGTATGTGTATCAGTAAAGTTTTTACACTTTAAACAATAAATATGATAGTCATGTGAAGTACGATTTTCCATTTGCATAGGTAAAAAATGTATTAAATTTTAAAAATTTATTGAAGTAAAAATTATGATTTATCTAACAATGTAATATATTCTATTTCTTCTAAATCTTCAGCTTAATTCTGATGTAAGCCTTTATTAATTTGTGATTCTAATGTTTTAAATTTTCTTACTTGTGAATTAACTATATTTAATATTTCAATGAGGGTTTTTGGCATTTCAATTATTTTATAATTATATTGTTCCAAAACACCTTCGATAATACAATGTCTTTGCTTTACATGTGAAAGAATATTGTTTAAATCTGCTGGAATCTTGTTATAATCTTCTTTATTAACACAGTAATGAAAATGTGTTAAAATACTTGTATATTCAGGAATTTGAAACAAAATTTAATAGTTCATTAACAAAATAATGTTTGTTAACTACATATTTTGCAAAAAATTGGATCATTCACGTTAACAACTCTTCTATTTTTAAAACCTGTATATCCTTTAGTTACTTTAAAAATATCGTAAAATTCTTTTTGAAATTGTTTAATTGCATTATTTATCTTTGGATCTATTGATGATTGTAGTTGTTTAATACTTTTTTCAATATTTTCTAAATTTAATGTAGATGTATTAACTAATCGTTCATTTTGTTTAATTGGATGTATCTTATTCCCAAAAATGTCCATTTCTAAAATTTAAAATGTATTAAAATAATAATTCTCATATAAAAATTTTAAAATGAATAAACACAAATGACCACAAATTACTTCATCAGACTTTTGTATTCTTTCTGCATTGTAGCATAGTTCATTTTTTCCTAAATAATTAACTACTTGTTTTGGTATATTACCACCAAATGTATCAAAGACAACTTTTTTGTAATTATTTTTATAGTAAGAAATCCAATGTGTGCCAGGATTATCAGATGTAGCTATACCACATTCAATTTTAAATGGTCTATTTATTAATTCATCAATCATATTTACAGCTCGAAAGTGTTCAATTTATAATTCTTTAATAAGTTATTCCATATCAAAATTACTTAATGGATTTGGAATTTTTTTGTTTTTTTTTATTCCATTACCAGCTTTCTTTTCCAGTTCTGAGTTATGTCTTTTTGTTCTACTAATTCTTTATCATTTATCTTTATATTTATAACTGGATTTGCAGTTGCTGCAGATCCACCAGCTAAAGGACAATTGTTTCTATATAAGGTAATGCAGCTAATAATAATAGTAAAAATCGTCCTTCATGTTGTGTTAGTCCTTTACCATCTTCCTTTTTTGTTAAATATTCAATAATTTTTTAACAACAGGAATAGCTAATGTTACAAGTAAGTTTCGACCAACTCTCTTTTCTTTTTTCGAACATCTGCAAAAAATGGTTCAATTACATTTAATTGTTTATTATTTAACTTTAATTAAATTGACTTTGGTTTAGTTTTAGCACTAGGTAGCAAAGTATAATTTATTGTAAACTCATGCATTTATATAGTTAAAAATTTAATAAAGATTTTTATATAGTTAAAATATAATAAAGATTGTTTTATATAGTTTAAAAATGTATAAAGATATTTTATATAGTTTAAATATTTATAATCCCTAATCATTTTCATCAACATCAACTTTAATTCCCATACCTAATTTTCGTTTTCCATACATTATTGCTCTAACTTCTGCTGCTTTTTCACATAATGAAGCATCATTATCCTACATTCTTTCTTTTGCAGCTAATGTAACTTCTTTATCTGCTATATGTCTTTTTTCTAAATCTTCATTATCTCTGTAAGCAATATCATGTTTTTCTGCAAGCCTTATCTAATAGATTCATACGTTTATCACCTTTAGCTAGTCTTTCTTCTAATTTTGTACCTGGACTGCAATATATATAATCTGAAAGTTGCATTTCAAATGGAAATTTCTTAATTAAAGTATTTACTGATCCTTTTCCATATTTATAATTTTTCCAAAATCTATATGGAAGATCATGCAAAAATCTAACTAAATATGGAATTCCTTTTTGATTATCAATTATAAAATCACTAAATTTATTTGTTAACATTTGTGCAATACTAACGTTTGATTATGATAATTCTTTTTTCCAGGAAGTTCTTCACCATGAATAACTGGTAATCTATCAATTAATTGTCTAACATCATTCATCCAAACATATTCAATTCCTTTATCTGTATATTTTTTACTTAAACCTTCTCCAATTTTTTGTTGTTTTTCAGGAGAACTTGGTTCTGAAGAATCTATAGTTTGTTTTCTTAAATTTGGAAAGCAAATATCAACCATTTCTTTTATTAAGTAATTATATTTATTACCTTCACTTTTTCTTATTTTATTTGGATTATTATCAGAATATAATGCTCATGAATTAAATAATATATCTGTATAATTTGATAAATCTACAGCATCAAACTTTATTTAAATCTTTCATAGTAATTTGTTTTTTAGTTAAAAGTTTCATTAATCCATCTGTAACTTCATATGTTTTATCACCAATTTTTAGTTTATCACCATTAAATTCAACAGATAATTTACCAACATATTTAAACATACTGTGGTGTGCGTAGTGTAAGACCTTCAGTACACACACCATCAGATTATTTGACTTGTCGCTCTAACGAAGTAGGTGAGTGTCAGCAATATGTCTCGTCGTCTTATCATGGCGTGTTTATCTTCTGCTGTTAGGTCAGACGATATAAATGCCACTTGCACGCTTAGAGTAGCAGATTGATGGTGACCAACTTTAAACAAAACGTGATTAATTTTCACACACATTTATTAAAATAATAACAAGCATAAAAATAACTTGGTTCTGGATGCTATTTACAATTGACAATCTGGAGTTCCTTTGGTCTTGGTACGTTAATCTTATTCTCACATATCTCTGATACTATGTACAGGAATATGATAATCTTATTAGGCGCAGACTGAAACTTGACTATCAACTAATGCAGACTAATGCAGACTGGTACAGACTGGTGCTGACGAATGCAGACTGACTAATCGGAGGTCTGTACACTCATTATAATATCACTGTGTGAGTGTGATCCACGAGAAGAAAAGGTTCTACAGTAGCAGCAATCTCATTGGCTGCGTTACATATTAATATGCGGATTGGCGGAAGCTGAATTTGGTCTGTCTCTAAGACAGCACCATCTCGTAGTGCAGAGACGGACGAGCGCTGCGCCGGCGCTATTGTGCTTAGTGGGGAACGCTCTAGTGGTAAAGTTGTGTACGCGTTGACTATGCGGAACTATGTACATAACATATACCATCTGGTTTTAAACTAAATACTGTACCTTCACTATGATTAATATACTGTAACATTCTTTCACTAACATTTATCTTTTTAGTGTCATTTATCTTTTTAGTTTCAGTTATCTTTTTACTTTCATTTATCTTTTATTTTGATTTTTTCTTGGTATTTATTTAATATGTCTTGAATTTCCTATTCACTTCACATACAATCATATTTTCCAGGAATATCATCAGACCAATCCTTTAATGGTTAAATTGGTGATAAATCTCCAAAATCTTCTGTATAATGACAATATGGAATCATTTGTTTTTCAACTTCTCTATTTTCTTCAGTTGCTTTTAAAACATTATCACCTAAATGTCCAATACCTTGTTTTACCTTTCTAATAGCATCATTAAGAAGGTTAATCTTCCTTTTTATATTTTTCATATTCTGTTCTTGGTTGCTTTTCCAAAGCTTAAGTTGTTCTTTTAATTCTTCAGCTTTCTTTCTATTTTGTTTAGCTTGTTTAACAACTTCTTCATCATACTTTGCAAACATTAATAAGGAAGAAAAACACTAATTATGTTTAACATTTATGTTTAATATTTATGTTTAACGTGTATGTTTATGTTTAATGTTTATGTTTAACATTTATATTTAACATTTATATTTAACATTAATGTTTATGTTTTTATTTAATGTTTATGTTGTTAAGAAATGTTGTAGTTTATTTATAAATTTACCTTCATCTGGTTTTCTAGTCATTTGTATTGTGAAAAATCCAAATTCATCATCCCAACATTTACTACACATTTACTATACCTTTGTGTCTTGCTCTAGTAAAATATTCTCTTGCAATATCTTGTTTTCCAAAATGAAATCATCGAATACCACAAATGAATTATTTTCGCATTCATCTAATGTAATAATTTCTTTATTACTTTCATAAAACTAACAATATATTCATTATTTGATCTTCAATTTTTTTACATTGTTTTATAAACTCTTGATATTTTGATTGATCTAAACGTTTTGAATAAATATATAAATGTTTAATTTTATTCAATTTTCACCAACCTGGAGCTTAAATTTAATAACCAACCATTAATGTGGTTTTTCCACAACCACTTGGTCCAAATATTGCACATCTAATAGAATTTGGTAAAAGTTTACCATGTTTGTTTTTAACCTCTTTTCTGGAATTCTTACTTTAGCTTCCCAATCTGTTTGGTCCATTTATTTAATAATTTTTTTCAGTAATAAATGAGCCACCTTTTTCAACATAGTGATAAATCTAGTATACTAAAAAAAATTAACTTTTCTAATATATGATAATTTTACTAATGTTTCATTAGTTGGTTTTTATTCAACTTTTTAACACCAAATATTACAACAAAAAATAATAAACTTTATTGTGATGGAGAAATGATAGAAATTCCTGTAGGTCAATATAGTCTTAAAATTTTAAAAAAATTTATTCATTCAAAGAAACCTAATATACATATTAACCCTAGGACTCACTCTGCTAAAATTTCCCTAGTACTCTATCTGGTGTCATACATGACCCCAATCGATATATAATTGACTGTGTGCACTAATCATTCAGAGAACAACGTACTGTCGTTTAATACTGTTTGTTTACATTTTATTTATTATTTAGGCACATTTCACAGCTTTTTTAAACAGGTATGTACATAGTAGAATTAAATTACATATGGCAGAGTAATTACATATCAGAAGTTACAATATTACTCTGAGTCATAATTTGTTTCACTCATAAATGTTTCACAATGGCTTCAAATTTACAGAAAATGTGATGAACAACTCAACAGGAAACATAATTCTAACCAGAATCCGTACTATAGTCATCTGCACATATTTTGCAAGTAGTAACTATTTCAGAATGTTCCTTGCAAACAAATTTTGACACTTTTTCCATGTTGAAGTGTATTTTGTGTCCTTTGATCAGGGGCAAATGGAGCATCTGCCTCGCTTTCTCTTCTGATTGTTGGGTATTATGTCTGGATGTCCATTGTCTAACAGATCATCAAATCCACACCGTTTGATACTGCTAATAATACCCTTGTTCCTTGCTTGTGGTAAACTCAAACGACGTTCCACTTGGGGCTTTGCCATTTCTTTGGCCAACTTCATTAGAAAAAGACGTCTCTCTCTGTTTTTTCAACAGCAATACAGAAGAGTCTGTAGGCATTGAGTGCAGCTAGATCGACAAGATCATAAGATACTGCTAATGGCCAACGTTTTGTACCCTTTTTCACAGAATAGTGAGAGCTCGTTTGATCTAGCGTATCAACACCTGATTTTGTCGAGTTGTAATACAACACTCCTTCTGTTTTCGTTTCAAGTTGTTTTCTTTGGGCACTTCAAATGATTGATGTTGTGTTGACAGGAGTAGCACAGCCTTATTTCTTTTTGGGACATACGAAACTAATAGGGTTTTACCACTGTATGCAAATCTGGTAGTGCATTCTTCCCTAGTTTTCGAAGGCAAAAACTCTTTTGGGACTTCTTTTCTTGTAGAACGTAGAGTACCTACAAGTGTCAATTTCATTTTCAACAATTCTTGGCCAAGGTCATAGCTTGTGAAAACATTGTCAGTGGTAGTATTCCTACCACTGCCAGCCAGATGACACACTAAATCTAAGACTACTCTCTTGCCTTGATTCACTTCTCTCACATCACCACTCCTTCCAGTGTACATTTGAAGATTTGTCAGATAACCATGTTCACAGTCTACTGCACACCATATCTTGATGCCATACTTTCCTGGCTTTGAAGGAATGTAGACCTTGAAACTGCACCGACCTCTGTATACGCAAAGATGTTCATCAACAGTAATGTTCCTGGAAGGTATAAATGATGTTTGACATTGCACGGCAAACAAATCAAACATTTCCTGTACAGCTTCAGCCTTATTTCCAGTCCTCTCTTTGCTTTCAAGTCTTGTGATGCGGTCGTCAAAACGAAGTGAACGTAGAATGTCCTGATATCGCCTCCTCGACATAGTAGCACGGAATAGAGGAGTGCCATATTCAGAGTCCCAAAATTCGTCAATATGTTTCCCCCAGCTCTTCTGTACGCCACACAGAATCAGCAAGCCTAAAAATGAAAGAAACTCGCATCTGTCTGTATCACGCCAGTCAACTAATTTTCCAGACACTTTCAATTCATTTCCTCATTGATTTGTGAACTGAACTATTATATCCAGTAATTCATTAGTAATAAACTGCCTGAAACAGTCAACAGCTGAACTAACACTAACTGTACTAGGAATACCTGCTGAAAATCGTTGTATGTTGCGGATTGGAAATCTACGAATTGATGCTTCTTCTGTACTCCATGCAATATCCCGACCCCTGCTTACCAGTACTGCACTTTCGTCTTCTCCACTGTCATCATTTTCAGCAATAATATCATTTTCTTCTAATTCATGTAAACAAATTTCATCACTTTGATCTACCTGTGTCTCTGTTCCATCATCTTCAGTGTCACTACCTTCTGAATCACTACTGCTACGAAATAAGTCTTCCATAGCTTGTTCTACACTATTGCCAGGAGCAAAACGTATTCCATCGATGCTGAAATTACACTGCAACAACAAACGTACAAAAAACGTACAAACGTACACCTGAATAATACCTGAATTCAGTGTTACCAACTCAAAATATCTAAGAAAGAGATTGATAGTTGATAATCTATACATCCTATGAATGTTACATATAATCTATCTGGGGTCATAATTGACCCCAACAGTAGTTTTTTTTTAATTATTGATTTAAATGTTGCGTCAAGCGCTCTAAAAATTTTTGTGAGAGAACTACAATACTGTGTGGTAAAAGTCATAAAATTCTGGATTTTTACAAGAAATAGAAATATTATTTTATCCATAGTAAAGATGATTGGGGTCACCTATGACCCCAGAGTGAGTCCTAGGGTTAAAGCAGATGTAATATTAAATAGATTTGTTATTGACAGTGATGTAATATTGTATATGGATGTAAAAGATAGTATTGGAAGTTTTAATAATCAAATTGTTTTAGCTAATGAAAAAGCTGTAGCTAAAGATGTTCCTAAAATAATTCTTTTTGAATTAATAAATATAAATTATAATCTTGCTGACGGAATGTATGTAAAACATAATGATCATTTTCATAAAGACACTAATATTATTGCTTCATTTAAACATAATGCAGAGTTTGCTGGACCAATAATTTCTTATCCAAAATATCTTGTAAATGTTCCTATTTTTAATATAATTTAAGATTTAGAAGTTACTATGAGTGATGAATATGATAATTTAATTGACATTAATGGTGCTACTGTAACAGTTGTTTTAGAAATATCTTAATAAATTTTTTCCTTAATAAATCAGTGATAGCTAATGCAATCTTAGACTGCGTCATGAATAAAACTGAAAATTATCAGTTTTACTAATTCCCTGTAAATGAGAAAACTAAAAATAATTTAAATGTTCCTAACAAAGATACAGAAATTGAAATAAATATTGGTGACAGTTGGCTTCATTCAAATCATGAACATTTGTACATGAATTTTAGTATCATTGGAAATGATGGTATAGATTATCCAACTTATGGTGGAAAATGAAACAAAAAATTAATTGATAATTATGTAGCAAAACTGTTTGATTTTATAACAATAAAGAAAGTAAATAATATTTTATCTGAAATTGAACATCCTTTTTTTTCTTCATCTGTTTTATTTCATCTAACTTCATCTGTCACTGACAAAATAAGTTTAGAGGGACATATAATTTATACAGGAAAAATAAATAGTAAAAGAAATGAAGTACTTTATGCATTATCATGAATTGGCGAATTTTTTAAAGATTATAAAGAAATTATGTTTGAAGGAGACTTGAACTGTAGTTTTTACACATAGTTCATCTTCTGGCGACGTAATTCTTCATTGGGCTGATAGAATGATTCTTGAATTGAAATAAAAGATATGCTTCCTAAAGAAGGAAAAATAGTTATAGAATCTATGGAAATTCGTGTACCAGTTGTTAAATATAAACCAAATTATGAAATTGAACAACGTGAAATTATTCTTAAAAATCCGAAAATTCCTGTTTCTTTTTATGAACTTCAAACACAAGAAGTTGCTGGTTTATCTTGTAAAAACAGTTTTGAACTAGATATAACAAATTATTATAACTCTACAGAATTTGATATGCCATACTTCATATTTGTTACATTTCAAACAAATCGTAAAAATAATCAATTAGTTGATCATTTTAAACTACAGAATATTTATTTAAAAATGCTAGAAACGAAGTGTTTCCTCAAGAAATATGGAATATTAATCTGCCAAATAATTTTCTTTAAGCATATGATGCATTTCTCGGTTTTAAACGAATTACTTTACTAAAATCAGATATTGATATTAATCCATTTAGCTTTATAACTAATTATCCAATTTATTTAATCAATATGACACGCAGAAAGAATGTTGTAATTACGCAGAAAACTACTATGAAACTTTGTGCAACTTTTAATGATAAAATTCCAAATTATACACTTGCTTATATAATTATGCATGGTAAAAAGTATCTTACATATGATGCACAACATAGATTACTTACTGAAAATTTTTAATTATTAACATTTGCTTCTATATAATTAATGAGAAACTTAAGAAATTTATAAAAGTGTTAACTTCATGCTGATACACATATCTGAAACATTTTAAGAAAGATAGAAAAAATGAAAACTGAAAATTTTAGTATCTTACTTTTTTAAATGATTTCTGATTTGTTTCATTTAATCTTATAGCTGCTAAAGCAGAACGTAAATAATTTTATGTACTTATTCTTTAATATAATTTTAAAAAACGCGTTTTTCACAGAAGTCAAAAATAGGACATTTTTTGGGGCTCAGAAAAAGTCGTAAAAATGCTTTCTTTAAAAAATTGTTTTTAAAATAATAGTTAATTCTTTAATTTATTTAATTACATTAAATTCACATATGGGAAATGTATATAAAATAAATGATTTTTTATTATAGTTATTATTAAATTATTATATTATATTATTATTAGGTAAAAGGGAAAGTAGATTGATTTTGTATGTTCTGGATCATAAGATCAATCTTATATAAAATAAAAAATACGAGTGTTAAGAAGTAATTTTTTATTTTTTATAAGATTGGTCTAGTGGTCCTGAACCTACAAAATCAATCTACTGACTTGAAACCTGGGTAATCGGACTATGCCGTATATCTCACCTCACCACTATTACACATTTGGGCACACTGTCTGTTGTTCATTGCTATTTTCAAGTTCTCCACGAGATCGCTGCCGGGCATATTGTCAAGTCGAAGTTTGCACTTTAACCAAAGCACATAAGAATCTCCCAAGAGCAATCCTTCCTCTTGGTTCTGATGGGCTCGAGGGCGGCTATGGCGCTGTTGGGAAGGCTCCAATCGGTATCGATAAAATTGTACTTCTCCTCATCTTTGTCTGTAAAAAAATCGCCAATGAAAGTTCTAAGTCTCTTCACCGACGTCATCATATGGTAAGACGATTCCCATCTAGTGTTGATATCTAGTGTGGGTATAGCTAGTTGTTGTTTTAGTATGAGGCGGGCGACAGTTGGAGTTCGAAGACACTTTGCTAAAGAGCGAACTTTGGCGATGAGATCATCCCATGCAAAGGAAGGAGTCGCAGCGATTCCATAGTCAACAGCCAACTGCAGTGTATGTGCCGTGCATCTCACTCTACGTAGGTGATTCCCCTCAAATAGTAGCCCACACTCAGGCAATGAACAATCTTCGTGCCAGTATCCCAACGTGGAAACGTCTTCACGCAAAAGTCGAATGGCCTTCAGCATATTAGCCCCGTTGTATGTTGTGAAGCTCGTTACATTTTCGAGAAGAATTTCGAAGCAATCCAGCAACAGAAGAATTTCCGTCTTGAGGTTCGCCCCCGAGTGTTTCTCGAATAGTTCGGCGACCCCCAGCGTCTTAACTACAATCTTCCCCCCCTCGACGTACTAAACGTTTACTCCTAAAAAATGTCGATGATTTTTTGATGTTGCGTCGACTTTTAAAGAGACCAGTCTTTACTTCAATTCCTGGATCAGTTTTGCTCGTACTGCGGCATCTAAATCCAGAATGAGTGGAGGAATGGCCGCAGAATTCACGACAATCCAGAAAACTCAAAGGATATAATTGTTTTTTTTTTTCAAAAACTATTACCATGGAAGCCAAAAATAATAATTCTAGACTGTTAAAGAGACACGAAACTTCGCATATTTTCCTTTGTAGAGCCTACAAAAAACAACGGAAGTGACATTGTATAGACGATTCCAAAGATCTATGATATTCCAAAAATACGAATAACATTTTCTATTTTAATAAACTTCTGATGTAGACTAGGTTAAATAAAAACAATTGACACATAAATCAAATTATTTTACAGGAAAACATTTTTATGCAAGATCCTAAACCTTGTGTTGTGATGTTTAGAAGTTATACGGTAAATGCTGTAAATAAAGAATTTAGTAACAAAAGTTGTTCATCATTCAAGAATACACAAATTTTATTCTTATACTTTTCCGTCTAGGACGCATATTTAACCAGGCATCAAACATTTTTACATTTTATACTTTTTCTGCAATGACATGTGAGTGTATGATATATGTTCAATCACGACAAACGTCGGCCTTTGCTATTTTTAATTAACATATGTGACGTCATGGCTAGAGTGGCTGTTACGTCAATTTGTAGCATTTACTTACAAGAAAACAATTAATTACTGATACTATGTACAATCATATATACAGACACATTAATACGATGCTAAGACCTCCCTTCCCCCTCCCGATTCTTGTGAGGACCGACGAACGTACAATAACCCACTCAGTACACTACTGGCCATTAAAATTGCTACACCATGAAGATGATGTGCTACAGACGCGGAATTTAACCGACAGGAAGAAGATGCTGTGATATGCAAATGATTAGCTTTTCAGAGCATTCACACAAGGTTGGCGACGGTGGCGACATGAGGAAAGTTTGCAACCGATTTCTCATACACAAACAGCAGTTGACCGGCGTTGCCTGGTGAAACGTTGTTGTGATGCCTAGTGTAAGGAGGAGAAATGCGTACCATCACGTTTCCGACTTTGATAAAGGTCGGATTGTAGCCTATCGCGATTGCGGTTTATCGTATGGCGACATTGCTGCTCGCATTGGTCGAGATCCAATGACTGTTAGCAGACTATGGAATCGGTGGGTTCAGGAGGATAATACGGAAAGCCGTGCTGGATCCCAACGGCCTCGTATCACTAGCAGTCGAGATGACAGGCATCTTATCCGCGTGGCTGTAACTGTTCGTGCAGGCACGTCTGGAACCCTGAGTCAACAGATGGGGACGTTTGCAAGACCACAACCATCTGCACGAACAGTTCGACGATGTTTACAGCAGCATGGACTATCAGCTCGGAGACCATGGCTGCGGTTACCCTTTACGCTGCATCACAGACAGGAGCGCGGGCGATGGTGTACTCAACGACGAACCTGGGTGCACGAATGGCAAAACGTAATTTTTTTCGGATGAATCCAGGTTCTGTTTACAGCATCATGATGGTCGCATACGTGTTTGGCGACACGCGCTGAACGCACATTGGAAGCGTGTATTCGTCATCGCCATAATGGCGTATCACCCGGTGTGATGGTATGGGGAGCCATTGGTTACATGTCTCGGTCACCTCTTGTTCGCATTGACGGCACTTTGAACAGTGGACGTTACATTCCAGATGTGTTACGATCCATGGCTCTACCCTTCATTAGATCCCTGTGAAACCCTACATTTCAGCAGGATAATGCACGACTGCGTATTGCAGGTCTTGTATGGCCCTTTCTGTAAACAGAAAATGTTTGACTGCTGCCCTGGCCAGCGCATTCTCCAGATCTCTCACCAATTGAAAACGTCTGGTCAATGGTGGCCGAGCAACTGGCTCGTCACAATCCGCCAGTCACTACTCTTGATGAACTGTGGTATCGTGTTGAAGCTGCATGGGCAGCTGTACCTGTACACGCCATCCAAGCTGTGTTTGACTCAATTCCCAGGCGTATCAAGGCCGTTATTACGGCCAGAGGTGGTTGTTCTGGGCAGTGGTTTCTCAGGATCTATGCACCCAAATTGCGTGAAAATGTAATCACATGTCAGTTCTAGTACAATATATTTGTCCAATGAATACCCGTTTATCATCTGCATTTCTTTTTGGTGTAGCAATTTTAATGGCCAGTAGTGTAATTGCTACGCCGTCGCCTTAGCCAATACCTGCCTCCAGGTGGATGCACGCCCTTGCGAGTGAATGTGTCTTACCGCACGTAGGACCCACTTGTGATGACTACCCTTGCGAATCCCGCGGTCGCTCCTAATGATCATGAGACCCAGAAAATATTAGATACAGGCTCCCAGGTAGATGCTATTTTTCTTGACTTCCGGAAGGCGTTCGATACAGTTCCGCACTGTCGCCTGATAAACAAAGTAAGAGCCTACGGAATATCAGACCAGCTGTGTGGCTGGATTGAAGAGTTTTTAGCAAACAGAACACAGCATGTTGTTATCAATGGAGAGACGTCTACAGACGTTAAAGTAACCTCTGGCGTGCCACAGGGGAGTGTTATGGGACCATTGCTTTTCACAATATATATAAATGACTTAGTAGATAGTGTCGGAAGTTCCATGCGGCTTTTCGCGGATGATGCTGTAGTATACAGAGAAGTTGCTGCATTAGAAAATTGTAGCGAAATACAGGAAGATCTGCAGCGGATAGGCACTTGGTGCAGGGAGTGGCAACTGACTCTTAACATAGACAAATGTAATGTATTGCGAATACATAGAAAGAAGGATCCTTTAGTGTATGATTATATGATAGCGGAACAAACACTGGTAGCAGTTACTTCTGTAAAATATCTGGGAGTATGCGTACGGAACGATTTGAAGTGGAATGATCATATAAAACTAATTGTTGGTAAGGCGGGTACCAGGTTGAGATTCATTGGGAGAGTGCTTAGAAAATGTAGTCCATCAACAAAGGAGGTGGCTTACAAAACACTCGTTCGACCTATACTTGAGTATTGCTCATCAGTGTGGGATCCGTACCAGGTCGGGTTGACGGAGGAGATAGAGAAGATCCAAAGAAGAGCGGTGCGTTTCGTCACTGGGTTATTTGGTAACCGTGATAGCGTTACGGAGATGTTTAATAAACTCAAGTGGCAGACTCTGCAAGAGAGGCGCTCTGCATCGCGGTGTAGCTTGCTCGCCAGGTTTCGAGAGGGTGCGTTTCTGGATGAGGTATCGAATATATTGCTTCCCCCTACTTATACTTCCCGAGGAGATCACGAATGTAAAATTAGAGAGATTAGAGCGCGCACGGAGGCTTTCAGACAGTCGTTCTTCCCGCGAACCATACGCGACTGGAACAGGAAAGGGAGGTAATGACAGTGGCACGTAAAGTGCCCTCCGCCACACACCGTTGGGTGGCTTGCGGAGTATCAATGTAGATGTAGATGTAGATGTAGATCAGGCACGAGCATCTCCTCAACACGGAGACCTTCCACGCATGGCATTATGGCAACAGGCAACCACTGACAGCCGTGCCTGGTGAAGGTGCAATAATATGGTATTATAAGCTCTGGCCTCGTCGCCCACGCCGCCGCCTCCTCGTCGCTCCAGTTCCCCTCACACGCCAACCCTTCGTCCGCTGACAGCCACCGCTAGCCACGTTTGGTCTATGGAAGGCGTTGTCAACTGCTGCGACTCTACACAATAACAAGCAGAAATTATTCTCACTAAAGACCGACGATATAAAATCATTCCAAATTGTTTTAATTGTAAATTTCATCGACCAGTGCTTTACAACCGTCCGCAATGCAGGCTAATGTTATAATCGTCAATATTTTATGTAAATTTAATCAACCTTTCATACGGTCGACGGTATAAAATCATTACATTTTGACTGGTTTCCATTTTGCAATAACAAATGAGTATATGAGATAATTGCAAACCATTTTTTACTATTTTCGCTAACATATGACAAAAATAGACTATAGGCCACTGAATATCGAAAGGTACACGGTATTCAATCGTGCACGAAAATCGGTTATGGGCTGCGCAGTCTGTAGGTGTTAGCAGTTCAACTTCTGTCGGAAAACTGTGAAGATCTGCTTTCCTATCTGAAGCTGGCCTGGCTTGAATCATTGTTAATATGATCTTTTGGAAGGCGTCATTGTCCAGAAGGGTGAACACGTGTCCATGTTCCGTCACCAAGCGCAAACATTGTGTTTTCAGTTGTGAGCCAGACAACTTGACGCCATTCAGGACCCTTCCATGAGCATTCCTTTTATTTGAGGGGGGGGAAGTTGGTTTTCTTGTAGCCTTTAAAAAGCATCTTTGTGGCGTCTTTGGTTTTGTTTCGTGGTATTTACACTGTGCCTCCCCTGGGAATGCAAGATTCGAATTAAAACTGTGCTAAACATCAATGACATACCATGTTTACGGCAAAAATTTCACTGAATCGAAGTGCTATGCTTTTAAATCAAGTTAACAGTCACATTTCACTTACTTAGCCATATCATTGCCACACATGTTCACAGTTAACAAATCGGCTTCGTTCGGACATGTCAAAAAGTGATTCAAATCGTGTTACAAGAGGGCGAAACAAGAGTGTAAAAGCGTGTCAAGTGCGTGAATGCAGTGAACATACAGTCCGAGAGCCAGCGGCATTTTAGATTAGTCACTTGGGATCATTTAGTTTTGCATATATTTCATATTTCTTATCCTAAATAAGCGCCAGTCGATGATACTATGGCAAGATAGCGATGGGCGTGGGAGCTGGTCACCCACCCACATGTAAAATATATTCAGAATGAAATTACACGTAATGAGGTGAAACTGGTGTACTATGTTTATTTGTACTGTACCTTGAACAAAGAAGTTCGTCAGGTGGCGACTTATAGGTGTGTTAAACGAATTGTTGTAGATAAATACGTTAATGTAGTGTTCAAGGGACGCGAAGTAAGCTGACATTCTCTTTGAAGCTAAAGCTTCCGTCAAACTTCGTAAAGGTTTCAGATTCCTTTATTATGAACCCATGAATAAAATCAAGTAATGTAAGTGCCGTTTTGATGACATTATGTGGCAGTAGACACTTGGTAACATCCTTAGGAAGTAATGCATAGATATACAGAACTAACCACGCGGTATTCGTCCTAAAAATGCAACAGGCGCACATATGCTAAGCTTCTAAAGTCTGGTGTTTTGAATTACATAAATACCTACATTCGAAAACGCTCCCCTTTATGTTTGGACCCGACAGAATAACAACCGTGATATTCTCGATACCGTGTTTACAGTAATGAAAAACAGTATAATAACAAATTGGCCTACCTAAATGAGAATATCAAATTAATTATACGATCAGACCGACTCGATCAGATGCTCTATCTCATTTAGTGTACACGACAGGACAGCATTATAATGGAAGTTTTACTTACCCGTGCTCTGTAGGTACAGTCCGAAATCAAACACTTTGATTCGCCGAAAACTTGGTCACAATTGTACATTTCATGTACAGGATGAGACCTCTTCCTCCCTGCTGCTGATGATTTTGCACATGCCCTAGCCATATCGATAACTCAAATTAAAAAGGAAACAAATAGATAAAGAATGGCCGAATAGTGAATACGAAAAATGTTTCTGACTCTACACGTCAAGGTTACCCTCCAACGAGCGCCTGACACATGACACAGGACGCCGGACGCTAAGGAGTGTGGGTCGAGAGCACTAATCCGCTCAGCAAGCAGTTAAGGTTCAAATGGCTCTGAGCACTACGGGACTTAACATCTGAGGTCATCAGTCCCCTAGAACTTAGAATTACTTAAAACCAACTAACCTAAGGACAACACAAACATTCAGGCCCGAGGCAGGATTCGAACCTGCGACCGTAGCGGTCGCGCGGTTCCCCGCAGGCTGAAACTGTCAGAGTTCGACCTGAGGGAACCCGGTCGCCTGCGTCCTATACGGTCGTCCGTGTGCAGGCGAAGAAGTTCATTGTTCTTCGCCCGAGCCGCGCATTGCAACTCGTTATCACCTAACCTAGGGAGTGAAGTTATATGTACTAAGAAACTGGAGAATGCAAAAGCATAAATGCTTTTAAAAACCAGAGTATATGTATTTAAAAACAAAAAAGTCCTATTAAATATTCATAAAATTCATTCATTATAAATCAAAATTTATAATATATTAATCAACACACAATTCATTATTACATATCTAGATAACTCATTTCCATTAAAATTGCAATAAATTACTCAATATTTCTTTAAATTTTCTGGGAGTAAATACTCCGTATTGCCAGAAAGAAATTCAAAACCCCGCCGATCCAAGTGTAATTTGTGGTGGACAAAACAGGTTCGCGGCAGGTTTTCGCGGGGTTCTCCGTTTCCGCTGCCTTTATTCCACGAATTCTGTATCATCATATCATCACTGGTTCATCCCACCGTCTCCATTAGCCTTATCAGCAAAAATGTGGGACGTTCAACTAAAAAATAAGTCTGCAAAAATATTTTTTACCGATGAAAAACTCCTTTCAACATCACACGATGTTACAGGCCAATACATAACCACTGCAATTTCGGAAGGTTTATACTATATCATATATATGTATATATTTTAACAAATTTATAACCAGATATCTGCTTGCTACCTTCTCCTTAAAGAATCATAGCGAGGAAATGTTGGTCCGTGATTTCCAACCTCTATTTTTTAAAATTTTGTCTTCCTACAATACTTGTTGATGGATCATTTGCAATTCTCTTAGCAAATACAACTATAATGCATTATACAGCGGGAGTCCTTTTGTTTCAATGACATACATAGTTGACGACAATTTACCAAAATCACACTTAAAATAGTTTTCTTTCTGGGCGGGCGCCATTGTGCCCGCTCGGGGAGCCTGCTCCCTGTTTCCTGCCCCCGGCGCGCCGGGCACAGCCGCACAGCACAAGGCACAGGCTCAGGCCCCACAATTTTCCTCTAAAATTTTGCAGTTTTAAGAGAATAATTACGAAAATGATTGACATGATCCAGTTTATATTGCAATGTTAGTTCTTGAGGAAATAAAAAAGTTCAAAAAATCTTCGATGTTCGTTCCGTATTGAATATGACTTGTATGGCGGATTTGTTTCGTAAGTCAATTTAATCAACTAATATATTTTATTTAAATAACATTTTTCAAACTTATATACCTTTACCAAGATACAATGGCCCAAAAATTGATATTTTCAAAACAATACTCTAAGTTGGTTTCTCAGAAAACGGCTAAAAAAAAAGTTTTTTCGCTAAATGTTCCAAATCTATTCTACAAATTGTTCTTAACATCATGTGGAAACAGTTACAAGTTCATTAAAGTACAAGTTATCTAAATATGAACAAACATTAGAAAGATTTTGTCGATAGTCACTCCCGTAATAAGGCAAGTACCAGGAGATAAATGCATTGCTTGTGCACACTTGCTTTTTTAACCATATTGATCAGTAAATTTCCTCTGATAATGGCTCTCTAAAAATTTCCTTATATTGGTGTTATTTGGTTTTTCAATAGTGTTCAAGTCAAATGGAACACATAACACAACGGATTAATTCGTTACAGCTCCCGAATGACGTTACTTATACGTTTTGTTAAGTAATGAATCTCTGATTATTAGTTACTGGTACAGTGCCGTTCTCCCGCTACAGCAGGACAGTGACGTTATTCCTTTTGCGTTACCACACTGCATTTCGTTACGTACCGGAATTCATTTCTTTGCTACAATAACTTTACACGGCATAACGTTTCAACCGATAATAACGTTATTCCAATACCATTATTCCTTTTCTGTTACCCAATACTGTTATGTTACTTATCGTACTTCATTTCGTTACTGCGATAACGGTACACCGTATAACGTTTTGACCGATAATAACGTTATTCTGGTACTGCAGGAGAATAACGGAACTATTCAAGTGGAATGCGTAAGAGAACGGTTTAATTCGTTACGGGTCCCGTATAACGTTAGTAATACGTTACGTTAAGTTATGGACCCCTGTTACCTAGAATTACTTTTAGAGCGTGTACGAATATGTATTTTCTTTTACCAAATAATTTTTCTACATAGGAATAATTCTGCACACAAATTGACTGCCACAAGAACACTACTTAACATACGTAAGACCCTCACACGCACCTAACACAGATGATGCAGTATGTTACACACAGATTACAAAAAACTTAATCGACCTACCACACACACGTGAAATTCTCTACATGCAAAACAAATTGAAAATTAATTAACTTGACACGTACATGAAATTCTCCACATGTAAATTGCAGTAAAGTCACACGATCCTACTACTGGAGCCTAAATTAACTGAAAAATACACTCACATACTAAATAAAACGAGAGAAACAACGCCGAATCCACACCGCCTTTTCATAATGGTTATTGTTTAAAACAACACAGAAGTTGTCCAAGCGCTAAGCGAAAAAAAATTATGTAACACATTTATATATCCTACGAAAATCAACTCCTTTTCAGAAAGTGTACTGGGAATAGTGTACTCCAGAGTCAGGGTCGCCATGTAAGAAGTTGCTGTGCTATGTGGAAAATGTTGCTATATTAACTAGAGAAACAGAGCGAGCCGGCCAGTGTGGCCGAGTGGTTCTAGGCGCTTTAGTCTGGAACTGCGCGACCGCTACGGTCGCAGGTTCGAATCCTGCCTCGGGCATGGATGTGTGTGATGTCCTTAGGGTAACTAGGTTTAAGTAGTTCTAAGTCTAGGGGACTGATGACCTCAGATGTTAAGTCCCATAGTATTCAGTGCCAT
The DNA here is from genome assembly GCF_021461395.2 of Schistocerca americana. Lineage (NCBI taxonomy): Eukaryota > Metazoa > Arthropoda > Insecta > Orthoptera > Acrididae > Schistocerca > Schistocerca americana. The sequence goes on along the minus strand of NC_060130.1, from coordinate 517,600,390 downwards.
TTTGTTCTCCTCCTCCTCCACAGAGATGAGGTTCTCTCGATTTTAACACGTGGAATGAATACGTAAAGTTACCGTTGAAGTACACAAATAGAGATCGAAACGTATACTGAAAAACATGTTTAATTTAAATGCACCATGTAAAATTGTAAAAGGAAGATTATCGAAGCTATAGCACAGAGAGCTCTTAAACCAGAACATGAACACATGGTGGTGACGAACCAAGGCAAGTACTGAACGAAGAGGAAATTTCAGGATACACGAATTGGAAATACACTGAATTTATCGCGAAGGTAACAAGATGTGAGAGCTGACTGCTGTTAAACATGAACACTAACACGTTGTGGTAATGAACAAAGGCAAGTACCGAACAGTGGAAGATACTTAATAAAACGGATTGAAAAATCAGTGTAAAAATCGCAGTGGTATCATATAACGCACATGTTTTGCCAATTAGAAAAATGAGAAGCTGTTTGAACTGAATCCTTACCCATTCAACACATCTCCACATGTTCGAGTGCCTGGTGGCCGACAAATAATCGGGGTACTAAGTATTATATTGAAATGTTTTACGTTTTTTATGCTATACTTTCTTACATGTTCCACACCCGCGAAAATCATCTAACCTTTGGGTCTGTGGAACGAAAACTGAATCTAATCTAATCAAACAATAACCTACGACATCACCTAAATTTCAAAGTATTCAACACTCGCGATATTATAATAGAATTCGTCACACAAAGTAACAGATTATAAAGCTACAAGAGAAAACCGTTAGGGCTTCACTTGGTCTGAAAGCTTACACAAATTCAAACATTAACTCACGAGGAGAAGCTTTTACGAGCAAGCGATCTTACCGAACTCCTAGCGGACAGCCGGCCGCAGTGGGCGAGCGGTTCTAGGCGCTTCAGTCCGGAACCGCGCGACCGCTACGGTCGCAGGTTCGAATCCTGCATCGGGCATGGATGTGTGTGATGTCCTTAGGTTAGTTAGGTTTAAGTAGTTCTAAGTTCTAGGGGACTGATGACCTCAGAAGTTAAGTCCCATAGTGCTCAGAGCCATTTGATTTTTTTTCCTAGAGGACAATGATGACCTCCCGTAACGATGCCGGGGTTTATCCGTCCAATGGAAGTGACCAGAGAGCAGGCCTGCCGTATTACGCCAAACTATTAATGTTTGTCCGAGCGAGGTGGTGCAGTGGTTAGCACACTGGATTCGCATTCGGGAGGACGACGGTTCAAACCCGCGTCCGGCTATCCTGATTTAAGTTTTCCGTGATTGCCCTAAATCGCTTCAGGCAAATGCCTGGATAGTTCCTTTGAAAGGGCACGGCTTATTTCCTTCCCCACCCTTCGAGAATCCGATGGGACCGATGACCTCGCTGTTTGGTCCCCTGCTCCAAATCAACCAACTAACGTTGGCCATACTGTCAAAGTTGCCGACTACTTTACTCTCACGGCTATGCACATTAAATACGTAACTGCTCACACACATTCGTTCGTTTTATTATTCCAGGAGGGAAAGGAAAGGAAAGTTACAGTGGAATATGGCACTGAGATATTGTAAACACGAGTGTGGGACTTAGAGACGTAGCAAAACTTAATGGACTTCGCACAAGGGCATCTGAATCGGATAAGTAGCAAACAGTTTAGCATACAACATCAAAAATACGTGAACCGTGGCTGATATGGACGCTCTCAGGTGCTCACTCTTTTTTATGCTGGAGGAAATTTGCTAACTGTACCGCAAACTGAAGTGGTAGAGATATTGAGATGAGGCTATTTTTTTTTATATATAAAATCTCATGAGAGACCCTTCAATAACACGCTTAGCAGCGTGCCGTTTCCTCATTTCGACCTATAAGGGACAGTGAAATGAAAACGAGACACATGGAGAAAATGTAAGTAAAGTGTTGATTATTTCAAAAGTAATCGCCATAACGGTTAATACATTTACTCCACTGTGAGATTAGGCGGTCAGTGGCTTTACGGAAAAATGTTTGTGGTTTCCTAAAGAGCCATGTCTGTATCCTGACATCTACCTCTTCGTCCGAAGCAAATGTCTTTCTTCGGGGCTCTAAAGACATGGAAATCGCATGGGGAGAGATCAAGACAGAATGAAGGATGTGTAAGGGCTTCCCATGAAACTTCTGCAGCGTAATCAAAAACAACATTGGCAACATGTGTCTTAAGAGTAATGGCACTACTGTTGAAATAATAAACAGTTTACTTACTTTTTTCCCCTGTGTGTCGTTTTCATCTGACTATCCTACATACAAGGAAGATGAATGTCATTCGAAAGATGGGACGCATCAACGCAATGACCTTGTCCAAACTGTGGTATTTTGCACAAGTCATACCCGTTGAAAGAAAATATGTAGCAAAAATAAAAAATACACAGGTTGTTCCATTGGGAAAGGTATGTTGTTTCGTGTAGCCAGGGATCGCTGACGAAATCACCTACAGAAGACAGTCTAGTTTTAACAGATTGTAGGCACTAATTTCAGTCCTTGTTGTAAAAAATATAATAAATACACTGAAACTGCCTGCAAGTCGGTCGGATTTACTAAAGACTGCATGCGGAGTTGCGGTAGGTTTCATATGGATACCAGAAACTATATCTCGAGCCTTACAAACCGTGAGAAAAGATTCGTAACGGAAGGTATTGTACAAGGGCAATAATTGGAAATATTCAGAAGAAAACTCCACACCAGATTAAACACAAAGACCTAAATTAGAAGACGATATGACAAATCTTGCGGACAAATTCATCAGCTCACAAGCACGTTAAGCGGCATAAGTGTTTGTAAATGATCTGATCCCGACATCATCGTGTCGCCACAAAATAAAACTGACAAGTCAGCTGAGTGAGGTTGTTACCGAAGTTATGAAGGAACAAACAGCGCTGCTGCAGGATGTCTTTGAACAGGTTGTGCAAAATGACGAGGTGCTGAAGCACTGAGACGAGATAGCAGAGGAGGTGTCAGACAAACTAGCACAACTGACAGTGGCAGTGGAGGAAGCGTCAGACCGCTAGTGCTGTGTCGTGTTAGGACACGCTACCGAAGTCCAGTCACTGCTGGACCTCGAAACAGGCTCAAGCAGATATTCAAAAAAGGAAACAGGAAGAGTTGCACACATTTTGACAGCACATGGCCCGTCAACTGCACTCATGCTCATAAATTAAGGATAATGCTGATACATGGTGAAACAACGCTCTGGTGAGCGGTTTGCAGGTTTAAATCACCTCGGGGTATGACCAAGCGGTGCGCCTGACCTGCGGTCGTCGCACGGTGGTGCTGGGAACAGCCCACATACGCAGAGGTGTGTTGGTGCATGTCAGAGTACGGTGCAGCGAGTAAGTGTGCAGACGTTTTCAGACGTGCTAATGATGACTGTGTGTTTAAAATGGCTCTAAGAACACATACTGATGACGTTATGAGGGGTAGAATACTAGGGCGACTGGAGGCTGGTCAAACACAGCAGGTCGTAGCACGGGCCCTCTGTGTGCCACAAAGTGTGATCTCAAGATTATGGCAACAAGTCCAGCAGACAGGAAATGTGTCCAGGCGCTACAGTACGGGACGTCCACAAGAAGACCGATATCCCACGATCAGTGCCCTCAGACGGCCACCGAGTACTGCAGGTAGCCTTGATCGGGACCTTACCACAGCCACTGGAACAGTTTTCTCCAGACACATAGTCTACAGACGACTGAACAGACATGGTTTATTCGCCCGGAAAACTACAAGGTGCATTCCACTGACCCCTGGTCACAGGAGAGCCTGTAAAGTCTGGTGTCAAGAACACAGTACTTAGTCATTGGAACAGTGGTCCCAGGTTATGTTCACGGACGAGTCCAGGTATAGTCTGAACAGTGATTCTCACCGTGTTTTCATCTGCCGTGAACCAGGAACCAGATACCAACCCCTCAATGTCTTTGAAAGGGACCTGTATGGAGGTCGTGGTTTGATGGTGTGGGGTGGGATTATGATTGATGCACGTACATCCGTGCATGTCTTTGACAGTGGAACTGTAACAGATTAGGTGTATCGGGACGTCATTTTGCACCAGTATGTCCACCTTTTCAGGGGTGCAGTGGGTCCCACCATCCTCCTGATGGATGATAACGCACGGCCCCACCGAGCTGCCATTGTGGAGGAGTACCTTGAAACAGAAGATATCAGGCGAATGGAGTGGCCTGCCTGTTCTCCAGACGTAAACCCCATCGATCACGTCTGGGATGCTCTCGGTCGACGTATCGCTGCACGTCTTCAAACTCCTAGGACACTTCAGGAGTTCCGACGGGCATTGGTGCAAGAATGGGAGGCTATAAACCAGCAGCTGCTCGACCACTTGATCCAGAGTATGCCAACCCGTTGTGCAGCCTGTGTACGTGTGCATGATGATCATATCCCATATTGATGTTGGGGTACATGTGCAGGAAACAGTGGCGTTTTGTCGCACACGTGTTTCAGGACGGTTTTCTCAACTTATCAGCAGTACTGTGGACTTACAGATCTGTGTCGTGTGTGTTCCCTATGTGCCTATGCTATTAGCGCCAGTTTTGTGTAGCGCCACGCTGTGTGGCACCACATTCTGCAATTATCCTTAATTTGTGAGCATGAGTGTAATTACCAAGAGTAATGATAAAAATAATACGTTAGATCGCTCTGGGATAAAACGAATGGGGGAAGAAGAGGGAGAATTTGAAGAATTAATAACATGTCTAAGTCAGCTCCGAGGAGACCCAGCATGTAGTAAAATGAACGACGAGATATCCGAAATTGATTTTTATGTGCATGAGACACGCTGACTTTTGGGTCAATACAAAACTATGCACTTTTCCCTGACCTGGCAACTGATACATGTCTGATTATGTGTCTTATGCAATTCGACGATGCCCTACAATATACGACTTTAAGTGCATATTTTTTATCCGAGTTCTAGTCGCAGAGTACACAAGAACAAGTGAAAATGAGCATTCTAATTTAGTTTAATTGAATTCCTGGACGTATAGTGACAATCACGCTAAACGACTATGTGCGAGATTGGTAGTCATGAGAAACTTCTGTCGAAACTTGCAAAACCCTACTCAACAGTAAGGGCTTTGAGTTCTGTAACTGAATAGTTAACGCCTTGTTAGTACCTGACTCACAAATGCGACTGAATCTTCATCTCGCCATTCTGTTTAACTTCTTGCGACAAGTTGCTGTCTATGCCTGTCCACAAGCTGTTGGAAGCTAGGCAGAACTGCTTCTCAAAGTCCAGGTGTCCTAGCATAGGTGCACTGATTAATGATTGCTTTCGCACCATTAACTCTCGCTGCACTCCCTCATCCCATGAGCAGAAAGTATTCCTTCCCGTGAGTTGACAGAGGCGTTGTGTTGTTTCTAAAATGCTTCAGAAGTTTACTAAGCCTAGAAATGCATGAATTGGCGCAAGATTCTGGCACAGCATAATTCCTAATTGCTTAAAGATTCTCAGAGACCGACTGAATTACCTGCTGAGAAAGTGTGTGACCCAGGAAATTAACTTGATTGTGACTGAATTCACATTCCACAAGGTTTGCTGTTACGCCTCAGTCTCTAATTGTAACAATTTCCTTACCATCTTATTGCGGTTCTCCCAAGTTTTCTCTGCAATTAGCACGTCATTAACATACAGTGTTAGCCTTTTGCGTAGATCTTCCGCAATGATGACATTCAAACCTCTAATAAATGAAGCCGATGAGATGTTAAGGCCGAATGACAACCTCCTGAATTGGGGACAATGTCTGAAGTATAAGAAGGCAGTGTGTTAGCGGCACACAGGACGTAATTCTAATCACCAATAAATCGCTTTCAGAACAACACAAGTGAGCACTTCTCCCCAGTGTAGGTGTGGTAATAGTTCTTGGTTCAAATGGCTCTGAGCACTATGGGACTCAACTGCTGAGGTCATTAGTCCCCTAGAACTTAGAACTACTTAAACCTAACTAACCTAAGGACATCACACACATCCATGCCCGAGGCAGGATTCGAACCTGCGACCGTAGCGGTCTTGCGGTTCCAGACTGCAGCGCCTTTAACCGCACGGCCACTTCGGCCGGCGGTAATAGTTCTTCCAGTGACTCAGGACCATCAGTCTCAAACTCGGTACAGTATTAATTCGGGGTTAGTTGAGCACTAGCTGAATGAAACCATTCTTTTTAGAGACACACAATAATGCGCTATTGTAGGAGCTGGTTGCAATTTCAGTAATCCCTTCCATGACCATACATCGTAAATCCCCTTCCATTTGTTCCTTATACTGTAGCGGAATTGAATATGGTTGCACGAAAAACTTCTTGTGAAAGTTCAACATTGACACGTTACACAAACTCCTTAATCGTACTAGGTGGCGTGAAGAATACGTCACGATGCAAGGTTAAAATTTCATTAAGTTGTTCTGTCTCTCTGGACAGCTCCAGCTGTCCTAGCTCATCATTTATCAACCGATTCATATTCATTTCCACATGTTCTTCTTGGTGTTTAACACGTCCTATGCGAACACTTCTGTGAACTCCATGGCGCAATCTCTCTTGCCTCTACTCTCTTTCCAGCAACTGCTCTCTTAATCTTAATTTTCTGCGTGGGGAACTCCTTAAAATTAACATACAGGATACCGGAGACTTCATCATATGTACAACACTATCTAGTCTATTATCTCCTACCCAATTTCTACTACTACTTTCGCTCGTACTCGGTCCGTTATTCCTGTACAACAAATCCCGCTTCTCCAATCCAATACTCTATTTCATAGAAATGGTTTAGAAGAATCGATACCTCGTTGTACCAAATGATCTGTCTAAACTCATCTGGATATGAAACTTCCTGGCAGATTAAAACTGTGTGCCGGACCGAGACTCGAACTCGGGACCTCTGCCTTTCGCGGGCAAGTGCTCTACCAACTGAGCTACCCAAGCACGACTCACGCCCCGTCTTCACAGCTTTACTCCTGCCAGTACTTCGTCTCCTACCTTATGCTGCGAGGAAGTTTCATATCAGCGCACACTCCGCTGCAGAGTGAAAATCTCATTCTGGAATCATCCCCCAGGCTGTGGCTAAGCCATGTCTCCGCAATATCCTTTCTTTCAGGAGTGCTAGTTCTGCAAGGTTCGCAGGAGAGCTTCTGCAAAGTTTGGAAGGTAGGAGACGAGGTACTGGCAGAAGTAAAGCTGTGAGGACGGGGCGTGAGTCGTGCTTGGGTAGCTCAGTTGGTACAGCACTTGCCCGCGAAAGGCAAAGGTCACGAGTTCGAGTCTCGGTCCGGCACACAGTTTTAATCCGCCAGGAAGTTTCATATCAGCGCACACTCCGCTGCAGAGTGAAAAATCTCATTCTGGAATCATCTGGATATGTTCAGCGAAACTACCCCAGCGTCTTCAGTAGATAGTACATGGTGGTCATTGGACAGTGTATGGATGAAGTACGCACGTTCCAATCCTTACTCTAGGAGCTCGGATGCGATCGCAGCATTGGTGAAAGTGCACTTGCCGCGCCACAGGACAATGCTGCGTATCCAGAACATCACTCGCACGAACGAAGGAGATGACAACCGTGTCATCAACCACTCAGAAACAGAATAGGTGGCAAAGTAGTAACCGGATAGGTTGTTGGTCACATCATGACAGTATTAGGGGGAGACGAGAATGTCCTCCATATGCGAATCAAGAGAAGTACAATGTGCCCGTAGAGACTGTGAAGGCACGTGCTGCAGACCCAAGGAATAACGGACCGAGTACGAGCGAAAGTAGTAGTAGAAATTGGGTAGGAGATAATAGACTAGATAGTGTTGTACGTATGATGAAGTCTCCGGTATCCTGTATGTTAATTTTAAGGAGTTCCCCACGCAGAAAATTAAGATTAAGAGAGCAGTTGCTGGAAAGAGAGTAGAGGCAAGAGAGATTGCGCCATGGAGTTCACAGAAGTGTTCGCATAGGACGTGTTAAACACCAAGAAGAACATGTGGAAATGAATATGAATCGGTTGATAAATGATGAGCTAGGACAGCTGGAGCTGTCCAGAGAGACAGAACAACTTAATGAAATTTTAACCTTGCATCGTGACGTATTCTTCACGCCACCTAGTACGATTAAGGAGTTTGTGTAACGTGTCAATGTTGAACTTTCACAAGAAGTTTTTCGTGCAACCATATTCAATTCCGCTACAGTATAAGGAACAAATGGAAGGGGATTTACGATGTATGGTCATGGAAGGGATTACTGAAATTGCAACCAGCTCCTACAATAGCGCATTATTGTGTGTCTCTAAAAAGAATGGTTTCATTCAGCTAGTGCTCAACTAACCCCGAATTAATACTGTACCGAGTTTGAGACTGATGGTCCTGAGTCACTGGAAGAACTATTACCACACCTGCACTGGGGAGAAGTGCTCACTTGTGTTGTTCTGAAAGCGAGTTATTGGTGATTAGAATTACGTCCTGTGTGCCGCTAACACACTGCCTTCTTATACTTCAGACATTGTCCCCAATTCAGGAGGTTGTCATTCGGCCTTAACATCTCATCGGCTTCATTTATTAGAGGTTTGAATGTCATCATTGCGGAAGATCTACGCAAAAGGCTAACACTGTATGTTAATGACGTGCTAATTGCAGAGAAAACTTGGGAGAACCGCAATAAGATGGTAAGGAAATTGTTACAATTAGAGACTGAGGCGTAACAGCAAACCTTGTGGAATGTGAATTCAGTCACAATCAAGTTAATTTCCTGGGTCACACACTTTCTCAGCAGGTAATTCAGTCGGTCTCTGAGAATCTTCAAGCAATTAGGAATTATGCTGTGCCAGAATCTTGCGCCAATTCGTGCATTTCTAGGCTTAGTAAACTTCTGAAGCATTTTAGAAACAACACAACACCTCTGTCAACTCACGGGAAGGAATACTTTCTGCTCATGGGATGAGGGAGTGCAGCGAGAGTTAATGGTGCGAAAGCAATCATTAATCAGTGCACCTATGCTAGGACACCTGGACTTTGAGAAGCAGTTCTGCCTAGCTTCCAACAGCTTGTGGACAGGCATAGACAGCAACTTGTCGCAAGAAGTTAAACAGAATGGCGAGATGAAGATTCAGTCGCATTTGTGAGTCAGGTACTAACAAGGTGTTAACTATTCAGTTACAGAACTCAAAGCCCTTACTGTTGAGTAGGGTTTTGCAAGTTTCGACAGAAGTTTCTCATGACTACCAATCTCGCACATAGTCGTTTAGCGTGATTGTCACTATACGTCCAGGAATTCAATTTTAGTATTATTTATATTTCCGGGAAGGATAACATGGTAGCGGACGGTCTATCACGCAGGGATAAAGATCAAGGATGATGGAAAACTTCATGAGAATATCTTTGAAATCAGACATCTAAAACAATTCCCTTTCGAGAATTTCGTTGGAGTGACCCTATCTAGCACCTCCAGGGAACTGGACAAGAATACGATATTACAGGATATAAAGTCCAGGTGGAGCGACAGGAACGAGGTCATGCTCAGATGAGGAGGAGGAGGAGATTAGTGTTTAAAGCCCCGTCGACAACGAGGTCATTAGAGAGGGAGCACACGCTCGGATTAGGGAAGGATGGGGAAGAAAATCGGCCGTGCCCTTTCAAAGGAACCATCCCGGCATTTGCCTGAAGTGATCTAGGGAAATCACGGAAAACCTAAATCAGGATGGCCGGACGCAGGATTGAACCGTCGTCCTCCCGAATGCGAGCATGCTCTGATGATATTGCCTCATCAGGAACGGGACACTGTTCATGAAGAGAAATCTAATGGATGACAACTGGCTGCTGTGCATACTATATTGGTTTGTTAACAAATTTGTAATATGTGCTTTGCTAAACTAAGTGAGTCGGCATTTTTCTAGAATATGGAAGGATTTAGAGACTTGAAAGGTGTGCCAACATTTGAAGCCAACAATAGTACCACTCAACTCAGGTCCATCTGTACAAGTGAAGTGGCGAAAGTTTGCTATCATGGATTTACTCAGTCCAGTGACAAGGTCAAGGCATGATCATCAATTTGTATTGCTCAACGTTGGATTGACAACAACATAAGTTCCCTGTGCACAGTTCTGACGTGCTATCACCAAAAGTGTATGCAAAGCTTTTGTGTAAGATTTCCTGAAAGCTGTGGAAGAGTAAGTAACGCAATGTCTGACAATGGGCCCCAGTTTAGGTCTCGACAGTGGCAAAACCTGCTTCGTCGGCAGTAGATCACTGCTATATTTGCATTACCATCCTGCGTCTAATCCTAAGGGGGGCTTTAATACATGAACTGCGGCGATAGTGTCTGTTATTATGTCACAACCAACTTAGAAACTGGGACGAATTCTTGGGTGATTTTCAGGAAGTCGTTAATGGATTGCCAACTGGAGCTACCGGAACGGCCCCTGTGCTGGTACTGAAGAACATGTGGCCAGCAGATAAAATTAGGAAAGTAGTTGACTTTCGAGCTACGAGAGAGAAACGCACACAGAGATCGTGCAGATTGCTATTTGAGAGCACTAGGAGCGCTGCAGAATGAAGCACAGTGCGCCAGAAAGTAAAATTTCGAGATATACTTCTGCTCTTTGGGAAAATGATCCTTATTAAATATCATAGACTACTGAACTAGGCAAAATTCCACTGCTATAAATTCTTCAACGTGTATTGTGGTTCATTTTGGGCATGTCGAGTCATGCACCAAAATGTAGTTCAGATAGAAATGTTGAACAGAAGGAGATCTTGAGCCATTCACCATGTGTAGGCTAGCGTCTTAGTTTAACATAAATCAGTGTTCAGTTATCTGTGTTTAGTGTGAGTGTTTTTCTAGTTGTAAGATATTGTGGTTAACAAAGAGTCTTATGGGTTACTTCATTGTGCGAGCATTTAGTTAAGCCATGAAGGTAGGAATCTTAACACAGACGCGGGGGAGAAGACTTATTCGGCGTTACGAATCAGTAGTTATGTGAAGAGGAGGAGTGTTTCAGATGAAATGATAGGAAGTAGATATCAGCAGCCAAAAGGACCACTGAGTAAAGTTTTTGAGTACCTGCATGTGGAATGCAGTGGTAAGTACCTGCACATGGATTGCAGAGATAAGGTTGTTGACGTTTCCGTTTGTCTACCCAAGAAGTGATAAATTGTAGAACCGAGGAGGAGCGATTTGCTGGGGATAATGTTCTTGTTTTTTTGCTTATTTTGTGAAGTGAACATGTATGAAGGAGCCACTAGAACGACATTAAAACCACAATATGAACGGAAGAGATATGCAAAACATTACACTATTATATATAAGCCAGACGTACTTCTATGTGATTATCTTATTTGTACAAAGCTAGTTTTTGCGTTACATGTTGTTTCCTGATATACATGTAATGAGAAGTTTAGAGTGGTTCTCGATTACATCTGCACATGGGAGAACACTTAGTTATAACTTTCTAATTGTTCCTAGAGGTTGTAACTATTTTATTATAATGATGGTGTCCTGTTTAAGTTCATATAGTTCAAATGGCTCTACGCACTATGGCACTTAACATCTGAGGTCATCAGTCCCCTAAACTTAGAACTACTTAAACCTAACTAACCTAAGGACATCACACACATCCATGCCCAAGGCAGGTTTCGAACCTGCGACGTAGCAGCCGCGTGGTTCAGGAGTGAAGCGCCTAGAACCGCTCGGTCACCGCGTCCGGCGTCCTGTTTAAGTACTTATGTATATGGATGGTTTAGGGTTGTATGACAGATGTTATGAGGTATTCCGCAACATTGGAGGATAGAAGGACAGCACTGGATCAGCGCCATCAGAAATCTTGGCGAGCAGTTGCCATCGACAGCTGGACGGGCTGAGCGAATGGGGATCTCTGCATTCTTTGGTGTATGGGCGAGAGAGGTCACCTCGTCCCCCTTCTCCCCGAGACGGGTAGAGTCATCTACGAACCCTGAAGGCCCTTATACCTGCTGTCAGCTCAAGGTCGGCCCGGGCCAGTGAGGGCAAAGCCACCGCTTCGCAGGGGGTGCGACAGGCGGCCAGGTACCCCCGCCCACTACCGTTTCCTGCAGTCAGTTTCCCGGCAGCCTTGATCCGGAACAAACCAGTCCACACGATATTATAATGGAGGGAGGCATGACGACACCAGTTGCCATCCTCGCTTCTGTCATCTGCTCTCTCTAAACTTCAATGGGCCCGCTCTAGGAGGCAGCCACCAAACCCGCTGGTCACCAGGGGATCGTCCTGCCCTGGGCGTTGGCCTGCGGAAGCGCTCTGCTTGACAAAGGGCAGCCACATCAAGAATGAGGACTGGATGAGCAGTAATGGAGATTGAGGAAACCTCTCCTTTCTCATTATCATTTATGCTGGCACTGGGTACACAGTGAGTGGACCAGAGCCTACTGGCTGTTTGCAAGGAGATTCAGTTGTGTCTGAGTAAGTCAAAAACTGAAATGCAAGATTGAACTAATTTAATGTTGACATTTTCACCCCATGCTCTCCATTCAGTAAAGAAAGAGGGAAATAATTAAGCAGATGCTGGACATTAATGTGGCTGTTACATTAATGGCAATGCTAAATGATGGAGGTCTAACTGACTCCTGATCTTGTTAGTAGAAATCATGGAAATGTTTACCATAAGTAGCTGCGGTCTGGAGCCCCCCCTCCCCCCTTCCCCCCCTCCCCCCCCACCCCGATAAGGCAATTTCTTAGAAAAGGTAAAAGGTAGCGAATAGGCTGCAGAATGAAAGGACTTATGAACTATAACTCCGCTACAACCTCACTTGGCCTTGGCATGAGATTTTGGTGGAAGTAAAGGGACAATCTGTGTAAGAGGCAGACTATAGAGACGTCCTACCCTCATTACTACCATCCATCATCGCGTCCTTGCACAAAGTATGGCGGCGTGGGAAGTAACGCTCAGACCTGGACAAACCCTTACATCACCCCCCCCCCCCCACCCCCCCAACCGCAAGCTACGTTTCCGTGTGCAAAAATACTGAAGTGAAGTGGTTAGACCACGCACTGAGCCATACCTCATGTATGGAGGTGTAGTTTTTCTTTTTGCGTTTTTTTGTGTTTTTTCGCAGGACATCTAGATTACACTTGTAAAGAGTTCTCTTTAACTTGCCCAAATGAGGTCCAATTTTTGTAGTTCTATTTAACTTGCCTGAATGAGGATCATATTTTGTATTATGCTTCGTATATACAGGAAAGAACATTAATTTATATCACATTTCATCTAAATGAGGACCCTGTTTCTATGTAGGCCTACCTAGTTATTAGTGATCTTGTATTTTATCAGTGATGAGTGACACCATTATGTGACACTCAAAATTCTTGTAACACAAACATATTTCTACATTTTGGCGCATTCTGGAGCCTCTTAGGGAAATAACGTTCAGGGCGGGAAAGAAAGCAAATGGGTGCACTCAGTATGTCTGACAGGTAGCCTCGTCTGAGATGTGGAGGGCTTGCCTGCCGCTATCGAGCATGCAGGGTGCAGTTGTCTGCAAGTTGTGGATCACGTACCCAGATCATGCAGTGTTAGGTGGAGGTGATTTTAACCTACCGACTGGAGACTGAGACGTCTACGGATTCGATGCAGGGGGTATAGACAGGGAGTCTTGCGAAGTACTTTTCAACACATTTCCAGAAACTGTCTTGAGCTGTTAGTTCGACAATCCACACCCAACGGAAGTATTTTAGACCTTGTAGGTGCAAAATGGACTGGTTTGATCGATGGTGTCAGTACAGAGACAGAGATTAGTGACCATCACGTCATCATCGCGACGATTGTTGCCGAAGTTAGTAAATCAATCAGAAATGCTAGTAGGGTATTTTTGCTGGAAAGAGCAGATAAACAGTTGCCAGCATTCCACTTAGACGACGAATGGACATAATTTAGTTCCAGTATAGTGGAAGTGGAGGAATTATAGCCAAAGTTTAAACGAATTGTAAATCACAATCTGGAGAAGTATGTGCTGAGTAAGTGGATTAAGGACGGAAAAGCCCCACCGTGGTTTAATAACAAACTCCGGAAAATACTGAGGAAGAAAAGACTGTTGCACTTCCAGATCAAAATAGAACTCGCAAATAACGACAGGCAAAAGTTGTACAGTTTAGTGGGCCTGTAAAAATATCCTACAACAAATATCACCGTCATGCCTTAGCAAAGGATCTAGCCGAATGCCTGAGAAAATTCAGATCTTAGGTAAAACCGCTAAGCGGGTCCACTCACTCGTTGACCAATCTGGTGTGGCAACAGAAGATAGCAAATGGAAAGCTAAGGTTTTAAATTTCGCGTTTAAGAAGTCGTTCAGGGCGGAGGATCGTACAAACATATAGTCGTTTGAACGTCGCACAGACTCCCGTCTGGAGGACATAGTAATTGGCGTAGAGAAGCAACTGAGAGAGTTGAAAACAAATAAGTCGCCAGGTCTCGATGCAATCTCATTTCGGTTGTACAAACAATGCTTTGCGATGTTGGCCCCTTACTTAGCTCGTATTTATCGCGAGTCTCTTGCCCAGCTCAAAGTCCCAAGCGTCTGGAAAAAAGCGCGCGTGACCCCTGTATATAAGAAGGTTAAAAGAATTGTCCCGCAAAATTGCGAGACAACAGCCTTAACATCGGATTGCTCCAGAATTCTTGAACATCTTATCAGTTATAATATAATAAAATTCCTTGTGACAGAAAAGCTTCTGTTCACAAATCTACACTGTGATAAAGTCAGTTTGCCGTTTTCTTACATGGTATCCTGCGAAATGCGGATGAGGGCAACAAGCAGAAGCAAGAAGCGCTTGATACGGTGCACCACTGCTAACTGTTAACGAAGGTACGAGCATAAGGAGTTGGTTGCCAGATATATGGGTTGCTCGAAGACTTATTGAGTAATAGGACACAGTTCGATGTAATCGACTGCGAGTGTTCACCAGAGACAGGGGTATCGTCAGGAGTGCCCCAGGGGAGTGTGATAGAACTGCTGTTATTCTCTATGTACATAAAAGATCTGACGGACAGGGTGAGCAGCGATCTGTGGCTATGTGCTGATGATATTATGGTGTACGGTCAGGTGTCGTCGTTGAGTAACTGTAGTAGGATACAAGATGATTTAGACAAAATTTCTACTGGTGTGATGAGTGGCAGATACTTCTGAATGTAGGAAACTGTACGGTAAAGCAGATGAGTACGAAAAACCGTTTTATAATGTTCTAATACAAAAGTAGTAGTGTGTTGCTTGACACTGTGAGGGCGATTAAGTATCTAGGCGTAACTTTGGAAGTTGAGCTAGCAGTTAAGGATTGTAGTGGGGAAGGCGAATGGTCGACTTCGATTTTTTGGAAGAATTTTAGGAAAGGATGGTTCATCTGTAAAGGAGACCGCACACAGAACACTAATGCGACTCATTCTTGAGTACTGCTAGAGTGTTTGGGAGCCCCACGAAGTCGTATTAAAGGCGGACATCCAAGTAATTCAGAGGCAGGTTGCTAAATTTGTTACTGGTAGGTTCCATAGACACACAAGTATTGTGGAGATTCTCCGTGAACTCAAATGGGAATTCCTGGACGGAAGGCGACATCATTTTCGAGGAACGCTATTGAGATAAATTAGAGAACTGGCATCTGAAACTGACTGCAGATGAATCCTACTGCCACCAAGGCACATTTCGCGTAAGATCCACGAACATAAAATTAGAGACATTAGGGCTCGTACGGTGACATATAGAAATTCGTTTTTCCCTCACTTTGTTTGCGAATGCAACAGGGAAATGACGAGCAGTTGCACCGTGCGATGGATTGCGAAATATGTGTGTAGATGTAGATGTAATTGTAAAGGCGTGCAGCTTCATGAATTCAAGTGGACTTTCTTAGCTCAGATTTTCAGTAGAGTCGTGAGAATGGCAGATACGTTTAACTTTCATAGCTGGCGTGTGGCGCCGCTCAGGTGAGACGTTATCTGCGCGGGTTTTTTCAGCCGTTTCAATCCCGCCAGTACGAAAAAAATATAATTTTAACATTTTCACTTAATTACCCATTATTTTCATGGTAACCAACGAATACAAGAAGAAACTGCCAAAAAGTGAGCACCTATTTGTTTTAAGGGGGTGGTTTCTCTTTGGATCCACTAGGACATACACTTTTCAACCACTCGTCTTTCAGGTGACATACACTCCTAGAAAATAAAAAAAGGCGCACAACGAAGGACTTATTCTAATGGGACGGAAATCGGTAGATGGATCGTATATGTACAGAAAAACAAGTGATTGCAATCTCAGAAAAATTTCAATGATTTGTTCAAGAGAAAGAACTTCAGAAACTGAGCACGTGAATAGCGCGTTGGTTCACCTCTGGCCTTAGACAAGCAGTTATTCGGCTTGGTATTGATTGACAGAGTTGTTGGATGTTCTTCTAAGGGATATCGTGCCATATTCTGTCCCACTGGCGCGGTAGGTCGTCAAAATCCCGAGCTGGTTAGAGGGCCCTTCCCATAATTCTCCAAACGTTCTCAACTGGGTAGTGATCTGGCGACCTTGGTAGTGTTTCGCAAGCACGAAGACAAACAAAGGAAACTCGCCGTGTGAGGACAGATATTAATTTGCTGAAATGTAAGCCCGGGATGGCTTGCCATGAAGGGCAATAAAACGATGTGTACAATATCGTCGACGTACCACTGTGCTGTAAGGGTGCCACGAATGACAGCCAGAGGAGTCCAGCTACGTGGCATCCCCTACCGTCATTCCAGATTGTCGTGCCGTTTGGTGGGTGACAGTCTAGTTAGTATTTCGCCGCTGTCCGAATCTTCTCAACACACGTCTGTGCTGGTCATCGAGGCTCATTTCGAGGCGGAACTCAGCACTGAAGACAATTCTCCAGTCAGTGAGAGTCCAGGCCGAAGGCGTGTCTGGAGGCGCTCCGGACAGCGTTGGGATACCATCCTGACAGCCGCCCTCCGTACGGTCCGACAACCAGGAGTGATGATATAGGATGCTATTTCTTTTCATAGAAAGAGCCCTTTGGTTGTCATCTGCGGCACCCTGGCAACACAGCGGTATGTCGACGATATTCTACGCCCCGTTCTGTTGCAGTTCACGGCAAGCCATCCTGAGCTTACATTCCAGCAAGATAATGGCCGCGCACGAAAGGCGAGAGTATGTACTGCTTGTCTTCGTGCTTGCCAAACGCTGTCTTGGCCAATATCGTCGCCGTATCTCTCTCCAGCTGCGAAAGTTTGGAGCGTTATGGGTTAAGGCCCTCCAACCAGCTCGAGATTTTGAGGACCTAAAGCGTCAGACAGAATATGGGACGATATCCCTCAGGAGGATATCCACGTTATTGACTATCTCAATTTCTGAAGCCCCTTGTCTTGAATGAATCACGTATTTTTTTCTGAAATTGTTATCATTTGTTTGTCTGTACACATACATCAGCCGGCCGGAGTGGCCGAGAGGTTCTAGGCGCTACAGTCTGGAACCGCGCGACCGCTACCGTCGCAGGTTCGAATCCTGCCTCAGGCATGGATGTGTGTGATGTCCTTAGGTTAGTTAGGTTTAAGTAGTTCTAAGTTCTTGGGGACTGATGACCTCAGAAGTTAAGTCCCATAGTGCTCAGAGCCATTTTAACCACGTACATCACATCTACCGATTTCCGTCCCATGCAGATATTTCCTTCGTGTCCGCCCCCGTAGCTGAATGATCAGCATGACGGATTGTCAATCCTCTGAGCACGGGTTCGATTCCTGGCTGGGTCGATTAATTTTCTCCGCCCAGAGACTGGTTGCTGTGTTGTCCTCATCATCATCCTATCATCCTCATCGACTGCAGGTCGCCGAAGTGGCGTGAATTTGTCAGACCGGCACCCGGCGAACGATCTGCCCGACGGGGGCCCTAGCCATTAAATAAATTTCTTTCGTGGTGCGCCGTTTTTTTGCCTCAGAGTGTATTTGAAAACAAAGTCGTGTTTTTCCGTGGCACAGTCCGCATGAGCAAATTATAGTCCTAAATAACAAGAAAAAGTCAGCCCAGAATGTAATAAATTTATATTAAAATTATATACTGGGCAAACTGTTTCATTTTGAAACCAATCATAATAGCAGTACTGCAGACTCAAAAAAGAAAAAATATCGCATAGCACAATCTTCGCGCCGTCTGTTTTTTGAACACTGTAAGTGACTGCCACAATGCACCACTTTCGCAGTAGTATTTCAGTGTACCGCTAGATGCCTCTGTCTTGCAACAACATTCGTGGTCCCCTGCTAAACACACTGGTACATTACTAAAACGATGGTTTCACGAGAAACGACTGGGACTCAAAGGGCTAAGGGGCACTCACGTGAGTGTTTGCTTCAGACCCACGCGCAAGCGGCACATTGGTTTTCATTTTAAACGTTCAAATGATGAAAAATTTTGAGAACGAGGAAACAGGCATCGTCTTTCGTGTCTTCTGATTCGTGGAGGCGTCTCGTACCACTGAAAAATTCCTCTTGTCGATTGGTCAGGTCGCCCTCTCCACGTTTTTTCGGTCGGTGTGCTCGGAGGCGAGGTAGGTTGGATTTTGTACAGAATTACTCAGTTTCAGAAGAGTTGCTAAGCTGGTCAGTGGTAAATATGGTATGCCGATCGTGTTTGCACTTAAACAGCGATTTTGAATGCGAATTAGCCGAGATTTTTTTGACTTAGGAACTTTCTATAATCTTAAAGTCATTTTTTTGAAGCGATTTGGTGATCTCACGAGAGATAATTTTGCTCTCATTTAAGTAAGTTCGGATGAGGGAAAGTTTGTTCTGCACTTCATGCATCGGCATTCCGTTTGAGTTTTTTATATCCTTCCGCTGGGAGGTAAAAGACAGTTTTGTCGACTCAACTTTTGCTAGAATATGGTAAAATTACCTTCGGTTATTCTGTCAATGTTTGAGCCTTTGCGTGTGAGCAAACGTGCGTCGATGTTGCGTACCTGAGTTAGCCGTACCCGCGGTGAATAATCACAATTAATACAGTCCACTCATACGAAACCATAATGTTCAGATTTTATACCTGTTACATGGTTAACGAAGTTCAGTTCTACGCTCCATTTAGTGAATGAATGTCCTTTTAGTATCAATTTAGTTCCTTAAACGTTTTCCCAATGTGCATACCAGCATACCATCCCTCCTGTGATCAGTAGCCTCATGTGACCGTAAGAGGAATTGATTAGGATGCGTTCTGGAAAGTTCAAACTCTTATACGTTGATCGAATTACAGTAATTAGATTTCTGTTGAATGTTTCCATCGTGACAGAACCTAGGGCTAAAATCCAGTAAATATTTCTAGGATTGCATTCGACAAGGCGCTCACGGGAAGGTACAGAATGTTAAGCACTCTATTTGTTCAAGAGGAAACTCACGGCTATGAGAAGTCCCTGTTATAGGGCAAAAGATCGTCCCACCTAAGAATCAGTTAACAATATTTAGACATTTTATAATCAAGGAAGAGTGGGCGTCTTTTAAACAGCATTAGGTTTGCTGATGACATTGTCATGCTTAGAGGTAAACACTGTCTCCTGAAAGAACGTCATTCAAACTCGACGAAGGATTGCAAGAGAACTAAATAAGAATCAAGACATAGAAAAACTAAGAGGTGAGAGTACAAGGGAAACAAGGTGTGCATGTTAATTGATAACTGCATGAATGAAAAACTAATAAGATAAAGAATTACAATGGCAAAGCAAGCTGTTTTTCGGCCAGCAAGGGGAAGAATGTTGGTTGCGTTAAGTTCGTGACAACCAGTTTTTGTGAAGGTTGAGGATTAAATCCCAGTTTTCTGGGCATTTTTTCATGGAGTGAAGGCATTTGACACATTTGACGCTGATCTGTCATATGGATACAAACGTAAGGATCGGCAGCTCCATTGTTATGAATCAAGAGCAAGCAACGTGCCGGAATTGGATGTAGCCTTACTCGTTTCTCTCAACACAATACGACGCCACACTCAATTATTGCTCATCTCATCCACCTAAATTGAACGGAAATGTTGAACACACAACACTCATTTTCTGAACGAAAGTTGCTCAGTCGTGCAAAGGAAGAAAAACCTGTCGGATTAATCGGCTGAGTAACCGTTTGGATCTTGCAGCCAAATATGGCTTATGCGTCTTTCACTCACCGAAGTCAGCAACGAATACAACGATGCAGTAAATCAATAACTAATGTCTGAGTCGTCTGATTACACGTGTTGGTACTTGTACACCTAATTTAAGATTGCCAGGGCTGATAAAATCATAAAACTTATTTTATATTTTGTATCTTTCAGTGTGACAATAGTGAGATCATCTCCCTCTATCAAGTTAATTACTCGATAGTAAGCCTATATAGAACCAGTTGTCATTTTTTGAAAAAAAAAATGTTTACGTGAGAGCTAGTGTATGCTCCGACGGATGACGTCTCTATTAACGATTTTTCGGTACAAAAAAAAAGATGAACAGACATAGTTTCTGACATCATACATCGTATATGATGAGCAGTTGAATAACATCTTTTCACTACACTTTTAGATCTATATGGACCGCCATATATATGCATTAAAAACCTTTGGGGAGTTCATTTACATTTACGTTTCCATAACAATTGTAAAAAATTTGGAAATGTAAATTAGAAACGGAAACAAGCTAAAACGCACTATGAATCGCTAGCTACCCGATGACACCAAGATTGAACCATACAGCAGTTCGAAGCGTAGAATTGTTGATGGAGAAAAACACACGTCTGCAAGTTCAGAGTGCACGCCCGCTCTTTCTGAGATTGTTACCACCCCCTTAAAAGGGAACGAAGCCACACCAACGACATGTGTGCCGACATGAGCTTCATGTGAGGCCGGGTAGTGAAAGTAAGTGCAGAAAATGGTGTGTCACTGTGCAGACCCAAACCTTTGAATGTTCCATTGCCAGATATCATACTATATTTGGTACTGATACCAATACCTAAACCTTTATCAATATCTCAATAATTTCGGAAAGAAAGAATCGGTACCGAAATTATCGTAACGTTTCGACTGCTCATATATGTGCAAGCATTTCTAGAAAAAAAGGGGCTGTTTTAAAATACAAGGCAAAATATACAAATTATGTTATATTTTTGTGAATCAACTTGGGTATAAAATCATATACAAGCGTAAGGAGTAAAGGTAAACTGGAAACAAAGTGTAGGTCTCGGCAGATGTATGCCTCTCATAGATGCCATTATTACAATACATAATTACAAACTTTACTTCAAGAGAAAGAAACTTTAACGAATCGTAATCCTGTTTTTGCACGAATCTACTCGGTTGTACACCACTAGCCATTAAAATTGCTTCACCAAGAAGATGACGTGCTACAGACGCGAAATTTAACCGACAGGAAGAAGATGCTGTGATATGCAAATGATTAGCTTCTCAGAGCATTCACACAAGGTTGGCGCCGGTGACGACACCTACAACGTGCTGACATGAGGAAAGTTTCGAAGCGATCTCTCATACACAAACAACAGTTGACCAGCGTTGCCTAGTGAAACGTTGTTGTGTTGCCTCGTGGAAGGAGGAGAAATGCGTACCATCACGTTTCGACTTTGATAAAGGACGGATTGTAGCCTATCGCCATTGCGGTTTATTCTATCACGACACTGCTGCTCACGTTGGTCGAGATCCAATGACTGTTAGCAGAATATGGAATCGGTGGGTTCAGGAGAGTAATACGGAACGTCGTGCTGGATACCAATGGCCTCGTATTACTAGCAGTCGAGATGACAGGCATCTTATCCGCATGGCTGTAACGGATCGTGCAGCCACGTCTGGATCCCTGAGTCAACAGATGGGGACGTTTGCAAGACAACAACCATCTGCACGAACAGTTCGACGACGTTTGCAGCAGCATGGACTATCAGCTCGGAGACCATGGCTGTGGTTACCCTTGACGCTGCATCACAGACAGGAGCACCTGCGATGGTGTTCTCAACGACGAACCTGGGTGCACGAATGGCAAAACGTCATTTTTTCGGATGAATCCAGATTCTGTTTACAGCATCATGATGGTCGCATCCGTGTTTGGCGACATCGCGGTGAACGCACATTGGAAGCGTGTATTCGTCATCGCCATACTGGCGTATCACCCGGCGTGATGGTATGGGGTGCCATTGGTTGCACGTCTCGGTCACCTCTTGTTCACATTGATGACACTTTGAACAGTGGACGTTACATTTCAGATGTGTTACGACCTGTGGCTCTAACCTTCATTCGATCCCTGCGAAATCCTACATTTCAGCAGGATAATGCACGACCGCATGTTGCAGGTCCTGTACGGGCCTTTCTGGATACAGAAAATAAATGTTCGACTGCTGCCCTGGCCAGCACATTCTCCAGATCTCTCACCAATTGAAAACGTCTGGTCAATGGTGGCCGAGCAACTGGCTCGTCAGCCGCCCGGAGTGGCCGTGCGGTTCTACGCGCTACAGTCTTGAACCGAGCGACCGCTACGGTTGCAGGTTCGAATCCTGCCTCAGGCATGGCTGTGTGTGATGTCCTTAGGTTAGTTAGGTATAATTAGTTCTAAGTTCTAGGCGACTGATGACCCCAGCAGTTAAGTCGCATAGTGCTCAGAGCCATTTGCACCATTCTTGAACTGGCTCGTCACAATACGCCAGTCACTACTCTTGATGAACTATGGTATTGTGTTGAAGCTGGATGGGCAGCTGTAGCTGTACACGCCATCCAAGCTGTTTCAAAAATGTTCAAATGTGTGTGAAATCTTATGGGACTTAACTGCTAAGGTCATCAGTCCCTAAGCTTACACACTACTTAACCTAAATTATCCTAAGGACAAACACACACACCCATGCCCGAGGGCGGACTCGAACCTCCGCCAAGACCAGCCGCACTGTCCATGACTGCAACACCTAGACCGCCCGGCTAATCCCGCGTGGCAAAGCTCTGTTTGACACAATGCCCCGGTATCAAGGCCGTTATTACGGCCACAGGTGGTTGTTTGGGGTACTGATTTATCAGGATCTATACACGCAAATTCCGTGAAAATGTCATCACATGTCACTTCTTCTATAATATATTTGTCCAATGAATACCCGTTCATCATCTGCATTTCTTCTTGGTGTAGCAATTTTAATGGCCAGTAGTGTAAAACCACTATTGCAAGGTAATGTGAACATACATATCGTCTCATATTCTGTACAAGAGGAACGTTAGATCATTAAAATAACGAGATGGTTGGAGTGGCCTGCCCATAATGGTCCAAATGTTGTCAATTGGAGAGAGATCCGACGACCTTGCTGACAAAGCCAGGGTTTGCAAACACGAAGAGAAGCAGTAGAAACTTCGCTGAATGTGGGCGGGCGTTATCTTGCTGAGATGTAAGCCTAGGATGGCTTGCCACGTATCGTAGCAAAACGGGGCGTAGAATGTCCTCGACGTACCGGTTTACTGTAAGGGTGCCATGAATGACAATCAAATGGAACCTGCTATGAAAACAAGTGGCACCCCAGATCATGACTCCTCGATGTCGGGCTGTATGGAAGGCGACTGTCCAGAGCGTCTCAAGACACGTTTTCCGTCCCGAATCTCATGGGGATGGAAATGTCTTCAGTGATGAGTGCCGCTTCGAACTGAGCCCCGATGACCAGGGAAGACGAGTTTGGAGACATCCCAGACAGCGATGGGATACCAGCCAGACTGTCACTCACTGTAAATCCCAGCAACCAGGAGTGATGGTCTGCAATGCCACTTCTTATCATTGCAGGACACCTTTGGTTGTCATCTGTGGCACCCTTACAGTATAGTGGTAAGTCGACGATATTCTACACCTCGTTTTATTGCCTTCATGGCAAGCCATCTTGGGTTTACATTTCAGCAAGTTAGTGGCCGCTCACACATGGAGATAGTTTGTACTGCTTTTCTTCATGCTTCCTAAAGGTCGCCGGATGTCTCCCCAGTTGAAAACGTTTGGTGCATTATGGTCAGAGGCCTCCAATGAGCTCTGCATTTTGATGCTCTGTTGGGTCAGCTGGACAGAATATGGCACGATATCAGTAGTAGAACAAGGCTGGTGCGACCCCACTCTCCATTGTTGTCAAATTTATTCAAGATGACGGATCCAAGATGGCGGCGATAGATATGGCAACGTCGCAATGACGTCATGGCAGGAAGTTCAAATTTTGGCAGGAAGATAGGTCAATGGGGCTATCTCCACTAACCTAATCCCCTCCCCTCCCCACTCGCCTCCCTTCCCCCGAAAACTGCGTTAAGTTCAAATTCCATCAGGACAATGCAACACAACGCAACTACCTCCACTAACCTAAGAAATTGGCGGGAAAAAAGGCCACTTGGGCTATCTCCACTAACCTAAGTCACCCGACCGCCTCTTCCTAGGAATTGGCAGGAAAAGGACTCACCCTGTGCTGGTTAGGGTGGACATATGTCTTTATTTAAACAGTCTTTATTTAAACAATTAGAGGCAGTGCCCTCTTCCGGTGTGTTCACCATGAGGTCTGGAGTCCAACTGACCTAGTACAAGAAGGCGGTCCACAGTGGGGTGAAATGGCAGAAAAAGGACTCAACCTATGCTGAATAGGATGGACATAAGATTTCATTTAAACAGTCTTTATTCAAACAAATTGAGATAGTACCACCATTCAGTGTCTTCACTATGAGGTCTGGAATCCAAATGACCTAGTAAACAGTACAGCCACCAGAGGATGCTGTCGTCCCTTCTGTGATGTGATCCAAGATGGCGGTCTGGAGGGGAAAATGGCGGGAAAAGCACTCAGCCTGTTCTGGGCTGCTGTAGAGAGCAAGGAGTGTACTTTATTTACTTCAGAACAATTTATTTGGGGACGGATTTGACATAGTATATTTATTACACTGATATAAAACACTCGCCCCGACATGCTTGGGGTTACAGTAAATAGTCTGCAGACTTGCAAAGTACTCATAAACTGTCGAAATAATGCAGTACACTGATGTACAGACATGCAAAGAACTCGTAAATTACCGAAATAATGCAATACACAGCATACAGACATGCAGACTACTCGTCAACTGTAGAAATAACGCATTGCACAGACTACAGACATGCTCACAACGCTTAAATAGCCGAACATAATGCAGTGTACAAACACTCATTGCACGTAAAAAACGCTTTCGAACTATCAGCAAACTGTTCCAACGAATGCACTCTCCAACCCCACCTAATCCTCACACGCCTTTGTGAAGTGACGATGTGGGCGTCAGCTGCCGAGCCAAACATGGGTGTCTGTTCGGGGCCCGCAAGCATGAGGCGCCGGCATCCCTTTCATAGTTCACATCTGCGGTATTCCTATCGAAATACATGTTCACCTAGGCACCATTGCTGATGTGATGACGCATACCTGCAGTGCTGCAATAATTTTGATAATTAAAATAAATTACATCGAAACGCAATCAACACATCAAATATGGAACCAAGATTGGGAGACTGCATACAACACTGCATTCAATAAAATAACACACAAAGAACGTTGAAACATATGCAAGAGGAAATTAACCACAACCAACCGATTCAATTTTCACCCAAAGAAGTTACGTTCGTAGCGCAATCCTGTCCATCATGAAATTACCATACACTGATATAAAACACTCGCCCCGACATGCTTGGGGTTACAGTAAATAGTCTGCAGACTTGCAAAGTACTTATAAACTGTCGAAATAATGCAGTACACTGATGTACAGACATGCAAAGAACTCGTAAATTACCGAAATAATGCAATACACAGCAGACAGACATGCAGACTACTCGTCAACTGTAGAAATAACGCATTGCACAGACTACAGACATGCTCACAACGCTTAAATAGCCGAACATAATGCAGTGTACAAACACTCATTGCACGTAAAAAACGCTTTCGAACTATCAGCAAACTGTTCCAACGAATGCACTCTCCAACCCCACCTAATCCGCACACGCCTTTGTGAAGTGACGATGTGGGCGTCAGCTGCCGAGCCAAACATGGGTGTCTGTTCGGGTCCCGCAAGCATGAGGCGCCGGCATCCCTTTCATAGTTCACATCTGCGGTATTCCTATCGAAATACATGTTCACCTAGGCACCATTGCTGATGTGATGACGCATACCTGCAGTGCTGCAATAATTTTGATAATTAAAATAAATTACATCGAAACGCAATCAACACATCAAATATGGAACCAAGATTGGGAGACTGCATACAACACTGCATTCAATAAAATAACACACAAAGAACGTTGAAACATATGCAAGAGGAAATTAACCACAACCAACCGATTCAATTTTCACCCAAAGAAGTTACGTTCGTAGCGCAATCCTGTCCATCATGAAATTACCATACACTGGTATGCTAAATTCATACTAACTCTCTGTGAAATCTTCCCGAAAAGAATAGCTGAGGGCTACTTTGATGCTTACACCACATGCTTCACGTGGTCAACTTGGTTTACACAAAGAGTGTAACTCCACAATAATTTTGATAATTAAAATAAATTACATCGAAACGCAATTTACTAAAGAAAGACCTCGAACTGGTTACTATCGCCTTATTATTAACCTGACGGGTCAAACAATTGTACAAGCACATGGTACTGGTCTCGCAAAGTACACCCCACGTGGGTTGAACATAAAGAAAAGTTGCTATATTGAAAAATATTGTCAAGACGAGACGTTATAATCTCACGCACATTCGCATTTAAGATTGATGATCTTAGTTAGAGTTACTGATCAACACGTGGTTCCACTTTACTCACAAAGTAGCGATAAAGCAACTACTGGAAGATATTCTGAACTTCACGCTCGAAATACACTGCGTTGCAGTTTAAGATAACATTAGGTATTTTAGAGCTAAACCTGAAGTAAAGGTGATTAAATTTTCAGTTAGGCTGAACTTAATAAATGCATTGTCCTACGGACTTAGCAGAGACGCGCTTAGCCGGAGATCTTACCACTTCAGTCGCTCGCCGCAGACAGACTGACATGGTCCCTTCCTGAGGGTGGCTCACAAATACAAACGGAGGTGGCCAGAGAGGCAGCTTCCTATACCAACATGACAAGGGACGGACAGGACCATACTAAGAATAGAAACCTCTTTGCTTCTAGAAAGCGTAGCTACCTGTTCTGACGTTGGTCCTACTGTTCTCTAGCAGACAGGCTTGTCTGCTACCATAAAGCATGCGACTAGAAATACATTTGCTCATTCATTCTTTCACACAGAAGGGAAGGGGGACGACAGTATCTTATGATATACATTATATAAAAGAAAGCGGATGTAGGTTCTGTATGAGACTGTGTGACATGAATTACATATAAACTGTGTTTTAAAGTGTAGCATTGTGACAGATCGTTCTTGTTTATGTGTAAAAGTAACACGTTTCACTGCTCAGTCTCCTCCCAGATAGTCAGAAACACCACAGTAAATTTAGAAGAGGAATTTATGCCGTAAATGACAACAGATTTAAGAAATTAACATGAAAGGAATCCAACAGAGACCTTTCAGGGTGTTTTCGGTATACTACAGCTACTGATCTGGAGATGTCCTAACGCCACAATAGCGAATGAGTGAAGGCATCGCTGCCAGAGGTGGATGGTCAGCT
This sequence comes from Schistocerca americana, assembly GCF_021461395.2. Taxonomy (NCBI): domain Eukaryota; kingdom Metazoa; phylum Arthropoda; class Insecta; order Orthoptera; family Acrididae; genus Schistocerca; species Schistocerca americana. The sequence goes on along the minus strand of NC_060130.1, from coordinate 517,572,790 downwards.
TAAACTTGTCTTTGAACACTTGCTTTCTCAGAACTTTCCGTAGATACCTTGCCTCCATGTTGCTCGAATCAGCTTGTAGACGCTTCTACATCCCGGCACAAAGGATGTCTTGTGAATGAATTGAGCATTACGATGAACTCTTGTTGAATTTACTTGCCGAATTACTTATTCCGCCGGTGTGGAAGCAAAAAACGATTTGGCACAGATCACCATATTGCATCGACAATTAATCCCTGCAAAGTGGCCTGCAGATCGTCAAATAAGGAAAGACTCTTACTCAATTACACTGCTCTGCCATTGAGGACAGGAGCTTGAATATTAGAGCATGAAACCGATCTCCTACCCAGCAATATATCACCATGTACCGTGTCGATGTAGTAAACATGCAATTCGTATCCTGTGCCATACAAAATCATTCGTATAGCTATTGACTGCCAGACACTTGTACACATACCCCAAAGACAGACAGCATAGGCATATGTACTGTAAGTATACTCCTAACTGCAGTAGATATTTCCTGCAAGGTTGCACGGTCACCCACTCCCAACGTGTGACCAGAGCGCCCTCAGTGGACCAAAGTTGCTCTCAGATCTGTTATACAAATTCGGGGTCGGCCCCACTCAGCACAAAGGAATTACTGCTTACGGCCCTAACCTGCTTGCTTGCTTCCTTTTCTACAACCATCTCCAGATTCTAGGATTACAACAAGTTATGTAATTTCGCATGGTTTGCCAGTATATCATAAGAGATTTCGCGATACTTATCGATATCAAGCACATAGCAATATCGCTCGCATAGCAGCATCACTCGCACAACATAATTCTGAGGATATAGACTGGAAATTATTTCTCTAGAAACCCGAAAATTTAGCGAGGTGGAGTGTGCTGTAAACCACTGAGTAACTAGAAACTTTACATGAAAACTCGAAAAAAATATAGGAAACTGATATTTCCACTGGAGAATACCAATGTCGGTGATGTAACAGATTCCAAATCATCACTATAATTTACAAAGTTAACTAAGGTGTTTCTCATGTCTAGAGAACCAGCAAATGTGTCTTCCACCTGTCTTTCACCTACTAGATGCACACAGCACAATCAATGTTCCCTCAACTAAATAAAGGTGTGGAATGTGCAGAAGCAGTCAACTGGACAATTTACATGGGAGAGAATAATGTACCAGCCCATTAGCTCAATATTCGGCCTTCTAAAGGACGACACGTTTAAGTCAACTACAGTCTTCCTTACCAATAGGCCATTCCATTCGGATGGCTCCTGCCGTTAATGGGAAACATGAATCATTCCCATGACAGATCACTGGCGCTGCACGACAAGCACGCATAGGCAGAATCATCATTGTAGAAAATCAGTCACTGAAAGTCTCATCTGCAGAAAGAAAAAAAAAGTCATACTGCGCTTCCACACTGGCGGCATCAGTAATTCGGCTATTAAATTCAATAAGAGTCAATTGCACTGGGATGTAGGAGCGTCTACAAGCTGATCTGAGCAAGATGGAGGCAAAGTATCTACAGAAAGTTCTGAGAAAGTAAGTGTTCAAAGACAAGTTGAAGCAGACCACTGTCTCTAGCGTGGATGCCTTCACTCATCCGCTATTGTGGCATTAGGACATCTCCAGAGCAGTAGCTGTAGGATACTGAAAATACCCGCCATTTTTCTCTTCTGTAGGACAGTGCTACGAATTCTGTTTGCATAATTGTTCTGATTCCCCCTCCCCCACCCTCCCCCCATTTGCGCCTAGACAAAGCTCTGTTTCCAAACAACAAGAATGCTTTTATGATTAACGGTGTTTTCACGAGTGTGCACAGACATGATGAAGGCATTTAGCAGAGAGAACTTTTAACATTTCTGAGACATGTGTTGACCTCTGGACGAACATTTTGTGGCGATATGTCAGCACACTAGGCAGCTAAGCATGCATGCATGGCTAGATGCAGCTCGCATGTCTCGCTAGAATCACTAGGAACAATGCACCCTGTGCTATTCTGGTAAGCATTAGAACATATTTCTATAGCGTGACCTGTGATGTCAGTATCCACAGGTTTCGCGCCATTGGCCCAGAGGGTGAGGTGGCGCTTATTTAGATAGAAATGTATGTCAGTATAACATTGTGAACCTTTTAGCTGCTATGTAAACATCTCTCTCGGCACAGGATCAGTACCCAGCTATGTGTCATTGCGTCAGCAATGGTACCTAGGCGAACACATATTTCGGTAGGAATTCCTCAGAAGTCAAGTATGAAAGGGATGCAGCCACCTCATGCTTGCAGGACCCGAACAGACACCTGTGCGTGGCTCTGCAGCTGACGGCCGCGTTGACACTTCACGGGAGCGTGTGCGAAGTCGGTGGCGCTGGCGTATGCGTACATTTTAACAGATCACTGATAGTTTGAAAGCGTTTTTTACGTACAATAAGTGTTTGTGCACTGCATTATTTTAGGCTGTGTAAGCGTTGTGAGCATGTCTGCAGGCTGTGCAATGCGTTATTTCGACTGTTTACGAATAGGTTGCATGTCTCTATGCTATTCAGTGCAGATTTAGACAGTTTTCGAGTTGTATGCATGTCTGTACATTGGTGTACTGCGTTATTTCGGTGATTTGCGAGTAGTTTGCAGGTCTGTATGCTGCGTACTGCAATCATTTCGGTAATTTACGAATTGTTTGCATGGCAGTACATCAGTGTACTGCATTGTTTTAGAGTAGTTTGCGTGTCTGTACATCAGTGTACTGTGTTATTTGGGTGATTTACGGTTTGTTTGCAGATCTGTATACTGTGTACTGCATTATTTCCATAATTTACGAGTTGTTTGCATGTCTGGACATCAGTATACTGTATTATTTCGGCAGCTTACAGGTCGTTTGAAGGGCTGCGTACTATTTACTGTAACCCCTAGCATGTCATGGTGAATGTTTTGTGTCAGTGTAATAAATGTACTATGTCAAATCCGTTCCTAAATAAATTGTTCTGAAATAAATAATGTACACTCCTTCCTCTCTCCAGCAGGCCAGAACAGGCCGAGTCCTTTTCCCGCCATTTTTCTCCTTGAGACCGCCATCTTGGATTACATCACAGAAGGGACAACAGCGCCCTCTGGTAGCTGTACAGTGTAATAGGTCAGTTGGACTCCAGACCTCATGATGAAGACACTGGATGGCAGTACTACCTCAGATTGTTTAAATTAAGACTTATTTAAATAAAATCTTATGTCCATCCTATCCAGCAAAGGTTGAGTCCTCTTTCCACCATTTCCCCCCACCCTGGACCGCCATATTGGATCACGTCACCGAAGAGATGACTGCACCCTCTGGTGGCAGTACTGTGTACTAGCTCAGTTGGACTCCGGACCTCATGGTGCACACACCAGATGGAGGCACTGCCTCTAATTGTTTACATAAAGACACATGTCCACCCCATCCAGCACAGGCTGAGTTCTTTTCCCGCCAGTTCCTAGGAAGAGGCGGTCAGGTGACTTTGGTTAGTGGAGGTAGCCCAAGTGACCTTTTTTCCTGCTGTTTTGTTGTGTTAGTGGAGGTAGCTGTGTTGTGTTGTATTGTCCTGATGGAATTTGAACTTCCCGCCATTTTCTGGGTGAGGGGAAGGGAGGGGGAGGGGAAGGGAGGGGAGGGGGTTAGGTTAGTGGATATAGCAAAATTGACCTATCTTCCAGCCAAAATTTGAACTTTCTGCCATGACCTCATTCTGATGCTGCCATATCTATCGCCACCAGCCTGGATCCACCATCTTGAGTAAATCTGGCAACAATTAAGAGTGGGGTTACACCAGTCTTGTTCTACTATTGATATCCCTTAGGAGGACATCCAACAACTCTGTCAATCAATACCAAGTGGAATAACTGCTTGCATAAGGGCCAGAGGTGGATCAAAACGTTTTTGACTTGCTCTGTTTGTGAAGTTCTTTGTAGTGAATAAATCATGTGATTTTTTCTGAAACTGTAATTATTTGCTTGTCTGTATATGTACATCAGTTACCTGTTTCCATCCAATGTGGACGACTCTGCCGTGTTGCATCGCTTTTTTTTGTCTTACAGTGTATTATTGATATATGTTATTTAAATATGCTAAGTTCATCATAGACTGGTAATGGACTGTTGTTTTTACTAATGCATTAATGTTTCCTGTATTCTACAAAGACGCTGCATACATTTGAATTATCATTTTACTATTAATGACAGCTTATTATTTTCTCCAATACCATTCGACACATTCAATACCAAGTCTGTAATATTTCTTGCGATACTATGAAGTTATCAGATGTTTGCTACCGATAACGATATTTAAGATACCGAGAAAGAGTATCCACACTTATTGAAGAAAAAGAATCCACACTTATTCATACGATTAATATTGGAACGTTCCTACCCTGAAACTTGGTCAAGGGGAATTATTTAACAATAGTGACTACTACCTTATAGCAGTGTGTGACGAAACATGTACCCATTTCACGTAGAGCGTGTGCAGCATCTCAGAAATGCAGACTTTCCTTCAAACCTTTATAGTTGTCAGTGGCTGCACCAATAGATCTCATTATATTCCAGACGGATGTAGCACCAGGTTCTGCACCGAACTAAAAGTGATATTGCAGCGATCCCCCTGTTCACGGTCCTGAGCTGGGAAGTTATGCAGTATTTTCCTGACCTTATACCACATGAACTGCTGTGACGAGCTGTCTGCAGGATCCGGCTATAAGCCTGTCGGAAATACATGGGACTTACCACAACATACTGACAAAACATAAGGAAGGTATGATTATGACTAAAATGATATAACCTTTGCAAATTAGGACTATTCCGATGTTTCAGACGCGTGCTTTTAGTTACTCGTTTGCAGTTAATGCGTAGTTCATGATGAAGTGTTGAGATTTCCTCAAAAATAGCCGCGCAGGGTACTCGCGCGGTCTCAGGGGCCTTGTCACAGTTCGCGCAGCTCCGGGGGGGGGGGGGGGGTTCGAGTCCTCCCTCGAGCATGGGTGGGTGTGTTGTCCGTTGTCCTTATCGTCCTTAGCCTAAGTTAGTCTAAGTTAGATTAAGTGGTGTGTAAGTCTTAGGGACCGATGACCTCAACAGTTTGGTCCCATAAGACCTTACACAAATTCCCAATTTTTTTTATGACACAAAAACTCATTCTTGTAATTTTGGCAGGAACGGACAATACACGGGTCTCTAGGAGAAACGCTACAATGTTACTCAAGAATGTACTCGCACATGTTGCAAATAAATTGATGGTTCATCTGCTGATTGTCATTGTCACGTCACGTACTGTCGCTAACTCGTACCACGCATGTGTATCGAAACAAAATTATTGGTAATGTACCAAATGTAATGTCTGTTTGCGAAGTATCGATATTCGAGTGTCAATTTCCTAGATTGGTTTTTGAAACGATAAAAAAATTTGAAAAAAGGACAGTGAAATATTTTTTGAAAGGATTTGTCTAACACAAGGAAATGAAATAGATTAGAGGAACATTTAATACACCTAGGAATGAATGACACTCGAAATCATGTACAGCAACTGAGAATTTAAAGTTCAATGTTTGATTTAGAATTTTGAAGAGTACTAGACGATATTTGTCTGTTGGATTATACGGGCTACGGAATTTGTTGCTCTTTGGGTATGAGATACTACTGCCATGTGAGGTCAAGCGGTGAAATATTTTACCGGTTGAGATAACTATTGTTACGGGAGGTCAATCGGTAAAATATTTTACCGACAGAGTTACGAGCTGTTCCAACTGCTATCTGATCGAAGGTTCTAGTCTTAACCCATTTTTTATTAAGTAGCTGGAACGCTCATACGTCAGTGACGTTGAAAGAACAAGGAACAGAATTCGCAATCCGATTGGAGCTGCTCTATAATTTATGGTTCCAACTTTATTCCATTTTTTTATATTTACTTTTTTTTTATCAGGAAAAGCGACTGAGCTAGAACAATGATGTTGGCAGCATTTATAAGGGAGACGTCACTTTTTGCACCACACACAATCTGTTTCCAGATACGTATTTGAAGGATTCTCTACTGAAAAAGTTTTGAGGCTAAAAAACTGTTGGAACTTTTATACGACTCATAAATGTCAAGGCCAACCAGAGTAGACTGCACAGTCTGTATAATCCACCAGACAAATATCCCATAGCACTCTTTAAAATTCTAAGCTAAACATTGAACTTCGAATTCTCAGTCGGCATCTCATTTACTGTATATGATTTCAACCATCATTCGGTGGCGCGTCAAATGTCTCTCTAATCTATTTTATTTCGTTCTTTCAGACACAATATTTCACCAAAAGTTTGACCGTCAATTTAATTTTTTTATTTTCAAGTTTTGTTCAGAAGGCAAGAAACATAAAATATTTAAATTTCGAACGGTACTGATCTTTCTCTCCAAAACTAGCCCTCACGCTGGTCAATTTGATACCCTATTTGCCCATATGCTACTCTTCGTTTGGAATAAAAGTTCGGACAGGGATCTACTCAGTTATTTCTAGGGAGTCTTGTTTCCGCTCTTCCCAAACATTTTGACGCTACAGCTGTTTCAGCAAATGTTGGCAGATTTTCTGTGTTGTCCGACGAAAGGCGTTCCCTTACTTTTAAGAACCTCCAACAGCTCTAAGCTTGCTATACAGCAATTTTCGTACATCTTCGAAGAATGAGATTCATTGAAGAAAAACTTAGCTGCTTTAAATTCATTATCATTTTTTTTTAATTTCTGTTCCAACTCCTATACAGTTTTTCATTACTCTAGTTCATTTTATAACTTTACATGTACAGGGGGTGGATAAAAATATAGAAATACCAAAGTCACAATACATTACCAAGCCTATTAATACGGTGTGGGAATCCCGTTGGCATTAAAAAAAGCTTGAATAAATAGAGGTCCTGAGTGGGATTCAAGGAAATGATATACCATTCTTTCTGCAAAATAGTGACGAGTTTAGGTAACGATGAAGGAGGTCGATAGCGGTCACGCAACCCTCTCTCCAAAGTGGACCACATAGGCTCAATTACATTGAGATCTGGTGACTGGTGGCCAGGGGAGAAGCGACACTTCATCCTCGTTCTCACAAAACCCATCATGGATGATGCGAGCTGTGTGAACGGGGGCCTGTCGTCTTCAAACAGAGAATTACCATTGGTGAACAATCATTGTACCATGGGATGGACCTGATCGGCCAAAATGGTCGCATAATCATTGGCAGTAATGCGAACTTGCAGAGTAACCACTGGACCCATGGAATACCACGATGTAGTTGCCCAAATCATCGCCGAACCCCCGCCATATTTCACTCCTGGGACGTAAGCTCGGCCAGAATTTGGAATCAGTGTGAAACAAAACTCATCTGACCAAAGGACTTTCTTCCATTGTTCTGTAGTCTAGGTTTTAACTTCGGCATCATGTTTACCTATTACAGGCATTTGCGCCACTGATGAATGTTTTTGGAATTCCAGCTCGCCGTGCAGTTACGTGTGTATGAGGATCCCTTCCTGTTGTTTTGGTGCTTGACGGGGTTCACGAGTGCGACATTCAATTCTGTAGTGACTATAGCGGCTTTCGTCCTTTTCTTTTTCGTCGTAGTCTTCTTCAATGACTGCCCGCCACGATCACTCAACACACACTTTCGTCCGCGTTGTGACTTAGCGGATGATGTTTTTCTGTTTTCCTTTTATCTTCGATGCGGTATCTCTTGTCCGCAGCTCGTGGTCGTGCGGTAGCGTTCTCACTTCCCACGCCCGGGTTCCAGGGTTCGATTCCCGGCGGGGTCATGGATTTTCTCTGCCTCGTGATGACTGGGTGTTGTGTGCTGTCCTTAGGTTAGTTAGGTTTACGTAGTTCTAAGTTCTAGGGGACTGATGACCATAGATGTTAAGTCCCATAGTGCTCAGAGCCATTTTTGCGGTGTCTCTTGAAACAGCAAACACTTGAGCTCCATTGGTTACGGAAGCACAAACCATACTAGCAGCAAAAGTTTACGCATGTTCGAATTCACTTAGATCCGACATCATGTACTCACAACTACAGAGAACACTGTTATGATCACGACTGATACATGAAACATATCGAGGACATTGCACAGGTACTGTTCGTGGTCAGATACAACAGCCTAGTGTGCACACTTTGCTACCATCTGCATTAATGTTCAACCATGTTCAAGCGTGTTTCCATGGTTTTGTCCCATCCCTGTATGTTATCTCATGTTTACGTCATTTTTTACGTTTTCAGGAAATTTTAGTGATAATTTTTCAGTTATTTTAGGGCTGAAAAATCCGAATCATGCGGTTACAGGTTCTCTTTCATATTCGTTAACGAAATGAATTCTCACTAGGGGCAGCTGACCCCACTGTGTTCCATACACACCCCTCACCCTTGCGGACGCCCCAGCTTCCAGCACATTTTCTGCAGTTTGACGAAAGTGCTCTTGGCATTGAATCATCTGTTGAAAGGTATGGTGTTCTCCACAGTAACGCTGAATGTTATTTTCCTCAATGTAGCGCCATTTTGCAATATTAATTCTTGATCTGATCACTCCTGGCCTCGGCATATTAAGGAATTTCAAAGCTGACCAATCATTGTGCGCAGCGAGTGACGTTTCGGTGGTTCTAAGCTCATCTTAGTTCAGTTTTATTTCTTTCCTTACTCGGAGCAATTTCTCTTCGAAAAGGAGGTGGCGCTATGCCTGCCAGGTTTAGCCATGTGACTAAAATGTATTTTAAACAATATATTACAATTCCGCAGGTGTCGTTAAGAGCTACATACGTTCACGTTCGTTTTCGACGGTTATGACGTGGGACACTTAATTTGAGCTCTATCCATAGAAGATAATAAATGTTCAGAATGTCAAAAATCTTATAAGATTGACAAAATTGATACAAAGATGTAAAGTGTCATATTCAGTGATTGCTGAACTACCGGTTCGCGAGCTTTGCTATCATTGCGAAGAAATCGATAGGTCTTGTCGATCACATTTCACAAGAAATTCAGACCATGTCCAAATCAGAAAGGACTGGAATGAATACTACTTAAGAGGGTTTGAATTTGTTTAAACTTCATTCCAGTACGTTTCTCCGACTTTTGAGAATGGTAGACGAAACATGCTTTCACTATTACACGCCAGAGAAGAAGGAGCATTTGAAACAGTGGATGACAAAGAGGCGAAACAGAGCAAAGTGAACAAAAACGGTTCGCTCTCCAGGTAAAATCGTGTCTAGCGCAAAAGACTACACCAGACGGGCGGAACCACACCTGAGAAATGTTACGCTATATTAGCAGAGAAACTGGAGACTACTGTTCACGTTAAACGGCCACTTTTTCAAAGGACGAAGTTCCGTAACGATAATGCACCCTCATGCCTGTCTCAGCTTGTTGCTGCAAAAATGAACGACCTGCGGTTCAGAGTGCTTCACATCTGTTGTATTCGCCCGAGCTGGCTACTAGCGGTTATTTTTGTTCCATAACCGAAGAAATGTCTAAGACAACACGTATCACATTAAATGATGAAGTTGAAACTGTGAGAGATGTTTATTTTGCACAGGCAAACAACACTAATTTTACTGTTGGTATAAAAAATTAGAAAATAATTGGTTTACAAGGTGACAATGTTGAAAAACGAAAATATTATCATTTTGTCAAGCCGACAACTTTTGGGACTTCTATCGTTTTGTGATATGTAATGCCTGAAAAGCTTATATGGCCGTGATCGATCTCCGTTTTTCACACCTTTTGAAGCAAATTCTTTCCACAGACGATCCTACGTTTACCCGTGAAATGATTTTTAATTCTTGAACTAATTGCGTAACATGCTCCATATTTCATGGTCGAACGCACAGAAGTATCTGGAACGTGGAAATAAGTCGAAAAATCATTCAAATGCAATATGAGAGAACAAGTTAAAGATAAGAAATGTCACAATATTACGCTGCTAATAATGACTATACTGTAGCCAAATACATTGCTTAAAGAATGAGTGTTTACTCTTCAGTGGAGTGTACGGTGTTCTGAAACTTCGTGGCTGATCAAAACTGTATCGTCACGAGCCACTACACTCTCTCACTTTACATTCGCCAGTACTTCTCCGATGCATTCCAAATCTGGCAGTAGTTCTCCTGCATATCTTTCGGAACAAACACTCCTTGGAGAAAAGATATTGCCACGGGAACAGTTTCCACAAGGAATTTTCACTCAGCAGTGGAGTGTGTGCTGATCTGAAACTTTCTAGCAGATTAAAACTGAGTGTCGGAGCGGAACTTGAACTCGGAATCTTTGCTTTTCGCGGGGAAACGCTCTGCCGACTGAGATATATTTTTTATTGGGCATCCAGACGACCCCTTTTAGCACGTACTTGCGCTCTCCAGTTGTCTTCGTCAGCAAACTTCTGAACTATATTTTAATTTCAGAAAAAAATTCGGAATGTACTATTGATACTTTCCCGTTCAATTATTTGTGTTCCTTGAGAAGTGGGGTTCATAAAGAAAGGGAGTATTTCCTCTTGAAGTGAATTGAATGTTACATATCATGATAAAATTAAAATCTTTCTTTTGGACTTACCACTTTGTAAGAGAGAGAGTGTCACGGATATAATACGCGAGTTGGTGTGGCTATCTTTAAAACAAAAGCGTTTTTCTCTGCAGTGAGATCTTTTCACAAAATTTCACCAACTTTCCCCTCCTAATGCGGAAATATTGACGCCATCCTACGTAAAGAGAAATGGTCGTCGTTATAGAATAAGAGAACAACTCAAACTAACAAGATTTGGGGATCTCGGAAAACTGGAGAAAGCTGAAAGACGACTTCTAAGGAAAATACTGGGACCTAGAAATAATAGTAACGTTGAAAACAAAGTTAGATTAAACAGAGAGCACAACTTCAAACTGGGAAAACTAACTGATGTTATGAGGAAAAGAAGACTAGAGCTTTATGGGCACATGTACTGAATGAATAATAACACTCTAACCAAGCAGATCTTCAACTTACCTAACAGCTACAAATCCAAATCCACATGGTTCACTGGAATTGACAAACATTTGAAAAAGTGGAATTAGAATGGACATAGAAGATAACGGAACAATTTTTAGAGAAGCAACACAAAAGGCAGAATTTCATGAAAGAAAGAGGTCTGCAAAAGGAAGGAAGTGGTTCCACGAAGAAAAGGAACGATACTCGTGAAAGAATAAATAAATAAATCGATAAAAAAGAGAAATCAGAGCTCGCACGGAAATATTTAAGTGGTCGTTTTATCTGCGCGCCGTTCGAGAGCGGGACGGTAAAGAAATGCTCTGAAGATAGTTCGATGTACCCTCAGTTCCTTGAAGGCTGTTCGACAGAGAGCGGAAAAGGTTAAAATCTGAGGCCGCAAGGTCTAGTGAATAAGGTGGGTGCGGAAGACTTCCCAATCCGACTCCTGTATATCGTTTTTTTGTCAGTGTAGCGGAAAGCGGGAGCGTGTTATCGTGGAGCAGCATCACCTCACGCAGTCCTGCTGGTCGTTGTTCTTGGACTGCGTCTGCAGGACGTCTCAGTTGTCGACAACAAATGTCAGCAGTGATGGTTACACCTCGGGGAAGCAATTCGTGGTACACCACACCGTCGCTGTTCCACTAGATGTATACCGAGCGACGAGCGCAGTGGTTTGCTGCACACTGGAGTCACATTCAGGAGCCCTTCCGGCCATCCTGATGTAGGTTTTCCGTGATTTACCTAGATCTCTTCAGGCAAACGCCGGGATGGTTGCTTTGAAAGGGTACTGCCGGTTTCCTTTCCTGATCCGAGCTTATGCTCCGTCTCTAGTGACCACGTTGTCGACGGGTCGTTAAGCACTAATATCCTCCTCCTCCTCCTCCCCCTCCTCCACCTCCAGATGCATAACATTATCTTTTGTGAATGCACGTGGGTGTGGTCTGTGTTGTTTACAACCCAGTTGATGAAGAGCAATCAGATATGCACATATGGCCACTCGCAGACTTTTGTGATTTTGGCTTGGAGCATGCGGTACCCATACACCCGATTTTTGAACCTTTTCCACTGTATGCAAATGTCGCATGATGGTAGAATGATACCAGTTCATCACAGTTGCCAGTTCTAGAGTACAATGACGTGGATCATTGTGGATTATTGTGTTTAAACCATCTTTATCAAACTGCGAAGGTCTTCGTGAACGTGGAGAGTCACTAATGTCAAAACGATCATCTTTAAAACCAGATAACCATTTTCTTGTCGTGCTCTGTCCAATGGCATTATCCCCGTACACAGCGTAAATGTTTCTGGCTGCCTCCGCTGCTGTCACCACTCTACTGAATTCAAACAGAAGAATATGTCGGAAATGCTCCGATTTCTACACTTGACACTTCATTTTCTTCAGATGTGAAAATGACAATAAGTAAAGTCAAATAGCAACAATGACCTACGAACAAAAATGATAGTCGATGAATAAACGAATAGCAACCGGAATACCAACACGCAAAGCTAAAACGCTACGAACTTACGGAGCAATCTAATATTTGTCTTTGTTCTTGGCACTATAAGGGGCTGTCAAATTGAAACGAGAAAAATGGAAAAAGTAAGTAAACTGTTTATTATTTCAAAAGTAATCTTAATAGCTGTTAATACATTTATCCCACTGTCAGTGCCTTCATGGAAAAAATGTTTGCTGTTACCTACGGAACATGATTGTACCCAGGCGTGCACCTCCCCGTCTGAAAGAAATTGGCAGCCACATATGTCTTTATTCAGGGCCCCAAAAATATGGACATCGCATGGGAAGAGATCGGGCCTGTATGGAGGACGTGCAAAGGGCTTCCAGCGAAACGTCTGCAGCGTAGTCGAAACAATCTCGGCAACATGTGAGCTGTCATTATTCTGCGAGAGAGCGATACCGTCCGTCAACATTCCTGGGCGTGTGGACTTGATGGCGCATTTCAGTTTTTGCAAAGTGTCTACTCCAAGAGCGCCATCAAGTCCAAACGCCCAGGAATGTTGACGAACGGTATCATTCTATTACAGGACAATGACCGCCCACACGTTGCTAAGGTTACATCTACATCTACAGCTACATATACATACATACCCCGCAATCCACCATACGGTGCGTGGCGGAGGGTACCTCTCCCTGTTCCACTCCCAAACAAAACGAGGGAAAAATAACTGCCTATATGCCTCTGTACGAGCCCTAATCTCTCTTATCTTATCTTTGTGGTCTTTACGCGAAATGTAAGTTGGCGGCAGTAAAATTGTACTGCAGTCAGCCTCAAATGCTGGTTCTCTAAATTTCCTCAGTAGCGATTCACGAAAAGAACGCCTCCTTTCATCTAGAGATTCCCACCCGAGTTCCTGAAGCATTTCCGTAACACTCGCGTGATGATCAAACCTACCAATAACAAATCTAGCAGCCCACCTCTGAATTGCTTCTATGTCCTCCCTCAATCCGACCTGACAGGAATCCCAAACGCTCGAGCAGTACTCAAGAGTAGGTCGTATTAGCGTTTTATAAGCGGTCTCCTTTACAGATGAACCACATCTTCCCAAAATTCTACCAATGAACCGAAGACGACTATCCGCCTTCTCCACAACTGCCATTACATGCTTGTCCCACTTCATATCACTCTGCAATGTTACGTCCAACATTTCGACTACGCTGCAGAACTTTCGCTGGGAAGCCCTTGAGGTGCACGTCTGTGAATAATCGTGGTTCCGTAGGCAACTTTAAACATTTTTCCATGAAGGCATTGTCCGTTTTGTCTCACAATGGTATAAAAAATTAAGAATTGCGGCTGTTAATTTTCAAATAATAGATACTTTACTTATATTTTTCCATCTGTCTTGTTTACATTTGACTGCTCCTTGTACAGGGTGGTTAGAAACAGTCTGTAAAGCTTGGAATGGTGTTACAGGGTAGGTTGTGCTGAGAAGTAATTGTTAAGCAAAAAAATCTATACGTTGCACCGTTTCTGAGTTAACTGACGTTGAATTAATTACGCACGCGCAAATTGAAGTGGCCCACCGGATAGAGTTAATGTTCAAAAAATGGCTCTGAGCACTATGGGACTTAACATCTGCGGTCATCAGCCCCTAGAACTTAGAACTACTTAGACCTAACTAACCTAAGGACATCACACACATCCACGCCCGAGGTAGGATTCGAACCTGCGACCGTAGCGGTCGCGCGGTTCCAGACTGAAGCGCCTAGAACCGCTCGGCCACATCGACCGGCATACAGTTAATGTCAGTTGTTACCATAGCGTAGATGATAGCTCATGAGACTGTTCAACCTTTGGCTCGTGTTCGATCATTACTACCGTCCCATGTCCAATTTTTATATCGCTCTCTTGTTCGGTTTTAGGAAACCAAACGAAAAACACGTTTGGCTACACTGTCTCTGGTGGGCAGCTTGAACTTGCGCGCGCAAAGGCGTGATTCGTTAATTTCAATGCTAATTAACTCGGACATGACGCAACGTATCGATTTTTTTATTAGCAATTGTTTATCAGCACAGCTTACCCTGCAAAATCCTTACAAGCTTTTCCGACTGTTTCTGATCAACCTACACATGACTGAGTGTGCGAATGATTTTTTTCTTTGTTTGCAGTTCCAGATTTGTTAGTATTTTTCATCTTTTTTTACTTAGCTGGTCCTGGGAATTTCTGCATGTTTTTATATCTTTCTTATGACACACAATATGTAATCGCAAATTAACAGTGCTAATGCTCTTACTTTTGAGCACAGAAAGGCCCGAATGTTTTAAGTAAATGAGCTTCCTGTGGAATAGGTCTTATGGCTGCTCAGGTAGCACATTTGCACATTGCTGCTTTGTTCATTTCCACAAGTCTATGATTTTCGAACATCCAGCTATTCTGTGTATGGCGGTGTCTCTAATAAGGCAGTAATGACTGTATGGATTCTGCTCTAGGTGAAACTTATACCATCACTCGTGGCAGGTAAAAGGTCGTTGATGAAGAGTATGCGTCCAAGTGAACGTCTGAAGTTACACACAAGCCATAAAGATTTTTTCCATGTATTCTTCCAGTGAAAATCCGATATTTTAAATTGAAATTACTCGGTTACCTGATGATAAAATGTCGGCAATGTTCTTTGTACTGTGATTGCTTCCTATTTTCATTTTCTCTACAACCTACCGAACATATTTAATAAACGTGGAAATATCCTTTGGCATTGGCCTGCGTGGCTCAGTTTCTCTGGACATGCTCCATGTTTTATTGAAGAATTTTGCTCCGAGCATAGGGCTTGTGAGTCTATGTTTTTCACAAAGAATGCTCTCGTTTTATGTTCGAAGTCTATCAGGTCTAGCCCCCTTCCTTCACTGGGAACATTAACTGTGCTCCTTCCAGGCGCAACAGTAGCCCTCTCCACAGGAACAACCCTGTATATGTTTTTATTCTGATAACAACGTCAGTTTTAGTGGAAGTATCTGTGATATGTACAATGCATTGGGTAGCGCGTAGGTATTAACACATTCAACACGTAATTTTATATTTAATTTTTTTGCTGGAAGCGTAACAAGGCTCCTCTTATCTTCTGTACAATTTCTTCTGGTCCTCGTTCCGGGAACTCGTCGATACATTTTATAAATCGAATGTCTTATATTTTTATTTCGCCACATTCGTGGACGACGTAGGTGGTTATGCGTACGTGATCCGTTATCCGGATTTGCTCCATGCTGCCAGTAAGTTTCGAGCCTATGCTTCGTTTGTATCACTTCAGTGTTATTTTTTACTCTTATGTTAAAGTCATCTGCGTGTGCAATTACTGTAAAGTTGTTGTTTCCAATGTTTTTACGAGGGCGTGCTGGAAAGTAATGTCTCCCACTTCTGCTTACAACGCTTCGTCATATCGAAGTGAAGTCCTCGGAGGTGTACAAAGAGGTGAAAAACGGATGGGGCTAAGGGGGGACTGTATGGAGAATATTAGATGACATTTAATCCAAGGCGTCGGATAGTTGCAGGTGCCGAAACACTCGTGTGTGGTCTGGCATTGTCATGCTGGAGGACAGAGGATGCTCCATGTGTGGACGAATTCTTCGAATCCGAAATTCAGTTATAGTACGCTGTTTCTCACGCACCGACATAGTTAAGCTCCACATCGCCATATTACACGCTACAATTCGGAGCCCACTAGCACAGAGGGCAGCAGATATGTAGGCATAAAGAATAAAGATATAGAATGTTAATAACTTTTTTTTGTTTAAAAAGCCTTAAGTGTTTTAACATGAAAAATTCGGAGGCACTACCATTCAACACGTGTTCGTACTTTCAACGTGGCTATGGAGTGTACGCAGTAATGGCTTTCGGGAGATTGCCGGCCGAAGTGGCCGTGCGGTTAAAGGCGCTGCAGTCTGGAACCGCAAGACCGCTACGGTCGCAGGTTCGAATCCTGCCTCGGGCATGGATGTTTGTGATGTCCTTAGGTTAGTTAGGTTTAACTAGTTCTAAGTTCTAGGGGACTAATGACCTCAGCAGTTGAGTCCCATAGTGCTCAGAGCCATTTTCGGGAGATTATGAATAGAACCATGGACTTATCTGATACTCACAGATCTTTGCAATGTCAAGTCCTTCTGTTAGATAACCTTTCACTTCGATTTTCGAAATTATTTGAGAATTTACCGGTAAGATCGTGTATATTCCGCAAAACTAAAATGAAACGACACTTTTCTCAAGAATTCGTCGCTAACTTTGTCCAAAGCACGGTCTAAATCGTCAGTGGGGAAGAAAGAACTTTGTTGCTGGTTCCTGTGGAAGCGTAAAACGCAGTCTCGCAGTATCCCAATTCCATGAAGGATATTTCTGTCAGGAGCGCTATATGTATGGGCCTGATCCAGTAATTTCTTGCAGTTCACCCTGTAGTCACAATGTGAGAATTTTTGCTGCTATCTTGTAATTGTGGAAAATAATGTGATGGGCTGGTAGTCGGGTAGTGTGCTGTTGGGTGTTTCGGCACAAGAACTATTGTTCCTGGATCTGTAGCCATATATAACTGCCTATATTCGATCTTGCCTTTCGAGACATTGAAAAATCCGTCGCCGGTTATATGCTAATATTTTGTGTAACATTCGTATGGGATCCCATTTACGCCCAGTGTTCTGTTACTTATCAGGTTTTTGGTAACTGTCTTCACTTCGTCTCCTGTGAAAGGTTCTGTCAATGAAATCCTGCTTCCTTCGCTTAACTTCCTTTCACATTTGGTTATGAATGCAGATATTTTCGCATTTTATGCTTGGTGATAACTGTCGAGCGCTTTGAAATTGTTTTCTTTTTTTAACTGCAAGAAAGTTTGACGAATGGTGTGGTCGCTGGCTTTTATGTTCCCAACAGTTCTTTCAATCAGCCTTCTCTCTTTCCCCGTTGAATGGTACAGACTTTTCATCAAGGTGAACGTGTGATCCTAAGGCCCAACAGTACGCCTTTGTAGTCTATTTACTTTAATTGGAATATTTTCTTTTTGAGCGTCCTCGTTTTAGTTAAGCAGGCACTCAAAAAGGCCCGAATTTTCTGAACTTTTAGTGTGTTGTATGTAGATCGTGCATAGCGTCGAATCCAAGTTTTCGTCCTCGAGAACCCTGTGCTAACTTGGGGGAACCGAAAACAAGGAAGTTTTGGCGCCTCTTTTCAGTCAGTAAGTTATTCCTCTTACGTTGTACGACAGTAAGCACTCAGACCTTTCTCTTAGAGCATGAAATTTGTTGTAGTTTGCACTGATTAAACTTATTTTACAACTCTTTCTAACCAATATACAGAGATTCAAAGAAACGTCACATTGATTGAATTATCAAGAACATAAACTACAAGAAGTACAGGTTTTACCGTTACAACTTCAATTATGGAACATTTTCTAGAAGTATAAAATGCATGTTCGATTATCAGCTGTTTTTTTATTTAAAATCCAAATATCGACCGGTTTCAGTCACAGAGCATCTTCACGAATTAGGGTTAAAACAGTTTAAGCGACAACATCACATCTGTCATGATATAAATAATGGCCACGTCTCACATGTAGAACCGAAGCCCCAGAGTCCTCTGTGTTATATACTGGAATACTTGGCATGCTTTACATATGAGACGTGACCATTATTTGTATAGTGATAGATGTGTTGTTATGGCTTAACTGTTTTAATCCTAATCCGTGAAGATGGTCTGTGACTGACCGGTCGATATTTGAGTTTCAAATAAAAAAAGCAGATGATGGTCAAACATTCTGTTAATGGTCAACTTCCAAAAGTTTTCTCAATGCATATGCCTCTAATGATCAACGCTTATCAACACCAATAAAACTATCTCTATCAAGAGGATGCTGATTTCTGCTTGAGCTGGAGAGTCGGGTGGCCAGATGGGCCAGTGCCTTTAGGAGACCCGAAGCGTAAGCTCCATCTCTGTCTGGAGCGTTGTTAGAAACGCAATTTCTTCACACAGTATTGTGGTACTACGGGTGCGTTATGGATTCAGTACTTTCGCATGCTTACCCTAGTGAAAAACTTCATTAAAGTTGAACTTGTAACCTGCACGTCGAATGTGCGAAGAAATGATCCCTATTTCCATGCAGCAGGTAATCTGAACTATGCTGCTAAAAGTGTACATCTGTTCTACCAGGACATCATCAGCCTAAAGACAAAGCAGATCCCCAGAAGTTCCACAAATTCGCAGCTGAAGCCTACTTCACTATTCGCCGTACTGAGAAGTTCAGGTCGAGCATCTGATCAGACATTACCATACAGCTGGTCGTACGACGGCGACGAAGAGTTATCCAGGGCTGGCTCATGGCCGCGGCATAACGGATACCGTACTATATCGATGAACTTTGGGTATGACATGCCTCCAACACGTCTGAGAACCAATAGAGATATTCAGTGAAGTACATTCACGAGAATCTTGAGAACATGTCTTCTAGTGTAACCAGGTATAATTTTGTTATTGAGATACTGAGTGCATGGTTTTCTCAATATCTATCATCATTTGCTACTAAGGAGATATTTTCACTTAAGACAGGAACAGTTGATCTCGAAGAGGTGAACTGCTATTTAGCTCGAGGATCTGGCATCAACTGCATGAAGAAAACGCCCGTAGAAAATATTGATTATGTGAAGCAGAAACTGAAGATTAATGTTTTAATCTAGCCTCAGTTTCATGTTCCATGAAAACTGTAGACGAAAATGGCATAGTCGAACATCTTACTCTATTCCAGTGACTTTCAATTGCCAAGCAGTCAGATGATGACTTGAGAGCTTCAACGCTTTCAGATGCTGAAATCTGTCCCTTTTGCAGTTTTTTGTATAATTTGTGAATTTTGCGTACCTTTCAAGCTATGTGTCTTGGTAAGCATGCGGCGCGAAAATACGTTTAAGAAGTAAAAGGTATAAGAAAGTTAACGCTTTACAAGTGAGGTTCGCTTTCAATGCAAGAGAAAAAAATTGCCAAAATTTGCAGTTTTTAGGCTACGCCCACGTTAGCACAGGTTTCTCGACATTGAAAACTTGGACTCTACGCTAAATGCACCTACATACAACATATTAAAATTTCTTGAAATCTGGTCCTTTTACAAGGTCCAAAATACCTGCCGACTGGACTACTTCCTCTTCTCTGCCATCTCCGTCATATATTTGATTTTGCATTTTCCGTAAGGCACTGCAGTAAGATCCGACGGTATCCTGTGTTCCTCTGTAGATTGGTACACAGCATTTTTTTTTTTTTTTGACTTGTAATACCTGGTTTGACTACCTTCTCACATCGTTCCACTATATGTCTATAAAATCGTTTCTTACTTTTCCAGTTGTAGAATGTAGCACTGAAGTTTTATTTGACAGGTTTTTCAACGTACAGGGTGGTTCTCGTGAATCCTTTGACTTTAATTAGTAAAAAAAAAAAATGGTTCAAATGGCTCTGAGCACTATCATCAGTCCCCTAGAACTTAGAACTACTTAAACCTAACTAACCTAAGGACATCACACACATCCATGCCCGAGGCAGGATTCGAACCTGCGACCGTAGCAGTCTCGTGGTTCCGGACTGAAGCTTTAATTAGTAATGCGAGGTTATCAGTTATGCTGAGCGGTATGAGTTCATAGCCATCTACACCGATATTTCCCGAAACATAAATCTAGCCTGTCTGGATGCTGCGTTTGAGCTTATGCGGTGCAATAAGTAGACCAGATTTTAAATTTTTCTAGTGCATATTATGTACTGAAAGCAGTTTCTACACGTCGCAATGGCTCGCAGGTTGGAGTGTTACACTTGGTATCCACTGTTCAAATGGTTCAAATGGCTCTGAGCACTATGGGACTTAACTTCTGAGGTCATCAGTCCCCTAGAACTTAGAACTACTTAAACCTAACTAACCTAAGGACATCACACACATCGATACCCGAGGCAGGATTCGAACGTGCGACCGTAGCGGTCACGCAGTTCCAGACTGTAGCGCCTAGAACCGCTCGGCCACTCCGGCCGGCCTTCCAGTTCCATTTGCGATTTATAACAAGAACAGTATGGCGCTTCTTTCAGTTATACAAGTTTCTATATCGTCTGTGTTATTCTTCATCAGATAGTCACTATTGTACAGTCGAAGTTAAGCCTCATTCGATGTGTCCGGAGGGTCATTTGTCCAGGATACAATATTTTGCTCCCCAGCTATTTTTGGTAGCTGAAAGAATTGTTTGTCATCCAAGCAGAGGTGTACACATCCCGCCTTTAACCTGCCCATGCTTGCCTACTAGCCAGGCAGGCAAGCAGCCGCCCGTTGTCAACATATAGGGCAGGCTGCTCTACTGCCATCCAAGCCAAGCTGAGCCAAACCCAAGCAGGCTACAGGCGTCTTGTTGCCTACCAGTCTTCCCGCTGTGCTACGCTGCATAGCAATTTGTTCTGTGCGCTTTCATTTTAGTGTTATGAGTAGAGTTGTGAAGTTGATGAAAAGACTTTTTCCACCCGAGTAGCACAAGACGAGGCACAGTATACTATATATATTCATTTTGGGTCATTGTAGCTTAGAAGTTCGCGGTTTTTATTTGTCCTTTTTTCCTTTTCGGCGTATTTTGGGCTTATTTATTTACTTAGTTATGTCTGGTTTCTCTGCAACTTCACCCTCTTTCGACTAGTACTGCCTACTCTGGATTCGAACCATCATCAGGTCGCCTCTAATACATGTTTTCCATAGTAAGCAGAATCATCTCTGGAAGTCAAGATCCTTTAAACTTAAGAACCTAAAGATGCCCATTACACTCCAACGACAACTAAATTAAGGTTTTGGAAGTCTATTTGCTTTTTAACCAAATATGAATCCAGTTATAACAATTTTAACTACTTTTTCCAGTATGTGTATTGCAGGTTTGCTAAATTCATTCTGAGTGACCAAAGTAGAGCATTCTGAATTCGCCGAATGCATTTTAGCAAACATGAAGTTCGTTTTTCATATTATGTTAATCTAAAAAGTACATATCTGAAAGAAGAAGCTTTTCCTTTCATACTAAGCTTTCTTCGCACTACGTTACATACCTTCAGAATGTAGTTATTAGTATCACTGAGACATATATTTTGCTTATTTCAGTCGTTGTTTACCCTAAATTTAGAAAGCCCATCTACTGCTAAATGGCCTCAGGTACTTAGCGCACATTTCCACACAACTGTCAGCCACTAAGTCAGAGGACTTCCATCTCATGTTTCTTCGAAACTTGACACATTCCTCCAAACCAACTTTGATTTATGCGATCCCCCCCCCCCCCCCCCCCCCCCCGTCGCATCTTGGGTGTAAAATCGAGAGTTTAGAGTCATAACGAAGTTAGCGATAGGTGCTTGTTGTGAGGCGCTGCAATCCCCGTGTACACATTTCCCCGACATATGTGCTGTTTACAGAGTTAGTGACGGAATGACTTGTAATTTTCGCATTTCGGACGCTGCTGCTATGCTTTTATCGGTTTCCTTGTAGAGAAACCGGGAAGAAGGATGTATGTCCTGCGATTGAAATATATTTCTTACATTGGAATATTAACATCGCTAAATTCCATACGACTGATAGGTTGGAAACACAAGCGATCTAACATTATAGCCCGTTTAAAGTGCAGAACGTTGTAGCCTTAGGAGTGCGTGTGTTTATGTTCTCTCTTACCGATACCTTCCAGGTACCGATCCTAGACTCTAGAACAATACTTTAGAGTTGATACCTTGGATGATTTACGTAAAAATGCGTCGAACTCCATCCGTCTGGAGATCCATTGCGTATAAAAATCATCTGTTTCTTCTTCTTCTTCACCGTCCGCTATTACATCACGACACTTTTAATTCTGTTCCTATACATCGATAAGGAGTGCTATCCTCCTCTACATGGGCACATTTCGAGAAATCTTGTGGTCTTGGATGGGTGAGGACTCGGAAAGCTCTATTCATTCACGAGACATGGAGTGTAGTGGTATACTTCTGATTGGTTGCAAATTAATTCGCTAACGGTGCTGCTGGCCGGTTTGTCAATGACAGTCTATGGAGGGTCTTCCACACTCTAATTTTACCCTAAGAGAGCGAGAATGTTCTGTGACTCCCAAACGCAGAGAAATAGATCGTAAAATAAAACACTATACTCAATGTGATAGAAATATGTGGAGCGCTGTCTGGTATAATTTGATGATTTATATGTTCGAGAATAAACACTGAATGGGCGTACTGCACAGTCATCTATCCATGTTCGCAATGATACTCGCGAAGTGGAGAAAGGGTGCTTTAGCTATGATACTGAATTTGGGGGAACATGCTGTCCCGTCATTGGCCAGTGTTGAAGTTACTGTGAAATTGCTAAAATTGTTCACGCTATAAATTGTGATGCTCATTATTAGAGTACATCGATGGTGTCTTTTCCATCCCATCCGTGCACTGGCACGCTGTTCAAATGTCTCTAAGCACTATGGGACTTAACGTCTGAGGTCATCAGTCCCCTGGAATTAGAACTACTTAAACCTAACTAACTTAAGGACATCACACACATCCATGCCTGAGGCAGGATTCTAACCTGCGAACATAGCAGCAGCGCGGTTCCGGACTGAAGCGCCTAGAACCACTTGGTCACAGCGGTCGGCTGCCACGCTGTTGGTTACCATATAATGAGTGACTGATATCGCTTGTTTGAGTTGGGGAAAGAGTTTTGGTGGCTGGAGGGAATTCTGCGGTGGATAACACCAGAACAGTAGAGGCGAAAGACTACGTTTCTGCCCGCATCTCGTGGCCGTGCGGTAGCGTTCTCGCTTCCCACGCCCGGGTACCCGGGTTCGATTCCCGGCGGGGTCAGGGATTTTCTCTGCCTCGTGATGGCTGGGTGTTGTGTGCTGTCCTTAGGTTAGTTAGGTTTAAGTAGTTCTAAGTTCTAGGGGACTGATGACCATAGATGTTAAGTCCCATAGTGCTCAGAGCCATTTGAACCATTTTGAACTACGTTTCTGTCGTATACTCTTTTTAATCCAAGCAATTCATTCTTGATCTCCCATTTTTCCCTCTTGGTTCTTGTACATATTGTATATTAAGCGTCTATCCTTATAGCTAATCCCTATTTCTCTCAGAATTTCGAACATTTTGCACCATTTTACACTGTCGAAAGCTTTTCCCAAATCGGCAAACTCTACACTAAGTTCGCAAAATTCGCAAGCTCTTAAAACAAAAATAAATTACACTACTGGGAACAGATACAAAAACAGTTACTGAAATGTCAACTCATATGAAAGCTAATGTATGAAAAAGAAATACGCAACCACTTAGAAAGTGTGTCATAAAAAACAGCGGGCAACCTAAATAAACACACAGATAATGTTCACTTATTTACAGAAGTTCCTGAAAGAACACTAAGCACTCTGCACCAACTCAGGACACTGCTGCTGTTGTTGCCCGCCGCTCCCTGCTGGGTGGCTGGAGCTATCAAGCTGAGCAATGGTAAAGAGGAGATTATCGCCATCCCCAAGGCTGGGCACGACCTGCAGCAGCACACCAATTACTGGTACTTCAGTCTTCTGCCAACACCTAGTAAACTCTTCGAACAGCTTTACCTGCGTCGACTATTACGACACGTCGAGGCAAAACAACTGCTCTCAGCGGGAATTCGCACACCGGATTGACAACTCCTGGTCTGTTACGTTGATTAACGTGGGAGGACTTTTTAGACATTTTTCCAGATTCTTGCAGGTAGATTTCAGACCAGTTCTTCATCTCAGAAGGAGACCATCAGATCTGTTAATCACGGATTTTGATGAGTCTTAGGTGTGTTGTAGAGAGATCTGTCTTGAGTACCGGGCTAGCGGCTTTTTATGCGACGGCCTCTAGTTTGCGAGAAAATTAATATCAAATTTTCATGCCTGTTTCCTATACCTCTAACATTAGCCATGTTTCGGGCAAGCGAGAGTAGCGCGGCGGCTAAAGTTCGCGGCTGCCATACTGGCGGCAAGGATTCGAACCATGTTTGTGTACTTTTTTTCAAATTCATCGTATAGAGTATATGCAAATGGTATATGCCAATCAAAGTTTTTCAAAAACAGTCATTTTCGCCTTAGTAATTTCCTTAATAAATCAATCATTACCGCACACTTTCCTCAAATGTACATTACTTTTGTGGTTTATAGTTAAAATTCCAAATACTTCGTCACTTTTGCGTCCTACATCTTGTAGACGCGACCTCGCCTCTTGTTGTCCACTCCCCCTCTGAGACATGACATACAGTATACCATTCAATAGTATTCTGTACGATGAAACTGAAAAACAAGTACAGCTGTTTGATTTGAGCCCTTACCGCCAGCGTGGTAGCCGTGAACCTTAGCCGTTGCGGTACGCTCACTAGTTCGAAGTAGGGCTAACGCTACAGGTACCGCAAGTACGTGCAAAACTTCAACATTGATTTTTTCGGAAACTATTAGCCGTCGCATAAATAGCCGCTATCCATGTACTCAGTCCTCTCATCGTACGTAAGATTCATCGAAATTCATCATTAACAGGTCCCCTGAAC
Source organism: Schistocerca americana (assembly GCF_021461395.2). NCBI lineage: Eukaryota > Metazoa > Arthropoda > Insecta > Orthoptera > Acrididae > Schistocerca > Schistocerca americana. The sequence continues at coordinate 517,547,805 of NC_060130.1, read as the reverse complement.
AGCCCCAGAAAAAGGAGAAACAAACAGTTAAGACATGAATACACACAGAACAAAGTTTATGCCAGTCACAGAAAGATGGCATACACAACTCTCCAGCTGCTGACTGTGGTGCCAGAAGGGCAAGGAAAGATCCCAGAAGTAAAATAAAGGAATTGTCGGATCACTAATGGGGACTATCCCTATTTAGTGAGCAAAGGCTGAAGAAACAGGAGTAAAAATTTTTATTCGCACTGAAAGTTCGCGTTGCCATTACAGTAAAGCTATTTAAAATTCTTTGTCTTTTAAATCAGCTCCATTTACAAATGTTTCGAGAGAAATATGGCTAGAGTTAGTGTGTGGAACGGCGGACTAAGTGACAACATCATTGTTTGGATTAAACGGCCGTTCGCAAAGCAGTACCGGGAGAAATAATTCATTTCAAATCCTGACAGGCAAATAAATTTATCGACGAGACCGGAGCGATTCGTTTTTTCACTCGCATGTCATACATCTTCCAGACGCAGCGGGTCAGCAACATTTCTTTCAGATTAATTATCGACAGAGTACGTAATATGGCCCCCCGCAGAGACCGCTGAGAGGCATCCGTCCAAATTATTTGTCTTTCTCGCTTCCCATGCCAGCTGAACACGAGCAACACATTCGGTCAGCGCAACTGTTCATTAGCATACAGGTCGGCGGCGCTGCGGGATGATCGTTGATTCATCCCGCCGCCGTCTGTCGTCGATAGCTCTCTCGCACAAGCAACCCGTACGAGGAAACAGAAAGCACCCGCCTCTTCACATTTTTGCCTTTTCTTACACTTTCAGTGACAGGCGTGTGCAGTTGGTCTTGGCAGCCGTGGCGAGCACAAGTGCAGTGTTCATGTCTCCGCTGCTAGGGCCTTGCGCACTTTGTAACACCATAGCTTATACACTACACACTCTTTGTTGATTCATTTAGCTTTTTTTTGTTCAACATCCCATCATTGAACTTCTGTAATTAGTGTATGATTACTTCGATACTGTAATGAGGTGTAATCTCTGTAATATGCACTATATGAGCAAATGATATGTTTTGTCTTTCTCACATAATCTCTTTGGTTATCTTTGGGGTTGAATAATTTTATTTAAATATTTTTTGTAGAAATGTCAATCTTTGCAAATGTTCTGTTTTATTTAATGTTTAGTTATTGTTACGTAAATTGCTGACCTTCACTTAGGGTTCTTAGTTATTTATGTGTAAAAGGTGTAGTTCCCCTCGGGAACGGAACTGTGTAGCGCGCGCAAATTGTGGTTGACCTAGGTAGAAAAAGTGGAACCAAGAGTCAGTCGGGGACGAGCTATCAAACTATCAACTACTCATGTAAAAGTTGTGTATTGTGCTGGTTCCGAGAGAGTCTTTTCCTGACGCTTTCCAGTGCCTTGGATGGATGGATAAAGAACTGGAACTATTCTGAAATTGGTATCTATTATCGCCACCAAGAAATGACAGAGTCCAGCAGTTTTTTCTGCAAATCCACCTACCAACATGCCATCGCCACCACATTGCGCAATCACTCTAATGGAACACTACAGTGAAGGATCAGCTCATAGGATGTTATAGTGTACCAAAATGTAAAGTAAAATTTGACTGAACTTTTACACCTACCGTGATTTATCCTCAGTCACATGTCCACTTAGGGTCCCTCCCACGCTGAATTGTTTACCGAGTGTCCTTTACTGAAGGCATATTAAAATTAATATGGCATTAGAGTGTGCTAAACTTAATATTGTTTGTTGAAAGAATCTTACAAATATCTCAAATTTGTGTTTTACTGCAGTAAAAGTTCAGAACTGCAACTGTTGAGAGTTATATGTTCATGCTTGCTAAGTACTTGTTTCTCTAGTGTATTGAAAGTGTGTTTAGTTTGATCTGCTACAGTGGTCAAGATTAAGCCGCCCCCCCCCCCCCCCTCCATTGAAAGTAGTTCAAATGCACAAAGTTACTTGATTATAGAAAGTTTTAATTACTCTTGTTATTCAAGTCAAATTCTGTACAATATTGGGTTCGTCTTGAGTATTGAAAGTGCATATTAATAGTGTAATAGGATCCACAGTTTATCCTTTATGCTCATGATGAATAACGATTAATAGAAAGACCACTATCTATGAAATCAGTAACTTTTTTTTTTAATTCAAAATTCAGTGAGAAATTGTTTGTTAGTGAAATACATTTAACTTTCATTCTACATAGAAAAGTATTTAACTGAGAGACATTTAACCTAGGGCCAGTTCATAATAATGCAGTGAAGTACATTTACAATTTTTTGTCAGATAGGGAAATGTTTGAAAAGTAATACTGAACCTATGTCCAATTTATGATCCTACAGAGAATATTAATAATAATGTTATAAAGACCATTCAGTTTGAATAAGCCCCAAAAGTAATAGTGTGTATGGTTATCTATTATATTTATGTAACTAGTTTGTTCTGCTCTGTCAGATCCAAACTTACCATGAACACATGCAGGTGTCACAGTTCATTGCACTCTTGGGTGACAAAAGTATAGGCAGTGTTTGCCCATTGAAGTTACTTATTTTCAGTTCTTGAATAAGAATGTTACTCATTCCCTTTCCTAATTAGGCTGGCGACCGTTTTCTTTATTCTTTGATTAGTGTAGATAAGTAAAACATTGTTTCTTACTGTTTAAATATTTACCTAATTCTCACTTTCACTTGCGATAATCCACCTCCGTTAGGTACAACACGGTCAACATAACAAAATTCCTCTCAGAGGGTAACACTGCTCTGTTGTTGTATACCATAATTGCATTAACAAGATAGTTTTAATTCACGACCTGCCTCCAACTTTAAGGTTATGGCATAATAGTAGCGTGTGATAGTGTTATAACTTGTTGGTCAGTTTAATGCCGTAGGGTTCATAACTTATTCTCACCTATCAGATAGGATTTCTAATGGCAGAACCTGTAAGGGAAGGCACTTTGAATTTCAAGTTCGACAATAACTACGCACAATCTTAATCGTTTGAGGTAAATGACTTTATGGAAGAAGCAGTTAACATCTGAGGATATAATTGGGACTCATCTGTTTATCAGTAATAGAATCATCTATCTTAAGTAAAAGAATCACGAAAAATGTGACCAAATTGTAGAATTATACGGAAACAACTTAAAGTTCAAATATTCTAACGGCAATGTCGGTGAAGCTGAAGTTACTCACGTAGGCCTTGGAATCAGAAGTATCTTACTTTTCGAACTAAAGTACTAAACCTACGGACGCAATCAAGGGAAAGAAGGGAACACCGAAAGCCAACCACCAGTAGGCATGGGCGGAAGATAAGGAAGAAGGTGTTCAAGACCAAGAAATGGCGATAACTCCAGAATAAAAGGCACAAACAATCGGAGAAAAAGGAGTCAATCAAACACAAACACGAGACCTCTTATCACAAGAAGCAGACACTGTACCTACCGCGTCTGGAGATAGGATCCGTTACCAGCCCCAAAGCAATGAACGGCGATTGTTGGCATAGAACCCAGTGACAGTCATATTGACAATCTCACTCCTGACAGCATGGAAGAGCCTGCAACACTACCTGACAACTCACCTTGGCATGAAGAAATGGAAGAGTGTAATTCGCCGGCAATACACAGTAGCGGACGTGATACAGGGAAACTCGATGGGATTGATGCAGACATGGAAGACCACTTCTATTAACACTTAGCTGTGAATCGAAGACTGACCGAAATGAAAACTAACATTGATTTACAATCATATAATACAGCCATTGTTATCATAAACAGAATCACTAGTGTAACTAAAATAGAATGCCTACTAGATTCCATACATGCATTCGATATAGACATAGTCATGTAACAAGAAGTGTGTACAGACAGGGTGGAACATATTGCGGGATACAATGCTATCCTCAGCAGAGGACCTGAAAGCGGTACCGACACATTTTTTTCAAGGATGCAATTATACCTAGAAGTTTTAAAACCTTAAAAAGTAGACGAAGAATTTCTGTCGAAACAGACACAGCTCAGCTCGTTAATACCCACGCTCCATCCGTTTCGCAAGCCAAACTGGATATAACTGCCTTCTTTCACGTAAGCATAGTTGAGTTAATGAATCCCGCGAAAGAGAACGTCGTACTTGCTGGTAATTTCAACTGATTTCTTTCCGACCACACGCCCAATCCTAACATATGTCTGGAAAAAGGAGACTTAGGGAAATGATTGCGCCTCGTCGATACCTGGCACTGTCAGCCAAGAGAGAAGCCAGGGTTCGCCTACATCAATAGCCATTCCATGAGTAGGATAAACCGAACAGTTTGTAACGTGCTGGAAGAAGATAAGAGTACAAGCAAGTCAGAGAAGTATTTTCCCACGAACACTTGGAGTAGAGGTTGACAAAATATTCATGTCAAAGCCTTACCGTCACACGGAAGACCTATGTGGTATTCCGCTTTATACAACACAATAAACAAAAATGAGCGTTTATTCAGGATCGGCTTGTCAAATACTGATAAATGCTTGGACTATCAGCAGACTGATACTATATTTCACCGTTTCACTGACGGCGCCGCTAGCGCGACATGTCAATGGGCAAGGCATAAACTTACCATCATGAACCAAATGTCTGATTACAGTATAACTTTGCAAGAACTGTTAGCTCCAAGGAGTTGGCCTTATCCAAACCAAAAACGACATTCGTCCTACTGGTTAATGGGTGAGTTCATTGAGTTCTGCTGGAGCAAGAAGAGTAAGTCTCTATTGGAATTTCAGTGCGAAATCACGCAAGAGTACAAAAATATGGAAAGCAATGATGGGTGGCTGTTTGTCGGCAGTTCTAAGCTTTAAGTGGTATTGAAGGGAGCGCCGTCTACGTATGCAGTAGTATTGTATTGCCTTCTGATTTAATATAAGCATTCTTTTCTTAAAAGAAAGATGTTTATCTTCAATATTCTTTCATATTCTCATAGGATTGTGTTTTAAATTTGCAGAAAGTCTGTTCATTTATGGGTGCGTAACGCACTTTAAGTGTCTTTAGAACATGCATAGTTTTTGGAGTAATGGATGGACACATTTCAGCTCTCAGGCAACAGGACTGCCTGACACCATTTCTGTTTAATTGGTGTAGTACCATTTGAGCGTCAATCTTTATTCAAGGGGACATTAAAAAAAAAGCGGGACAGTGCCTTCGTCGTCATCTCGAGCAACGAGGGTGGAAGTGTGGAACTTCTGGCGAGCGGCTCACTCCGAGTAACGAGAAGCTGAAGTAGTAAACAAAATGAAAATCGGGAAAACGACGCACGGGACAATGAAGACACAGTTGTGGAAGCGAACGAAATCCAGTTCTTCGAGAAGACAAACTTGAAGACGTCACTGGTCTGCGACCCTTTAACTGTGGCGATAGGCACGTGGCGTGACCTCGCGTGGGACGGTGTCGTCCGCGCGAGGTGACTCCGCTGTACTCGGAAATACTCGTAATGCATCAGAGGCTGACTCACGACGCGAGACTAGACGCTAGGAATTAAAGTACTTTCTTCATCCTTATTTTGGAGCCGGACATTTGAGTGGCTCTAAGTTAAGAGTATGTATTTCTGTTGATTGTTATGTTTAACTTAGAAATAATTGTCTATTTTTACTTTTCACATAAAATGTAGAATTAACTTTACTTAACAAACGAGAGCACATGTTACTACATCTCTGTTCTGAAAAAGTACATCCAGGTATATTCACCAATAAAAAATACTGTTCCATATTATGTGATGGGTTGTTATTTTTCGTATTCAGTTTTACTTTACATATACATCATTACACTTCTGTACCATCTGTTGTAGGTGTAAGTTTATTATTTTATTTCATTATCAGTTGACAGTCTAGAAACAGAAGAAATATTAACGTAAATATGACCGGATTTGATTACTGAATTAAAGGTGTGTTAATATATAGGTTGTGAGGAAAAGGTACAAACTTGTATGGATGATAGTATTAGTAGTTCTGAACGAAAAACGTCAGACGAACATGTGTTCTCAACAGTTTCCGAGGAAACTAAAGAAAATTGTCAGGAGCAGGACAGATGCAGGTGATGGCAAGTGAAACATTGTGATCTATTGTTTTGTTTAATTTTATTCATTACCTCACAAAAGACGTTCAAAAAGTCCACCTCCAGCTGCAATGAATTTTGCAGCTCTTGTAGACAGCTGCTGTGTTTCTGACCTTGGCACATTCGTACAGTTTTTTGCTTGAGCACAAAAAAATGGCTCTGAGCACTATGGGACTCAACTTCTGCGGTCATCAGTCCCCTAGAACTTAGAACTACTTAAACCTAACTAACCTAAGGACATCACACACGTCCATGCCCGAGGCAGGATTCGAACTTGCGACCGTAGTGGCCGCGCAGTTCCAGACTCTAGCGCCTAGAACCGCTCGGCCACTTCGGCCGGCGCTTGAGCACACGTGTGTAAAATACGAGCGAGAAATTTCTCCTTTGTGTCCACTCTGCGCTTGTAGATTTAGCTCTTAAGCCAAGCCCACAAACAGTAATCTAATGGAGTAAGTTTTAGTGGCCTCGGTGGCCAAGAAATGACTCCACAACAACTGATCTAACTTCCAGAAGGTACTGTGTCACTGGCCGTTCGAAATGTACAGGAGCCCTGTCGTGCTGAAAGTACATACGACATCGTTTTGCCAAAGGAATATCCTCCAAGTATTGTGGTAACACATTTGGAAGAAAATCAAGATACAGTACTACATTAAGACGATTATCTGGAACAACTGAACCGATGAATTGGTAATCAATAATACCACATCACACAGTCAATGAGAAAAGATAACATGTAGCTGATGTCGCTTTGGTTGTATTCGCATGTGAATCAAACACCTGAATGTCAGACACAATTAAGAGAAGAGCATGCGTTCGTTCGAAGTTTTTCCTTTGAAATTACCATTACTTCCACCTCTCAAAGCGTGTACCCTTCCTCCTGATTCTCCCTGCCTTACTTCACTCAAAACACGTCGTCACAAACTGAAAAAAATCGAAGAAAGAAGGTACTGAAGCTTTGATTTCCGGGGTACGTTGTATTACTCTATGGTCACAATACTGAAGAGCATCAAAATTTTGTTTCTTCTCGTAGTGATGTCATGCTTTCAATGGTCCGTCATATGACAAGCCTCGTATTCAGGACACGCTCTCGTTGGTCCGAAGTGTGACAGGCCTCGGCGTTAAAGGATTAAGTAATGTGTGCAATCTCTGAGGACGAAAATTATGCTGTGACAAGAAACACAGTACATTATTCGGCTGGACAAGAGTGAAAAACAATTTAGAAGCTACAGTTACTCGTGTTGGCGGGTGGTCTATCAGCAACTTTAAACACGTATTGGATCCTATAGTCCGTTTTACAACCTGGCGTCGATTACGGCTCATAATGTTGATGCCAAGAGTGCCATGTAGTAAAGGGTTAAATAAAGTGCCATATATAAGTAGGATGTTTCCCCAGCATTCATATGCGCTAACTTTTGAGAAAATTGGAACACCCAAATGAATTCAAACTCAGAAGATGTGAAGAACAGCTGTCATACAATTCTGTTACATTCGCTGCTATTTGTATCAATTAAATTTTGACCGCAAGCACTCAATCGATTTCTGACCGACTGCGTCAGACAGAAAGCTCTTCGTACCTTATAGCCTAAAGTTTCACGTAGTAAAACTTGTCTCTGATGTGACATAAGACATTTTCGGCTGCAACACAGAAGTGCTTGAGATTTTCTGTCTTTCTTTATACAAATCATTTTACGTATATTTGTCTATAAATTGTCATCGTGTAATTGAAGTTTTCGCTTTAGGCTTCATTTTCGGAAAATATACCTTACATTTACTCAAAGAACCACCTTTTGTGCACAGTGAGATAACAGGTGGTGTAGATTATAGCCTCCATGAGATACTCTAAGCAAGACTGGCGTGTAAGAACTGTGTTTTTGAAAGTTATTTGAAACAATTGAACTACCACTTACGAAGTATGAGATTAAAAGACCTCAATTCAGATAGTTCACATAAAAGATGATAATTTAATTAACATGATTTGATAAAATATAAATAAGAATACGTTTGTAACTTTCAAAACATATTGTATCTTTAGAATGTAACGTTAGTTTCATATTCCCCACACCAAAACGATGTAGTTGAAGATATGTAATAATAACAATTTATTAAAGTTTTATTTTGGCAGTTTTATATTACATTAATTTTTGTGTTTGTTTTTAACCCTTATAACCTCACGTATGGCTGAATCAGCATATTATAGTTTGCATGCATCCTGTGAGGAATTTTATTACGATGTGAGAAACTGCTTGGAAATTTATCTTCAGTGTAGTTTAAAATTATCTATACTACTCTATAAAGACAAGTCATTGCTTAGCGCTGTTATGAAAAATCTTGTAAGTAGTTTACCAATTTATTTCAGATTTTTACACGATGCTTTAATAAACGTTCAGATGGACATAGGCTACATATATTTAAATATATGTGGTATATAAGTCTATACAGGGCGAATCAGGAGAAATGTCACATAATTTGTGAAATGATTATAAGGGTGAAAATAAACCGAAAAAGTCCTAGGAACATGTGTCCGATTTTGATCGGTGTGGAATTCGAGCAGACTGTTAGACTACACACATCCATGAATGATTATAAAGACAAGTGTGAATATTACTTACCAAAATGAAATGTAGGCTCTGCGGTGGACAGTATAATGATGCGACAGATGATTGATACATCCCACAAGAGTCATTCAAAAAGTCTCCCACCCATCTCAGTACACTTGTCAACACGTTGGCGGGTATGTTGTTTTGAATGGCGAACATCTTTTGTTGGCGGACTTTAATGCGGGAAACAGCGTCAGTGATGCGAGCAACAAGTTCTTCACCTGTATCCAATTTCGTAGTGTACACATCCCCATTTAACAAGCCCCATAAACTGAAGTGTAATGGGGTTAGGTCGGGTGATCTTGCAGGCCCGTTAATGGGTCCTCCATGACCAATCCACCATTGAGAAAATGTGTTACTCAGATACTGGGATACTTGTCTGGTACAGTAAATCGGTGATCCATCATGTTGCAGGTACATTTGCCGTCGTTACTGTAATGTCACGTATTTCAAAAGTGCACGTAGGTATTCTACCAAAAAACGTGCGTATGCTGCGGATGCAATGCGGTTTGGCAGAAACACAGGCCCTATCACAAGGTCCATCAATCATACCACACCAGTCGATCACCGAGAACCTAACTTGGAATCTTGTTTCCATAGTGTCATGTGGGCTCTCCATCGCCCACGTACGAGAATTGCGGGTGTTTATTGCGTGTAAATGTAGCCTCATCTGTAAATAAAGTGTATTGCACGACGTCTTTGTGTACAGCCAACCACCCACAAAACTGTTGTCCTCTTACTAAGTCTCCTGGATGCAGATGTTGCACGGGATGCACACGGAACGGGTACAAGCTGTCGGAACGTAACGTACGCCATATTCGCGTCTGTGGAGTATCGAACGGATGGCTAATGCTCCGTGTACCGGTGGCGGGATTCCGTTGCACCATTGCAATAACATCTTCCTCTTCCTCAGCTGATTGGACAGACTCACATTCTGATGTTACGTATACATGGGTGGTGTTCTGGATTCACAGAACGTTTGAAAAATCCTGGGATATACCCTGGAACAGGAGGTTCGGCGGTCAGTCAACATGTCTGCATGGATGGGTGAATGTATGCGGCATGCTGGTATTCACGGACACAATGGATTTGCTCAATTAAACGTCAGTCAGTTACGACATGCACATGGTCACACGACTGCTCACTGATCCAACCCACTATTGCACACAGTGTATGATTGCAGCTGCTTTTCAGTGTGACATCATAGCGCTGCCATGTGTTGGATAACCCCCACACCTCTTGTAGGATGGACCAGTCATCTTCTTCACAATCATTCATGGATGTGTGTCATGTTCAATCCACGCCAGTTCCATAAAGACAGAAAACTGGACACACGTTTATAGGATTTCTTGGGCTAATTGGCACTTATAGAATCACTTCACAAATTTTATGACATTCTTCCTGAATCACCCTGTAAGAGCTACAATATATGAAGGGCCATGTTGTTAGCAAACATCTCGATGAGTTCTTGACCGATTTACTTCATCGATTTTTTAAACTGTATGGTATGTAATATATAAATATATACGTAATAAAAAAATGTAGCCTGTATCTATCTGAAAGTTTATTAGAGTATTGTGTAAAAATTTGAAGTAAATTGATCACATACTTTTCGAGATTTTTGCTAAATACTTTGAGCTTTTATAAAGTATGTATTTACTTATATACCACACATATTTAAAAAACTTGTCGCCTATGTCTGCCTCAATGTTTATTAGAGAATCATTTCAAAGTCTGAAGTAAATCATTCAAGAACTAGTTGAGATTTTTTCCTAACATTTCTCCTACACACACACACACACACACACACACACACACACACACACACACACACACACACACACACACACACACATATATATATATATATATATATATATATATATATATATATATTTTGTGTAAAAATTTGAAATAAATTGATCAAGACGTTCATGAAATTTCTGTTAGCAATGTTGCCATTTATATAGTATATATACATACTTCTTTATTTATTTATAAAATATATTAAGAAAATATGTAGCCTATCTCCATCTGAACATTTATGAGAGTATCATGTAAAAACTGAAAGTAAGTCAATTAAGAACTTCGAGAAATTTTTTGTAACAATATTAAACATGACTTGTCCTTATAAAATAGTATAAATTTTAATGTCCCCACAAAGGTTTATTAGAGTATTGTGTAAAAATTTGAAATAAATTGATCAAGACGTTCATGAAATTTCTGTTAGCAATGTTGCCCCTTTATATAGTATATATACATACTTCTTTATTTATTTATAAAATATATTAAGAAAATATGTAGCCTATCTCCATCTGAACATTTATTAGAGTATTGTGTGAAAACTGAAAGTAAGTCAATTAAGAACTTCGAGAAATTTTTTGTAACAATGTTAAACATGACTTGTCCTTATAAAATAGTATAAATTTTAAATATATATGTTTACACACCATATATATTAAAAATGTAACCTATGGCAGCTAGAAGGTTTATTAGAGTATCATGTAAAAATCTGAAGTAAATCGGTCAAGAACACATCGAGATGTTTGCTAACAACATGCCCCTTAATGTATCGTAGCACATACAGGGTGATTCAGGAAGAATGTCATAAATTTGTGAAGTGATTCTATAAGTGCCAATTAGCCCAAAAATCCTATGAACATGTGTCTGATTTTCGATCGTTATGGAACTGGAGTGGTTTGAACACGACACACATCCGTGAATGATTGTGAAGATAAATTTGCATATTACTTACCGAAATCCTGTGTAGGCGCTGTGGTGGACAGAATAATGGTGGGACGGATTACTAGTCCATCCTACAAGAGGTGTGGGGGTTATCCAACACATGGCAGCACTCTAACGTCACACTGATAAAGAGCTGCAAGCATACACAGTGTGCAATAGTTGGCTGGATCAGTGAGCAGTCGTGTGACCGTGTGCATACCCGTTTTAAAGAGCAAATTACCACAAAAAGTGAACAATCTTGTAGTTACGTTGTCCACTAAGCCTTGAATTAGTTTCTGTTTTAAATTTATGAACTATTCAATCACAATGTCTGAAGGTTCGAACATCACACAACGGTTGAATGTTTTTTCAGCTGAATAGTCGATATGAGCAGCTTTGAGATGTACACAAGGCATTTCTTTCGTTGCGACTAAGGAAGCAGTACACAATTTTGTTTCCGAAATAGGATTTATGGTGTTATCCGCGCCAAGGTGGACATACCGGCTGTTAGGTAGATTTTCATAAAGTTCTGGTTGATCAGGGTATCAATAGTTATGGCGATTACTTGGAAATAATAAACACTTTATTTACTCTTTTCCCATCTGTCTCGATTTCATTGGACTGCCCCTTATACACAGTACAGCACCGATGTTCTAGACTGCATGTACGAGAAAAGTAATTTTGTTATTTCCAGAATATCCCTAAAGATTGCTAACTCCATGACAAAATCTCATTAATTCTTTTTCCGGTGGGAACCCATGGAAAGTTACTCTGCTTCGTGAAGGCACTAAGGGATGAATTTCTCGTTTTGTGAAATACTGGATAACAGAACTGCAACTTGACATTACAACTATCGCGGTTTTACATCAGGATCGAACCCAGAGAATATAAAATATTCTTCTCATTTTTTACAAATTGAAATCCCAATGCCATGGCGATTTGTATCAAAACACTTCGGTTTCATGGGCTGCCAGGTGTCCATGAAAAACTTGAAATGTAGTGGAACAGACATTGTATCTGTCACATGATGAACTGCAAGCTCCAATTTACGATTGAAACAATGAATAAACAGTATATTAGTGTTAAACTTACCACGAATGTATGTAGTGCTCCTTTATAAATTCCTTGTAGATCTGCAGCTACATCTGAAGCAAACCCTATCAACAAATTAGAAAATATTTCTTAAGAATTCCAGTATTAACAAAACAGGATAGAAGACTGTAGGGAACTGCTTCGCCAGTTAATGAATTTAACTCTACGATATCACAAAAGTAGTTGCATGGTGTGCCACTGTAGACTCAACGAACGCAAATAATTAATCTCAATTTGTTTCCTTGTTTAGTGCCGAAAATATAGTGGGAATCAATTACGCGTTTTAATAGGAGAGATAACATGTGCTTTCTAATGAACTGTATTATACTAGCATACGTATGATATGAATGAAGCATGCACCTTACATCGAGCCCATTCAATGCATATAAAGTTCTAAAAAGTAAGAATAGCTCGTTTTCTTAACATATGATATGCGCTATTCCAAAAACGAGCACAGTCACTTGTAATGCCTCTAAATTATTTTCTTCGCACTTCACAAAACCTTCAGACAGGGATTTCTTGATTTCTTCCCTTTCCTTTTCATTCAAAATAAATTCACACTTTAATAAAAATTTTCTCCTGCCATGATCAGTGATTTTATCATTCAACTTTTTGCTGTTGTTTGTATTCAACCCTTTTATAAAAGTTTACCCAATGTTCATTTTACTGTCTTCAAGAGCATCACGTTTTTATATTTCTAAACACTACAGGCATGTAACTCTCCCAGAACTGTTTGACGAAAGCCAGGGGCGACTTGTTTTACATTTTTCAAATCTGTTTATGTCTATACATGCCCCGATTACTGCAGTGCACTTACTCTCACGATTCTCACTAACAAGTATCACTTACTGAGAAGCTGTAATATTAATAGTACTTGATGGTGAAGCCTGAGTTTCGAAATGGAACATATCACTGACATTATTTTCTGTAATTTTACGGTTTCTTGACACAGATTTATCCATGCTTACCAACAACTGAACACTCATTGTTGCAAGAAACTGAACTGAATACTGCAAGCTACAATCTTCACTGCTGGTGCAGAACTGCTGGAATTTTGAGCCTGCTAATAAACCAGCTAATAAACCTGAGGATTGTTTATTAGCGATATGATAGGTTTGCTTACTCACAACTCGCATTCTTATCATGTACAGTCTGCATCATGCTCCGTGTCTTCTTGTATTTTCAAAGAGCAGTAATAGTGCTTACAGTAAAAAAAAAAAAAAAACTGTATGTGCGTACATTTTGTGTAGAAGTGAGTGATGTGGTATCAAGTGGCCATCGCAATGGAAGCTGACAGATTGATACTAACAACAAAAACCTCCCATACTGTTGCAAGCCAGCACCCAGCATTATGCTTGAAATGGCTATGTAACTTCTTGAAAACCGTCTGAAGATGAGCTGAATATGTTCGAAAACCGGTTCATGGAATGAATAAATAACTATTTGAAAAAAAGTGAATGGTTGCAGTTTTACGTATTTATACTGAATAAACTGTTACAGGTACTAAACTATATATAAAGGATAAGCTTAATAAATAAGTTTTCATCTTGAGTCTCTCAAGCAGACCCACAGGGGGTAGCCAAAAATATGGAAACACCAAAAACACAATGTCTTGCCATGCCTAACATGGTGTAGGGAAACTATTGGCATGCAAAACAGTTGTCTCGGAATAGAAAAATATGGGTCACGTATGGTTTTCAAGCGACTCTTATACCATTCTTTTTGCAAAATAGTGATAAGGTGAAGAAAAGATGATGGAGTTGGATAGCGATCACGCACCATTCTTTCCATAGTGGATTACAACGGCTCAATAATATCGAGATCTGGTACCTGAAGTTGCCAGGGGAGATCCGACACTTCATCCTCGTGGCCACAAAATAATTTTGGATGATACGAACTGTGTGAACAAGGGCCCTGACGTTTTGGAACACAGCACCATCACTGAGCAGCAGTCATTGTAACATGTGATTTACCTTATCAGACAAAATGGTCACATAATCCTTGGCAATAATGTACTATTACTGAGTAACCATAGGGCCTGTGGAGTACCCGATATGGCTGTCCAAATCAATAGCGAACCCCCACCGTATTTCACACTCTGGACGAAAACTCGTATAGAATTTGGAAACTGTGTGTAACGAGACTCATCAGACCAAATGACTTTCTTCCATTGCTCCATACTCCGGGTTTTATGGCTTCGGCACTACGTTTTGCTGTTGCAGACATTTGCGTCATTGATGTGTGGTTTTGGTACTTCAGCTTATGGAGCTCTCTTCGTGTTATTTAGTTGCTGTCAAGGTTCGTGAGTGTGACATTCAGTTTTACAGTGACTTTTGCAACTGTCGTTCTCTTATTTTTCGTCTCAGTACTCTTCAAGAATTGTCCGCCACTATCATTCAACACACACTTGCGTCCAACTTGTGACTTAGCGTATAATGTTTTCCAACTTTCCATTTTGTATACGGTATAAATCTTCGATACGGTGCCTCTTGAAACACCAAATATTTCGACTGTCTTGATTATGGAACACCCACCATACGAGCACAAACAATTTGACAACGCTCAGATTCTCTTATCTCCGACGTACACGTAATTCACGCAACTGCACAGAACACCGTCAAATACAATAGCACAGCTTGCAGTCTTGGCAAGCATCAACATGTTTGTTAAGGCACGCATGTCTCACAGCGTTTTCATATTATTGTCCACCTCCTCTAGTGATCATTCGAGACATGCCGCCATACCTGTTGCAGATTTTTTAGCTCCCGCTCTCCATGAGAGGATGTGGTTCCAACACAATACACTTTGAAATTAATGCCAGTGAGAATTGTAAGAAGAGATACCCTCATTGTTGGATTGGGAAGGGTAGTGCTGTCCCATAGCCTTCGCAATCTTACTCCTATCGATTGTGTTCTCTGGGGTTACGTGAAGAAGTTTGTGTATGAAGCCCCAATAAAAACAGGAGAGGGACTAGTGTGTGTAGACCTAGTTGCATATCCTATTGAATAAAAGACACTAGCTGAAAATTTTCAGAACCATCCTGAAAACTGTTTCATTAAAAACCATTCAGAAGTCTGGCATAAAATAATCATTTACAATAAATATGTGCGATGAGACACTTCTGTTAGTCAGTGGCAGTAGGGATCTAGTAAATGACAGGGCTGAAAATGCATCTTATATTCAATTTACTGCAGAGCATGAAATTGAACGCTCTTTAACTTTCTTAGATTTAACGTTTCACAGACCTATAGGTGCTTTATCTTTTGGTATTTTCAGAAAACCCCATATACTGATACAATAATTACAACTTATTCATGTCATCCAAGAACCCATAAACGGGCCTATTTCCAGTCCACGCTACACAGGTTAATTAATTTGCTTTAAATACATGAGACATAGAAAATTAATTGAGTACTCTCGAATGTAATCTAAGCTCAATGGATACAAGGACACTGAAGTAAGGTTTTCATATAACAGAATTAAAAAATAAAGTTGCTAAGCAGTCTAAAAGTAAATGAATATACAATGATCCGTTTATGAATGGAGTGGTGAACCGATTTAAAAAAACTGGAGCTAGGGGTAGGCTTGTGGACTTGGAGGTAGATCACGCCACTTGATTCAAAGCAGCCAAGCCTGATACGCTGGCACAGGCGTATATAAATCAGAATACAGTGACTGTAAAAGTTATTACGTGGAACAGACTGGAAAATCGTTTGAGAAAGGATCCCATGACACAAATACGACAATAAGGAAAATTGCCTAAAAATCACGTAGTAAAACATAACCAGACTTCAGGTGCAGTCCATGACAGTCTTAAAATTTTGCATAGTGCTCCCAAAGGACCTTTTCTAAATATTCTTGAAGAATTCGAAACCTATGATAATAAGATGAAAGATTCTATAAATATACCAGGTGCAACTACATTGTAATAAAAAGTGGTTTTTTGGTATTTTAGCAAAACATCTGTGAACACACCTGCTTCACTTTTACTACCATAGAGGGCAATTTAGCGAGCACCTTATACACAACTGAAATGATTACTTTAGATTCAGTTTGCTTGGTTTACATCTTGTTAAATCCTCCATCTTTGTGTAGCTTTTCTATGTCTTGTCTCACTCATTCCAGATGTTTCAGAGCTTTAATGCGACACTTTGTATCCATACCAACTATTTTAACCACCAGCTTTTAGTCTGCTGCCAAACAAATGCCTCTGTGTCCACTGATAGACCACCTCCAGCCTTTTTGGGGCTTGCGGTTTGAAATAACAATTAAGGATGGAAAAAAAGAGAAAAATATTTTAGTTTCTTTACTTGTCGTCGACACATTACAGTGCAGAAAAATGGCCACTATATTCCATAAAGCATTTATGGTCAATATTCCGAAGTGTCAAATAATCTAAAAATATGACTGAGACACACTCATTCGCATCAAGAACTACCAAGTACACTTTTGTGAAATGTACTATGGCTGATTCTCTGCTTCTACCGCTTTGGAATCGAAACTGTGAATACTTCAAGGTTTATTCACTAAGTTTAAAGTTATTTACTTAATTATTATTTATTAATTGTTAATTAATGAATTAATTTGTGTTCCATAATTGGTTCGACTGTGTTTGAAAATTATGACAGCAGGAAAATGGGCCAGTAGTTTTCTATATCTTCTGCATTACCTTCCGTTAGCAGAGACATAGCTCTTGCCTTTTTACACTCCTGGAAATTGAAATAAGAACACCGTGAATTCATTGTCCCAGGAAGGGGAAACTTTATTGACACATTCCTGGGGTCAGATACATCACATGATCACACTGACAGAACCACAGGCACATAGACACAGGCAACAGAGCATGCACAATGTCGGCACTAGTACAGTGTATATCCACCTTTCGCAGCAATGCAGGCTGCTATTCTCCCATGGAGACGATCGTAGAGATGCTGGATGTAGTCCTGTGGAACGGCTTGCCACGCCATTTCCACCTGGCGCCTCAGTTGGACCAGCGTTCGTGCTGGACGTGCAGACCGCGTGAGACGACGCTTCATCCAGTCCCAAACATGCTCAATGGGGGACAGATCTGGAGATCTTGCTGGCCAGGGTAGTTGACTTACACCTTCTAGAGCACGTTGGGTGGCACGGGATACATGCGGACGTGCATTGTCCTGTTGGAACAGCAAGTTCCCTTGCCGGTCTAGGAATGGTAGAACGATGGGTTCGATGACGGTTTGGATGTACCGTGCACTATTCAGTGTCCCCTCGACGATCACCAGTGGTGCACGGCCAGTGTAGGAGATCGCTCCCCACACCATGATGCCGGGTGTTGGCCCTGTGTGCCTCGGTCGTATGCAGTCCTGATTGTGGCGCTCACCTGCACGGTGCCAAACACGCATACAACCATCATTGGCACCAAGGCAGAAGCGACTCTCATCGCTGAAGACGACACGTCTCCATTCGTCCCTCCATTCACGCCTGTCGCGACACCACTGGAGGCGGGCTGCACGATGTTGGGGCGTGAGCGGAAGACGGCCTAACGGTGTGCGGGACCGTAGCCCAGCTTCATGGAGACGGTTGCGAATGGTCCTCGCCGATACCCCAGGAGCAACAGTGTCCCTAATTTGCTGGGAAGTGGCGGTGCGGTCCCCTACGGCACTGCGTAGGATCCTACGGTCTTGGCGTGCATCCGTGCGTCGCTGCGGTCCGGTCCCAGGTCGACGGGCACGTGCACCTTCCGCCGACCACTGGCGACAACATCGATGTACTGTGGAGACCTCACGCCCCACGTGTTGAGCAATTCGGCGGTACGTCCACCCGGCCTCCCGCATGCCCACTATACGCCCTCGCTCAAAGTCCGTCAACTGCACATACGGTTCACGTCCACGCTGTCGCGGCATGCTACCAGTGTTAAAGACTGCGATGGAGCTCCGTATGCCACGGCAAACTGGCTGACACTGACGGCGGCGGTGCACAAATGCTGCGCAGCTAGCGCCATTCGACGGCCAACACCGCGGTTCCTGGTGTGTCCGCTGTGCCGTGCGTGTGATCATTGCTTGTACAGCCCTCTCGCAGTGTCCGGAGCAAGTATGGTGGGTCTGACACACCGGTGTCAATGTGTTCTTTTTTCCATTTCCAGGAGTGTATATACTCTCGAAATTTCTCTGATGTGAATTATTCATTTATTATGTTTGTTAAAGGAGGTTGTATACACTGTGTGCATTGTTTCAGCTCATAAATTGGTACTTACTAGGTCTACTGACTTTTTATTTTTTAGTCTTTGTAACTAGTGGTAACATCATTGTACTTAGTGCATCATTACATACATTTCTGAAATTTGTTTCTGGGAATTATTGTCGTAATTTCCCTGCAATACTAGAAAAATGTTCATTCACATAGTTTGTTAGGTGCCGTGGGTAATTCATTACTATATCCCCCTCCCATACCAGCGTATTATATTGCTTTTGTTCGTCTCTCCCTATTTCTTGTTTAATGACATCCCAGACTACTTTGTTTTTGTTCTCTGAGTTATATATTGTTTTGTCACTGAAGCGCCATTTTACATTAATCAGTACCTTCCTATTCATATTTTTGTACCTGTGACAGAAATTCGAGAACTCTGGCTCATTAGAATTTTTATTAGTGCAACTGAGGTACTTAAGGGTTTGGGAAGAGTCTTACGCCATCTACTGTTATCTATTTGTTTTTTGTACTACATTCGTACTTGTGTGGGTACTTTTGGAAATGTCATTTCAAAGTTCAGTTTAGGTAATGTCAGGAACCTAGAGAATTTCTCTTTTACATTGGTTTCCCTATGCACTTCATTTCATCTTTGGTTTGTTAGTTCTCTTGAAATACCTTGTATTTTGATTTGCGATAAATATCTTTTGTTGGCCTATGGTTCAGTGACTTCTTACTCGCCTCATTTTACTGTTATCATTTGGCAAAAATCGTCTGAGAGTCCAAGATCTTTTACAGTTATGCCACACTTTTCCTGGTGTACATTTGTGGCCTCACAGCCTATTACATATGCTGTATTTGTAATGGCACTTGTTGCGCTATTGACCAACAGGAACACGCCAGAACTCTGAAACACATTTATGAGCTTGCTGCTAGTTTCAGTTGTGATACTTATCTTTTCTTTTATGTTCTGACACAAAACTAACTTATGTAACTGGAATTTTATCTGGAACTTCTTTTAATTTATTGAAAAAACTATTCCCACCACCATTGTGTAATTGATGTACAAAAAAAATCATTAATTTCTTGTTGATAACAAAATGGTTCAAATGGCTCTGAGCACTATGGGACTCAACATCTTAGGTCATAAGTCCCCTAGAACTTAGAACTAATTAAACCTAACTAACCTAAGGACATCACACACACCCATGCCCGAGGCAGGATTCGAACCTGCGACCGTAGCAGTCCCGCGGTTCCGGACTGCAGCGCCAGAACCGCTAGACCACCGCGGCCGGCTGTTGATAACAAGCACTGTTAATCCAATAGTGGTATTTCAAAGTGTTTGCCTTCGCTTACTGGTCGAAGGTCATGTCTTGACTTCCCTTTCCGATATCAACGCATTATCCTTCACCCTTTCAAGCAGTTCTAGAGTGAGAGTCTGTCCTTTCATGCATCTCTAATACTACATATTGGAGTTCTGTTTCTCTACACCAGTGCTAATTGATGCAAACTACTGTGCAGTTCAAAAATTTGAACTCAACTTCAAATTGCTATGTTTTACTTTTTATTGATCATATGTTTTGACCAAGAATTGTTAAGCCTGAGAAATGTTCCTGTTACTTCTTCCAATGGTTTCTTTTTCGTTATGATATGTAGTACATGCGCCATTTTATGTGTCTGGCTCTATGTTGTGAATGCTTATTTCACAATTTTTAAAGTGATGGAGACACTCTTTAGGCAGGAGAACGTATTGTTTGGATTTATCTAAAAATACCTACTTTCACTACCTGTGACACCAGAATTTACCATGCATGGCCCAACATCCACCTCGTATACTTAAACGAATGTGTTGCACCAATCTTCCCTTCCCAGTTCTGTTAAGTTGAAGACGATGCCTAATGAGGCATCAACTAATCAGACTGATATCAGAGCTATGTGCACAAAGTTGGCTGCCATTAGAGCCATTTCTGACCCTACAAAAATTTGTCTCACACCTCCTTTAAGATGACGCCAGTCATGAAGTTGGAACAGACTGACAAAATATACATTAGTGCAATGAGTCAGGGAATCTGTCTCGTGAAGGGAACTGGAATAGACTATCAGATTACTGCCTCTAAAAACCATTTCAATAGTGGTGCTGGAAGGACTAGATGGCAAGCTGATGCCATTAATGTATTTATAAAGCATTCTAAAATATGTAATCAAACAAAAGGTTTCCATTTAAACAGATATAATTAAAACATGTAGTGATTTAGCAATTACATCTTGTGACACAATAACAAACAGGTTGCAGTAGAAGCTCAATATCGTAAATATTAATGTGTGCCATATCACCGTATTCTTCTTTGACTAGACATCGTATGCCGTTAAAAAGTACATCATTCTATTTAAAAAATATGGTTACTACAAATGCAATGCATCCGCGAGGCGAATTCACGTGAGGAGTACTTGCCTACTTCACTGGCTATGCACACGCAAACTGAAGTACGCAGCTGGCAGTCCAGTCAGTCGGTATCACTCGACGCTCACTAGGAGTGACGGTCAACAGCCACGTGGCTTGCAACTAGAGTCCTGCAACAGCATGGCCTATCCGTGTGGCCCACACGCACCTGTGGTGTGCGAGTGAGAGCGCTACTATGCTTCGCGAATGTAGGCTGAAGTTTCCGAAGTTTACCGATGCTAATGATAGCCGCGTGAGCGCATGTACTGTACACGCAGCTGGCACAGCCGCACGAGTCACGCAGAATTCACGCGCCTGCACAGAGGCTGCGAATTTACGGTGTACACATACGCGATACGCTTCACTTGGCACCAGGCTTGGGCGAAATTTATGCGAATGGCAAATAACGAATACACATATAAATTATTATTCGTTATTCGTGAGTAAGAAATATTATTCGAAACATAATTTACTTACACGAATATAAACACTTATTCGTCATCTGTGAATAAAAAATGTTAAATATAATAGATAAATTTGAAATCCAATAGCATTTATAGCTCCAATTATTTGTCATACATTAAAGAAATCAACTTTTCGATTCTTTTAAACTGTTTTCCAGAACAACTCCGTTTTTTTTGAAACGTCTCATCAGAAACTTTATTTAATTTATCGTTATTTACGTTTCATACTAAAGAAAATACGTTCCACACATGCAATGCACTCCTGAACTCGTTTTTAACCATGAATTCGATGTAAGACTTTCAGCTCATAATTTTCT
Organism: Schistocerca americana; assembly: GCF_021461395.2. Taxonomy (NCBI): domain Eukaryota; kingdom Metazoa; phylum Arthropoda; class Insecta; order Orthoptera; family Acrididae; genus Schistocerca; species Schistocerca americana. The sequence goes on along the minus strand of NC_060130.1, from coordinate 517,525,924 downwards.
CCAACAAAAACTGAGAAACCATCAATTGTGCTGTAGTTTTTGGAAAATAATTCGTTATGGTTCCAGTTTAACTTCACTTTTCAAATCGCGTTCCTAATAAAATCTCCTTTTTACATCATATGATGTTCGAAACTCTTGACCCAATTTCTTTGACATTCCTTTGGCTATTTTATGTCTGAAGTTTGTTGCAAGGCACCCTTGGTCATGGACAGCAATAGAGATGGACTGCTTGTTTTTAAATCGCAGGTAAGACTTTTCTGCAATAAGTGCAATTGGTACAGAAACGCGAAAACATTTTCCAATCTTCTCTTGACACTTTTACAAGACAAAAGTTGCAAGTGTGCTGTAATATTACGAACACTTTTATATATTCGAGCCCAGTGTGTCTTCCAAAATTTTTGAATCTCAAAGCTCTACGTAACTGCATAGACAAATGTCGGATCGAAAAACTATTCCATAATCTAATGAGAAGGTTACTCAGGGTTAATCACAAAACACTTGAGATGACTCTGGACGTCCAGGAGCATTCCATAAACGATTGATGTGGACTGTTAGGAAGCACTGAATTCTTGCTTGGTTCGTTCATTTTGTAGCACTACAACCACGGATTGTGTAATTATACTAAGGAGACACACATATCCGAAAGTATCAGCAATCTAAGAAAAGTTTTGAAGATTGAGAGATTTTATAGGCTGTATTCTCATTGTTGGCAGCACATGTAGAGTTCTTGCACCATGTTACCTGTGGGAGTGGGAGACGTATTGGCAGGTGTAGAGACAGATGAATGGGAACGATTCCGTAGACAAGCAAGGCTATAACGCACTAGGCAAAGCTTCTTCGGTAGCCAATAAAAAAAATTGTGTATTGTAGTCCGCGTACTGGGCTGCTGTGACAGCTAGCTGGCTCCATGGTGCCATTTGTGAGCAGGTTGTCGTGGAGAACTAACGTGGCGCCCTTCAGTGTCCGTGCACTTGGTGATGCAGCAAGATCTTCCTTGCATCCTAAAACAAATTTCATGATGACTATCAGCAGCTTGTAGGACTTCAGAGAACTTCTAGTTCTGGAGGAACGTAATATAAGACTTCAAATTTACAGTCATGTCTTTCTGGCGTATTATTTTGTGAACCACAGCATGCATTTATTATGACAATTGCAAATTCATCTCGAACATCCATTGGACGATGAAAAATTCTCCGTTCTCCCTTTATTTTCCCAGAATGTGCTCTATAAACATTCTAGTCCGAGACAGCCGGTTTTTAAAGGTTCTTTTATTGTTTGTTAAAACTTCTTCCTCCACAAAACACGTTAAATTTTCAGATATACCTAATTACTCATCTACGACAATGACATACGGCATCACTACTCCCTTGTTTGATATGGGGCTTTTCTCCGATATTTGTAAATTTCTTACTGGCGAGATTTTCATGCAAAACTAATTGTGTAAAAATAAGCGAGGCGCTATATTTTCCTTACGCACCATCATCTATGAAAGTGAGCCTACAATCCGCAGTGCATAAATCAAGTAAAACGACGGAAAAATAATTTTTGTAGTTGTAGTAAAGTACGTTTGTGATGAGAAAAAAGGCATAACATATTCCACGTCCATCTCGCTCGACCGATCGGTCACGACTGACCGTCATCTGGCTGAGTAAACTGAATGGTTAACATTGTGGCTGCGTAGTGTATTGTCGCCCAAACTGCTTGAGGCTGTTTGCCTGTAAGCACATATACATTTGATTTGTTACGCTGAAAATCGAGTAAAGCTGAGCTCAACGTGAAAGATTGTTTCAACACTACTCAGTGCATTACTAGGCACACTGGTGTGCCATTGACTTCCTTCCACCTTTGAAAAAATACATTTAGAGGGTATATACATTTCGAAACGTACTCCGAAATATATTGCAACTTGACTAAGCATTATTGTAGTTGTTATAGGTGAAAGAAGTTGTGAGAACAGAAAATCGTAGGACCAACTGGGGATCGAACCCTAAGCCTAAGTTTTGTAGTATTGAACTTAAGCCACTGAGCCACAAAGCAGATTTCTGGACAAACATCAATAAGTTATTTATAAAACAGAAACTGAGTGATGGGAACAAATACTAATTCTGTACATGAAGTAAACAAATGAAATGTAGTGGCATTGCATGTTATTCGTTATGTAATTTATAGATAATTTATTGGCGAATAAATATGTTTCAATGACCTACTTATTCGAATAATCATCGAGACAGAAATCTGTTCGAATAATACCCCTCTCATTTTACCACAACACCTTTCGTTTTCTTTCTGTTTCTGTGCATATTATCAAATGTAATGAGTCCTACCAGTTCACTTGCTAGATTTATTCACGAAAGCCTACAGCGTATCTGATTTGAGCTTTTTTAGTTAATTATAGACAAAATTGAATATTATAATCTATTGTCACATTCCCAAAGTAAATATTTTTAATTTGTTCTGATCAAAATTTGATTAAACGCACGTGCAAATTGAGCAACTGACTGAAAGCAAGCAATGTGCGAAGGATCAGCGGGCTTCCTAAGGCTCATATAGAGTCCCCTATTTCAGGTAGAATAATTCTTGCTGGTGTTCTATTGAAGTGAGGTGGTTATGGTATTTTTCGTGTTATAAAGGTTATTTCTTATTTGGGTTTAAAGTTTAATTATTTTTGATCATCTTTAGGTTTATCTGGTGGGGTTATTGTTAGATTTATTTGTTTTCGTCAGGTTGATTTAAAGTCTTTAATTGCATATTCTTCTGTTGCTCATATAGGAATGGTTATTGGTGGATTGATAACTATAAATTGGTGGACTCACCTTCGGCAAAGTCAAAAGGAGTACGGTTAGTTTTGGCTAAACAAGAAGCAAAGCAAGCTAAAGCTAAAGGAAAAGAAATAATAACAAATCAACAATAAAGCTGATAATTTATAAAATCAAACATGTTAAAACTACCAATTAAAATAATTAAAGATAATAAAATTAAAGCTAAACTAACTTCATATGAAATTGTTTGAGCAACAGAAAACCACCTGGCTAACAATTTCTCTCACAGTGTGAGGCCAACCACTGTGGACGCAGCATAACAGAATCTGCAAGTCTGGACACATCACCATGACCTGTGCAATTTTCAAGTGACCTAAGGGAAACTGGTCCAGCACGTCTGAGTCCTGTGCATCCACGTGGCAAGAAGGTGCTGCTCATGTGTCAAACTCTGCATCTGGTCCCAAAGGAAGACACAAAAGCATGTCTATGTTGGGACACTATGATGTGGCCTTGTACACTATCTCATATTGGTAATGCGATAAGATAAGAGCGCATTGTTGCAATTTCTGCACAGTGCGATTCGGAATGTGCTTGGCTGGCCTGAAAAGTGATTGCAAATACTGGTGGTCACTGACATAGAAGAACTTTGTTCCATACAAATACTTATGAAGTTTAGTCACTCCATAGATGATGGCAAGAGACCACTTATGAGATTTGGTGACTCCATGGATGATGGCAAGAGCCCTCTTTGTATTCGCGAGTACTTGTTCTGAGCTTTATTAAGCAATTTCGAGTGCAGGCTATCAGTTTGTCAGCAGAATCCATCCTCTACGACGGTACAGCACCAATGCCATACAATGAGGGATTCATGACTAAGACTAAAGTTTAGGAAAGATCGAGATGAACTGGGCAACGATCACTGAGCAAAGTGTCTTTGAGTCGTCGAAAATAAACGTCACATTCCTGGAAACACAAAAAAAAGGCAGCTTCCCTAGCACTGACTGTAGTTCAATAACATTTCTTGGAGATCTGAGGTTGCAGCTGCGTTGGATGAACGCCTTGAGAATTAATTACATGCCCCAAGACCTCAGTCTCAGTTTGAAAGAATACACACTTGTGTCTATTGTGTGATTTATCACGTAATCGAAATTTAGCGGATTTCTTTTAGTACTCATGTGAATAACTTCACACTTTTACTTATTCAGGGTCAATTGTTACTTTTCACACCATACAGATATGTTATCTAAATCATTTTGCAATTTGTTTTGGTCGTATGATGACTTTACAAGACGGTAAATGACAGCATCATCTGCAATCAATCTAAGACAATACTGAGCTTGTCTCCGATATTGTTAATAGAGATCAGGAATGATAGAGGGCCTATGACACTGCCTTGGTGAACGCCAGATATTATTTCTGTTTTACTTGATAACTTTCCATCTATTACTACGAACCGTGACCTTCCTGACAGGAAATCATGAATGGTGTACTTGCCTTCTTAACAGCAGGAACACAAGGTGCTCGCTTACTGATGGTCTAACTGTTTCTTTTTGAAAACCAAAATTACGAAAACAGTGAAACAAACTATAAAGAAAAAGAAAGGAATAAAATAGCTTTTATATCACTATATAATGAAATCAGTGTCTGAAGACACTATGGAATGTAAAGTTCAAACACATATCTATGCAATGACAGATGTTGAAGATTTGTACAGACAGAATTATTAGATAACAATAAAAAGTTAATAATGATGTTTTTAGTTGTCAATATAATGAGCATAAACACACTGTTGATAAAAATATGGACAAAGCTACAAAATATAGTAATTTTTGTGGTTCTATTGATGAAATGCTTGAAAATTTTAAGTTTTCAGTTGTGGTTAATAATACTACAAAAATTGAGAATTAAATTATTGTCTCCTTTAATGTTGATTCATTTGAGGAAGAATGTGAAGTATATCCATTAAAATAATAAGTGTAAGAGAGAGAAGTGCAGAAGTTTATAATATTTTACAACAGGTGGAAAGTGCATGATTGTTAAACATATCCAGAAAAATCGTATGTTGAAAAACTGAAAGATATATTTTAAAATTTAATTAATGAAGTCATTAATGATGAAGAAAAATCGAGTCAACAGATGAACAATATTTATGTTTAGGAGATGTTATTAGTCACAACAAAACAAAACAATTTCACCAATATCATTTAACTTGTAAATATATAAAACCATTATGCAATAAATGTAATTTACAACTAACATTATATTGTTTTTTAACAATTTATTTTCATCCTTTTTCAGTATATAAGCCACATGTGTTTGCAACAGAGCTTGCTTATAATGAAAAAGAAGTAAATTAAATAACAGATAATGAAGGTCGATATGTTAATTTTTGAAAAAAAAACACTGTAAATTTGAAAATTAGATTTACTAATGTAATTAGGTTTAACACTTCTTCACTTAATAAATTGTTATCCAATCTAAAACATTTATCTAATAATCTAGTAGCTGAAGAAGATATTTGCCTTTTTCATTTAGTGAAGAACTGAAAAAATTATAAAAAACATGGCTTCTATCAAAATGAGAGTTTTATAATAAACTAAATGAATGAAGTATTAGTGATGAAGAATACAGACATGTGAGTTATACATCCAATGGTATAATTTCATTGTTCGATTCAATAAAAGTAACAATCTCTTCTTTGAGTTTTTCACACATTTTCATAAATTCTTCACATTTTGGTACATCTAGACATTTAGGACATACATATAGACGTTTTATTTAACAACAATTTAACTTACTTTTAACTAAAATAAAATTAACAGAAATTAATGTTTTCATCTTCACAAACATTCTCTCTATTGTTGAACATCTGATTGAGTTTAATAGAACTTTATCATGTATATTTCCATTTTTGTAAGGATTTCTTAGTTTTGTTTGTATCCTCTTTTTATATACCTATATACTTTATATTTTTTAAATACTATATAATTTATATTCTCATATACTTATCAATAACTATTAACAAATGGGTAGATTATTTCAATCAAGTGGTAATCCATCGATTCTAAAAATGTGTAATAATCACAAAATTTCTATAGTTTTTTATGTGTATAGATGTTATAAAATTTCAAGGAAAATTTAAGAAAATTATTTGATGAAACTATTATAAAGATTTCAAACTGATCACTCAGTATTATGAATCTCATAAAATAATATGCATATCTTACATTTTTAACATAACTGTATTTCATTTCTCCTAGTTAATTCTTGGGGTAGTATATAGATGCCATTCTATCGAAATCCCCAGCTACTTAACTCATTAATTATTGTGAAAAATAAATTAAGTAGATATAGTAAATAAGGATGTGCTTATATCATTGCACTTATATACAATTACAATAATGTCGAGGATGTAATTGAAAATATATTTATAGACATGAATGGAATCAGTAATCTCTTTTCAAAGTTAATTTTAAAAGATATTGAAGATGAACCACTGAAAATATTTCCATTGTCAACTGATGTCACTGAAATTTAAGAAATAAAACAGCCACGACTTATTTGATCCAAAGTTGCTTTTGAATGCAGCAATGCCAAAAATTATGAAAGTAGTGACACAAAATGTGAAATTAAATAATTGACTAAAAGAAAGTTTAATACTATTCCATGAATATTTAATGAAATCAGATCCCAAAAAACTATGTAATTTAATATTCAAATATATAAGTATATAATCAGAAATGATAAAGATTTAATGACAGCTTATAAAAATGGGAAGAAACAAATAATATAACAAATGTCTGAGTTTCTGGTTCATGGTCCTGTTTGGACATTAAATAGAATTATTGGATTAGATTTGCAAATTAATGAATATATCTCATCAAAAGTTCATGTTAATGGAAAAGATACTTAATTAAAAATATTTTGTTATCAATAAAATCAACTTCGTATACTGCAGAATGATATATTGACAGAGTATCAAACTACAAAATTTTTTGATTGACATTGTGAAATACTCGAAAAATTTAAATTTTCTCTTGTTAAAAATATTGCAGAAATTAATACTAAAAGTATCTATTAATGTTCATTCGTCTGAGGAAAAATAACAAGTATATCTGTTGAAGTAACAAAATGTTAGAAAGAAAAACATGTCAGTTTTGTTCATGAGTGATGTATACTCACACTGTATTGGATAGAAGATTTATCTAGACTTGTTTAAGCTCCAAGTCCAGAACATCAAGAATCCAAATTTATTTCTGATTTGTGTTATTTACATTTAAACAATAAGGAAAAACAGAATATACAATACAAACTCTTTAGTTAAGTAATCAATATAAACTGAATAACCAGAGAAAAATTCATATATAAATTTTTAAAAAATCATCAACATACACAAGAAACTCCATTTGTTGATTAAGCTGATTTTGGAATATAACTGTGGAACTGTATAATTTCCAATGAATCCCAGTGAAACATCAGAAACTTGAACCAGGTGGTTTAGTCATCTCATATATATGTTATTGGTTAATAATAAAATCTAATTATTTATCATGGTCGAAAGTGTCTAAAACTTTTTTAAAGGTATGATGAAAAAAATTGGAGAAACTAAAAAATGTATTCCAAGATTGAACCAATCAAACCATTATAGAATGAAGAAAATTCAAGTAGTGATAGAAGTTAAACATGTTAATTATGTAGATGCTATTTTCACATGGAAAAAAGTACATTATCATGATCATGTAATTATTAATATACAAATTTTTCATGAAATAAATTTAGATTTATTTCTTAGTTTAGATATATTCCTTCTTCACTTGATAACTAGCTATCAGATTTAAAAAGTCTTTAAATGAAAGGTATTAGAAAATTTTTTCCACAAAACCTTGTCAATTAGTAAGTAAAAAACTTGTTTATCCTACTGGCTGAATGGATAATCGGAAAAATATGAAAAAACCCAGTTTCTATGAAAATGAGAATGTTATAATAAACTGAATGAATTACTTCCATATTTAACTGAGGTGACTGAGAATCAAGAAGTAGAATAATTATTCATTAACTAATTTAAAACTTTAGAAAAGCGACTAGATTTTATTCGTTTTAAAACGAACACCATCTTGTTACATGTATTATTAGATATAAATTTCATGTTCTGCTCTGGATATGCAATGGAATCAGATTCTGAAAAGTCTATTGAATTTCAATATCAAACATATAACAATACATTCACAATTGAAATGTATTTGATGAAATTTTATAAAGGTGTTAAGAAAGATATAGTATGACAAATGTCTGAATTTCATGTTCATGGTATTGGTAGGTCATAAAAGAGATTTATTGCATTACAAGTAAATTTAGTGAATATATTCCAGCAAGGGTCAATTATCTATTGAATAACCAGAAAAAATATAAAGACCATATTTTGAAGTAAAAAATAATGATCAAAACGTTTTATCAACGAAATCAATATTATAATCTGTTTATGAAAATATGGTCAGATGTATAAAATATAAAATATTTTGTGTTGCAAAAATTGTGTCTAAAATTTAAGTATGTATTAATGTTTATTTGTTTGAGGAATAATATGAAGTATCTACATTAAAATAACCAAGCCTGAGAAAGAGAAACACAGTAGTTAATCATATTTCACAGTTTTTGGACAATGACTTTGTTGTTGGATAAAAGACTTGTTTCACTTGAAATAACATAACATTAGGTATCACAATTCACTTATGAAATGTGCTACTACATAAGGAAAAATTGAATATATGTACACTCAGTTTTTCAGTTTAGATAACACTATAAGTTCAATGACACAAGAAATTCATATACAGGTTTCCAAAATTATCAATATACAGAAAAAATTTCATTTATTATTTATGCTAAATTTGAAAATTTACTATTAAAATTGGTAAATGTCAACCAAATCCAGAAAAAAACATAAAAAACGAGAGATAAGTGGACTGTTTTAATATATTAAGTATATTATTACAAAAACCTAGCTATACAGGGTGGGGCAAATAAAAGTGGCCCAGTCATTTTGAATCCATATGCGAAGGCTTTAATGGAAAAGGAGAACATCAACAGTTAGCACGAGCATGATGGAGCAGTTGTCCATGTAGTCCACTCAATCTTGGATCAAATTTACACAATATTTATGCCTGACAGAGATGTTAGCCGAGGTCAGTCTAGTTGCCACTGCAGCTGGCCACATGGGTTACCTGATCTGATGGTGTGTAATTACTAATATTAGACTTTTTTTTGCAATACCTTTATTTATTTAGTAATTAAAAAATGTGTTCATCCTTATGATTCCATGGATAGCTGGAAAATTTAGAAGAAACACCACTTACATGGTTATTACAAATGAATGAAGCGATTTCACAGCTCTAAAATAACTTTATTATTTGAGATATTTTCACAATGCTTTGCACACACGTACAAAAACCCAAAAAGTTTTTTTAGGCATTCACAAATGTTCGATATGTGCCCCTTTAGTGATTCGGCAGACATCAAGCCGATAATCGTGTTCCTCCCACACTTGGCGCAGCATGTCCCCATCAATGAGTTCGAAAGCATCATTGATGCGAGCTCGCAGTTCTGGCATGTTTCTTGGTAGAGGAGGTTTAAACACTGAATCTTTCACATAACCCCACAGAAAGAAATCGCATGGGGTAAAGTCGGGAGAGCGTGGAGGCTATGACATGAATTGATGATTATGATCTCCACCACCACCGATCCATCGGTTTTCCAATCTCCTGTTTAAGAAATGCCGAACATCATGATGGAAGTGCGGTGGAGCACCATCCTGTTGAAAGATGAAGTCGGCGCTGTCGGTCTCCAGTTGTGGCATGAGCCAATTTTACAGCATGTCCAGATACACGTGTCCTGTAACGATTTTTTCGCAGAAGAAAAAGGGGCCGTAAACTTTAAACCCTGAGATTGCACAAAACACGTTAACTTTTGGTGAATTGCGAATTTGCTGCACGAATGCGTGAGGATTCTCTACCGCCCAGATTCGCACATTGCGTCTGTTCACTTCACCATTAAGAAAAAATGTTGCTTCATCACTGAAAACAAGTTTCACACTGAACGCATCCTCTTCCATGAGCTGTTGCAACCGCGCCGAAAATTCAAAGCATTTGACTTTGTCATCAGGTGTCAGGGCTTGTAGCAATTGTAAACGGTATGGCTTCTGCTTTAGCCTTTTCCATAAGATTTTCCATACCGTCGGCTGTGGTACGTTTAGCTCCCTGCTTGCTTTATTCGTCGACTTCCGCGGGCTACGCGTGAAACTTGCCCACACGCGTTCAACCGTTTCTTCGCTCACTGCAGGCCGACCCGTTGATTTCCCCTTACAGAGGCATCCAGAAGCTTTAAACTGCGCATACCATCGCTGAATGGAGTTATCAGTTGGTGGATCTTTGTTGAACTTCGTCCTGAAGTGTCGTTGCACTGTTATGACTGACTGATGTGTGTGCATTTGAAGCACGACATACGCTTTCTCGGCTCCTGTCGCCATTTTGTCTCACTGCGCTCTCGAGCGCTCTGGCGGCAGAAACCTGAAGTGCGGCTACAGCCGAACAAAACTTTATGAGTTTTTCTACGTATCTGTGGTGTGTCGTGACCATATGTCAATGAATGGAGCTACAGTGAATTTATGAAATCGCTTCAATCATTTGTAATAGCCCTGTATATCAATATGAAATTTTATTATAAAATGAATGGACATGGTGTTAGCAATGAAGGCTATAAGCACATGAAATGTCTTTACGGGTATGCAATGGTATCATTTGATTGCTATTTTTAGTAAAAGTACACTCTCTTCCTTAACTTTTTTCCACATTTTCACAAATTCTTGACATTTATTTGAACCAAACACCAGAATAACCATATAAATGTTTAATATCCCCCCAGTTCTGATTGTTTTTTAACAAATGAAGTAAATAAACTTTAATGTTTTTTTTCACAACCACTTTGTCCTGTTATTGCACATATAAATAGGTTCAGTAAAGTTTTATTATGTTAATTTTATTTAGGAATTTTTCTTTTTCATTCCATTCTATTTGGATTTGTAAGTAATAATTCCCTTTTAATAAATGTGTGTGTGTTATATCAATCTAGTGGTAAATCATTGTTCCCATGAAAATTGTAAAAATCATGATACTTCTACAGAGCTTTCTATATATCTTAATACCGATGTATCATTAAATTTCACGCAAAATTTAATGAAATAATGTGATAAAACTTCAAAGAAAAACTCAATTATATGAATGTTACGAAATGATACTTATAATTTAAAATCAGTACTATGAAATTCGCATATATTCACATATTTTATATTTCATATCAAACAATTTTTAACAGGTTTATTTTTAATTTTTTCTTATTAATTCTGTCTATAATATATGGATGTAATTTTTTCAAAATATGATCAATTTCTTAAATATTGCAAGGAAATAAACTATATGTATATAGTACACTAAAAGTGCCGAAATTCATTGATTTTATAATTAATTATAATAATTTCAATGTAAATATTTATATTATATTTGAAAATAGAATCGAATTAGTTAACTTTTTGAAACTGAAGGTAAATGACGAAATTGTAAACATCATTGAAGACAAAACATTAAAATTAATGCCATTAGCCCCTGATGAGATTGAGAGTCAAGAAGTAGGAAAACTAATTGTTATCTAGTTACTAGGGCTCTCAGAAATCCACTATAAATAAAAATTTTGAAAACTGAACGATTTTGTATGATTATATTTCTTTTTGAATGTATTAAATCCTAATATTAAGAAAATAGTTATCTGAAATTTAGAGTTATAGAACTTAAATTTTTGTTTTTTTGTGTTACTGTATTTAAGAGCAGACTCTGAAAAAGGTATGGAATTTAAATGTTAATAATATTGCAATGCAATCAGAAATGGTAAATTTATGTTCAAATATTAAAGAAATGCTAACAATGAAATAATATCACAGATATCTGAATTTCAAATTTGTGGTTCTGGTATGACATTAAATAGAATTCTAGGATTGCAATTACAAATTAATAAATATATTTCATTAAGGGTTTAGCATTTATTGAATTACCAGAAAATTAATAAGCTCGTGTTTACGCAAATAATAATGATAGAAATTGCGAATTAAATTTAGAAAAAGCCAAAAGTACACAAACTATAATTTTTTCAGAAATTATCGTAATTTAGTAGTTAAAGAAGGTTTTTATCTTCGTGATTCTATAGATAATATTAAAAAATTAGAAGAAGCAGAGACTGAATCAAAACGAAATTTCTAAAAGGAACTGTATGAATCTGCTATTAGCTAAGATCATAGATTCGCAAATTACCTTTACACCCATCCAATAGTATAATTCTCTTGTTATTGTCAGTCAAAATGAAACAAACTCTTATTAAACATTTGAACACATTTCGTATTTCTTGATATTTAGTAATTATTATGTGTTTCTTGAAAAATAAAAATTTATGCATGTGGGAAAGAAAACATTTCATTTTATAATAATGTACAAATGCATGACAGTCTTATTATAAAAGGTTTATCTTGACCAGTTTTTCCTCAAATAACAGAACATAAAGTATAAAAATTATTGATTTGTGGTATGAGGAAATTATATATTAACAACAAGGAAAAATTGAATATATAAATACTGTACTACTCAGTTCAGAAACCAAATTGAATTACCAGAGTATAATTCATATATATGAATTTTAAATTGACAACATAAACAGAATCTTCCTTTTGTTATATATTATAATTATGAAAGATTATTCTAAAAATGCATAACAGGCAACAAATCCAGAAAAACCATATACAATGAAGCTTCAAAGTTATGAACCAGGTAGTTTAGTTATTTTTATAAAATAAGTTATTGACATTATTATTTTAAGAACCGATTATATGTTTACAATGGACCTGTCTACAAGTTTACTAAATGTACGAAAGAAAAAGATGAAAAGTGAAAAAACATGTTCTGAAATGGGTCCAATGAAAGCGCCACTGAATGACGTGTGTGTGTGTTGGTATAGATGTCATGGAATATTAAGCAAAATTGTTTAAAATAATTTGTTAAAATTTTAAAAGAATATACAAAACGAACTATTCAGTATTAGAAACATCATGAAAAGAGATGTATATAATGAATTCCATATTGTGAAATTACTGTAAATTTACAGATTTTGTGTGTTTTATTTTATATATATATATATATATTTCTTTTCTTTATAAGATATTAGAGCGATTTATCCAAATACTATATTATTACTGTAACTGAAATAAATTAACTACAGGCAGTTAATTAAGAAGAGTTGATTTAATTGATCTTATAATTAATTATAGCAATAGTAAGGAAAATATTTTTGAAAAATTTGTATATGAAATTTAATGGAGTTACTTGTATTTCACACTGAAGATAATGTTGAAAAACGCGAAAATAATGAAGACAAAACATTGAATATTTTTTCCATTTGGAGCTGATGTGAGTGAGAATCATGAAATAAAAAAGGTAATTGGTATCTAATTAATAAAACTTTCGAAAATCAACTACAAATTTACCTTCTGAGAATAGTGCATACTTGGTTGATACAATTTCTTATGAATGCATAGGAACCAAATTTATTCAAATAATTTATTGAAATTTAAAAGTAAACATAATTTTTTTAATACATAATAGACCCAGATTCTGAAAAAATTGTTTAATTTAAGTTTCAACCAAATTCCATTGCAATAAGAAAGGATAAATGTTAATGAAATTTTTATAGTGGTAAAAAAGAAATAATATCACAAATGTCTGGATTTCAAGTTCATATGTCTAGTTTTTTAATAAATAGATTTATTGGATTACAATGTAAAAGTAGTAAATAAATTTTATCTAGAGTTAATCATTTCTTGACTAGAAAAAAATAAGAAATCCTTATCTTAATCTAATAAGGAAGATCAAAAATTCGTTTTAGTTTATAAATTGCCATGATGAACTCTTGGTAAAAATAAGCACAGAGTCACAAAATATAAACATTGTTGTTTTGCTTTTGATGAAATTTTTGAAAATTTAAATTTATCATGTAAAACTTGAGTCTAGGATTAAAATATCTATTGGCATTTGACCAAGTAAGGAAAAACGTCTACTACATTCATTAAAATAACAAAATGAAAGAAAGAGAAACAAGTCAATTCATTATATTTCACAGATGGTGGACACTCACACTATTTTGGAGTAAAAGATTGATGTAGAGTTGTTACTACTCCAATAACAGAACATAAGGTTATTAAATTTATTTGTGATTTGTGTTTGCTACATTTTAAAAGTTTGGGAAAATTTAATATACATACACCAAACTATTCAGTTAAAAATCCATTATACATCAAATTACCAGAGAAAAATTCATAGAAAGAATTTAAAAATTATCAACATACATAAAAATTTCCAATTATTATTTATGGTGAATTTGAAAGTTTACTATTAAAAATGGGTAACTGACAACCATACCCAGAGGAGTCAAATATAATGAAACATCAAAACGTAAACCACGTGAAGTTCGTTTCCTTACATAAAATACATCGATGGACATTATAGAAATCCAGTCATAAAGGGTGGCATGAATAATAATGTTCCAAATATTGTGTAAGTATTTGTGCCAACATTAACGATGGAGGAAAAGAGTTACAATTACTTCCAACAGTATAGAGCATCTACCCATGTAACTGACTTACCTTTGGGGCGAATTTACACAATCTTCATGCCTGATGAAATGAAAGAGCCAAGTCCAGTTGCAGCCATGGCGGATGACATAGGTCACCTTACCTGACAGTGGGTGACTACTTTGTGTGGGTGACCCTAAGGTCTCAGATGTATTGCAACTACCCTTGTGGTCTTTAACAATTGCAGCAGTAAATTTTGGATGATATTCCAGCGATTTCAGCAGTCCAGCTTGATAGTACCTTCAGCAACTTGCTCACTGCAGCCCAAATGTGCCAAGACGCGAATGGGTGTGTCTTTCAACATCTGGTTTAATCAGGATAGTACTGTATTCCCTTTGCTCTGGTGTGTTTCTTTGTAACTTGGTACTGCATTCTTTGGGACACATTCTTTCCCCCACCCATTATATAGAGGCCAAAATGTCTAATAATTTATTGAATGTATGAAGAAAGACGTTGAAGAAAAGGAAAAAAGTATTTTAAAATTAAAAGAATGAAACCATTAACAGATGAAGAAAATCAAGTTGATCCAAAACACGTTCATAATGTAGATATTAACTTTGATAAGATAACAAGTAAGGTGACGGTCATTACACTTATAAGTATGTAAATCACCTATTTAATAAATATAATTTAAAACTAAAACATCTTAGTTTTGTACCTATTTATGTACATAATTTAATTATCCACATCTAATTCTGAAAGAGCTCATTTATGATGGAAAAGACTTAAATTTACTACCAACTAATGAAGTTAGATTTATCAGTTTTTGTAAAAAAAGGAAAGTTTGAAATTGTAGTGATACAGTTAGATTTATGGCTTTTTTGCTTGATAAACTGTGATCAAATTTAGGAAAAGGTCAAATCACAAGCAGTAGAAACATTTTGCCAAAAGTCTGTTTATTTAGTAGTTAAAATTAGTTTATCTGTGAGATTGTGTTTGTGACTGGATAAAATTTGAAAAGACATGGCTTATATCCAAATGAGAATTCTGAAATAAACTAAATGACTGTGATATTAGTAATGAATATTATAAGTACGTGAGTTACCTTTACATTCATCCAATGGTATAATTACGAGGGCAGTTCAATAAGTAATGCAACGCATTTTTTTCTGAAACAGGGGTTGTTGTATTCAGCATTGAAATACACCAGGTTATTCCCCAATCTTTTAGCTACACAACACTATTTTTCAACATAATCTCCATTCAATGCTACGGCCTTACGCCACCTTGAAATGAGGGCCTGTATGCCTGCACGGTACCATTCCACTGGTCGATGTCGGAGCCAACGTCGTACTGCATCAATAACTTCTTTATCATCCGCGTAGTGCCTCCCACGGATTGCGTCCTTCATTGGGCCAAACATATGGAAATCCGATGGTGCGAGATCGGGGCTGTAGGGTGCATGAGGAAGAACAGTCCACTGAAGTTTTGTGAGCTCCTCTCGGGTGCAAAGACTTGTGTGAGGTCTTGCATTGTCAAGAAGAAGGAGAAGTTTGTTCAGATTTTTGTGCCTACGAACACGCTGAAGTCGTTTCTTCAATTTCTGAAGAGTAGCACAATACACTTCAGAGCTGATCGTTTGACCATGGGGAAGGACATCGAACAGAATAACCCCTTCAGCGTCCCAGAAGACTGTAACCATGACTTTACCGGCTGAGGGTATGGCTTTAAACTTTTTCTTGTTAGGGGAGTGGGTGTGGCGCCACTCCATTGATTGCCGTTTTGTTTCAGGTTCGAAGTGATGAACCCATGTTTCATCGCCTGGAACAATCTTTGACAAGAAATTGTCACCCTCAGCCACATGACGAGCAAGCAATTCCGCACAGATGGTTCTCCTTTGCTTTTTATGGTGTTCGGTTAGTCAACGAGGGACCCAGCGGGAACAAACCTTTGAATATCCCAACTGGTGAACAATTGTGACAGCACTACCAACAGAGATGTCAAGTTAAGCACTGAGTTGTTTGATGGTGATCTGTCGATCATCTCGAACGAGTGCGTTCGCACGCTCCGCCATTGCAGGAGTCACAGCTGTGCACGGCCGGCCGGCACGCGGGAGATCAGGCAGTCTTGCTTGACCTTGTGGCGATGATGACACACGTTTTGCCCAACGACTCACTGTGCTTTTGTCCACTGCCAGATCACCGTAGACATTCTGCAAGCGCCTATGAATATCTGAGATGCCCTGGTTTTCCGCCAAAAGAAACTCGATCACTGCCCATTGTTTGCAACACACATCCGTTACAGACGCCATTTTAACAGCTCCGTACAGCGCTGCCACCTGTCGGAAGTCAATGAAACTATACGAGACGAAGCGGAATGTTTGAAAATATTCCACAAGAATTTTCCGGTTTTTTCAACCAAAATTGGCCGAGTTAGAAATGTGTTGCATTACTTATTGAACTGCCCTCGTACATTGTTATTTACAGTAAAAGTACCAACTTTTTCTTTAACTTTTTGACATATTTTCAAAGGGCTTGACATTTGATTGAGCTATAGATTAGAATAAACGTAGAAATGTATAATTTTACCCCAATTTAGCTTACTTTTCATCTCAAATGTAATTATCAAACATTAAGGGGGTCTTTTCACACCCTCTTTGCCATGCTCTTACATATTAAATTGAATTTGGTGAAAGCTATTTTTATCAAAATTTATTGTATCTGCTCCAGTGTGCTTTCATTTAATTAGTGATTCTTAAGTGGTAATCAATAAGTGGATTATATCAAATGAGTGATAAATTTTTTTTAAAAAAATGGAGAAATTGCATCAAATTTCTGTACAAATTTATTTGTAGCTATATATAGAATGATCGTGTGATTTGAAGCAAAATTTAACAAAATAACTTGATTATCAAACTAAATAACCAATATTCTGATTATCATGAAAAGGCATTCACACTAAAAGTTCATAATATGAATTCAGTATGGTTATATTCATATTTATTCACATATTTTATATTTTTGTGTTATCTTTTTCATTATCACGGTATTTTGTTGTTCCTTATTAATTCTTTTGTAACATATATATGCTATGGTGTTAAATTACTTATTTGCTCTAGTTCATAATTATAGTAATGGAAATAAATAAACGAGGTATAGCAAAATAAGAAGAGCAGATTTAATTTTGCTTATAACAATTTTAATGAAAATATCATAGAAAGGTATACAGATATAAATGGAAACAATTACCTTACTTTAAAACTATATAGAATTATGAAGCTTCCCAGAATACTGATGTCATTAAAAAATTTTTACATTTACAACTGAGGTTACTGAGATTCAAGAAATAGGTAAATAAGGAAGCTATCGAAAAATGGCTACATATTTAAAATTTTGAAAGCAGCATAGGCTTGTTAGATTCAATTTTCTTAATGCAGCAAAGCCAAAAATTACGAATTTGGTGAGACAAAGATTAAAAAATTACATAATTGCTATATGATAAGTCTTATACCTTTCTATGAATCAATAATGAAATCAGATTCTGAAAAAATGCTGTGTCATTTAAATTTCAAACATATAAAGATACGATTGTAAATGAGAAATTTGTAAAGAAATTTTAAAAAAATGGGACGAAAGAAGTAGTATCGCAAATGTGTGAATTTCCATTTCATAGTCTTCGTTACACTTTAAATAGAATTCCTGGGATTAAAATTAAAAGTAAATAAATATCTTCAAAGAGATATATATTTATTTCTGGGGATATATAAATGGCTTATATTGACTTAAAATTGATCATAAATTTTATTTCTCGTCAATAAAATCAGTATTACATACTGCAGATAAAAATATTTTCGGAATTGCGAAGAATAAAAGTGTCACTGTTGGAATTAATTAGAATCTTGAAAATTTCGAATATCCAATTATTTTAATATTATTGGGGATATTGGGTTTAACATTAATGTATCAGTTAATGTTTATTTGTTGATGGAAAATTCCAAGATTTTCTATTAGAATAATAAAATGTAAGAAAGAAATATATTAGAATTTACTAAATTTCAAGTATGTTGACCATTCACACTATCATTGGATAAAAGATTTATCTATCTAGGTTTTATCTGAAATACAAGAAATAAGGAATCAAAATTTATTTGTGATTTGTATGTATTACATTGTAATAATGATAAACTTTAGTGAACAAAGCATTTTTAAGTAGAATAACCAGATAAAAAGTCATATTTCAGTTCAAAATATTACGAATATATTCAAAAAATTCCGTTTGTGCATAAGAAATATATTAAAGGTTTTGGATAATTGTCAACTAAATCCTGAAAAATCATGTGCAATGAAACCGAAAAAACCTGAATCAAGTGGTTTTTGTTATTATACAATTATGTAATTGGTTATTTTAAAAATCCAAATATGTATAATTTCAAAATGTATTGAACATGTAAAGAGAAAAGATGAAGAATTTGACAAAATTTGTTTCAAATCTGAACCAATGAAACCATTAACTAGTGTAGAAAATTCAAATCATGATGTATGTGAAACACGGTTGTCAAGTACATTTTTATATATACAAGAGTATAGATCATTTCAGAGTTATGACCATTTAACTTGAAAATATATATATCTCTGTTTTACTGATGTTATTTACATAACATCCTAGTTAAGTGCTAATTTTCTTACATCATTCTTCAGTATATGAATCATATTTGTTTGTATAAGAGCATGTCTACGACGAAAAACGAATGGTTATATAACAAATAATTAAGATGTTGTTGTGGTCTGCAGTCCTGTGACTGGTTTGATGCAGCGCTCCATGCTACTCTATCCTGTGCATGCTTCTTCATCTCCCAGTACCTACTGCAACCTACATCCTTCTGTATCTGATTGGTGTATTCATCTCTTGGTCTCCTCTTGAAGATAGTTATATTATTTTCCATAAATGAAAGGTAAATCTGAGAATGTGATTTGTTCATACAGTTAGATTGATTACACCTTCACTTAATAAAACTGTTATCATTTCTAAAAGAATACTTAATAAGAAATATAAGAAAACTTTTGGCAGAAAATCTAGTAATTCTTTAAATTAAAAAGTAGTCTTTCCTTGTGATTCTATAAAGAACTGAAAAAAGTTGAAAATACAAAGCTTCTATTGCAATGAGAATTTTATAATACAGTAACAGAGTCTATTATTATTTCAAAGTATTATAAACAGGCAAAATTAGTTTGAGAAAAATATAGTACAGAAAATACTGGTAGATATGATTTCTATGTTACAAACTGAAGTTTTTCTTTTTACCAGGTATTTGAAAGTTGAATATTCAAAGCAAAACTAGAAACAGA
The DNA here is from genome assembly GCF_021461395.2 of Schistocerca americana. Classification (NCBI taxonomy): domain Eukaryota; kingdom Metazoa; phylum Arthropoda; class Insecta; order Orthoptera; family Acrididae; genus Schistocerca; species Schistocerca americana. Next base: position 517,506,164 of record NC_060130.1, on the reverse strand, counting down.
GCTTATTAATTACATCACTCATGGTATTTTGCCACATTAGGAATAGCTCGAAATTCAGTGATGAAATCGACTGAATTTAAATTACATTAATTAAATGATTAGAATTAGACATAGTTATACGAGTACAATGATCGAAAATGTGTTGAACATGTTGTACGACAATGTTATGAAATATATGAATACTCAAATAAAAAAATTTAAAAGGTTCAAAGACCAAAAAATTAAAATATTAAAAATATTTGAATGTAAGTAAATGATAAAGTTGTGCGATGAATAAAAATTTACCCTAAGATGATTTTTAAGGCCAAAATACAAATTTAAGCTAATTCTGGACATGAATATATATTTAAAACTGAATTATAATATTCAAGAACTTGACATGTTTCACATAAAGATTTACCATTAGCTCCTGAGAATAAAATTAGAACCGGAAATAAAGGACTAGTTCGTCAATATCAGTAAATGAAAAAAAAGTAGATATTTCATAATATAATTCTTAAACAGTGTTTAGTTCTCATTACAAAATTAATGAGTATGCATGAAGTTATAAATTTAAACACTCGAAGTGTTTGAAGAAATAAATATGTTTCTATCTTGCTATCAGAACATAATGAAAAATACGTTTTTAGAAGCAGATTTCTATAAATTAATAAATAATTAAGTGTCTGTAAAAATGATGAAGAATATTAAAAAATTGATTACTTATAGCATTTGTTTCAAATTGAAAGGAGTGTAAAAAGATTATAGCAAAACATAATTTCAAAGGAAGATTAAAGTTTCACAAATATATTTTAAATTCATATGAATTAATCTAGAATTGCATTTAATAGAACAATTTTTGATTGAGTATACACAGTTTATTTATAGACCTGATGAAAGTTTTTCCATAAAATGCTACTATTAAAAATTATAAAGAAGTTATTGAACTTTCTTATTGGGATATTGATAGTTATTTATACAATATGAAAAGTGATAAGTTTTACGAGGTGATAAATAAAATACTTGATAAAATTGATAAAAGTGATGGTGTGAAAGATAATATACCCAATATTCTACTAGTAGATAAAATGTTTTTAATAGAATTAAGTATGAATGTAATGGAAGAGTAATACAGTTAATGAGTGGTTCTGATCCCAAAAAGTGTGCCTATGAAATTGGTGATATATATGAAATAAAATTTAATGGGGCCAAAGAGAGTGATGTTAATAATAAATGTTTAGAAGAACAAAAAAATTTATTTAGTGATATTGAAAAATATAGGATTGAAATTTATTCAGCTGACATTAGTAAAAGAGATTTGCCCACCTGCTGATAATGGATATGTTTTGGAAAAAAAGCCAGATCCAGTACAATATGAACATATTACCTTTCTTTATTAGTACTGTTTTTGTAAGATGTTGATAGTGTATTTGCGAAATGGGGCTACTTTATAAGAGATTGTTTATTTTTAATTTATTATATTTTCTAGATCAAATTTTACACAATTACTTTAATATTTGACTTTCCACGATAGATCTGAATAAAAATGATCAAATCTGTTGTAATGAATTCACACTTTGAGATCATCCTTCATTTTTGCAATAGTAATAATTTTGAATATGTCTTTGTTGGTTCATCACTTGTAATTCGTATTAAATGTTTATTGCAGTAATACATTGAACTATGTGTTCCATATTCAGGCAGAAATCTACTAATGTTACACAGCTTTTTGAATAATCATTTTGACATTATGTGCATATTATCATAAAACTATGTTTTGTAGACATCTGAAACAAATACTACAATTGATTTCTCAGTGTCACATGCTTTACACTAGTTTGGTTTTATTCAGTTCGATATATACAGAAAATAATTAATGAGCAAAAAATCAACTATGAAATAAGAAGTATTTATCCGTATTAAAATTTATTTCTTTTGAACGAATTTGTTTACACTGTTTAACAAATATTATTGGTAGTGGATAAAAGTATAATTCTAGTTTTTTGAAGGGAAGGTATAGCAAAAATATCTGAATGTAAAAATCCAAATGGTAATGTTATAAAGCATTTAGAAGAAAATGAAAAATTAATATTTAAAGGGTTCATAGACATCGCAACTCATTACTATGGGAATCAAGGTATCATAGATTTTGTAGATAGATACGATTTATTAAGGTATATTATTTATTTTTGTATGAGTTTTTTGTTGTTTAATTTTATCCTCTAAATAGAAGAAGGTATAAAATCAAAAAATTGTTTTTCTAGTGACATTGTACCACGAAGTGAATAGGAATGTGAATATAAGCTATAAAAACTGCAAAGCGAAATATAATGAAGTAGCAGGTTAGGAAAAGGAAAAAAACCTAAAGGAAATTGTATGCAGCAATTACAGAGAAAAAATAAAAACTTTAAGACATCATAAATTGAAGAGGAATATACTATTACATTTAATGATGAACAATAGAAAAATTAAGTAAATTACATAAGAAACCAGATGTAAAATTAAGTATAATATAACCACGATTTGTACACCATATAATTAACAGAAAATACCATCAACTTTTATTTTTTCAAACAGGAAGATTACAAAAGAGTGAAATAAATTAAAGACAGACCATAAAATTGTTTAGAAATGTTAAGAATTAATTATGAACCAATTCCAATATATTTACCCCAAGATATGTAAGAAAAAATAAAAAAAATTCTTGTCATAATTATCTTAATATTTTGAACGATTGCACACAAGAATTGTTATACGTTGATGTACTTAACTTTAATCAAAGTGTGTTAATAACTTTCTTTTCAATTAACACAAACAATGCATCCCTGTTCACCACACTCTCTTCAGTTAATTGATTTATGCATATAAGTAACCCCCATTAAGTTCATACGAAAATAAAAAATAAAAACAAATTTTTCCTTTTAATGCTACAGATTGATTTATAAATGTTTTCATAAGTTATTTCTTCTATTTTTACTTACCTGTTATGTTAAATAATATGTATGTAACTATTTAAAGTATTTGAAATTATATTTACATTTTTAACATTTTATACAATATATTCATCAAAAGATTTTTTTAAAATTCATGTTTGCCAAAATTATCTGTTGATTGATTTATTTCAAATAGTTCTGTTAATGAATAGACTGTATTATCCATATCAAAAATTCCTTTAAGTTTAATATTTGTAACTTTTTCTAAAACATCTGAGACATTTTACCTATGTTTTCATATGATACTGCCGATGTTTGGAAACATATCAGTTATAGTTAACTAATGTTTATATCCATAAAGAATACTATTTGTTTTGTTTTTTCTTCATTTTTGTTAGACATTTTAAATTTTCCCTTATGTATTTAAACTAAATCCATTTTACATAAGTCATATTCTTCAAACAAAATAATAGTCCAACTTTTAATATTCTGTCTTATTTGTTTATGTAGTTATTCGTAGATAGCTTTCTGATTACAATTTACAAGTTTTTAAAAAAATTAACTTTTTATTTTTTCAAATTATGCTAAACCCTTAAAACATTTGTTTTCCGTTTGTAATTGTTGATGTGTATGGGTGGAGATTCAGTAAATATTTGCTTTTTCCAAAACCAAGGATAATTTTTCCTTTACATATATTGAAAGGTTAATAATAAGGAACAGAAATTTAACCAAATATATTTAATATTTCAACTATAGGAAAACTAGAATCTTTTATTTATTCAGTTTCAGAATTTGATTTATCACTATTTTTGTTGATTGGTTAGCATTTATTATTGGTTAAAGAGTACTGAACTTACCTATAATAGTATTAAATACAGAAAACTGTATTTTGCCACTAATGACTTTTTGTAATGGGAAATACACAATATGTTACAAATTTTAATTTCAAGTTATAATTGTAATTTCTGTTACTTATGTATCATATGCCTTATTTTTTATTCATTGAAGTCACCTAAACAAGTACTATATGTTGAATAAATGTTAATGATATCTATTATAACCTTGTATAGTATTATCATTAATTATATTTCGTTTGTTCATTTGTGTATAAGGCTTTTGCAAGTAGATTTTATTGAGTCTATTTCTAAAAATTATGCTAGCCACTGCAACACCTCATATCATATATATGTGTATTTGTGTGTGTGTTTGTGTGTGTATGTGTGTGTGTGTGTGTGTGTGTGTGTGTGTATGTGTGTTTTGTGTGTTGTTTAAACTCTTTGCTTTTAATTTCGAATATTTCCATTGTTAGATTTTTTTTACAAGTATCATAATAATTCATATATTGTCATCTTATAAATATGTACTATACATTTCTGTAATATCATAAAAATTTAAATCAGCACCAACAAATTAATGACATATTTGGTTTAATTTGCATCAACCTGCAATTATAACTATTACAATAATGTAGAGTATTTGTGACTAATCAGTTTGGTATTTTTGAATCAGAGTAAAATGCTCTCTAACTATATCCCAGTTTCCAAGAATGAAATCATCAATAATTTCATTGTTATCTTAAATAAAAGCAACTATTTGTTTATTAACTTTTTGATAAAGTTTGATAGAGGCTTTATTTCTTGTTGATCTAAGGATTTAGAATAAACATAGAAAAGTTTAATACTTGTCACTAAAATGTAATTATCAATAATACCTATTTTTCTTCCACAACCATTTCATCTTACTATTGCACATGTAATTGAGTTTGGTAAAGTTTTACCATGTTTGTTTTTTATTTTTTACCAAGAAGTCTTACTTTTGATTCCAAACAGTTTTCTTTTAATTGCTAAAAGTTAATTAGTAACTCATGGGTTGAATGTTTCATTTAAGTGGAAACGATTATTTCTAAAAAACGTATTGAGTAATAAAAATTTATAATGATTTCTCATTGGTTGGTTGTTGTACAACATTGTTTTCTACAAATTTGATATCAGCAAATAATAAATTATGTTGTGATTGAGAAAGAATAGAATTCTTTGTCGTAAATGTAGGATAAAATGTATGGAAGGAATTTTTCACAGTAAAAGGTAGAGTTTATACAATAAATCACATGAACGTTTATTTAGGGTTATTGAAAGTAATGTTAAACTGAATATGGACATAAAATATTGTATACTAAGTAGTTAGAGTTGTAGTGTTACAGATGCTGGCAGATGACACGTGATTTGGTTAGTGATTTAGGTTGAAATGAGATTAGAAAATCGTATGAAGAGGAATGAAGGTAATATTTTTGTATTTAGTTGCACTCCAGCTGCACGTAGTTTGGAGCCATTATTGAATCAGACGTCCATATCATGGAACTTAAGATTTTTCATGAAAGATGGAGTAATCTTCATTGTAAGGTATTTTTTAATATTTATTAATTATTTGTTTAACATTTGAGAAAGTTAGTGTTTGATATCAATGTTACCCTTTGTCAAATGGCTCTGAGCACTATGGGACTTAACATCTATGGTATTCAGTCTACCCTTTGTCAATGTTAATGAGTGTTGCAACATGAATTACATACCAGTAATAAAACATCAGATAATTTAAAAACAATTTGTTAAAGAAGAATGTCACCTCAGAGCATTGTGCACATCTTTGATCCAAGTAATTTTTTATTTAAAGGGTGTCCCACTCAGTGATGTGTTTAAAATTGTTTACGTGTTGTCTGGAGCATTGCACTAAGCTTTTAGCAACTGCAGTTAGAGATTTTCAGCTGACACAAAGAGAGCAACAAGCATCATGTTTCCAAGCATTACATTATGAGGTAAGATATATTCATCTTAGGACCAGTTTGCTACGAAAATTATTGACACCCAGGGCCCATTTCATGATCAGCATTATTAAACAGATCATTAACACACAGGAACACTTAATTTAATTAAAGTGATTGACAGTAAAGTTCCAGATTTAATTAGTTTGGACATATTCAGAAAGGTCATAAAGCAGGTCCAAAAATCATGTTGTTTTCTCGCAGCCAGATATATCTGGCTTTTCTCAGAGCTGGAAATGCCCAAAGTCGCCTATAGCTAAACAACTGAACAGTTACAATCAATCAATCAAGTCAGTACGAGTTCAAAAAGAAATAAAAATAAGTTTTAAAGGAAACTTTCACTTTGCAACAGCTCTGTTTGCTTTGGGCATTGGGGAATCTTTTGTGAATTTTGTAGTCAGTTATGTACACTGCATTTTGTAACATTTTATTCACAGTTAGTTTTTGTTCTGTGATTATAATTTAATCATTTGTGTTTTCTTTGCCATACAAATCAACATGCATAATTTTGACAATTTACTGACTTGTGAATATTGTTCTTTATTGTGATGCCATGTAAGATGTTTAACAGTAGTTTAGTACCTGTATTGTTCAAACATCAGCTATGTCCTATTCAACAGAAAATAATACCACAATTTCTGAGGAATTATTGCATCCCATTTTAGAAAATTACACAAACTCTGCAATGGAAGAGGCAGATTGTTCCCTCACAGACAGCAAAGCTCCAACAAATATGGAAACGTTAGCCAATGCAAATAGCAATCTGTTTGCAGGTCTAAATATTTATTTCGTCAATGGCGTACCTACTTCAGCTTAACAAGGTTTAGATTCCAGAAAGGCAGAATCTTCCACAACAAAGACATGGCAAAGTCAGGTCAGAACAAAAGTTGAGAATGTGAATACTGATGAACAATCCGCTCATCACACAGTGATTAACGGAAATTTTTTACAGGCCAGTGATATTGGAACTATACTTCAGATTTTACTTTCAGAAAACGAGAAAATTCAAGTGACCCAACAACAATTAAGCAATAAAATGTTAGTGACACATCTTAACACAAAACAGAAAGAAAGTTACAAAATTCTCGCTAGTCAGGTATCAAGTCATACTGACCCGAAATTATGAAAGCACAGTGAAATACTTGAGAAGCAACTAACAAACCACATTGACACGAAATTAATTAAAATTAGTGACAATTTAGATGTGCTTACAGAAAACCAGACACAGTTGCAGACTCTATTTTCACAACTAGTTGTTGAAGGAGGTATATCAGTTAAAACATATTAAAGGAACAATACACAACGAGAAAGATTACCTTCTCAGCAAAATAAATGAAGTAGTTCCCAGTGCTGCAGGCACAAGACTACTACATTAAACCTTCAAGCTTTTGGAACAGATCAGTCATTTGGAATCTGAAATTAATAGAGTCGGCAATGAAACTATGATGCAATTGCAATCTCTAACAGAACAAAAAGAAGACATTGCACAGAAAGTTTAACAATTGGTGCTTAACACAGAGTCAAGTTTAGCAGGCACACTTCCACACCTTTTACACAAACAGAAGGATTCCTTCATTACAGCGATTTCAACATGACCAGCAAATAGTGAACTACATCAATGCACAGGACATTAACAGATTAAAAAGTAATCTTGCCAATATTGCAAAAATCATGGCACATGAACAAATCATTTGTGATTCTTCAAATACTTTTCATGGACAGTCAGGTGGATTTACATTTGATGGAAACTTAGGCAGAATGAAAAGAATTAGGGACTTCGAAACAGAACAGCGATAATCGCAAACATCTTGCAATAGAAACGATCTACAAAGTTCTCCAAGACATGACGAATTCGACTATGAACATGTTCTTTCTGTACGAAAATACAAAGTTTTTTAAAATGAAAATACTGACTTACATCCATTAGATTGTATACAGGAATTCTCTTTTTCTTTACCCTAGCTTGGCCAGTAACACACAAATTGCAGTTCATTTTCAGTTTTTTATAAAGCAAACCCATTCTTTACCTCCAGCCTGGGCAGTAATTCACAAATTATAGTTCGTTAGTAGTTTTTTAGAAGATGAACCCGCCATGCAAATGCACTCTATAGCCAGTTAATGCTGTTCTGCTGGAGAATTCCACAACACATTTTCAACGGAGTATTGATTGGAAACGACACAACGAGGAGTCAAAAATCAATTAATCACCCTATCCAATTCTGAGAATTCGATGTTCGTGACAATTACACAATTTTTTTAAGTACTTGCTGCAACAGAAACAGCTTTTGACTGAGCCATACAGTCAGCTCTCATTCAACTTTGTGTCTCAGAACTTCTTCCTTCATTACATGTTTCTTTACTCACAGGTCGACAAAAAAAGTGTTAATGCATTCCGCAAGCTACTTCACTTACTTGAAATTCAGCAGTCTGACTACTCTTACGGCAGCAAAAATTTCTCTCAAAACAACAGGGATTACGATGGGAATAGGAATCAAGATTATAACAGATTCCTTAATAACAGACACAGTGGACGATATGGTATTAGTCAACAACATCAGAATAGAAGACATTGCACAGAAAGTTGAACAATTGGAGCTCAACACAGAGTCAAATTTGGCAGGCACACTTCCACACCTTTTCCACAGACAGAAGGATTTCTTTCATTACAGCGATTTCAATATAACTGACAAATAGTGAACAACATCAGTGCACAGGACATTAACAGATTAAAAAGTAATCTTGCCAATATTGCAAAAATCATGGAACATGAACAAAACCCTTGTGATTCTCCAAATACTTTTCATGGACAGTCAGATGGATTTACGTTTGGACCAAATTTAGGCAGAATGAAACAATTTTAACAGACAGCCTCTGTACAGTCAGCAACAAAACATAATTTCGCTGGCGACAACCAACAGTTTCGGCAATAACATATTGGCAGTCACAATACGTCTCAGCAAAATTATGGATGAAAGCAAAATTAAAATAAAAATAATTAGGGAACATTTATGTTCATTGAAATAATGAGTGACACTCTAATCGTCACAACCATACAACAGAAGGCATGACAACAGACGACAGTCAGAATTACAGACACAGTAACGGTAATGACAAGAGGCAAAATGATGGTTGTGGACAACAAAAACACTATATATTGAATGAACTAGATTGTCGCTTCCATCCTCCTGACAGACAATTACTAGAATCTCAGCATTCTGTAGATGTCCATGGCAAAACGTCATCTACAGACAATATGAACACAGTAACAGAACATATTATCACATTGGTAAACAAAATAGAGACTTTATTGCAGGAAACAGAAGAGCCACAAAAAATGTGTACCATCCGATTATCAACACACCACTTGACTCACATAATTTCACCACCACTGTAATTGACTGTGGATCTTCAGTTATAGCGATTAGTGCTGCAGCATTAAATAAATGCAATGTGGATAATTCTTGCTCTACATTCCCATTACAAAAGACTAGTGTTGGTGGAGCAGTTTCTGGAAAAGGAGCAGATGTAAAACTAGAAATTGCGTTATAGCTTCAGCAGAGCATTTCAGTGGAGGACCAGGAAATTAACAGATTAGAGATTTTCTGTATACACAAAGAGTAGAGAATGGTTTACATCATTTTCCACTGACACATCTTTTGCTACCGACAGTGCAGATGAAGAATCTAATTTTGACATTCTACAGGCAATCCAAGCCAAGGTAGACGATTGTCAAGCAGCAACAGACGAAGACAAACAACAGTTACAAGAAGGCTTACGGTCACATTCCCATGTTTTTGACATGTACCAGGCACTATGCGAGGATTTGTGCATGAATTTCAAGTAAAACATCATAAGAATTTTGTTTCAAAGCGTTAATCAGTACCTTTTACTTATAGAGATAAAGTGAAACAAGAATTAGAATCCATGCTCGCACAAGGCGTTATTAAACTGGCGGCAAGGCCATATATCACCCCATTACATGTGGTTCCCATAAGACACGGATTGTTGGGGCCTATATTAGATTCACGATAGATTAATGACATTATAATTCCAGAAACAGATACACCACAGACACTTGATGAATTGCTGCAAAAGTTTCGAGGAGTAACAATATTTTCTATTCGAGATTTAAAGTCTCGATTTTGCTAAACTGAACTTCACCTCAGATGTCGTAAATACACTGCCTTCTTATGCTTTGATAATTGTTATCAATTCTGCAAATTATGTTTTGGCCCTACCATATCATTAGCAGCTTTCATTCGTGGCATGAATACCATCCTTCCATTTGTTTTAAAAGGAAGGATCACAAGTATGTCAATAGCGGAAGCAATTTGGCTTAATAGTATTTTGAATGCACTACTGGATACATTCTCATGCCAGGGTGTTACAGTCAATTTACGTAAATCAGAGTTTGGAAAATAATGTACTAAGTTTTTAGGACACATCATTTCTGTTGATGGAATTGAACCTGGCCCAGATAACCTTCAAGCTGTCTGTGACATCACTGTTTCCACGATTAAAAACAACTACAAAGCTTCCTTGGCCTCATTTTTTTAGGATTTTCATTCATCATTCAGTTTTGGATATACTAGGATTTTGTCAGCTATGTGGTTAAATATTCAAATTGGTTCTGTGATGATCAGGCACTAACTGAATTTCTGAATTTGAAACATGCTTTATTGAATGCCCCTGTATTACCATACCCAAATCTTTCCAAAGATTATTATATTGCAACAGACGGTTCCAAAACGACCTTTGTCATTCATCTCCCAGGAAATATAAGAAAATGGAGTGATCGTCACGAAAAGTGGTGACTTTGCCAGTTGTGTGCTTGCCCCAGCAGAAAGAAATTATTCCATTACAGAACTCGCAACATTATCAATCGTCTGGGCTTATACAAAATTTCGTTACATCTTATATGGTAAACATACGAAAGTGTATACAGTCCACTGTGAAATTCAGTTCCTCATGTCTGCTAAAGTTCCACATGATCGTCTTGGACAATGGAAACTTCATCTATAGGAATTCAATTGCACAGATATCCATATTCCAGGCACTAAAAATATAGTCGCTCACGCTTTATCAAGATCTCTTAATGGTTTTCAAACGATTGCTTCTACACAATTTCCTCAGTCAAATTTCAGTCTTCTTTACACCCAGCAAGCTGCGTTTGAAAATTTTGTGTCCTCTGCACTAAAACACGTTGCCAATGAACATAAGGATAGAGTGTGAAAGAATATCAAACAACTGTGTCATAAAAAACAGAAATCTACTATCTGATGTCATTACTTGGTACCAAATCACATCCTTTTCAAGCGTTTAAAACAGTAAGACGTAGCAGCTCTGTATTCCTGATAACCTTGTCATCAAACTGATATGGTATATAAATTACGTCATTTAAAGGTGGTCGACCTCTATGGGCCTATTCCAAAGATCACAAAGGATTTTTCATACATATTTGTTGTAGTCGAGCTAACATCTAACTGGTTTTATTTATTCCACTTCTCAGAGCTACAGATAAAACTGCTTAATCTGCATTCACTAAGAATTTATTACCACAAATAGTACTTGTAGAAAACGTTATATCTAAAATGTACTACAGTTTTGTTCTGCAACTTGGACACGTACATTGCACAACTGAAAGATTAAACCAATTTTTATTTCCAGGTACCACGCTTCCTCCAATGAAGAGGTAGGAAAGAGATGGGAAAACTATTTAGACTTTATTGCCATAAACAACATACTGAATGGGACAGATGTATTCAGATTTTTCAGGGCACCATTAATTCAATTCCTAATTATTTAACTTTGCTCTCACCACATTTGATTTTGAAGAATAAAAATCCACCAGACAAAGTAAAAGAGCATCTTTCATTCCCCACATCACAGTGTTTAAGTCATCGAGAACTGATTGAAATTGCAATTACTAAATTAAAAATTGTAGCAGAAAGAGGAAAATGCTACAAAAGAAGGTAAGTCACGATAGGAAATTCGAAGTAAGACGAAAAGTTTTAGTTGGAGCGTACCAATTCTCTTGTAAAGCAGAGAACAAGGGTAAGAAATTTACATTATTTTATAATGAATTCGACGAATTCCACATCCCAACGTACTACTTCTTCAAACACTTAGAATGAAAGCTTCAAGGGGCCTTCATCACATCACCAATATAAAACTGTTCATTGAGTGATTATTTTACTTTCTTTTGTCCTAATGATGACAACAATGCACCAGTATCTAACAGTAACATTATGACAACACGTATTTAATTTTTTTTGACACCAACAGTTTGTATTTATTTAGTAGTTAAGCTTTTTCTACAGGTTTTTTTTTCATTCACATGTGTGTGTACATAAAAATACCAATTTTTTTGCCTCACCCGGTACTGTAAGTATATGTGTATGTTTATTTTCACTGTATCATGACTTTTATGTAATAGATATAGTGATTATCACAGTGCATATACAACATCATGTTCTAAGATAACTGACCTAGATCTTTACAATCCATCATTTTACAAGCATTGGTTATGTAAAAGAAGACAGCAATGATTTTTTTGTTAAAGTAAAAGGCATCACACAAGATAAAAACAAGACAAGAAACAATAACATCGAATTTTACATCTCATAATGCATTTTCTCTTGGAGCCTAGTGTACAGAAGTGTACAATAATGGATTCTAGACAGTAATGATAAAATGGGCAGTGTATGTATTTATGCACAGTTATAACATGTACTGTCAATAATTGGAGGAAATATTTAATTTCAGCATCTTGCACTGAGGTACTCTAACATCAAGACATAACCAGGATTTCTTCAATGGCTATAGAAATTTTACTATAGGTGTCATATGTGAACTGAAGACTTCAGGTTTTATTATAGATGAAGTAATCTAGTATTTAAAACGATGCTTTATGGGCTTTTGTAATGAGGATATGATGAGATAATAAGAATGAGGATAGCAACCTTTTTATGATCATTATCCAAACTACTGTGATTTATGGTATGAAGTATGGAATACTGATATTAGGGACTGTTATGGTTTATGTGACGATTTTTGTGGTGTCACCGCCAGACACCACACTTGCTAGGTGATAGCTTTTAAATCGGCCGCGGTCCGGTAGTATACGACGGACCCGCATGTCACCACTGTCAGTAATTGCAGACCGAGCGCCGCCACACGGCAGGTCTGGAGAGACATACTAGCACTCGCCCCAGTTGTACGGACGACTTTGCTAGCGACTACACGGACGGAGACTCTCTCATTTGCCGAGAATATAGATAGCATAGCCTCCAGCTAAGTCAATGGCTACGACCTAGCAAGGCGCCATTAACAGTATATTGCATGTATCTAAAGAGTCTAACTTATATCGCCAAGAGCGATGTACACCAATGATGGATTAAAGTTAAGTATTCCAGCAGGTACGTACTTTTCTTTATAGCATTCATTACGTATCCTGTTTCAGACCTCACGCCAGCCTGCGTGAGTTTAAGCGCGTGCCTTTCGGTTACCCGTCACTGTGGATTGGCTGTCTTGCCAGTCCACAACATTTTTGGCGACGAGGATGGGATTGCTCTAATTTACTTGTCATGGCTTCGCCACAATCTCCAGATGTACTGTCCGAATTTTATCGCTTGCAGAATCAATTGGATGCCCTTGAACAGCTCGTCCAGAGTCAACGTGCAATGCAAACCGATGCGGCAGCCGCCGCTTCACCGCTACCGCAGCCACAACATGCTATTGCACCCCCGTTTCGGCACTACGATGCGGAGGTGGAAACCTGGACGGAGTGGTCACGCCAGTTTGGATTTCATCTCGCCGCCTACAGAATTCAAGGTAACGAGCGGCAGCCTCATTTATTGGCGTGTGTAGGGGTGCAAACGTACCGTGTGATAGTGAAATTATTTCCCCGATGCGACGTAGCAACTCTGTCCTACGACGAAATTTTGTCTGCTTTAGATGCCTATTTCAAAGAATCAGTCAATGTAGTTGCAAAATGGTATACGTTCTTTCGTACAAAACATACGGCCGGTCAAACTAATCGGGAGTGGGTTGCAACTTTGCAAGGCCTTACAAGGGATTGTTCTTTCGAGTGTGAATGTGGACTCCCTTATTCAGATACTATGGTGCGTGATGCAATAGCACAGAACGTTTCTGATGTTCGCATACGGGAGCAAATTTTGAAACTAGTCAATCCCTTCCTTCAACAAGCGATAGACATATTGGATAGGCAAGACACGCTTGACTTTGCTCAGGACTCATTTGCAACTTCGCCCGCTGTGTGTCACATTAACCGGCCCGCCGGGCGAGCTGCACGGAACTGTAAACAGCCCTCGCGCACGTCCGCACAGCCATGTGTCCCGCGCCAGCATGCAGATGCAGTAAAATCATGCCCGCGGTGTGCTACTAGACATTCGCGTGGGAATTGCCCGTCACGCCAAGCTATTTGCTTTTTCTGTAATAAAAAAGGACATGTTCAAAGTGTTTGCCAGAAAAAGCTCAGATGGAACATTCACAACCATTCCAGGCCCTTTGCTTCGCGCCGGAATCGAACCAAGACTACTCAGGCTCGTGAACCTTCGCCCATGGACATTCATGTCATTAATTCCACTCCGCCCAGTGCCGCTCCTTCTAACAGTGGCTGTGTTCATCCCACAAAAAGTGTGCGTCGATGTCGCCGGAAATCACGTCAATTAGCAAGTGATTCTGTACCAGTCTCTGTTCAAATTGCACAAGACAGTCGCTCTTGTCGTCAGCAGGACACTAAACTTTTTGTCGACTTGGACATTAATGGCAACGTGATCCCATTCCAGCTCGATACCGGAGCTGCAGTTTCGTTGATCAAGAAAAACACGTACAAACAACTGGGCACACCTCCGTTGCGTGTTAAGCTCACTAGTTATTCAGGACAGCATCTCCCTGTGTTAGGACAGTGCAGCCTTCTTGCAACATACAAGGGACAAACAAAACTTGTGTCATTTTACGTCCTTCGTTCTTCTTCTGCAGTGAACTTGTTTGGTTTGGATTTATTTCAGTTGTTTAACTTGTCTATAGTCAATCAGGTCCTATCAGTGAACCAGACTGTGCCTTCAGCCAGTGTTTCTAGTCTATGTGAAGAATTTGCAGACATTTTTGCACAGGGCCTTGGTTGCGCTAAGAACTATGAAGCACATTTGGAACTGAAAGTCAACGTGCAACCGAAATTCTTCAGAGAGCGCTATGTTCCCCACGCATAGCGTGATGAGGTCGCAAGAACATTACACGATTTGGAATCACAAGGTGTGATTGCATGTGCGCAATGCCTCTTCTATTTCAGCTCCGCTTCACCGCTTACGCCGTACAGGTGTTCCGTTCGTCTGGACGACGGAATGCGAACGCGCCTTTCGCCAGTTGAAATCGGCGTTGCTTTCTAATACTTGCCTTACGCCATTCGATCCCCAGAAACCCCTTTTGTTGATGGTAGATGCATCGGATTTCGGGATCGGAGCTGTGCTTGCGCACAAAGATGGATCGCATGATCGCCCTATTGCCTTTGCGTCCAAATTGCTCTCGTCTGCGCAAAGAAATTATTCACAGATCGAGAAAGAAGCTTTGGCTCTCGTCTTTGGTGTTACAAAGTTTCACGATTTCTTGTATGGTCGTCACTTTACCATCATCACAGACCACAAACCTTTGACATCGCTTTTTCATCCGAACAAGCCTGTACCTCCACGTACAGCGCAGAAATTTATTCGCTGGTCAATTTTCCTCTCGCAGTACCGCTTCGATATCTTGTATCGGTCCACTGCTAAGCACGGAAACGCCGATGCGTTGTCCCGTTTGCCTGTTGCTGAGGATAGAGCATTCGATTCTTCCGAACTTGCTTGCATGTTCATTGATGCGGAAACCGATGACGTGGTCGAATCGTTTCCGATTGATTTTCGTCGTGTAGCTACAGCCACAGCTGCTGACCCTGTCCTTGCTACCGTTTTGCGTTTTGTTGCTAGGCAATGGCCCTTGTCAAAGTCACAAATCGAGGATCCATTGGTTCGCAGATTTTTTGCTCACAAGGAGAGACTTTTTGTACGACGTGGTGTTTTGTTGTTGCGTTCTGATAATGATCAATCCAGGGTCGTGGTCCCACGTTCGTTACAGTCCTCTGTCTTACGGCTTCTCCACCAAGGACATTGCCGGCCGAAGTGGCCGTGCGGTTAAAGGCGCTGCAGTCTGGAACCGCAAGACCGCTACGGTCGCAGGTTCGAATCCTGCCTCGGGCATGGATGTTTGTGATGTCCTTAGGTTAGTTAGGTTTAACTAGTTCTAAGTTCTAGGGGACTAATGACCTCAGCAGTTGAGTCCCATAGTGCTCAGAGCCATTTGAACCATTTTTGAACCAAGGACATTGGGGTCTAGTGCGAACGAAACAACTTGCTCGTCAGCCCTGTACTTGGTTCGGAATCGATGCTGTGATTACGAATATGTGTTCTTCTTGCATGGCGTGTGCCGAACAACAATCCGCACCGCCGCGGAAATTCTTTGCATGGCCGAAAGCCACTTCCCCTTGGCAACGCTTGCACATCAATTTTGCTGGTCCATTCTGGAATGCTCGATGGTTGGTTGTTGTCGATTCGTTCAGTAATTTTCCTTTTGTTGTCCGGATGTCTTCCACGACGTCATCTGCCACCATCCAAGCGTTATCCGCTATCTTTTGCATTGAAGGTCTTCCACAGACTATTGTTTCCGACAATGGCCCACAATTTATGTCCGCAGAATTTCAGTCATTCTGCAAGGCTAATGGTATTCAACATCTGACATCCGCGCCGTTTTCGCCTCAGTCAAACGGTGCCGCTGAACGATTGGTCCAGACCTACAAGTTACAGATGTTGAAGTTGAAAGAGTCACATTCGCGGGAGGACGCGTTGTTGCTCTTTTTGTCTTCGTATCGCTCTCAGCCCCGAGAGGGTCGCTCGCCGGCTGAGTTGCTCCACGGTCGTCCTCATCGAACCTTGATGTCTTTGCTGCATCCGCCGCATCAGGTTCCTGTGCAGCGGCAGACTCCTGCTTTTGCTCCAGGCAACGCTGTATTCTATCGCAACTATCGCGGTTCACGGCGTTGGCTCGCAGGGCGCATTCTTCGCTGCCTCGGCCGCGCGATATATTTGGTTTTGGGGGCCTCTGGTGAGGTGCGTCGGCATCTCAATCAGCTGCGCCTCTGTCGTCGCCTGGGTTCTGCCGCTCCCCGTCTGCTTTCAGCGACGGTGCCATCCGGTCAGCGCTTTGGGAACCCATCTACTGGCTCGCCTCATCCCCAGGTGTTACCGACGCTGCCTTCCATTTTGCCCCATGGCGACGCGCCGCCGCCGCCGCCGCCGCCGCCTGTTCTCCCGCCGACGCCGCCCGCAGTGGACGCGTCGCTGCAGCCGCCAAGCGCCTCCCTGGGTCACGCGCCGCCGATCGCTTCCCGTCACCAGCAGTCCTCCGCCATGGAACTCTTGCCGGCCGAAGTGGCCGTGCGGTTAAGGCGCTGCAGTCTGGAACCGCAAGACAGCTACGGTCGCAGGTTCGAATCCTGCCGCGGGCATGGATGTTTGTGATGTCCTTAGGTTAGTTAGGTTTAACTAGTTCTAAGTTCTAGGGGACTAATGACCTCAGCAGTTGAGTCCCATAGTGCTCAGAGCCATTTTTTGGAACTCTTGCCCGCTCCGGACCACATGGCGTCTTCGCGATGGAGGTCGACCCGTCGGCCCCTCCTGACTATCTTCGGGCGCATACCCCGCATGTTGGCGTGCACCCTGGACTAGGTTTTCAGGCGTTTCCTAGCTCCCCTCGGACCGAATGGCCGGGTGCGGGTGGCACAGCCTCGCCTGTTGTTAGGCTCCCCACCTCGTCGCATACGCCAACATAGGGTCCTCCCCACGGCGGGCGGAAGCCTTATAACACCACCGTTCGCCGATTTGCGGGGGAGGAATGTGATGTCACCGCCAGACACCACACTTGCTAGGTGGTAGCTTTTAAATCGGCCGCGGTCCGGTAGTATACGACGGACCCACATGTCGCCACTGACTTTCTATTAGCACTTGGAGCTCTGGTTCTTTCCCAACGCAGATATGACAATTTACAACTACAATACAGATTGTTGATAGGTTTAATCTCATGTGTTTGCCCTGCACTCTTTTAGACTGATACCCTTTTCGTCCCGTGACCTTCTAACCTAAAAAACCACCCACTCTCTTCCTGGGTGTAGTGCACACCTGACTTATAAAGCTGAACCGGGAAACCCACCACCCGATGGTGCAAGTCGAGGAATCTGCAGCATATACAGTCGCAGAACTGAGCCTCTGATTCAGACCCTCCACTCGATTCTGTATCAAAGTAGCACAGTTGGTTCTGCAGACGATGCTGTAGTGGGTGAGCTCTGCCTTCATCTCACAAGTAAGACTGCCATCTTTACCACTGCAGGTAGCCGCCCAAAACCAGAGAAAATCTCCGATACAAAGAGACACACATCGTTGGTACTGACATGAGTTATTGCTTGCAGTTGCTTGCACCCCGTGCATCTGGAAATACCTTTTCCACATCTAGAATGACTCCTAACAGAATGCACACAGCAGAGTACACACTGGTTTCCTTCCTCTCCTTGACAGTCATATACCTAACGTACGCCATTACATGCCTAATGCTGGAGCACCCAGCTACCAGTAAACTCACCCTCTATGAATGTCCAGACCTTGTGGGCCGAGAGGCTTCCTCTGGAACGGGGTGAGTGACTGCATCAGGCTCAGGGACTTCGTCAGCCACAGACAGAGCCTGAAACATAGTCATCCGACGAAGGGTGAAGGTCATCCAATCGGTCCCTTGGAAAGTTTTTGTTGCCTGCCACACCTTGGAACGACCTCCCACTCGACCAGTGGTGAGGGGTCAACCTCATTACAGGCAATACACGGAGCAGTCACAGTAGTGGACCGATTGGGGCATGTATGAAATGTGCTGGACGTCCTTTGGATCCCCATGTCTGGTCCCCCACAGATATGCCAACCGGCAGCAGTTTCAAGCCGTGTGATCGAAGACAACACCGTCCGGAGCTGTGAGCGAAGGCTCACCATCTCATCTCGCATCTGAACTGAGCAATCGCAATTCCTATCCATACTAAAGACGCCGAAAATATACTCTAGACAACTGATAAACGCGGAGCTGTGCCTGATAAATAAACAAACATGCACGAAGTTAATGAGTTGAAAGCAAAGACCACAGAAGAATTTTAAAAAAGACGCTTCTTATGAGAAACTGTATTAAACTCATAGAACGAAACGCTGTCCTCTGATGTGCTTCATCACGAAAGTTAGCTCTAGCACTAGACATCAAGTCTCCACCCCTGTCATTTAGCTACGGGAATCTTTTTTTAAACTGCAGATACACAATACGGTGTGGCTTCCGTGTTTAGAAATAGTATGGAGAGTCGCTCTCTCTAATTCCTTCCTGTTGCTGGTCCTGGACGCCTTCACTACACAGATAGTAGCAGAGCTGATTTTACTGCCATTCTGGTACACAAGCGAGTTCCATCACCTTGGAAGCAGCCTTGTGTAAAGACCGTCCGGTCTGGTCACCATAATTCGTGGTCGGAAACTTGCAGCAACCTCACATTTGTGTCTTTTTCTACAGTGTATTCAAAGTTAATGGTGTTCACTATCATTAACATGTAACTTCCACACTGTCCATTGATTTTTAATTAAACTATCAATTAGATGACGAAACACCGGTGAAGAGATGAAGCGCGACGTCTTCACGGTCCAGTGACAGAAGATTAACAGGTGAGTAAGTTTCTGTCTGATATGGAAACAGTGATAAGCAGTATATTCCTCGACTTTAGCCACAGTCGTTACAAAGAGTACAGAACCAAATCATGAATACGAAATCACCAAATCAGGAAAAATAAGATATGTTGATAGAAAAGAAGAAAGCACAACCTGAAATATCTCGTAATCACAAGCTGCAATGAAAGAGAAGAGTGTCAACTCCCTTAATGAAAAAAAAAATATATATATATACACTCCTGGAAATTGAAATAAGAACACCGTGAATTCATTGTCCCAGGAAGGGGAAACTTTATTGACACATTCCTGGGGTCAGATACATCACATGATCACACTGACAGAACCACAGGCACATAGACACTGGCAACAGAGCATGCACAATGTCGGCACTAGTACAGTGTATATCCACCTTTCGCAGCAATGCAGGCTGCTATTCTCCCATGGAGACGATCGTAGAGATGCTGGATGTAGTCCTGTGGAACGGCTTGCCATGCCATTTCCACCTGGCGCCTCAGTTGGACCAGCGTTCGTGCTGGACGTGCAGACCGCGTGAGACGACGCTTCATCCAGTCCCAAACATGCTCAATGGGGGACAGATCCGGAGATCTTGCTGGCCAGGGTAGTTGACTTACACCTTCTAGTGCACGTTGGGTGGCACGGGATACATGCGGACGTGCATTGTCCTGTTGGAACAGCAAGTTCCCTTGCCGGTCTAGGAATGGTAGAACGATGGGTTCGATGACGGTTTGGATGTACCGTGCACTATTCAGTGTCCCCTCGACGATCACCAGTGGTGTGCGGCCAGTGTAGGAGACCGCTCCCCACACCATGATGCCGGGTGTTGGCCCTGTGTGCCTCGGTCGTATGCAGTCCTGATTGTGGCGCTCACCTGCACGGCGCCAAACACGCATACGACCATCATTGGCACCAAGGCAGAAGCGACTCTCATCGCTGAAGACGACACGTCTCCATTCGTCCCTCCATTCACGCCTGTCGCGACACCACTGGAGGCGGGCTGCACGATGTTGGGGCGTGAGCGGAAGACGGCCTAACGGTGTGCGGGACCGTAGCCCAGCTTCATGGAGACGGTTGCGAATGGTCCTCGCCGATACCCCAGGAGCAACAGTGTCCCTAATTTGCTGGGAAGTGGCGGTGCGGTCCCCTACGGCACTGTGTAGGATCCTACGGTCTTGGCGTGCATCCGTGCGTCGCTGCGGTCCGGTCCCAGGTCGACGGGCACGTGCACCTTCCGCCGACCACTGGCGACAACATCGATGTACTGTGGAGACCTCACGCCCCACGTGTTGAGCAATTCGGCGGTACGTCCACCCGGCCTCCCGCATGCCCACTATACGCCCTCGCTCAAAGTCCGTCAGCTGCACATACGGTTCACGTCCACGCTGTCGCGGCATGCTACCAGTGTTAAAGACTGCGATGGAGCTCCGTATGCAACGGCAAACTGGCTGACACTGACGGCGGCGGTGCACAAATGCTGCGCAGCTAGCGCCATTCGACGGCCAACACCGCGGTTCCTGGTGTGTCCGCTGTGCCGTGCGTGTGATCATTGCTTGTACAGCCCTCTCGCAGTGTCCGGAGCAAGTATGGTGGGTCTGACACACCGGTGTCAATGTGTTCTTTTTTCCATTTCCAGGAGTGTATATATATACTGAAGAGGTGACCTTATGTGGGACACTCTGTAATGATGACGTCTTTAAGAGGAGACAATAGCAATACTGGGGCTTTGGATTTCAAACATATATACGTAGTGAATCAAATTGGCAGAGCATTATCCACATACACGAAACGTAAAGGATGCTCGTGACAAAAGACAGATATTGAGATAGGTAATGGAGAAAGCTTTAGAACCTCACCAATAACATTTGACGAACATATATATCGCTCCATCGCATCTTAGCTGGAAGAGAGAATGTAAGGAGAACAGATATTTTTAAAACTTGTGACTTGGTTTCAAACTAATGTTTAAGTAACTACTTACTTATGATGAATCCATTAAGAGATCACAGGTGAAAAAGTTAATCGCTTGCGTCCAATAATATGCAGTCTTACCACATTGATTAATCCAGACTACAGCATTGAATCAAATAAAAATGCAGCAGAGCCACGTGCTCAGTTGCTCCAGACACGACTCATGCAAGTCGGCCACATAGTGTGCACGCCGTCCATGATGACTGGCGTGTTATTACAAGTGACTCCGGCGATCTTTAGTCATACTCAAAAAGAAAGGAAGATCAGAATTTAACGTTCCGTCAACGAGGGGCTCACTGCTCCTTACTGTTCCTCATGGATAGGAGCACCAGTTTTAGCCCAGTGGGCACGAGAATTGTTATATTGGAAGACGTGGCTGCTATTGTCACAGCCTTCGTTAAGATGATGTGTAGACGACGAAATACGTTCATCTAGCAATTTGACGTAACCGTATAGATTCGAAGTACTTGTCACCTCAACCATCTGACCCATTTTTGAGCAGCTAAACCACGAGCTCCAGAAATCATTACATACTGGTACCCAGGTTATGTCGTGCTCCTGGCCTCTGGGGCCGTCCGAAACTGTTCCTCACTGTGGCCTAATGAACAAAATTCGAGCGCATGCAGTATCAGACTACCTAGTGACTGTACTGAAGAGTTCCTAGAAAATAGAGCACCGCATGTCATTATTAATGGTGAAAACTCCTCTGAAGTAAATGTACTATCGGGGGTACCTCAAGGGAGTGGATCAAAAATTAATGCCTCCGCCTCTTTAAAATTATTTCTGTTGCGACCACTAGATTACGTGTGCACGATGTTATAGAGGTATCCTTACTCTACCGATACAGTGCTCTATTTTTCAGACTGATTGATGGGAGCCATGGATCTGAACATACAACAAAGAGTCGTCATTGGATTTTTGGCGAAAGAAGATAGTGCACCAAAGGAAATCCACAGTTGCTTGAAGAAAGTGTACATGGTTGCAATAATCGACATCAGAAACGTTCAGCGTTGGGTTAAGAAGTCCAGTAACGGGGAAACGGACATTACAGTTAAACCACGCAGCGGCCGGCTGACAACGTACTGTTATGTCACAGATGCCAATCGAAGACATGCTGATAGAATGACTCGAGGAGACAGACGCTTTAGAGTTCACAGTAAGTCAATAAGAGAGAAGAGACTACTAAAAGACGTTCATGCCATCAAGCTTCATCAAGATAATGCATGTAATTTTTCGCAACCCAAGTGATTCTCAATAACTAGTCTGTCAGTGGTGCCTCATGCACGCTGAAGCCCCGATGTGGCCCAGTCTGACTTCTACCTCTTTGGATCTATGAAAGACAACGAACGTGGTTACGGATTCACTGACCTGGATTAGGATAAACCTTGAATTTTTTCAAACTGATTTTGATGCCTTGATTCAGCGGTGGCGCAAATGTGCACAAATGCATGGTGACTGTGCAGAACGTTAGTGTCGTGCAGAGAACAGCTCATGCTATAACCTGTACTACTTCCGATGTTATACGTTTATTATTAAATTTATTATGACACAGGAGGAATTACTTTTTGATCTACCCTCGTCTAAAAATGACTAAGTGAGTGATTTCGGAAGCTCCATGACGATTTTCGCGGATGATGCTGTTGTATAGAGCGAAGACGCAACTGTAAACAATTGTAGCGAAACGCAGGAGTACTTGCAGAGGATTGGTGATTGGTGCAGAAATTAGCAGCTGGCCCTCAACATAGACAAAAATAAGTTTTTGGACATAAGCGCACGGAATCACCTCTCATTATTTGATAAAACTATAGGCGAACAATCACTGGAAATAGTCATCTCCATAAATATCTGGGAGTATGCGCACTGGTCGATTTAAAGTGGAACGATCACATACAATTAATAGTGAGAAAGGTACATCTACATCTACATCTACATGATTACTCTGCAATTCACATTTAAGTGCTTGGCAGAGGATTCATCGAACCACCATCATACTATCTCCCTACCATTCCACTACCGAACAGCGCGCGGGAAAAACGAACACTTAAACCTTTCTGTTCGAGCTCTGATTTCTCTTATTTTATTTTGATGACCATTCCTACCTATGTAGGTTGGGCTCAACAAAATATTTTCGCATTCGGAAGAGAAAGTTGGTGACTGAAATTTCGTAAATCTCGCCGCGACGAAAAACGTCTTTGCTTTAATGACTTCCATCCCAACTCGCGTATCATATCTGCCACACTCTCTCCCGTATTACGTGATAATACAAAACGAGCAGCCCTTTTTTGCACTCTGTCGATGTCCTCCGTCAATCCCACCTGGTAAGGCTCCCACACCGCCCAGCAATATTCTAACAGAGGACGAACGAGTGTAGTGTAAGCTGTCTCTTTAGTGGACTTGTTGCATCTTCTAAGCGTCCTGCCAATGAAACGCAACCTTTGGCTCGCCTTCCCCACAATATTATCTATGTGGTCTTTCCAACTGAAGTTGTTTGTAATTTTTACACCCAGGTACTGAGTATTGTACTATTTATCGAGTAATCGAATTCCAACGGATTTCTTTTGGAACTCGTGTGGATCACCTCACACTTTTCGTTATTTAGCGTCAACTGCCACCTGCCACACCATACAGCAATTTTTCTAAATCGCTTTGCAACTGATACTGGTCTTCGGATGACCTTACTAGACGGTAAATTACAGCAGCATCTGCGAACAACCTAAGAGAACTGCTCAGATGGTCATCCAGGTCATTTATATAGATCAGGAACAGTAGAGGTCCCAGGACGCTTCCGTGGGGAACACCTGATATCACTTCAGTTTTACTCGATGATTTGCCGTCTATTACTACGAACTGCGACCTTCCTGACAGGAAAACACGAATCCAGTCGCACAACTGAGACGATACCCCATAGGCCCGCAGCTTGATTAGAAGTCGCTTGTGAGGAACGGTGTCAAAAGCTTTCCGGAAATCTAGAAATACGGAAACAACTTGAGATCCCCTGTCGATAGCGGCCATTACTTCGTGCGAATAAAGAGCTAGCTGCGTTGCACAAGAAGGATGTTTTCTGAAACCATGCTGATTACGTATCAATAGATCGTTCCCTTCGAGGTGATTCATAATGTTTGAATACAGTATATGCTCCAAAACCCTACTGCAAACCGACGTCAATGATATAGGTCTGTAGTTCGATGGATTACTCCTACTACCCTTCTTAAACACTGGTGCGACCTGCGCAATTTTCCAATCTGTAGGTACAGATCTATCGGTGAGCGAGCGGTTGTATATGATTGCTAAGTAGGGATGCTAGACTGATTTCGTTGAAATAGTCCTCAGGAAGACGAAATAAATCGAAAGAAGAGCAGCACGTTCCGTTAAGTGTTCGTTTAGTAAGCGTCACGGAGATGTTCATCAAACTCCAATGGCAGGCGCTGCACGAGAAGCATCCTGCATTACAATGAGACCGACTGTTGAAATCACGAGAGCGTACGTTCGTAGAAGGGTCAATTAGCGTTTTGCTTCTTTCTTGCAAAGATACCATGAAGATAAAATAGCATACGCAGGACTTGGCTAGAACTGAAAGCGTCAGAAGTAGGCGCTACAGATAGCCAAGCGTTTAGAAGAAATAGCAATTTGGAGCGGGTCGGGCGAGGCGTGACTTCTTTCCATGCCGTGGTTGATGCAACGAAAAGAGTAAAGGACTTCGCTCCAAGGGTCGTGAGATCGAGTCCCCACGCAGATATATTTTTATTTTTTGTTTATTTTCAATTTTTGCGTTACTTACACTGCATATAAATCGAGATAATGGACTATATACTGCATCTGATGTGATGAAATCGTATGTGCAGGAGAACAAGTTTCTACTGTTAATTGATTCATGTGGAGGACAAACAAATTCACAATTATCATACGATGAGAGTTTTCAAGTTTAGAGATTGTCATCGTGCAGTATTTAATTGATCCCTCCTAAACGCATTCCGCTAGTGCACCACTGTGATGCCTAGTTTTACCGTCAACTAAAGAATTTGTTCAAGAATCTTCAAAATTGCTCTCACCTCCTTGGGAGAGAAAAATAAATCACATGCCAAGAAGACTGCAGCGAAATAGATTCCATTGTACATCACCAGCTATCCTCGCTAATATTTGGCTAAACGATGCGTTACGTGTGTTCTGTTGTCAAATTGAGGGAACTATTTATGAATAGAAAACAAGTTTCTTTTTCTATTGGAGGTTTAAAACAATCATGTAATTTCAAAAATGTGGCGTATATAACGTGTTGAAGATGGTAAGAAATTAGTGTTTCTATATCTACATCTACATACATTTTTCGCAGGCCACCGTATGGTGCATGGTGGAGGGTACCACTACCAGCACCTGGTTTTACAATGAATGTTATGAATATTACCCCAGAACGTGTACATCAACTACTGTAAAATGATAAAAGTATCTAATTTTGTACGCACAGTTATTGTGTACGCCTTACAGTCCCATCGTGGAAATTTATTTGCAATCTCAAATTTTCCTTTGCCTTTCCTTTTCATGCCTGGTATGGAAATACTAACAAACACAGCATATTTAGCATTGTCTCTGGTTGTTTGCAGTGCAAGTAAAAATTGAAAGTAAAAAAAATCCTCGTAGTGTCTCGATCTCACAATCTTCACATTACCGAGCCATACTCTCTCCGCTGTGCCAATCACTGCGTGGTAACTATATTAACATAAATGGTCGTACCTCGCCCGACCGACGTCACACTTGGCCATCTGGAGCTCGCACTTCTGTCACTTTCATTCCTGGTCAAGCCCTGCGTGTACCAGAAATGTGAACGAAATCCGTGATGACGAGTAGACGCGATCCCCTTGTCTGAGAGATTCGAGCTCATACGGCGGCTTCCCAATATTCATTCTTCTCACACACCTTCACAACCGTAACGGGAAAGCGTGAAGCCACACCGATCGTGAATTAGCCACCAAACACCTTAAGGTAGCTTCTGGAGTATAGATGTGTCCCTAGATCGTAGTGGAACATCATCCGCCACCCCTTATACGAAACCATCACGAAACTTTCCTAAAGTTCGCGCTAGACATGTGCGTTGAGCCACTTCCGTAGAGGCAGGTATAAGATTCATGTGCGAAGTGAACATATTCCCTTCCACTGCAGTCCAGCGTTGCTTTTTCAGAACCATCACTTGAACAAATTTTATTTTTGACTCTATGACAAAAATGATCGATTTAGTATACCATATGCCCTACTTGCTTTCAGGCCAAGAGTGAGCAACCACCAGTCACTTACAATTCTACTTCAAATACTCCAAAATATTAATTCATATGCAGATCGGGAAGCCTCTGCATTGACGTCCAGCAGCACTTGATATCTCGTAGCAAACGATTTTTAGCAACGGGTAAGAATACTCGACAGCTGTTCCATTCTGTTACGGTAACCTTTGTGATGTAATGCTTACGCTGAATGCACTATAAACCAGAATGTCTGTCGCTACTGGTAAATCTGCAGGACATTTTCAGGTTAACGTTTTCCACGTTACCTCAATGTCTCGGCCATTGTTACAAGAAGCCTTGATGAGTATGAGGATAATGTATATACTACTGGGCCAATGACGCGTTGAGAACTTATACAGGACGGAGGACAACAACCTTGTAATCAGGTAGGAGCACGGTAAGGGACGTTGAATCGAGGAATTTTTTCCAAATAAATATAGGTCGGAGATGCTTCATTGTGAGACAATGGCCATGAATATGCAGTCTCTCAGTGACGTGCGGCGGAAACGTGTGCATTTGAGCTTACTTAGTCCAGCTAATAAGGAAGGAGAGAAACTGCCTGATTTTTGTGTAATAAATGGTTTTATGTACTTCAGGAAGAAAAATTGCTAAAAGATATCTAGATGTGGTTGGGGAGAGGGAAGAAAGAAAATGGTCATTGACTACTTTCTGGTGGAAAAACAAAATAATAGACAGCTAGTGGATGTAACCGCGCTCCCAGGAAAAGCTTTTGATGGGAACCATGGAGCAGTACTGTCAAATATGAGGATGGGCAAAGTGGAAAGAGTAGCGGAAAAAAGAGAGAAGAAAATAAAAGTGTGGAAACTAAAATATAGGAAGGTACGAGAAAAGTTCAGGGAGTTACATAGTCTTAAAATTCCAGGATCGGAATGTGGAAGTGTGAAAGAAAAAATGTTTCAAATGGCTCTGAGCACTATGGGACTTAGGCCTAACATCTGAGGTCATCAGTCCCCTAGAACTTAGAACTACTTAAACCTAACTAACCTAAGGACATCACACAGAGGATTCGAACCTGCGACCGTAGCGGTCGCGCGGTTCCATACTGAAGCGCCTAGAACCGCTCGGCCACACCGGCCGGCAAAGTGTGGAAGAGAAATGGGACAGGTCCAAAGAGTCATTTACATGCTCTGCAGATGACACCTGTACAGAATGTATGGAAAGACGAAGAATAAGGAAACACCATGATAGAATAAGTAGAAAAGGAAGTAGTAAAAGAAAAGAAGCAAGTATGGCAAGAATAGAAAAGGGAAAAAAATGGAAGAAAGTGAAAGGAAAGCAAAAATAAATGCAAGAAAGTGGCAACGGAAGAAAAGAGGGAAACCTGGGAGAAATTCATATGAGAAATGGAAAAGGATGTTTATGGAGGTAACAAAAGCCATAGGATAGCGTTATGTGTGGGACATTACATTTAGAAAATCGTTAGGGAATTCAATATTCTGCGATCCACAGTGTCAAGAGTGTACTGAGAATACCACTTTTCAGTCATTACATCTTACCACGGCCAACGCAGTGGTCAACGGCCTTCACTTGACGACCGAGAGCAGCGGCGTTTGCGTAGAGTTGTCAGTGCTAACAGACAAGCACCAGTTCGTGAAATAACCATAAAAATCAATGTGGGACATATGACGAACGTGTCAGTTGGACAGTGTGGCTAAATTTGGCGTTAATGGGCTATGGCTGCAGACACGAGTACCTTTGCTAACAGCACGACAACGCCTGCGGCTCGCGACCTTATTGGTTGGACTCTATGACTACTGGAAAACCGTGGCCTGTCAGATGACTCCCAATTTCAGCTAGCAAGAGCTGAAGTTAGGGTTCGAGTGTGGCGCAGACCTGACGAAACCATGGACCCAAGTTTTCATCAAGGCACTGTGCAAGCTCTTGGTGATGCCATAATGGCGTGGAAAATGATCTGGGTCCTCTGGATGGAGATCATTTGCAGTCATTCACGGACGTCATGTTCCCAAATAAAGATGGAATTTTAATGGATGACAAAACGCCATGTCACTGAGCCACAACTGTTCGTGATTGGTTTGAAGAACATTCTGGACAATTCGAACGAATGATTTGGCCACCCAGATCGCCCGACTTGAACCCCATAGAGACATAATCGAGAGGTCAGTTCGTACACAAAATCCTGCACAGGCAACCCTTTCCCATTATGGAAGGCTATACAGCCAACATGGCTTAATATTTCTGCAGGGGACTTCCAAAGATTTGTTGAGTCCTTGCCACGTCAAGCTGCTGCACTACTCTGAGCAAGAGGAGGTCCGACATTATATTAGGAGATATCCCATGACTCTTGTCACCTCACTGGACAAGGAGCAAGTGAAAGGGAAGCACTTACATAAAGCTGGTTAAAGGGGAAGTGAAGAGCTAATAAAACACCCAGAGAACATAAGGAAAACAAGGGAAGAGTACTTTGATAAACTACTAAATGTGAAAAATAGCGATGAAAATGCAGTTGAAATATGGCCCAGAGAACCTGGACGTGGAAGAAGAAAAATATATTACAAGGTTAGAAGTGAAGCTAGCAGTTAGGAGAATGAAAACAGTAGAGGCAGCTGGGACAGATGAAACAAGTGTGGAAACGATAAAGTCAGCTGAACCTAATGGACTAGAATGATTATGCAGACGGTTTTGCATACACTCAGAAATGTCTGCCTAAAATATGGGGAAAGAGAATAATAATTCCTCTGTGCAAGAAGGGAGACAAAAAATGATATTTGAAAGATGGAGGGGAAAAGTGGATGGTCATTTAGAAGTGGGGCAGTGTGGCTTTCGACATGACAGATCAACGCTGCACCCTATCTTTAGTATGAGACAGTTGATGGAAAGGCATTAGGAGTATGGGAAAGATCTGGTGATGAGATTTCTTGAGTTAGTGAAAGTACACAATAGTGTCCCCAGAGGAAAGATATCGGAAACCTTGGAGAGCAAGGGAGATGGAAAACAAACATTTGAAATTCTTCAAGGAATATATGCCAAAAGCATCAGCTGAGTCCAGACCCACGACGTAAGAACTGAATGGTTCAAATGGCTCTGAGCACTATGCGACTTAACTTCTGAGGTCATCAGTCGCCTAGAACGTAGAACTAATTAAACCTAACTAACCTAAGGACATCACACACATCCATGCCCGAGGCAGGATTCGAACCTGCGACCGTAGCGGTAGCCCGGTTCCAGACTGTAGCGCCTAGAACCACACGGGCACTCCGGCCGGCGTAAGAACTGATTGGTTTAGGAATGTGACGGGGTTGAGACAGGGAAGTATGGCGTTATCATTCTAAAACAAGTTCGTAGAGGAAAGGAGATGAAGTTATTACTGTCTGCCGATGATATTGTGTTGTGTGGAACCAACATGAAGGAGGTATAAAAACAACTAGATATATTAAATGAAAAAATCTAGAAATTCGTCATGAAATGCAGTGTGGAGAAAAGTAAGGCTATGGAGGTTACCAGAGGAGACAGAGAAGATGAAGGACACGTTAATATCTAAGGAAAAAAATGGAACTGTGGATAATCTTAAATACCTAGTAAGTGAGGTAATGAAAATGCAAGGATGGAGATGGAAATTAGCAATAGCGTACAACAGAGCAGTGGATTTTTACCAGTGTATGAGAGGCTTAGTCTGGAGAAAGGAGGTGCCAATGAAGTGTAAGGAATTGATGTACAAAACGTACTTTACCCCTATACTGACATATGTATCGGTAATCTGGACAATGACAGGAAGAAAGGAGAGTAGAGTATAAGCTAGCGTTAGGAAATTCCTAAGAAATGCGTTAGGGAAAATGAGGAGAAATGAAGATGTTAGGAAGGAAACTGAAACAGAAAAGTTGTATGATAGAATTGAGAAGAGTAGGTCAACATGGTTTGAACATGTAAAAAGAATGGTGGGTGAAAGAATAGCAAATCGAATGATGGTGGCCAAGTTTGAGGGCAAGAGGGAGACCCAGAGCAAAATGGACTGACTCAATCAAGACCAGTTTAAGAAGAAGGAATTTGGGCTGGAACAAATCAGATATAGAAGAACAGTGGTGGAAAGACCGGGGAAAGTGGAGAAGTACCATAAACGTCAAAACCCGACTTGTTGCTGGATAAATGGGAAACAAAGACGACGATAACTCAGCTAAAGGAGCAGTTACTATTTAAATTAGCTGAAAATACTAGTTTCAGCTGAACAAAGTAGGGCAAACTTTAAATTCCTGTCCAATTTTTCTGTGGTGTTAACTGTGTAAAGGCCAACTTCCTTTCCGCCGTGGTAATACCGGTTCCCGTCAGATCACCGAAGTTAAGCACTGTCGGGCTTGGCTAGCACTTGGCTGGGTCAGCAACTGGATCTGCCGTGTGCTGTTGGAAAGCGGGGTGAACTCAGCCCTTGTGAGGCCAATTGCGGAGCTACTTGATTGAGAAGTAGCGACACCAGTCACGAAAACTGACAACGGCCGGGAGAGCGGTGTGCTGACCACATGCTCCTCCGTATCTGCATCTGGTGACGCCTATAGTTGAGGATGACACGGCGGTCGGTCGGTACCGTTGGGCTTTTACGCCCTGTTCGGACGGTGTTTGTTTGTTTGTTTACTGGGTAAAGTTTGATTATTAAAATAAATGCCTTAAAAGTATTGTAATTCAATCATTTTTAAGATGATAAGCTGTGCTGGTGAAAGAGCACTGTGGTAAGGTAGTCGGCATGTGGTACTTTTAGATGCAGTGTTACCAGTGATGAAATCTAAAAGCACATGTTTTAATTTTTGCTAATGTACAGGAGTACAAATGAACTATCATTCTAGTAAGTACAGTAGATCAGTAACTGCGAAAAAAAGAACATAAATTAAATTTTAAACACTCTTTTTTCTCTAATCTCATTTTTTTAATAGCAGATCCTCAATATTCTTGCCTCCAAAATCGCTACAAAATTGACATCTTCGAAGAAATGATATATGCATCCTTTGGAAAATTCTTGGCATGTTACGAATAATTTCGCGGTCTCAAAAACGTTCGCACGCTTTTCGGTGACTGTTGTTTTATGCTCGCAGCTCCGTCATGGTGTATTTCCGACGTATCGTTATTTGGAAAAAAATTCCGATTTAATATTCCCTGCCGTTCTCTCGCCTTAATATCTAGTTGTTTTTCTCCATTCTGTGAAATGTAATTTCATCCTGCTCGTACATCCTGTTGAGCAGGGACATCGTTGAACTGTGTTTTATTGGATGGTAGGGGTAGGAAGGAGAGGACTGACAACCTGTATTGACAGTAGTTTTTACTTTAATTCGTTGATAGTAGTTTTTACTTTAATTCCTTTCGGGTGGCACCCGCGAATAAGTGACATCTTCCTCTTACAGGTAAGTGACTGCGTAGCTAGTATTCGAGCGCCGGCCGCTGTGGTTGAGCGGTTCTAGGCGCTTCAGCCCGGAACCACGCGGCTGCTACGGTCGCAGGTTCGAATCCTGCCTCGGTCATGGATGTGTGTGATATCATTAGGTTAATTAGGTTTAAGTAGTTCTAAGTCTATGGGACTGATGACCTCAGATGTTAAGCCCCATAGTGCTTAGAGCCATTTGAACCATCTAGTATTTTTATGGCTTTTCCGTGGACATTGTGATGTTCCGCCACTGCTGACTTAGTGAGTTGTCCGAGCCATATATACGTGTACCTTACGTGCTCCGTTAGGCCTGTCCTTATAGGGCACCTCGTCTCATCAATGTATAACACTCAGCAGTCGCAGCTGACGTCGTAGATGTAGTATGTCGATAGCATCCTTCGCGAAACCTATCAAAGTTCTGATTTTGTTACCGCTTCTTCGACTTGAAGCCCAGTCGACGAACTTCTGTCACTCGTTCACTGATACCCCACGCGCGTAAGGAAAGCGATGTGCTTCTGTTCCGTCTCTTCCTTCCTATTAGTTCTGTTTCGTGATGCTATAGCGCTGCGAATTCTTCTGGTGTCGTGGCCATTGACTGTGAAAGTGAATCGCACTTTCTGCAGTTTATTCTTCAAGTGTATTGCATCACTAATTCGATGTGCGCTTTTGGTTAACTGGTGTAGGGTCGAATTCTTCTGTTTTGTGTTCTGGTTAAAGTTGGGAAGGGGCGTGCACACACTCGACCGCAGAGTACACAGGAAACTTACTAGTACTAGTAAGTGAACTCTGTGGTCGAGTGTGTCATCAGGCTTTCCATATACTTCTAAATCGAGGCAGGGAAAAACGTCGTTCTATTCAGTTTCCACTGAGAATAGGAATCTGTTATGTTGTCGATTGAGATGGCCGTCGGAGACATGCAGTTCTTCTTCAACATGTGGCCAGATGCTGACTGGAGCACTGATTCATCGAATGCCTCGATAAAGATATCTGTTGCAACTGGTGTGAGGGGGGATCTAACAGCTACATTTACTTCTGTTGAGCCGTGTTCACTCCGAACTATGCATGTTCGTGAACTTCGCTGTCTATCTGTGTTTGGTCTCCCGCCCTTGTTGCGGTTACGTTGTGGTTCTTCTTCCTTCTACGTGTGGCAGTAGCGATGTGTATCGATATTTGCGCCGTGTACCGTCTTTGGTTTGGTGCATATAGTTTCCGGCTAGGGGGTCTGGAGGCAGTCGGTCGGTTGTTGCGGACGAGGGAAGTTATCTCCGCGCGGTGCAGCCGGCTGGGGCCGCTGGCAGCCCCTGGGCAGTGTCGGAGCGTGTGTGGAGCTGTCCGATCGCTACGAGCTTCATGGTTCACCGACCCAGGACGTCAAAGTTGAGTAGTGGTTTCAACTACCCAAGCCACGTCCATTCATGTTGCGGCGGTTTGTTTCGGTGGTTTGCTCTTGGGGAGGTTTTCCTGTGAGCAACACCGAGGGTTTCGACTGCTGAAATTTAGCCGCCATGCGGTGCAATTAACTATTTTGGCCGACTGCAATTTGAGTGCATCAGTGGAATTTTCAGTCTTGTGGCCGTTAGTGTTCTGATTACCTGCCCTGGGCACTGACATAAATTCAGGCAGTGTTCTTTTGACTGAAGTTAACTATATTACTGTGTTTCAAATTCAAGTATACCAGAGGAATTTTCTGCGTAGTGGCCGTTATTGTTCTGTTTACCTGCCCTGGCCACTAACGTAATTTCAGGCAGCGTCCTTTCCTCACCTCTTGTCGCTGTCGACATGGTGTGTGTAATTTTGACAGCTAATACATACTCGCTTGTGGATTATCAAGTTTGTAACCTTTCCAGTTTGAGTTCTCATGTACTGATTGACAGGAAGCAAGTCGTTGTGCGGCGGTCGGTCCGTGGCTGTCCCTTGGTAGGGTTCAGACGGATCAAGTGTAGTTGGGCTCGCCACCTGTCTCGCCTAAGTGAACGAGGGCAGACCGACCTCCATGGAGGCTTTTGAGTGCCACTGGTGTTTAATTATCTGTTGTCAGTTACTTTAAATTCAAGGCTTATGGTTATTTTTTTATAAAAAAATTTTGCAAAATTAATTTTTAAATTTATATTTCAAGTTTAAACATTGCCTCCTTCTGCCATTAAAACATTATGGTAATATATTTTAAAATTTTGAAACTTAATTGTGGTCTTCAGCCATTTGTATTGCACTTTGCATATACTTGCTGATTTTTTAAAAGTTGTTTTATTGCTATCTTAATTGGCTTTTTATCTTGTTGATCGCAAGATTTCTTGTTTGGAGGCCTTCAGCTGTGAAAGAGTTGCACTCGGTAAAGGTGCGGCTATGTGCCGCTTTGGTTGTAAAGGTTATTAAGTTACAATAAATGACAATTAGAAGGAGAAACTGACCTCAACCTTTGGCCCTTTCCACAATCCTATTACCTGTTCTGCCCAGCGGGTTTAGCGGGCGCAACTGGTGTGAGGGGGGATCCTACAGCTACGTTTACTTCTGTATTTACATGCATACTTCGCAAACCACCATATAGTGCGTAGCGGAGGATATCTTGCGCCTTCACTAACGGTAATCGTTTCCTTTCCTGTTCCACTTGCAAATAGAGCGAGACTTCATCCGTTTGTTCATTAAACTTTACTTTTCTATAGTAGGTGGTCTTCAGTAGTGACGCACGAGCTAACGGACAACAGATGGCACTATTCCTGTAGCGTGTTGACGGTCTTCTTCGCTGGTACATTTGTGAATAAGGGCTTGGTGTCGAACGTCCGCCCCTTACCTACAATAACAATGTCTCCTAGAAACAGGGAAGTCCTTAGAGAGAGATCAGAATAGGGTGGAATGATTAAACAGTTTCTCACTTGCCAAACATATCTCTAGTCAGTGCTAAGGGACGATTGAGACAGTGTAAAGAGCGACGTCGCTGAACTGTGAATGACTGGAAACGAGTGATTTTGAGTCATGAATCACGATATACTTTGTGGCAAATCGATGGAAGGACTTGGGTTTGGTTAGTGCCTGGAGAACTTAACCTGCCATCATATGTAGTGCCAACAGTGAAGTACAGAGGAGGACGTATTGCGGTATGGGGGAGTTTTTGAAGGTTAGGATGTAGTCTCCTTATAACGCTTAAGAAAACGCTAAATGCGGAAGGATAGAACACATTTTCCAGCACTGTGCACTGTGTTCAGTAGAACAACAGTTCGGAGACGATGATTGATTGTATCAGCATGACGATGGATCCTGTCATAAAGTAGTATCAGCGAGGCAATGGATTGCGGACACTAAGATTCCTTAAGAGGACTGCCCTGCCCGAGTGTTGACCCCAACCCAACGCAACACTTTTAGCATGAGTCAGAACGTTGACTTCGCTCCAGACCACAGCGTCCACCATCACTACGTTCTCTTGAGGGAGAAAGGACTGCCATTTTCCCATAGAGATTTAGACACGTCATTAAAGATGTGCCCAGCAGATTTCAAGCCGCCATAAAGAGAAGGGTTGACACACTCCACATTTATGTCTATTAATACATGTCCAGATATATTTGATCATTTGGAGTATAGTTAGGTATGGCAGAAGGTGAATGCTTCGTTAATAGTAAGGAAAGTTACGCTAATGGGAAGTTACACTGTGTTATTATTAATACTAGATTTTATATCGTTAGATGCTTAAGTTCAGGAAAAACATTAACTGTACATAGCAACAATGAAACCAACCTGTGTTTAAATTATGGATAACAGGTTACAGCGTAATAAATAGATTACCATGGGGCCCTTAGACAAGATACAATTGTCTTTTAGAAGTGCGACGAAATGCAAGGAGTCTCTGACGGGCGAGTCTGAGTAGCTTACCAGAAGCCACAGTGTCTAGGATAGGGTTTTCAGCAAAAGACAGGCGAATTTGTACCACTGACTAACGCCCTTAGAGGGTAAGTCCTGCAGGACACTGTCTGACAATCAGAGATACACATATATAATCCGTCACTTGCTTCCATGAAAGATCTTTGCCGGCCGGAGTGGCCGTCCGGTTCTAGGCGCTACAGTCTGGAGCCGAGCGACCGCTACGGTCGCAGGTTTGAATCCTGCCTCGGGCATGGATGTGTGTGATGTCCTTAGGTTAGTTAGGTTTAAGTAGTTCTAATTTCTAGGCGACTGATGACCTTAGACGTTAAGTCGCATAGTGCTCAGAGCCATTTGAACCATTTGAACGATCTTTGCTATGCACGGAGGTTCTTTTGGCAGACAAAAAAGGTTTGCTTCCGATATTCGGACCGAGCTAAACGACATAGTGCTCAGATACCGGACTCATATTCGGGAGGAAAGTCATTCAAATTCCTCTCCGGCCATCTACAATTATTGGCCATTAAAATTGAACCATCAGAAACGATACAAAATCACGAAATTGCACTTAATGCGCACATACAGTACGGTAGGAAGACTACATAATGAAACTGGTCGTTGATTTGGGGGTATCCAGGGCACGAAATTTACACTGAGATGACAAATGTCATGGGATACCTCCTAATATCGCCTTGAACCTCATTTTGCCCGGCGCAGTGTAGCAGCTCGATGTTACATGGACTAAACAAGTCGTTGGAAGCCCCTGGAGAAATACTGATCCAAGCTCCTCTATAGCCGTTCACAATTACGAAAGTGTTGCCGGTGCAGGATTTTTTGCACTTCGTGCACGAACTGACCTCTCCATTATGTCTCATAAATGTTCGATGGGATTCATGTCGGACGATCTGCGTGGCCAAATCATTCGTTCGAATTGTCCAGAATGTTCTTCAAACCAGTCGCGAACAACTGTGGCCCGATGACGTGGCACATTGTCATCCATAAAAATTTCATTGTTGCTTAGGAACACGAAGTTCACGAATTGCTGCAAATGGTGTCTAAGTAGCCGAACGTAACCATTTCCAGTCAATGATTCGTTCAGTTGGACCAGAGGTCCATTCTACATAAACACAGCACGCACCATTATAGAATCATCAACAGCTTGCACAGTGCCCTGCTTACAACTTGGGTCCATGGCTTCGTGGGATCTGCACCACACTCAAACCCTACCATCAGCTCTTACCAAATGAAATCGGGACTCATCCGACCAAGCCACAATTTTCCAGTCGTCTAGGGACCAATCGATATGGTCACGAGCCCAGGGGAGGCACAGGCGGTGGTGCCTTTTGTGGTGTCACCGCCAGACACCACACTTGCTAGGTGGTAGCTTTAAATCGGCCGCGGTCCATTAGTACATGTCGGACCCGCGTGTCGCCACTGTGTGATCGGAGACCGAGCGCCACCACAAGGCAGGCAGGTCTCGAGAGACTGACTAGCACTCGCCCCAGTTGTACGGACGACTTTGCTAGCGACTACATGGACGAAGCATTGCTCATTAGCCGAGCCCATAGTTAGAATAGCCTTCAGCTAAGTCAATGGCTACGACCTAGCAAGGCGCCGTTAGTAACATTGCATGTATCTAAAGAGTCTCACTTGTATCGCCACAATCTCCAGATGTACCAAATGGATGGATTAAAGTTAAGTATTCCAGAAGCTACGTACTTTTCTTTATAGCATTCATTACGTATCCTGTTTCAGACCTCACGCCATCCTGCTTTAACTTAGCGCGTGCCTTTCGGCTTCCTCTCATTGTGTCTAGGCTGTCTTGTCTAGACACAACACCTTTGTGTTAGCAAAGGCGCTCCTGTCGGCCGTCTACAGCCATAGTCCATTAACGCCAAATTTCGCCGCACTGTCGTAACAGATACGTTGGTCGTACGTCCCACATTGATTTCTGTGGTTATTTCACGCAGCGTTGGCTGTCAGCATTGCCAAATCCATGCAATTCTACGATGCTCTCGGCCGTTAAGTGAAGGACGTCTGCCACTGAGTTGGCCGTGGTGAGAGGTGATGCATGAAATGTGGTATTCTTGGCACAATCTTCACACTGTAGGTCTCGAAATACTGAAGTTCCTAGCAATTTCCGAAATGGAATGTCCCATGCGTCTAGCTCCAGTTACCATTCCGTGTTCAGAGTCTGCTAATTCCCGTCGTGTGGCCGTAATAATGTCGGAAACCTTTTCACATGAATCACCTGAGTACAAATGACAGTCCCGCCACTCCATTGCCCTTTTATACCCTGTGTACGCGATACTATCGCCATCTGTAACTGTGCATATCGCTATCCCATTACTTTTGTCATCTCACTGTAGTACACAGTGCTGCCACCTATGGAAGCAACAGTGGCTCAATTCTGCTGCGAATCTAGTTGAACTGAGCTTAGATGATAGATAAGGTAGGGCATTCCACGCTGCTTCAGCTGTATGTTACAGTTCGTCAATCGTAGTGGCTGGTGAGCAGTGGCGTGCCAATTTCTGGGCAACCGATGAACAGATGTTTTCATTAGGTGAGAGATCCGGAGAACGTGCTGTTCGGAGCAGCAGTCAGACACCCTCTATAACGAGATGGTTAAAGAAACACTGGCAACAAGCGGTCTTGCATTATCCTGCTGAAAGATGTCACAGAGACCCAGAAGATAGGGCTCAGCCACCAGGCTTAACACGACAGAGTAATTCAACAGCTGCTGTTCCAGCTACGCAGACAACTGGTGATCGTACTGCGGTTGTGTGCCTAATGGTATCCCATCACATCAGATGCTGCGCACTTAGTTCGATGACGAATGCGATCTGGCTACGTTTTTTCTCCCCGGAGCCTTCATACACAGATGTGACCACCGTGATGCCATACACAGAACGAGGATGCACCTAAAAATAATATGGTGACACATTGTGCCCAATGTGCCCACTGCCGGTGCTCCTCTCTTAGGTGGCGCTTCAAGGGTTGGTTCAAATGGCTCTAAGCACCATGGGACTTAACATCTGAAGTCATCAGTCCCCTAGACCTAGAACTGTTTAAACCTAACTAACCTAAGGACATCACACACATCCATGCCCGAGGCAGGATTCGAACCTGCGACCTTGGCAGCAGCGCAGTTCCGGACTGCAGCGCCTAGAACCGCTCGGCTACAGCGGCTGGCCGCTTCAAGGGAAGCAGAAACAATGGTTATAGTGCTGACAGACCGCGATGCTCCAGACTTCGTCGCACTGTCTGTGTGGATACTAATCTTACTGCAAACAAGCCATTTTCCTGACTCAAGATTTGTGTGACATAGCCTTTATGATCTTGCAGGTCAGAACGAACAACGTGTTTGTCGTTCTGGGCACTAGGAGCGTGCGGCCGTTGAGATCCTAAACAGCATTGTGTGCGGCCCTCCTGAATCCATCGATTTCAGATTCCCGTGGCAGTCGTGGGATCCTGTCCAATGCGAGCGGCTATATTGCGGAAGAATAGGCCACAATCCAGCCACTATCGGATTCTGATACTTGCTGGTAGATGTTTCTCTTTCTCAGACGAGGCATTAAACGATCTTCTCGTGAAGAATCATCTTTCACATGCAGTTTCTGAACGTAAAGTTTTCTGTGTAATTTTTCCTTCTATACAGAACGTAGATGGCGATACTCTTACCTGCATTCTGCGCTTGCACTGAAATGCTGATAATTTGTATATCCAAGTACGTTGTACCTTTCATGCCATTTGACCTTTGTTACATGCCGCGTTCATGGTGTTGTAATTTTTCATGTTCTCCTTTTATCGCTCAATGTGAATGGCCGAACGGTCCTTTTGAAACAGCACGACCAATATCCTTTCCCATACTGCCCAATACGAGCGTATGCTCCGTCGCTAGCGACCTCGTCGTCGACGGTACATTAAACTCTAATCCTTCTTTCTCTTTTCTAATGTGAGTCAGTAAACAATGCATACCAACTCTGGACAGTTTGTGCGATATGTCTACTGACTAACTTAGGACTAAACAGGAGCCAATGGAATTCCGTGATTTTCCTAAATTGCTTCAGGCAGACGTCGGGATAGTTCCTTTGAAAGGGCACGGGAGATTTCCTTCCCTATGCTTCCCTAATCCGAGCTTGTGCTTCGTCTCTAATGACCTCCTTGTCGACGGGACATTAAATACCGATCTCCTCCACCTCCTCCTCCAGGAGCCGATGGAAGATGTTATCATCGCTGGGACCTTCCATGTCAGGTTACCCGCTTCCCATAACGGATGCAGTACTAACTGTATAGTGGTATTGTGGTGACATATTATTCCTCTAGTCTCAAATATGGGATTCTTTTCTGGGGATCATAGGTGCAAAACTTGGACGCAATAACTAGATTCAATAGTCAGACTCATTGTAAAGAACCATTTCTAAAAACCGTGTATCATTGCTGAAACAAATGACTAAATCTACCAATTTGTTACGCAAATCAGGGAGAACATTACTAAGTACTTGACTATTAGTTCTATGCACAATCATGGAACAAAATTGCATTTAAGAAAGAAAAACAAACAAACAATTCAGAATACTTTCTGTCAGGGAATATATTCTTTATTATAGACTTCTACAGGTCTCCCAGTTAAGACTATCGGATTTTTGCTCTCCAGACTTGATGCTTGCTAGGGTCAGTTCTTAAGAAATACATGAGATTGGTTTTGTGAGGGGATTTACACATAAATTTTGTGACTGTTGACCAGAGAAAAGTTGATTTACTTGAATCTTACTGCCTAGTACAGACAGTATACTTCCCAGCTGAAGTTCAGGAGAACAGCGGAGCGATCATAAACAATATATTCTTAGACTCTTCTCTTTTGAAGGACACAGTGTGAGAGAATTAGTAATGGCCCGTTCTGTCCTGATCACAGGTAGTAATACTGAAAGAAACGAGGCAGTCACATCCCAAAGAGTGAACAAAAGATTTGAGTCCACTTGCGGTTCGAACGTTCAAAGGAAATCTCGATGGAGATATTTGGATGGAAGTCCACAATACAAACAAATTAGACGACAAATATAATACATTTCTTCAATGCTTTATCACTTGCTTTGGTAGCTCTTTCCCAGTAAAAAATTGCAGGCAGACATATAGTACAGATAAGGAACTGTTTTACATAAATAGTGGATTTAGAATATGATTCAGGAAGAAACGGAAGGTGTATTATAATATAAAGGATAGTCAGAGTCCAGTAACATATAATTTGATTGTAGACAATACTACATAGTGATGAGGAATATCATCAGACAGGATGAAATAATGCATTACACCAAGAGAAATTAAAACTGTACGATCAACTGTAAAAGACGTAACAAGACAGAATGTGTGCTTAACATAGTACACATATTTTATCTGAGAATGAAACTGGTAGTGATCCACAAGAATTGTGCTAAATAGTTAATACTTACTTGCCAACAGTCAGAAAGTTGAAAGTTTATGTGCATAATTCTTGAGAGCTGGGGTTTCAAGATAACTACATCACATGCAGCTAAGGGAAACAAGCAAAGATGAAACTAAATGAATCATGAAATCATGAAAGAGGAAAGATTCCCATAGGTATGATGAAGTAGGTTTATGAAAATGAGTGTACCGTTCATTAGCTCTGTGTTTAGTTACGTGTGCACTGTGTCGTCTAGATGTGGCCAATTTACTGCAAACTGAAATACCCGTTTGTGAATTCACTTTATAAAAACGGTGAAAGAGATAAGGCAGACAATCATCGACCAATTTCTTTGCTACAAGTGTTTTCATAAGTTCTTAGGAAAGTAATGTGCAGGTGACTACTGACACATCTCAGTACATTTAATTTGCTGTCAGACTCGAAATTTGACTTCACGAAAGGGGTATCCACAGAAAATGCAATTTATTCTTGTGTGTGTAAGGTAATACCAGGGTTGAAAGAAAGATTGAGGACAGTAGGTATTTTCTTCGATTTAGCAAAAGCATTTGATTGCGTGGACTATGTGATACTGATGGGTAAGTTGGGACATCATGAGATTGGAGAAAAACCTCAGCAATGGTTCACTTTATGTCCGAAAAGTAGGAAGCAAAAGGTTGTCTTCTAGTGTCTCTAAACAAAGCAAAGATTTCAGTCTGACTGGTGTGATGTAAATGAGGAGGGGCACAGTTTTACGTTCTGAATACGTTGCTTTTCTTGAAATAAACGAATGATCTGCCATTAAACATGATATGACTAAAAAAACGTTTCCTTTTGCAAATGACACCTAACTGCAACAAAAAGGAATTATTTCAGCTTCTGAAACGGAAATCTCTTAAAACCGATATGTTACTGTTCCAGGCTGGTCAAGCAGTCAGTTTAGTCGATCATTTTAAAGTCTTAGGTGTCTCGGAATTCTAACTCTGCCATCCTTTTACAAATATTCCATCATGAGGTGTGTTGTTGAGAAAATTGACTCATTCAGAAGGAGCTGCACCATTCACTCAGCGAACACTAGACGGTAGAAAACGCTATGCACTTGGACAACACTTACTTAAACGTAGTACAGAAAGATATGCAGAATTCGGTAGGCTTCGTTTTCACGTATAGAGGGACTGAAAAATCTGAGTGATTAACTCCAAGTTGAAAGATCTCCTTGCGGCGCAATCTTTCTATTCTGTACAGGAGTTGCTCGCAGTATTTGAGACCTTTTTTCTGTAATGCGTTCTTTATTTGTGTACCCTCTCACAATTTTTTGGTGTTTCAATAATTCTTTCGTTTATAGATTTTCGAACTAGCATTCTGCAAATTGTGTACTGACTCGTTGGATGGCCAGGTAGTTGTCGCTCGCGTGGCCCCACGGAACCTGGTAGATATACAGTCGAAAAAGTTGTGTCCTATTGAAACAATATTTATTAAAGGATTTTTTCGATAATATTTTATGAGTGCCGATGACATTTCGCCAACATGTTTCCTGTTCCGATACATCAAAGTCTATTTGTATTGTGTTGTTTACGTGGAGTTCAAGAAATTGTAATTTGGCTCGAATTTCTCTATCTGACTGTGTTATATGTCCTAGAACTCAACATTTTACTTGTCGATTTTCAAAATCAGGAAAACAGTTGCTAATAGAATTTAAGATCAATGACAAGACCTGACTACTAAGGGTAGAAGGGCAGCAATGTAAATAAACAGAAGAGTAAAAATGGCCTGGAGGCGTTCCATAAACTAAATAGTCTCTAAAACGAATCATTATATGTGCCTGAAATTGAAAGTTTCCAATCAGTGTGTATTGCAGATTTTCACTTATAACAGCAAGATGTGAGCCGGAAACCGTTCGAACAACGAGGGATCCTCAGCGCGAAGTGTGAATTACTCGGAGGTACAGGAAAACGAACAAACGCGTCAGAGATCGAACTGTAGCGACAAATGAGATTAGTTTCGAAATCAAAATGAAGTGGAGGCGCGCTGGACATGTAACCAGGGTAATGGCTGGTGGATGGTTAAAGGAATTTGTTTGCTGGATTGCAAGAGATAAGAAAAGATTGAGACGACGACCTGACCGAAGGTGGGGAGACGACATTAGGAACAGGGTGGATGGCTCTAATGTACGGAAAAGTTGAGAGGAGGCCTTTATGCAACAGTGGATGTCAAGTACCTTATCATAATGTGGCATTTATTTCGACTTTTGCTACTGTAATAAAATCTTATTAGGACCAGACGTTTTTCACTTAATTTAAAGCATCTTCAACGATCACAGTTTTATATCCCGTGCATTATTTCAGTATGTTTCTTTCCAGCTAGGCATTCCGTTTTCAACAAGACAAAGTACGCTACGCGAATGTGGTTATATACAAACATGCAAACAAGAAAATGTTGTGTGTTAGTGAAGTGGGCTAAAAATCGAACGCCTATATGGAGAAGAACGCATGGCAATAATTTAGTAGCGAGATAATTGACCACTGAAAGTACTTTAAATAAAGCGAAATTCGTCTAGTCCAAGAAAAAGATTTATTACACTGGAAAAATATGGAGTATCTCCGTATTACCTAAAAACTGCGACTGTGGAAGAGATGCCTCAAAAACAGAGACATCCTTAAGACAATCTAATAAGTATTGGAGACTAACGAAATAGAATGAAAGTAGCCTGTTAGAAACGTGTTTCATATTATCGGTATGTGAGCTGCAAATCACTTGCGTGGTTCAAGGATTTTCTAGTCAATGCTATCGTCTGCGAGGGAAGTCGTGAGGTGGCGGCTGAACTGTTTAGCAAACCCGTAAGATGCTATAAATACGATCCTCGGTG
Source organism: Schistocerca americana (assembly GCF_021461395.2). NCBI lineage: Eukaryota > Metazoa > Arthropoda > Insecta > Orthoptera > Acrididae > Schistocerca > Schistocerca americana. The sequence continues at coordinate 517,461,880 of NC_060130.1, read as the reverse complement.
ACCTACAGTAATGGGAAGGTCCCCATAAAAACACGCAAATTTAAAAGGAACAACGTCGCACACAGAATAACGTATTATTAAGTGAAAATCGCTAGGGGTGGCTCATTAAGCTTTAAAGTATGGCTACTAAGCGTTCATCACGTTCCTCATGAATATAAACATTTAACAGATGGACAAGGGATTGCAAAAGTCAACTACAGTCTGCATGGAGAACGACTCTCCGCACCAAACAACTTTACGACTGTTCTGTTCCCCTAAATTAACTCTCCTTTCACGAGCCAGCTGAAAGTTCCCAGGGCTCCTGAAATAACAAGACACTCTCACTGTAACAAGAGGAAAGAGGTGCAGAAGTAATTAGAAGTGTAATCATTTGCAGTAGTGAATACTGCAAGCAGTTTTCAAGCACTGTTAATGATTTGACTTGACTGACTACAGGGATTTGCAGATTGAATGTGTAAGGTTCTCATATGTTTTCTGCTATTAAACTTTACTGTATTGAGGCAAAGATGAAACAGAGCACTGCATGAGTGGTGAATAAGATCCTTGACTCTGTGTTTAGTCTTATCTGTGGTTGACTTGCTAGTCAGTCTGTTGTACAGCGCTGGGACATTCTTACGTGAGGCGTAGTAGCGAGCAATTGAGTTCTTCCGAGAAAAAGATGTGTATTTTTGAAGCTGAGAGAAACTATCTGGAATATTTTATTGTGGAAAGGAAAACTGATGTACATTATTTTCTTGTTCTCTGTACTGATGAAGATTTTAGAGGAATTGTAAAGGTATGTTTGTAATTTTTGTAATGAGAGAATTTTGTAATTGTTAGAAGCTTCTTATGTTGTGCTTTTTTTTTCTCAATAATCAGAGTTTGATTTCTTAAAAACAATTTTCTTTAAAGTAAAACACACTTCCATGACACGTAAAGTTTTGAACTTTTATCGTGTGTGCATTGCACCTTGCGCCACAAGAGGCAACAGATCGTTTCTGGCAAAAGTAATTCATAATAGGTTACTTATCTTTAGCAGCTGCATCTGCTGATTTGTATTTGCTTTCGAGAAAGTCAGATCTTTAGACAAGAAAAAAAGCATGCTGAGCAAGAGGTAAGTCAGGGCAGATCTCACCTTGCATTCTTGTGCAAATAGTGTGCAGTCAGGATTGTCAGCTATCGTGATAGCAAGTACATTAACTTTTAGTGAACAGTGTTGCTAATTACAGTTATTTTCTTCCGAGTAGAGTAGTACTTTATTTCTGAGGATATTCTTAGTCTAACTTTGCACTTCATATTGCACATCGTTCATAATGTTTCGGTACTGAGTTTTTGTTCTATAGTTTTCACTGGGCATGCAATTAGTTTCTTTTGGCTGTTAATTAAGTTCATTTTCTTTAATTCATAATTTTACGTTTCTTGCAGTTTAAAGTTTTATTTCGTGACACTATTCACATGCGCAGCACAGTGCCAACCAATAGTCAGTTTTTCTCAGCAGTTCATTACGCAGTCTAAAGTACATGTTACATGAGGAGAAAGTTTTCGGAATCAATGTATTCAGTTCTCTCACAAAGAGACAAAATTTTATAGACAGCTTACTAATTATAAAACACGTTACGGGGCAGTTTGGGAATGAACTGCCACGAAACAGTCACATCTTTGGTTGCATGCTAAAGCATATCTGCAAGATGTACTATGAGCGCTGACTCCTGACGACCAGTCAGGTAGCTTTGTGGTCAGATTCAGTTCGAATAGGACCATGTTTCTTGCAGTTCAAAGTTTTATTTCGCGACACTATTCACATGCGCAGCACAGGGCCAACCAATGTCCGTTTTGCTCTTGTTCCCATTGTGGCCGCTGACTCTAGGAGCTAACGTTGTTCTACCTCTTAAATTCAGATGTTATCTTGTGTATTGCTGAGATGGGCATTTCTAAGCTGCATTAGGCAAGATTCATGGTGAATGCGTTTCTTGCTAGCGTTACATTGGAATAATTTTCTATGATGTGATTTTTTTTCAGCTTTGCAGATGTTTTCATTACAAGAAAAGCTACACGTTCGTCCGCTACGCGTGTTTGTCTGATATAATGAGGATTAATATCTAATTTTGTTCTAGCCATATGCCGATATTTTTTCTCATTCACTAAATAGTATTATGGGGACCTGAAGGCATATGAGGTAAATTTTCTGTTTTTGAGAATGTGTAGAGGACATTTATATCTATTTTTCGTGAACCTTCATGGTTATTTATTGAATAATTTAAATTAACCTCAAGTTTATCGTTAATTCTTCTCCTCCTGAAATCATTTCTCAGTTTTACGTCTCATATGTTGAATCTGCATCTGCTCGTTTATCCTTTGATCGCGGCAGTGGCCGATACCAGCACTGCTTATTGGTGACAAGCTGCCTTCAGCAGAATTAGTAGTATTGCAAACTGCTTTCAGCAATGCAATATTTTCTTGTTTTTTTATTTGACATTTTCAATTTGGGGATACGCGAGCTGTTGATTTAAAGCATGCAGATAAAAATTCTACGACAACATCGCAAATTTTCTATATTAATTACCGGTTTCGGCTCACTGACGAGCCATTTTCAGAGGAATCTAAAATGTTATTCATTGTGTGACAATCATTACACATCGTCGTATTCTTAGAGCAAAGTCACCCTAAAATGAAAAATCGTAGTTTATGTAAACTGATAACGTTAATCACTAATCAAATATTGTTACAGTGCCCATGTTGCAACACGTACAAACTACGAACAGCAATGATAGTTGCATCCCCCATGAGCGGATGTAACCAAAATATCACTTCTCATATTCGTAACAGGAACAAGGAAGTGTTACTGTAATGAATATTAGAAGTGATATCTTGTTTACATCCACTCTTGGAAGATGCAACTATCATTGCTGTCGATAGTTTGTGCGCATGTGTGGCAATAAGGGCACGGTAACAATATTTGATTTAACTCTCAGAATACGACATGTAAAGATTGTCACACAAGTAACATGTTAGATCGATCTGAAGGTGGCTTGTCAATGAGCCGAAACCAATAATTAATAAAGAAAATTGGCGATCTTGACGTAAGACTTTTATCCACAAATGTCTTACAATGTTTTCTTCTTTGCATGTAATTTTCAGCTAGCGTAATATAGGTCTGAACTGCAGAGAATTTCTAGATACGCGCCACTGTCCTGAATACATCGAGAATAGGCTCGTTTTGGTTCATGCTTCTTGCTATTAAGTGTTAAGTAATACAAGGCGCAGTTTACATGCACTGTACGCGTTTTCTCTACAAAAGAAGAGGCAGTTACAGTTAGAGTTGTTGAACGTCTTGGTAATAATTCTGTATCACTGTAGCACATGTTAAAGACGCCTTCATACGTTCTGTTGCGTCATGAAAGTGTTATTACTATCTGATATTTCATTAAAAGGAATCATATCGCGTTGCAGTTCATTCATGGATAAAAATTTTGTACAGGAAGGGACCCATCTTCAGGGCACTAGTACCGGAGTCACAACTTGGTTCAAATGGCTCTGAGCACTATGGGACTTAAGCCGGCCGCGGTGGTCTAGCGGTTCAGGCGCTCAGTCCGGAACCGCGCGACTGCTACGGTCGCAGGTTCGAGTCCTGCCTCGGGCATGGATGTGTGTGATGTCCTTAGGTTAGTTAGGCTTAAGTAGTTCTAAGTTCTAGGAGACTGATGACCAGAGATGTTAAGCCCCATAGTGCTCAGAGCCAACCAACTATGGGACTTAATATCTAAGGTCATCAGTCCCCTAGAACTTAGAACTACTTAAACCTAACTAACCTAAGGACATCACAAACATCCATGCCCGAGGCAGGATTCGAACCTGCGACCGTAGCGGTCGCGCGGTTCCAGACTGACGCGCCTAGAACCGCTCGGCCACACCGGCCGGCGGAGTCACAACTGCTATGTGCTTATGTCAGCATTGGCGTCCATACGATGGTCTGCAGGGGGGGGGGGGGGGGAGTTCTAGACATGGGCGTGTGGAACATTTTTAATATTTTGAAGAAGAGAAGGTTGTAAGTAGTCATAAAAAAGTTCCCGTTCTGACCCTGTTAAAAACCTGCGAAATATGGACTTTTCAGTCATTTTCTTGAAAGAAAAGTACCTAATTACACTGTATTTTTTCCTTTCCCTATCTTTTCTTACAGCATCCTTTTCACAACGACTGGAGAAGGCTGCAATTTTCTTCTTCTGTTAGGAATTAGTGACCCGTCGGCATTGCTGTTTTCATGGCTAGCTCGAATCTAGCGCCTTGTTGAAGGAACAAATTCACTAGGCTGATAAAACACAAATGTTGTGGAGCAAGGCAGATCAGACAATATCTTCTAAACTGAAAGACTTGCAAATGTTAATGTTGGTAGAACTAACGAGCTGGGAAGGAGAAATATTACAAGTGGGCGCCCGTCGCGAAACTTCCTTCTCTCTCTCTCTCTCTCTCTCTCTCACACACACACACACACACACACACACACACACACACACACACACACTAGCCTGAACAGAAACACAAACATACAGCAGGCGCCAGGGATACAACACAAAAAACAGAAATTCTTGAGGATAAGACGGAGTGGCGAACCCATATTATCGACGATGCACATCGAATGCATCATATGAACGTTTACAAAATAGTCAAAGTCCATGGTTTAGCCTTAGGGATATGCCCAGTAATAGTTTGGCGTCTTGGTAACATAGCAAGTGCACGAGACCTTAATGTTTAGCAAAAGATCTGTTTAATTTAAGCAAAAGCAGTATTTACTCTGTTTTCTTATAAATCGTATATTGCCACCAGAGAGACTTTTGGCTGTTTGATATGATAGCAGAATACAAATATTTAACAAAAGTAATCATGTTCTAAGGTAATCATTAGAAAGGAAACGGTTACTGACTGAAGTATCCCGTCTTCCTGGTACGGTAAGTAACACAATTATTCTAGACCCTGTACTGATAATGCGCTTGTCAGAGACTAAACCTTGTAAAAGCAAAAGGAACAATTCTAATATTGCTCATATGAAATACAAAGAAAAGTGTGATACGTTGAATAATTATAATTAGTGTAAGATCTATACAAAAATGTTGTGCGATGTAAATTAGACTTCAGAAGAAAGAATAGCGTCGTCTTATAGTAACAGCTTGAAAATTTCGTAATTAGGTTCCTCTGAGGATTTTAATAACTTCTCCTTCGATTAAATACGGCTCACGTTAATTCGAGGGTACGTCAATTACAGCAACGGCGGCACTTCTGATTTAAATTTCTCCTAGGTTCTTCATTCGCGAATGATACGTTAAGGTGTTCCGCAATGTATTTTCTAATATTAGTCTTTCGGGCCCCGCCAAGTTAAATGGCGCAGTTGTAAGAGACTGATCTCGTATTCGAGAGGACAACGTGTCAAATCTCCTTCCACTTATCCAGAATTAGGTTTTTCGTTGTCCTCTATAAATGGCGCAGGATAAATGCGGGGATGGTCCTTTTGAAAAAGAGATTTCCATTTCTCTTTTTAGTCTTTAATGACCTCTTCGTCTTTTGCTCCATTCACACTGTCACTTTGGTACTACATGTTGGAACCGTGCAGAAAAAAAGAGAAATAAATCTAGAGACTTTAGTTCGTAGAAGGTGCTGAGTTTCGTGTTGAGGAAGGTATGAGAACCACGGCGAAGCGAGAAGACAGCGAATCAGATTGCACGGAGGTTGAAAGGCGACGCCGGAACCGCGTACGTAGCTGCTGTTTTCGCTGTGTTTAATGGTCCAGTTTACCTGCTTATGGTCACTGGGTTGACGGTTTTGGTAATCTTCAGCTATCTCCGTCGGCGGTGGGAGCTAACAGGAACCGTGCACTCGAGCTGCGAGTAAATAAATCTCGGGAGACAGCAGAGTTGACGTGGTCGGCTAACTGCCTGTGGGAGGGACGTATGATCAAAATTAATTACGGCGCGTTGCGGACATTCCCCCAGTACGGGGTCACAGGTCGCCTTTGTACGTACCGTCCGGGCATATAATATAGGCCAACCGTTTTTATAAGAGTTTTTCTGCCTGCCATCTATTATCTCGAGCATCTAATAAGTGGTTATTGGGCGCGCTAGGCTCCCCGGTACAGTGCGTTTCGCAATCGGCGATCCAGAAACGATGCTAGGGAGAGATTGCCTTAGCGAGTTACCGCGCAGCGGTAGAATGAAGCACCGCGATGGTTTGTCTTCGGTCGTGCGGAGAAACCAATGGCCAGGGAGGTCGGACGCGCTGACGTGTCGGCTAATTGTGCCGCGGGATAAATGCTCTCCCAGCTTTTGTGTACTCTGCCGCGCGGGGACTGGTTCACCGCCAAACACGGCCACCGTTGTCAGTGGCGGTTTCCAACACACTGCTGTCGGAGAGCTTAGTGAACACTCGCAAGCTATGCTCGTTTGCCGGATACAACATTTTTGAGGATCATAACTTTTACCTCTCTATTAGAACATCCTAATAGAAGAATACATAATATTCGTACCTTTCCATATTGGATCAGGATCTTTCTCCTTAGGTGTCGTTGATAAAGACAGTACGACTTCCAGTTATCACTTTGAACACTTACAAAGAGCTTAAGTAGTTCCATTTAATAAAAGACTAAATACATCATGTTTAAAACAGTGTCACAAATTCCTTCAAGAGATGGTATTGGTCAAAAATAGAAGAAAAGTTCGTATACCTATATGTCCAGGAACCAATACCTATTGAGATATGGAACGTTTTGCTTGTGACAAGTGACGTGTATTTATAGATGAGGGATTCACAAGAAATTGTATACTAAATTACCACAATACGCTCCTGTGGGCAGATGCAAATGCCTGAGCAATCACGGAGGTGAGGCATCAGGATCGCTCCAGTGTCAGTGCATGGGCGGGAGTTGTCGGTGACAAACTCATAGGGCCATACACTTTACCAAACAGATCAGCGACTTCTGTGCGATGACTTACCAGTGCTATTGGAGAACGTTAAGCTTGCAGATCTGCGGAAAGACGACTATGGTTTAGGCGCGAAGGGGCACCACCCCATTTTCTACAGCTCGTGCGACAGTACGTCACCGCAAAGTTTCATGGACGATGGTTTGTCGAGGAGGTCCGGTAGCGTGTTCTCCACGGTCAGCGGATCTGTATCCGTTGGGTTACTGGCAACAGGGCGTTTAAAGGCACTAGTGTATGCTCAACCCATCAACAATCTGCAGACGTTACAGGGGTGTGTGACCAGTGCATGTGATGCAATACCGATGGAGCCGGGTGTATTCACAGCGAAGAAGGGCTGAAAGATGTGCAGGGATGCGTGGTAATCACGTACAGGACTGTCTATCATGTCTAGTTCTAAGTAATTGACAGATGGGAATGAGAGGACAGATTGGTCCATACCTCAACAGTCACTGGTTTCCAGACATATCTTTATAAGAAAGTTTTTTCTAGTTTTGACCAGTACTACCTCCTTTAGCTAAATACGACACATTTTTTAAACATCCTGTATTCAATTCCTGTGGTTACTCCCTTTTTTCGAAGTGCTCGTTTTAGGATCGTCTACCACGTGTGTAACTGTGACCGAACACGTTTGGAACACCATGCTATTGCTGTGGTTTTTAGTCCGACAACTGCTAGTTTCGCCACGTTGGTTTATTTTTTGCTACTTTCATCATCTCTGCATATCTGCTGCAACTTAAATCCATTTTATATGCTTACTGCAGTCAAGCGTTGATCGCTCTCTACAGATTACCCCCACGCGTTCCTTCCATTACTAAATTCCACTGAGATGACAAAAGTGGTCGGATAGCGATAAGGACATATACAGATGACGCTAATATCGCTTGCACAAAGTATAAAAGGGCAGTGCATTGGCGGATCTGTCATTTGTACTCATATCATTAGCTATCATTTGTAATCTGATACATGTGAAAAGATTTCCGACGTGATTATATACCCGCACGACGGGAATTTACAGACTTTTAACCGAGCGAGGTGGCGCAGTGGTTAGCACACTGGACTCGCATTCGGGAGGACGACCGTTCAATCCCGTCTCCGGCCATCCTGATTTAGGTTTTCCGTGATTTCCCTAAATCGTTTCAGGCAAATGCCGGGATGGATCCTTTGAAAGGGCACGGCCGATTTCCTTCCCAGTCCTTCCCTAACCTGAGCTTGCGCTCCGTCTCTAATGACCTCGTTGTCGACGGGACGTTAAACAATAACCACCACCACCACCACAGACTTTGAACGCGAAATGGTGGCTGGAGCTAGACACATGGGACATTCCACTTGGGAATCATTACAGAATTCAGTATTCCGATATTCAGTTTCAAGAGTACCAAATTTCAGGCATTATTCTTCACCACGGACAACGCAGTGGCCGATGGCCTTCACTTAACGGTCAAGAGCAGTGTAGAGTTGCGTAGTGTTGTCAGTGCTAACAAGCAATCAACACTGCGTGAAACAACCGCAGAAATCAGTGTGGGACGTACGACGAACGTATCCGTTAGGACAGTGCGTTAATGGGCTATGGTAGCAGACGACCGACTCGAGTGCCTTTGTTAACAACACGACATCGCCCGCAGGGGCTCTCCTGGGCTCGTGATCATATCGGTTGGACAGTAGACGACAGGAAAACCGTGACCTAGACAGATGAGTCCCGACATCAGTTTGTAAGAGCTGACAGTAGGGTTCGAGTGGAACCCCATAAAGCCATGGACAAGAGCTGTCAGCAAGGCACTATGTAAGCTGGTGGTGGCTCCATAATGGTGTGGGCTGTGTTTACTTGGAAAGGACTGGGTCCTCTGACCCAACTAGAGCGATCATTTACTTGAAATGGTTATGTTCAGCTAGTTGGAGACCATCTGCAGCCATTCATGGACTTCATGCTCCCAAACAACGAGGGAATTTTTATGTGTTACCATGGGTCATGTCACTGGGACACAGTTGTTGGCAATTGGTTTGAAGAACATTTTGGACAATTCGAGCGAATGATTTGTCTTCCCAGATCGCTCGACATGGGACGTAATCGAGAGGTCAATTAGTGCCAAAAATTCTGCATTGGCAACACTTTCGTAATTATGGACGGCTATGGAGGCAGCACAGCTCACTACTTCTGCTGGGGATTTCCTACGATTTGCGAAATCCATGCCACGTCGAGTTGTTGCACTATGCTGGGCTAAAGGAGGTACCTTAGGATATGTTGTATCAATCAGTCCCTTCTTTTAGTCAAATTGTGCCATAAATTTCCTCTATCCCCAGTTTGTTTCAGCATCTGTTCATTAATTATCTGTTGCACTCACCTAATATTCAGGATTATTCTGTAGCACCACATATCAAACGCTTCTGTTCTCGCCTCATCTGTGCTTTTCATCGCCCACGTTTTACTTGCATGAAAGATTGAACTCCTGACAAATATGTTCAGAAAAGACTTACGGACACTTCGTTTAATAGTGATGTCAAAACTTCCTCTTTCTGAGGCAAGCTTTTCTTGCTATTGTAATTTTACATATCATGTTCTCGTTATTTGTGGCATTCTCGTTTATTTTTCTCCCCAAATAGCAAAACTCGTCTACTACTTTTAATGTCATTTCCTAATCTAGGTCTCTCAGTATCATCCAATCTAATTCAGCTTCTTCGTTTATCTTTGATTTACTTTTGTTGATATTCATCTTATAACCATTCTTCAAGACAGTGGCCATTCTGTTCAGCGGCTCTTCCGAGTAATTTATTATCAACAACAATGCCATTGGCAAACCTTCAAGTTTTGGTTTCTTCCTCGTAAACATTAATTCCGTCTCAAAATTTCCCCTTGCTTTCCTTTATCGCTTTGCTCAGTGTAGAGACTGCATAACGTGGTCAATAAGCTGAAATGTCTGTAAGTTATAGCCCTGTCTCACTCGTTCCTCAGTCACCGTCTCCCGTTTGTCCTTAGACTCTAATAAACGCAATCTAGTTTATGTGCAAGTTGTAGATGACTTTCGTTTCGTGTAAGCTATCCCCGCTATCTTCAGATTTCAAAAAGCGCGTTCTAGTCAACATTGCCAAACCCTTTCTCTAAATCTGTAAATGCTATGTAGACAGGTTTACCTTCTTTCATTCTTATGTCACATGGTCAGTACTGCTTCACGTGTCCCCACACTTTTCTGGAATCCAAACTGATGTTCCCCCAGGTGGGTTTCTATTGGTCTTCCCACTCTTTTCTGTATGACTGTTGTCACTATTTTGCAAGCATCACTTATGAAACTAATGATCTGGTTGAAGTCACGCCTGTCAGCATAAGCCTTTTTTGGAATTGGTATATTGCAATCTCCTTGAAGATGAGGACATAGTTAAATGACTTGAAAATATATTTTACTTCACTGTTTGAAACTGTTCTCGAGAATAAACTAAACGTTCAGAACGGATTCAACATACATGTCAGAACTTTTGTATTTAAGTTCTATCTTTATTCTTAAGGTTCTGTTTAACCTTCTAAGAAAGATATTGTACTGTACTGAAAGTTAGTTACACGGACGATCTTGACTATTAGACCGATAATGATGATGATTGACGTGTGCTTGAAACGATAAGTCGTTATCAGCTGTTGCTCATTGACCGCTGAATGATCTACACTTATTTTATGTTATACTGGAAGATCCAACCGTCAATTATTTTCCGTACTGTTTTGGGTGTACGTGAGCTGTTTGAATAGACACGACTCAGACTACTAATACGAATGCTAGCGGTATACTAACTTCCGGATGACTCTTTATCGAGTGACTGTAGTAAAATGACGAAATATGTATCTTTAATTTAGCAAAGATTAGTGTAACAATAAATTTCTCTGGCAAAGGAGAGGCCTGGTGTCGCAGCGTGAATAAAAGATGACAACGTACTGCTATACGCAGGATCGATATTCGTACTTTCAACATGTTTAAAAAGTAAAAAAATGACGTCAGTACAAAATGATTACATGAACCAACAACACAACACGTACAATAGTAAGCGATGTTGCCAATAGTGGTGTCTGCGAGATTGCGTTGATGCACCTGATCTGACCATCAGTTTATGTAACAAATGGGAAAACACATTTAGCTCCTTGTGCTTCGGTAGCATTGTATTCGATCCTACGTACAGTCGTGAAACAAGCTGTCAGTTGGTACTTTGTTTAATGAATTTTCATCATGTGGATGTAGGTGAGTAGACAGGTTCACACCGCACTCATAAACCAAGGAACAGTCAAAAATTTCTCTTAATAAATGAAACACACTGTCTGACAAAAAAGTGAAGCACCCAGAAGACATGGTCGAATGTCAGTGCAGCTTCATTCCATACACACCATTGGCGGGCTTTTAAATGATTCGAGTTGCAATTTTCTGTGACATGTTGAACGCCCACCAGAGCGCATTATTATTACTCGTGTCTAGTTTTGTAACCAGTCCTGGTCGGATATATAAAGGGCGCGAACAGCGTCAGATATTGAGTGATCCTTCTGGAGGATAGGGAGATGCGGTGTATTCGTGTGAGGCAGGGTTATTAGCACATCAGAGAGTTAAATAGGGGGTCATTGTAGGTCTCCATTTGGCCGGCTGGTCGAATCGCGCAATATCCAGATTTGCGGGGCATTCTAATGTGACAGTGGCCCGATGTTGGACTGCATGGGAACGTGAGGGCAGCTATACTCATCGTCAAAGATCCAGCCGACTATGCCTGATCTCCACAGGGAAGGATCGTCTTATTGTGCACATCGTAAACCATTCACATCTGCACTTGTCATCCGAGAACAAATAATTGACTCCCTGCAACATTCTGTGCCATCTTGCACTATTGATTGGAGACTAGTAGCAGCCGGACTAGGGAATTACCGTCCCATGCACAGGGTGCAGTTAACAGCAGAGCTCAAACCGTTGCGTGACGTGGGGAGAGATCAGCGGTGTCACTCTTGGCATCATGATGTGCGGGACCATTGGGTATGACTTCAGGTCACAGCTGGTAGAGACTGAGGGAACTGACGGCACAACAGTGCGTCATGGACATACTGCGTCCTCATGTGTTACATCACACAGTACGTGGTGTCGTTTATCAGCTGGACAATGCTCGTCTATACATGGAGCGTGTCTATGAACTGTATGCGTGATGCTAGGGTACTCTCGTGGCCAGCAAGATCTCCAGCCTGTCCTTGTCGTAACATGTGTAGGACCAGCTCGGACATCAACTCCGTCCCTGTGCCAGTGTGCAGGATATCGTGGACCGGTTACAACAGGTGTGGACGATCTTGCATCAGGAGAGGATATAATGAATGGCTTTACGATATCTTTCCCAACAGATTCAGTGCATGCATCCAGGTGAGAATGGCTCATACTGGCAAGTTCTTTACAAATTTGATTCGCTTTTGTAATCACTGCACTAACATCACATAGGCTGTCAAACAGTGAAGTTTAACTTCGTTTCCTCCTTCCCTTCTGTGTGCTACATCTACATATATACTCCTCAAGCCACCGTACGGTACGTAGCATAGGGTACGCTGCACCACTACCTCCGTATGATCCCTAATGTCTCGTATGTTATCTTCGTGATCATCACGCGCAGTGTATGTTGGCGGCAGTAGAATCGTTCGGTAGTCACCTTCCAATGCCGGTTATCTAAATTTTCTCAACAGTGTTTCTCGAAAACAACGTCGCGTTCCCTCCAGGGATTCCCATTTGAGTTCCCGAAGCATCTCCGTAACACTTACGTGTTGTCCGAACCTACTGGTAACAAATCTGGCAGCTCGCCTCTGAATTGCTTCGATGTCTTCCTTTAGCCCGACCTGGTACGAATCCCAAAGACTCGAGCAGTACTCAAGAATAGGTGGCACCAGCATCCAATATGCGATCTCCTTTACAGGTAAACCACTCTTTCCTAAAATTCTCCCAATAAACCTCAGTCGACCATTCGCCCTCCCTACCACAGCTCTCATATGCTCATTCCATGCCATATCGCTTTGCAACGTTACGCCCAGATTTTTAAACGACTTGACTGTGTCAAGCAGGGCACTAGTAATACTGTATCTAAACATTACAGGTTTGTTCTTCCTACTCATCCGCATTAATTTATATTTTTCCACATTAAGGGCTAGCTACCATTCATTACACTAACTGGAAATTTTGCGTAAGTTGTCTTGCATCTTCCTACAGTCACTTAACTTTGACACCTTACCGTACACCACGGCATCATCAGCAAACAACCGCAGATTGCTGCCCACCCTGTCCGCCAAATCATTTATGTATATAGAGAACAGCGGCGGTCCTCTCACACTTCCCTGGGAGATTCCTGACGATGCCCTTGTCTCTGATGAACACTCGCCATCGAGGACAACAGACTGGGTTATATAATTTTAAGAAGTTTTCGAGCCACTCACATATCAGTGAACTTATTCCATATTCTCGTACCTTCGTTAACATCCTGCAATGGGACACAGTGTCAGATGCTTTTCGAAAATCTAGGAATGTGGGATCTGCCTGTCGCCCCTCATCTATAGTTCTCAGTATATCATGTGAGAAAAGGCAAAGCTGAGTTTCGTATGAGCGATGCTTTCTAAAACCGTGCTGATTCGTGGACGTGAGCTTCTCAGTCTCAATAAAGTTTTTTTTATATTCGAACTGAGAATATGTTCAGCAAACGGAAGTTAGGGATATTGGTCTCTATTGCGGGTCCGTTCTTTTACCTTTCCTATATAGGGTGAGTCTCCTAACATTACCACTGGAAACATCTCCCAAACCACAACAAACACTGATTAACTAATTCCCCAGACCGAAAGTGAGGAGAGTGGCTGGTGTAATTGGTTAATACAAACCATTGAGAAATGCACGGAAGTATGAGTTTCAACACATACTTATGTTCTTTTAAATGGCGACCTGTTATTATCTTTAGCACAAATGATAGGAGAAAAAAATACTTAATCGATGCCGTTTATTACATTGTAGAATGTTAATTACATCCAGAGTAATTTGTAACGTATAGTTGACGCTTGAGTAACTCCTCAGCAGTTCAGTCGTGTGTATCGGAGAGAACCGAATTAATTACGGATACAGAAAGACAGTAATGTAACGTAGGTACAGAAGAGACATGAACAGCACGTGAGGTCCACATGCTAACATTTTTATTAGTCTTTTTCTGTGAAGAATTCTGTACGTCACTGATTTGTTAGAAGAAGATGTACATTAATATGAGAATGTAGTGAAACTTAATTTTTTTTTGTATTAAATTACTGAATGTAAAAGAGTATGTCCTGACATTTCAGGCCAATGAATGTTCAAAGTGGTGCCCATCATTTACAGCACACATCTGCAAGATAGCACGTGACGCAGTACATCTGGTATAATATTGCCACAGGCTCCCTCAATACGGTGTTTGATATCCTCGGGAGTTCTAGGCACATCACGGTACACGTTCTCCTTTAACGTACCGCACAGAAAGAAGTCTAAATGTGAAAGATCAGAAGAACTGGCTGGCCAATTTATGCGTCCGCCAAGTCCTATGAAACACCCGTCGAACATTCTGTCAAGGGTCAGCCTAGTGTTCATTGCAGAATGTGCAGGAGCACCATCATGTTGATACCACATACATCGACGCGTTTCCAGCGGGACTTTTTCTAACAATGGTGGCAGATCATTTTGTAGAAACTCGATGTATTTTGCAGCTGTTTGGGCGCCTTCAATGAAGTGAGGACCAATGAGATGGTCGCCAATTATTCTGCACCGTACATTTATATTCCACGGCCGCTGTCGCTCAACCTGTCGAAGCCAGCGAGGATTGTCCACGGACCAGTAACGTTTCGTCCAATAACGTTAGGAATAGAAGAATTCCACGGACCTCGGCCATATAACCAGGAAGAATTATCAACAACAGTGCCATCCGGTCGTGAAAGCCTTCATTGTATGACCTGCGATTTTTTCCAGTCGCTTGGGACTTTGTGCTGGGCGAGTTCACATTTTTTGTCAGACAGTGTACATTGATGACGAACTGTGGGTAATCACGAGGATTACTGCCGCAAAAATGCTACAGTTAAAGTATAACTCTGCCATTGGATAATATCATACACGAGACTTACTGGGCGTACATGGAAATTAGAACATTCCAGTCTTGGGGAAGAAAACAAAAGCCAAGCTGTCAGATAATTCGCTAGTATGATAGGTTCTGCTTCACTCACCTAGACAGAAGACACAAAATCGAAGACTGAATCGACACGAGTCAAGAAAGGTAGCAAGCTATTCATCAAACCTAATGACAAGAAAGACGCACAGGAAATACAGGCACGCTTCACGGGACTAGTTTATCCGAAGAAAGAAAAGATCAGTATCAAGAAAACTAAGATAGCAAACAATGCTCTTATAAGAAACAGATGAACAGAGCAGGAAACTGACGCAAGAGTCATGGTTGAATAAAGAAATGATATGCGAGCTACCTAGGAAACGGGGGCCAATAGTGATAGTATCTGATGTTCCAATTACCAGGCTATACAATGAATTACGTCAATGTATGGACAGAATTAGGAGGGAAATACAGATAGAAATCAGTTTTCGGAAGAAACAAAAGCCAGATTTAAAACATCCACGAGGGAACCTAACAGTACATTGTGGGCTGGAGGGAATTCCGAAAATCGGAGAACAGTTAGTTACGTAGATAAGAACATGCCTTGGATTTCGTTCAACCATTGTGAAGGACTACACTGGAGTGCCAGATGCTATAACTACTACAAGGAAAAGAAAGTGATATGCTTCCACTGTGGAGAATCTGACCGTCAGAAAAATTACTGTAACAATACCAAGCGAACTCCAGTATGCATTCAATGTGTGAAGAGAGAAAGTAACAATGCCGCCAACGAGATAAAAACTGTTCGATGTACCAAACGTTCTTGGAGCGGAAAATTCAAAAAAAGGAATATTGAGTTGGGTTGGGATGATTTGGTGGAAGAGACCAAACAGCGAAGTCATCGGTCAAGGAATATTGATTCTGAACCATCGAGTAATCTACTAACGAGCACCACAGAAAACCACAGAGTAACTACAGACGTAACAAATATCAGGTCGATAGTCGAAGACGATGAAAATCTGCGCAGGCAGAAAACTACTAAACCCGATCACTGTGATCAAATGGATTATAAAATTGAGCTCTTATCTTTGTAAGAAATGAAAAAGAAAGAGCCAAAAGATTCTGGTCCAGTGCGAAGGGTAAAACGAAAAGAGATATAGCCACACAAACCGTAAACGTGATAGATCGAACAGACAAGGGTAATAACGAGATGTACAGTAAAAAGGGCATTAATAAGGATAACGGATAAGAGTTTTGAAAGTAACTAAGAAGAAAGGAAAACAAGGAACGGAGAGTATCCCTGCCTCTAGACAAGGAAGACTCACAGAGGAACGTGCTGTCAAATTCAGGGCAAGTTGAAAGTGTAACGAATGCAAGTGTGACACCAAACAACACGTTAGAGTAGCGGAGTGTGATAGCACGCAACAGCTAATAGAGGAAAACTATGAAAATACATGGATTTTAGGAGAACCTACAGATAACAGGAATTAGAGAGAGAACGCAAACAGTGATGGACGTGAGAAGTGAAATGGATGAAGTTTTTGGTCGACCCGTGGTCTGTTTACGAAACGTGTGAAAACGCAATTGCCTAGCTAAATTGGAGGGTGTACACGCGTTAACAACAGCCATGAAACACCTGATTAGGCATATTCATTCAAAAGTTCTACTATGAATTTTCCTGCCAAGGAGGAACTCGATCATCTGCAGCTCAGTGTCAAAAAGTTGCCAAAAAACAGAGGAACTGCAAAGTACACATCCGACTTCACTTCGTTTTTAAGAGGAGGCAGAAGACACTCGATATCAGGCATATGTATAAACAATTAGTCATGACACATGATCGAATTGTATTTGATCACAGATTAGAATGGCCCTATAGCTTTGTGCTCGCTAGGTTTCAGTCGCACAATCCGCTGACATCCTAGGGCAATGGAATATAGATAAATGTCTAAAATCGGATAGATAAATGTGAGTCGCAGCGCCATGGTGATGTAAGGCTCAAGAATGTGTTAGGAGGACGGACGTAGACATTCTATGTGTACTGGAGCCACATTTCAGAAATGGGGCATTACCCTAATGCGAGACGCGACACAGGTCACAAGATCAGTTCATCGCCCAATCATCACCAAGGTGGTGTTGGATTAACATACAGCAGTACAAAAATACATCAACTGTGCAACTAATACGCGGTAGCTGATTTAGGAAAATTTTATGCAACAAATCAGTGTTTTCAATACAGTCAAGAAATACAATCACATATGGAAAAGATAAAAATAGAAGAAATACTGACTGACATGACACACATTTTCGTAATGGACGCAAATGCAAGATCAGCATTGTGGCGTAACACTGTAAGATGGACTGATGAAAGAGGACTCTGCCTGAAGGACGCTATGCAAAAACTTGGACTTCATGATGTGAACTGGCCTCTTAATCGACCTACTACGCAAAATCGTGCAGGCGTGACAACTCAAATATGGATATCACCAGTAGTAGGCTAACGGCAGAACAAGCCCACTTCTGATATGAAACTGACATGCAAATTAATTAAATTGATCAATTAATTACACCCAATCATGCCCACCCCCACCCACTCCTAGATAACGCCTTGTGTTTTCCTCAGCCTGCACGTGGCTTCCCACACCCTCCGCCCTCACCAAACCTTCCCCTCCCCCTCCCTATCTACCCTATTAGCGGGAATTTCAAATTTTGGCGGTAATTTCGAATTTTGGCGGTAATTTCTGTCCCAGAGCTGTGCTGATGTCCATCCCACCCGCCAACTTGGAATTAGTGGGAATTTAAATATGGTAATGATCTTTTCAGGACTCGAACCCTGGTACTTCTGTACAGGAAGACCAAGTGCACCCCGCAACATACGGAAACGGCCCAGATGCAGGAGAAGTAGGTTGCGTTAGTGTGCTTTATTTTGGTTGGGAAACTGAAGTAAGATCGGTCCTAGTTACGTAATTAGTCATAAAGATCAGGTGTAATTGCACTGCCATATGCTTAACGTTGCACAAGGAATGCCCAAAATCGCAATACAACTCAGAAAATAACACCATACAACTGGTGTTACCCTGCTAGAAAAAAATTTCACAATACGACACGAAACTAGTGGCAGATGCACTCATACTCTGCCCTACACCTACAAGCTGGCAGGAAAAAGGCTGAGGCGTAAGGTACTATCTTTATCCTTTCTTTTGGCAGGAAATATATTCAATTGACGAGATGCTGATGTTGGACAGAGAGAAGTTTAATAAGTGTATTACCTGTATGCATACAGCTGAGGACTGTATCTAGCGCTGTTTGACGTCAGGGTTCGCTATAGACGCCTGCTCGAAAAGCACCCTGCAGCTCAAGAAATCAGTGCTAATATATGCTACCACAACGGATGGAAAATACATCACTGTCGTAATTACACATGGAAATTGTCGTGAAAAAAAAAACAGCACTCATCATCAACAGGTCATAATGCAACACATGTATTAGGGACTGGGAAAAAATAGTTGTAACAACAAGACTACTGCAAAATCTGACCCCAGGAGATTCCAGAGGGGAAGCTGTTGCAGCTGTGTTGTTCCCGATGGACGCCCACGAACTATCCAGCTTAGATATCATCTTACCCTCATACCCTCCCACCCTCATCCCTCTCTCCTCAGCATAGGTAGGGATACAGGCCTTTTCTATCTTGGCGTTGGAGGTCCATAAAGATATCCTTCTGGTGGCATTGATATACTGTCTCCAGTCTGCGGAAGTCAGTCACAGATAGACAAAAGATGAGAACAAGACGCTTCATGAAATCTGTTAAACTTATTTCTCGGGAATACTGGACTCTCCAGGAAAAAAGAAAAAAAAACGAAGGTCTGGAGGGCCCTCCAGATTGCTTTTTCAAATGTCCGCTGCTTGGAAAACAGGAACCCCTTCGCCTACAGCGACCGCAGAGCCCGGAGAAGCCTCCCACCGATCTGGTTGCATAGTTTTCAGTACAGTGTGACCCAACAAGCACGTGGCTGAGCAGTCAACGTTATTGATGCTGACAAAAGCTACACATACTATACAGCGCGACGTCGGCATCCCTCAGAACAAAACTGAGATAAATGAAGTCTATACTGACCATGGGTTGTTTGTTTAAAACAGCTACAACATCATACAGAACACGGCCACCGTTGCTCTAGTAATCCCAGCAGGAAGCGACCACCGTTCTGCAATGAAGAACACTTCTATTTAATGTCAACACATCTCTTGCAATCAATTATCTTCTAAAAAGGAAAACACAATAGCGGCGATAATGAATGACCTCTTTCCACGAAAACAGCCACTGTCCGTGTTCTTTTAGTTTTATTGGCAAAATCGGTATAGTTTTTACATTCAACTGCAGTGTACAATTCGCATTTCATTATTTTGTGACAAATCCCATTTTACAAATGCGATGCTATATCGCACCTGCGTTCATGTAACAAATCGTGAGAGCCTGTCTTGTAATAGAACTTCCTATAAGATTTTACTGAGTCTCTCTCTCTTCCATTACACTGAAACCGTAACATGGTTGTAAAGTTTGTATCATACATCAGATTCTTGCATTGTAGTTTTATAAGCAATTTGATCATCACGTCCTGTTTCACGCAATCTACTCCCATGTTGGGAAAACACTATCATTTCTAAGTTCCACAATGAGCTATAATTTAAGTGGTGTCTGCTTTATAATTATAGTACTACACTGTCTGACTACTGTTCTCTTCTGGACCGTACATAAGAATCTCACAAAGGACTGTCTACCTCCAGCCAACAGACATCTAGCACACAAAATAGGATAATTGAGATGATTATGTGCCATCACCATGGATCTTTATTACAGCTTGCATCAAATAGAATCATCTGATTTAGCACATCTATATTTCTGAAGCCAACAAACATACACAATGAATTTTGTTTCTTGGTCAACAGGAAACTCGAAGTTTTTTTCATAGATGTTCAATATGCCTCCTTTGAGACACATGGCATATGTCAATGCGGCATTCAAATTGTTCCCACACTGCAGCGAACACGTCTTGAGTTACAACTTCCACAGGTGCTGTAATGCGATGTCTCAGTTCACTGATTGTTGTTGATAATGGAGACACATAAACAGTCTTCCATAAAATCCCACAAGAAATAATCACATGCAGTCAGTTTCGGTGACCCTCGAGGCCAGTAACGTAAGGCTGAATCATTTGATGCAATACGATCGATCCATTGTTCAGTAATCCATTGATTTAAAAATTGCTGCATTTCCAGACGCCAGTGTGGCGGTGCCCCATCTTGTTGCTAAACGACGTCGTTTAAATCAGTCTCCAACTGTGGGAAAAGAAAGTTTTCAAGCATATCGAGATATGTGTTGTAACAGTGTTCTCTGAAAAGAAAAATGGACGATGCACCTTTTCTCGTGAAACTGCAGAAAACATATTAAATTTTGGAGAGCTCCTTTCATGTTGTACAACTTCATGTTGTTGTCCCGTACCCCATGTTCTCACACTGACAGTTCACTTTTCCATCTAAAGGGAATGTTACCTAGCCACTAAACACTAAGTGTGGAAGGAAACTGTCAACCTCTATCTTGCCAAGAACGAAATTACGGAAAACCACACGTTGTTGTTTATCACCTTCACGAACAGCTTGCAAAATGGTTCAAATGGCTCTGAGCACTATGGGACTTAACTGCTGAGGTCATCAGTCCCCTAGAACTTAGAACTACTTAAACCTAACTAATCTAAGGACTTCACACACATCCATGCCCGAGGCAGGATTCGAACCTGCGACCGTAGCGGTCGCGCGGTTCCAGACTGTAGCGCCTAAAACCGCTCGGCCACTCCGGCCGGCAACAGCTTGCAGTAGCTGAAATTTGTATGGTTTCATGTGTAAACGTCGAATAAACACACACCAGATGGACATCGGGGGCATGCTGAGCTGTCGAGCTGCATGGCGAACGGATTTCTGTGGACTCCTTGTGAAACTATGGCGGATGCATTCGACATCTGTGTCATACACTCGGGGATGGCCCGGCGATTTGCCTTTAAACAAACAACCTGTTTCTCGGAATTGTTCATGCTCTGTGCTGTAAGAGGATCCACACCGTACCCAGTACGAAAGTCACGCTGAATAGTTATTACTGGCCCATACTGCTCAAAACCCAGAACACACAACGCTTTCTATTGTCCCAACACCATTTTTACTTGAACTGAAGTGGGCGCACACTGCTGCTACCTAGCGGGAACCATGTAAAACTCGAAAGTTTGCTCTTTCCAACAGTATGTTGTTCATGCGCATGTCTCAAATAACATAATAGTTATGATTTTAAAAAAATTGGATGATTCTTTTTGATAACACTTTAGTATAAAAAGAGGCGTGATAGGCGCAGCAGGATGCCATGGTTTGTTATTATTGGAGAATCTAGACAATATTGTTACGTAGTATCGGTAATATAACTTGCATCGAAGATGTTATGCTCTTTAGTAGGATGAACTTAAATGTGCTTATATCCTATAGAGAATCGTTTTGCGAAAAGTTCTTCGCTCTTTGCGGGCTGTAGCACTGTCGAAAATAATGAACAAGTGGTTGAAATCGAGACTTCGCGATTGGTAATATGCATGCATAGTTCTATGTGTATAGAGCTGCCAGCGGCGGTACGTTGCGGTTCGCATGCAAAACTTGCTAACAGTTCATCTCCCTGTGCGGGTCCGGGGGTTAGAATAGGGCCGAGGTATTGCTGCCTGTCGTAAGAGGAAACTAAAAGGAGTCTCTTTCGGCCTTTATATGATGGTCCCCTGTCGCGTCTGACCTCCATCTTTCTCAATTTTCCCGAAGAGCGACCCAGTTGGGGAAGGGCGCCTTAGATGGTGCATCGTGTCCATCGTGCATTGAGATCTTTAGCCCTCTTTCTCGTCATCGCATTGCAGTCCCGCTCATTCTCCATGTCTTGGGCGGAGACACCTTCCTATGTGCGTTTACCACCATGCACTATACAATGTCGCTTTCGGTGCTGACGATGACTATGGACTTCTTAGCACCTCATATCCAGCACGGTAGCCACTCTGTTGTGGTGAGGCCGCCATATACCCTGTTGGTTGCAGCCCCCTGACAACACAGGGATCGCTCTGCTGATGCCTGTTTCATTAACTCCCCACTTATGCCAAGGAGTAGACGCCTGTCACCATAGGCCATCGGGACTCTCGGCAATGGCCATTCTGCCAGGTGGTTTTTGCTGCGGCTGGGTGGCGCTTGTGGGGGGGGGGGGGGGGCTGGTCGGAGTGGGTGGCATCAGAGCGCATGCCACGCCATAAAGCGTAGTACGTCATCTCTTGCTCGTGGTCCGCCACCAGCAGTCTCTAAGCAGGCAAAGTCTAACTTCAATGCTAAGAAATATGACCCCAAATCGTTTCCCTCCCTGGCCACACCATGGTAGGAACGCCAAGCTAAGAATGGCAGTGAAGCTTATTTGCCCCGTACCTCGTATGTACGAGAGTTGATGGGGAATCT